>NC_086449.1:832771431-833390055 GCF_028390025.1 Pseudophryne corroboree | reverse complement strand
GGAGTTACATTGAGGGTGTGCAGCTGCAGATGGAAGTGACATTGGGGGTGTGCAACTGCAGATGGGAGTGACATTGAGGGGGTGCAGCCACAGATGGGAGTGACATTGGGGGTGTGGAGCTGCAGATGAGAGTGACATTGGGGGTGTGGAGCTGCAGATGGGAGTGACATTGGCAGTTTGCAGCTGCAGATTATAGTGACAGTGTGGGTGCACAGCTGCAGATGGGAGTGACATTGAGGGCGTTTAGCTGCAGATAGGAGTGACACTGAGGGGGTGCAGCCGCAGATGGGAGTGACAGTTGGAGGTGTACGGTCACAGATGGGAGTGACAGTTGTAGGTGTACGGTCGCAGATGGGAGTGACATTGGGGGTGTGCAGCTGCAGATGGGAGTGACATTGAGGGCGTGCAGCCGCAGATAGGAGTGACACTGAGGGGGTGCAGCCACAGATGGGAGTGACAGTTGCAGGTGTACGGTCGCAGATGGGAGTGACATTGGGAGTTTGCAGCTGCAGATGAGAGTGACAGTGTGGGCGTGCAGCCGCAGATGGGAGTGACATTGCGGGGGTGCAGCTTCAGAAGGGAGTGACAGTTGAAGGTGTACGGTCGCAGATGAGAGTGACAGTTATAGGTGTACGGTCTCAGATGGGAGTGACATTTGGAGGTGTATGGTCGCAGATGGGAGTGACATTTAGAGGTGTACGGTCGCAGATGGGAGTGACAGTTGGCGGTGTACGGTCGCAGATGGGAGTGACATTTGGAGGTGTACGGTTGCAGATTGGAGTGACAGTTGTAGGTGTACGGTCGCAGATGGGAGTGACATTTGGGGGAATGCACCTGCAGATGGGAGTGACAGTTGTAGGTGTACGGTCGCAGATGGGAGTGACAGTTGGAGGTGTACGGTCGCAGATGGGAGTGACATTTGGAGGTGTACGGTTGCAGATGGGAGTGACATTGGGGGGCTGCAGCTGCAGATGGGAAAGACATTGGGAGTTTGCAGCTGCAGATGGGAGTGACAGTGTGGGCGTGCAGCCGCAGATGAGAGTTACATTGCGGGGGTGCAGCTTCAGAAGGGAGTGACAGTTGGAGGTGTACGGTCGCAGATGGGAGTGACAGTTATAGGTGTACGGTCGCAGATGGGAGTGACATTTGGAGGTGTACGGTTGCAGATGGGAGTGACATTGGGGGGGTGCAGCTGCAGATGGGAGTGACATTGGGAGTTTGCAGCTGCAGATGGGAGTGACAGTGTGGGCGTGCAGCCGCAGATGGGAGTGACATTGCGAGGGTGTGACAGTTATAGGTGTACGGTCGCAGATGGGAGTGACATTTGGAGGTGTACGGTCGCAGATGGGAGTGACAGTTATAGGCGTACGGTCGCAGATGGGAGTGACAGTTGTAGGTGTACGGTCGCAGATGGGAGTGACATTTGGAGGTGTATGGTCGCAGATGGGAGTGACATTTAGAGGTGTACGGTCCAGATGGGAGTGACAGTTGGCGGTGTACGGTCGCAGATGGGAGTGACATTTGGAGGTGTACGGTCGCAGATGGGAGTGACAGTTGGAGGTGTATGGTCGCAGATGGGAGTGACATTTGGGGGAATGCACCTGTAGATGGGAGTGACAGTTGTAGGTGTACAGTCACAGATGGGAGTGACAGTTGGAGGTGTACAGTCGCAGATGGGAGTGACAGTTGGAGGTGTACGGTCGCAGATCGGAGTGCCATTGTGACACCCACAGCTGAAGATGGGAGTGACAGTGTGGGTATGCAGCCGTAGATGGGAGTGACATTTAGGGCATGCAGCCGCAGATGGGAGTGACATTGAGGGGGTGCAGCTTCAGATGGGAGTGATAGTTGTAGGTGTACAGTTGCAGATGGGAGTGACAGTTGTAGGTGTACGGTCGCAGATGGGAGTGACAGTTGGAGGTGTATGGTCGCAGATGGGAGTGCCATTGTGGGTGTGCAGCTGCAGATGGGAGTGACAGTAGGAGGTGTACAGTCTCAGATGGGAGTGACAGTTGGAGGTGTACAGTCCCAGATGGGAGTGACAGTTGGAAGTGCACGGTCGCAGATGGGAGTGCCATTGTGGGTGTGCAGCTGCAGATGGGAGTGACAGTGTGGACGTGCAGCCGCAGATGGGAGTGACATTGAGGGCGTGCAGCCGCAGATGGGAGTGACATTGAGGGGGTGCAGCTTCAGATGGGAGTGACAGGTGTAGGTGTACGGTCGCAGATTAGTACTGCGACCATCGCAAGGTCCCAGTACTAACCCATCACAAGGGAGCACTACTACCCCATCACCGGGACCCACCTAGTACTAACTCATCACCAGGGCCCATTACTACCTCATCACCAGGGCACAGTTCTAACCCATCATGAGGGCCCAGTACTACTCCATCCCCAAGGCCCAGTATTACCCAATCACCAGGATCCACTCAGTACTAACCCATCACCAGGCCCCAGTACTAAACCATCACAAGGGCCCACTACTAACCCATCACCAGGGCCCAGTACTAAACCATCAAGAGGCCCCAGTTCTAAACCATCACAAGGGCCCAGTACTAACCCATCACCAGGGCCCAGTACTAACCCATCACCAGGGCCCAGTACTAACCCATCACCAGGGCCCAGTACTAACCCATCACCAGGGCCCAGTACTAAACCATCAAGAGGCCCCAGTACTAAACCATCAAGAGGCCCCAGTTCTGAACCATCACAAGGGCCCTGTACTAACCAATCACAATGTCCCACTACTAACCCATCACCAGGGCCCAGTACTAACCCATCACCAGGGCCCAGCACTACATAATCACCAGGGCCCAGTACTACTTCATCACCAGGACCCAGTACTACTTCATCACCAGGACCCAGTACTTCCCCATCATGAGGGCCCAGTACTACTTTATCACCAGGGTCCAGCATTACCCAATCACCAGGGCCCAGCAATACCTAATCACCAGGGCCCACCCAGTACTAACCCATCACCAGGGCCCAGTGCTACCTCATCACCAGGGCCCAGTACTAACCCATCACCAGCGCCCAGTATTAACCTATCACCAGGACCCAGTACTACTCCATCACCAGTGCCCAGTACTACTTCACCACCAGGGCTCAGTACTACTTCATCACCAGGGCCCAGTACTAACCCATCACCAGCGCCGAGTACTAACCTATCACCAGGGCCCAGTACTACTTCATCACCAGGGCCCAGTACTACTCCATCACCAGTGCCCAGTACTACTTCATCACCAGGGCCCAGTACTACTCCATCACCAGGGCCCAGTACTACTCCATCACCAGACTGCTGTATATAATCAGTAATCAGACTGCTGTATAATAAGTAATAGTATTATTGCTTTTGTCATTAGAAAATATGGCTGGAAGATAGATGCACAGGAGGAAGCTGTCCCATCATGTTTCCTGGACACGTGACAGTCTCAGACAACACTGCACCCAGAAATAAGACGTGGCAAGAGATGAATCTAACATGCAGTAAAATAAGAAATTTATTGAGCGCTTGGAGAACACAGTAAAACAGGGACAATTTATCTGGGATACAACTGCAAAAGCCGGGACTGTGCCTAGAACATAGGGACAGCTGCCAGTAATGTTAGTTGTGTCATGTAACAAATATGCGTCAGGAGAGCGTGATGACACAACGGAGCCAGTAACGCAGCACATGACCGGGGGGGATACACACGTTACACAGCCTGTAACTATCTGGAGTCCGCACTGACACTAATTGTGTTATCATGAGCCCCCCCCCATGTACTCTCACTCAGTGCTGCAGCATTGTTCCCCGCAGCAGCATGTGATGGTGACGATTCGCCACACTCTGCAGGTCAGTCACGCGCACAGTCATGGGTAATGCCGTATATCTTATATCTCACATAGAAGCTGGGACTTGATGAGAAGGAAATCTGCAGGGAATTGTCGCTGTGATTGTGAGACTGGGAAACGTACAACAGTTTGTCTTTCGGACAAGTCCAGCATTCCCCAGAAAGGCATTGTCCAAGAATGACGTGGGAACGGGGTCTAGAAAGTATTTATAACATCGCAAACTTGTCCATGGGTACAAACTTGGTAACTATCTCTAACACCACAGAGCTCGCATCTGAGCGGTTCCCAGACAAATGTCACATCTACTCTGTAAATGAAATCAGTGAATTATCCGGCAGTTCTGCAAAACTGCCCTGATCACATGTTGGTTTATGGATACACTCAGGGTGACGTACAGTTGACCGCAAGTCGACCGTAGTCACAAACACATTGTGTATGCATAGATCTGGCCTAATGAAGATTTCTACCGAGCCTATCCCTGTGCCTGGTGCCACCCGCTGTAGCTGCGTATGACTGGCTACGGCGCATGTGCAGTATGAAAGAACGCAAGAATCGCCACAAAACTGACATGGGCTCATCTCCGAAACAGGGGATAATTCAGAGTTCATCGCAGCAGCAAATTTGTTAGCAGTTGGGCAAAACCATGGGGGTCATTTTGAGTTGATCGCTCGCTAGCAGTTTTTAGCAGCCGTGCAAACGCATTGTCGCCGCACACTGGGGAGTGTATTTTCGCTTTGCAGAAGTGTGAACGCCTGTGCAGCAGAGCGCCTGCAAAATATTTTTGTGCAAAACAAGACCAGCCCTGTAGTTACTCTTTGTCGGAGGTACGGCTTTTGACGTCACACACCCGCCCAGCGTTCGCCCAGCCACGCCTGCGTTTATTCCGACACGCCTGCGTTTTTCTAAGCACTACCTGAAAACGGTCAGTTGCCACCCAGAAACGCCCACTTCATGTCAATCTTCCTGCGTTCAGCCGTGCGACTGAAAGCTTCGCTAGAACCTGTGCAAAACCACGATGCTCTTTGTACCCGTCCGTCACGCGTGCGCATTGCGGTGCATACGCATACGCAGATTAGCCTTTTTTTCACTGATTGATGCGCTGCAAACAACGACAGCTAGCGATCAACTCGGAATGACCCCCATGTGCACTGAAGGTGGGGCAGATGTAACATGTGCAGAGAGAGTTCGATTTGGGTGGGTTATTTTGTTTCTATGCAGGTTAAATACTGGCTGCTTTATTTTTACACTGCAAATTAGGTTTCAGTTTGAACACACCCCACCCAAATCTAACTCTCTCTGCACATGTTACATCTGCCCAACTTGCAGTGCCCATGGATTTACCCAACTGCTAATACATTTTCTGCTGCAGTCAACTCTGAATTAGGCCCACACAGTGGTACAGGAGTAGTAACTGTGTGATGGTGATAGAGCCGGTACAGGAGTAGTAACTGTGTGATGGAGATAGAGCCGGTACAGGAGTAGTAACTGTGTGATGGTGATAGAGCTGGTACAGGAGTAGTAACTGTGTGATGGTGATAGAGCCTGTACAGGAGTAGTAACTGTGTGATGGAGATAGAGCCGGTACAGGAGTAGTAACTGTGTGATGGAGATAGAGCCGGTACAGGAGTAGTAACTGTGTGATGGTGATAGAGCTGGTACAGTAGTAGTAACTGTGTGATGGTGATAGAGGCGGTACAGGAGTAGTAACTGTGTGAATGAGATAGAGCCGGTACAGGAGTAGTAACTGTGTGATGGAGGTAGAGCCGGTACAGGAGTAGTAACTGTGTGATGGAGATAGAGCTGGTACAGGAGTAGTAACTGTGTGATGGTGATAGAGCCTGTACAGGAGTAGTAACTGTGTGATGGAGGTAGAGCCGGTACAGGAGTAGTAACTGTGTGATGGAGATAGAGCTGGTACAGAAGTAGTAACTGTGTGATGGTGACAGAGCAGGTACAGGAGTAGTAACTGTGTGATGGAGGTAGAGCCGGTACAGTAGTAGTAACTGTGTGATGGAGATAGAGCCGGTACAGGAGTAGTAACTGTGTGATGGAGATAGAGCCGGTACAGTAGTAGTAACTGTGTGATGGTGATAGAGCCGGTACAGGAGTTGTAACTGTGATGGAGATAGAGCCGGTACAGGAGTAGTAACTGTGTGATGGTGACAGAGCCGGAACAGTAGTAGTAACTGTGTGATGGTGATAGAGCCGGTACAGGAGTAGTAACTGTGTGATGGAGATAGAGCCGGTACAGGAGTAGTAACTGTGTGATGGTGATAGAGCCGGAACAGTAGTAGTAACTGTGTGATGGTGATAGAGCCGGAACAGTAGTAGTAACTGTGTGATGGAGACAGAGCCGGTACATTAGTAGTAACTGTGTGATGGAGATAGAGTCGGTACAGGAGTAGTAACTGTGTGATGGTGATAGAGTCGGTACAGGAGTAGTAACTGTGTGATGGTGATAGAGCTGTACAGGAGTAGTAACTGTGTGATGGAGATAGAGCCGGTACAGGAGTAGTAACTGTGTGATGGTGATAGAGCCGGTACAGTAGTAGTAACTGTGTGATGGAGATAGAGCTGTACAGGAGTAGTAACTGTGTGATGGTGACAGAGCCGGAACAGTAGTAGTAACTGTGTGATGGAGACAGAGCCGGTACATTAGTAGTAACTGTGTGATGGTGATAGAGTCGGTACAGTAGTAGTAACTGTGTGATGGTGAAAGAGTCGGTACAGGAGTAGTAACTGTGTGATGGTGATAGAGGCGGTACAGGAGTAGTAACTGTGTGATGGAGATAGAGGCGGTACAGCAGTAGGAACTGTGTGATGGGGATAGAGCTGATACAGGAGTAGTAACTGTGTGATGGAGATAGAGCCGGTACAGGAGTAGTAACTGTGTGATGGTGATAGAGCCGGTACAGTAGTAGTAACTGTGTGATGGAGATAGAGCTGTACAGGAGTAGTAACTGTGTGATGGAGACAGAACCGGTACAGGAGTAGTAACTGTGTGATGGAGACAGAGCCGGTACAGGAGTTGTAACTGTGTGATGGTGACAGAGCCGGTACAGGAGTAGTAACTGTGTGATGGAGACAGAGCCGGGACAGGAGTAGTAACTGTGTGATGGTGATAGAGCCGGTACAGGAGTAGTAACTGTGTGATGGAGATAGAGCCAGTACAGGAGTAGTAACTGTGTGATGGAGTTAGAGCTGATACAGGAGTAGTAACTGTGTGATGGTGATAGAGCCGGTACAGGAGTAGTAACTGTGTGATGGTGATAGAGCCGGTACAGGAGTAGTAACTGAGTGATGGAGACAGAGCCGGTACAGTAGTAGTAACTGTGTGATGGTGATAGAGTCGGTACAGTAGTAGTAACTGTGTGATGGTGATAGAGTCGGTACAGTAGTAGTAACTGTGTGATGGTGATAGAGTCGGTACAGTAGTAGTAACTGTGTGATGGTGATAGAGTCGGTACAGTAGTAGTAACTGTGTGATGGTGATAGAGGCGGTACAGGAGTAGTAACTGTGTGATGGTGATAGAGGCGGTACAGGAGTAGTAACTGTGTGATGGAGATAGAGGCGGTACAGCAGTAGTAACTGTGTGATGGAGATAGAGCTAATACAGGAGTAGTAACTGTGTGATGGAGATAGAGCCGGTACAGGAGTAGTAACTGTGTGATGGTGATAGAGCCGGTACAGTAGTAGTAACTGTGTGATGGAGATAGAGCTGTACAGGAGTAGTAACTGTGTGATGGAGACAGAGCCGGTACAGGAGTAGTAACTGTGTGATGGAGACAGAGCCGGTACAGGAGTTGTAACTGTGTGATGGAGACAGAGCCGGTACAGGAGTAGTAACTGTGTGATGGAGACAGAGCTGATACAGGAGTAGTAACTGTGTGATGGTGATAGAGCCGGTACAGGAGTAGTAACTGTGTGATGGTGATAGAGCCGGTGCAGGAGTAGTAACTGTGTGATGGAGACAGAGCCAGTACAGGAGTAGTAACTGTGTGATGGTGATAGAGCCGGTACAGGAGTAGTAACTGTGTGATGGAGACAGAGCCGGTACATGAGTAGTAACTGTGTGATGGTGATAGAGCCGGTACAGTAGTAGTAACTCTGTGATGGTGATAGAGTCGGTACAGTAGTAGTAACTCTGTGATGGTGATAGAGTCGGTACAGTAGTAGTAACTGTGTGATGGTGATAGAGGCGGTACAGGAGTAGTAACTGTGTGATGGTGATAGAGGCGGTACAGGAGTAGTAACTGTGTGATTGAGATAGAGCCGGTACAGGAGTAGTAACTGTGTGATGGTGATAGAGCCGGTACAGTAGTAGTAACTGTGTGATAGAGATAGAGCTGTACAGGAGTAGTAACTGTGTGATGGAGACAGAGCCGGTACAGGAATAGTAACTGTGTGATGGTGATAAAGCCGGTACAGTAGTAGTAACTGTGTGATGGAGACAGAGCCGGTACAGGAGTAGTAACTGTGTGATGGTGATAGAGCCGGTACAGGAGTAGTAACTGTGTGATGGAGATAGAGCCAGTACAGGAGTAGTAACTGTGATGGAGATAGAGCTGATACAGGAGTAGTAACTGTGTGATGGTGATAGAGTCGGTACAGGAGTAGTAACTGTGTGATGGTGATAGAGCCTGTACAAGAGTAGTAACTGTGTGATGGAGACAGAGCTGATACAGGAGTAGTAACTGTGTGATGGTGATAGAGCTGGTACAGGAGTAGTAACTGTGTGATGGTGATAGAGCCGGTACAGGAGTAGTAACTGTGTGATGGAGACAGAGCCGGAACATGAGAAGTAACTGTGTGATGGTGATAGAGCCGGTACAGTAGTAGTAACTGTGTGATGGAGATAGAGCCGGTACAGGAGTAGTAACTGTGTGATGGAGACAGAGCTGATACAGGAGTAGTAACTGTGTGATGGTGATAAAGCCGGTACAGTAGTAGTAACTGTGTGATGGAGACAGAGCCGGTACAGGAGTAGTAACTGTGTGATGGTGATAGAGCCGGTACAGGAGTAGTAACTGTGTGATGGAGATAGAGCCAGTACAGGAGTAGTAACTGTGATGGAGATAGAGCTGATACAGGAGTAGTAACTGTGTGATGGTGATAGAGCCGGTACAGGAGTAGTAACTGTGTGATGGTGATAGAGCCGGTACAGGAGTAGTAACTGTGTGATGGAGACAGAGCCGGAACATGAGTAGTAACTGTGTGATGGTGATAGAGCCGGAACAGTAGTAGTAACTGTGTGATGGAGATAGAGCCGGTACAGGAGTAGTAACTGTGTGATGGAGACAGAGCTGATACAGGAGTAGTAACTGTGTGATGGTGATAGAGCCGGTACAGGAGTAGTAACTGTGTGATGGTGATAGAGGCGGTACAGGAGTAGTAACTGTGTGATGGAGACAGAGCCGGTACAGTAGTAGTAACTGTGTGATGGTGATAAAGCCGGTACAGTAGTAGTAACTGTGTGATGGAGATAGAGCCGGTACAGGAGTAGTAACTGTGTGATGGAGATAGAGCTGATACAGGAGTAGTAACTGTGTGATGGTGATAGAGCCGGTACAGGAGTAGTAACTGTGTGATGGTGAGAGAGCCGGTACAGGAGTAGTAACTGTGTGATGGAGACAGAGCTGATACAGGAGTAGTAACTGTGTGATGGGGATAGAGTCGGTACAGTAGTAGTAACTGTGTGATGGTGATAGAGTCGGTACAGTAGTAGTAACTGTGTGATGGTGATAGAGTCGGTACAGTTGTAGTAACTGTGTGATGGTGATAGAGTCGGTACAGTAGTAGTAACTGTGTGATGGTGATAGAGTCGGTACAGTAGTAGTAACTGTGTGATGGTGATAGAGTCGGTACAGTAGTAGTAACTGTGTGATGGTGATAGAGTCGGTACAGTAGTAGTAACTGTGTGATGGAGATAGAGTCGGTACAGTAGTAGTAACTGTGTGATGGTGATAGAGTCGGTACAGTAGTAGTAACTGTGTGATGGTGATAGAGTTGGTACAGGAGTAGTAACTGTGTGATGGTGATAGAGGCGGACCAGGAGTAGTAAATGTGCGATGGTGATAGAGGCGTTACAGGAGTAGTAACTGTGTGATTGAGATAGAGCCGGTACAGGAGTAGTAACTGTGTGATGGAGATAGAGCTGATACAGGAGTAGTAACTGTGTGATGGTGATAGAGTCGGTACAGGAGTAGTAACTGTGTGATGGAGACAGAGCCGGTACAGGAGTAGTAACTGTGTGATGGTGATAGAGTCAGTACAGGAGTAGTAACTGTGTGATGGTGATAGAGCCGGTACAGGAGTAGTAACTGGGTGATGGTGATAGAGCCGGTACAGTAGTAGTAACTGTGTGATGGAAACAGAGCCGGTACATGAGTAGTAACTGTGTGATGGTGATAGAGCCGGTAAAGTAGTAACTGTGTGATGGATATAGAGCCTGTACAGGAGTAGTAACTGTGGGATGGAGATAGAGCCGGTACAGTAGTAGTAACTGAGTGATGGAGACAGAGCCGGTATAGTAGTAGTAACTGTGTGGTGGTGATAGAGTCGGTACAGGAGTAGTAAATGTGTGATGGAGGTAGAGCCTGTACAGTAGTAGAAACTGTGTGATGGAGATAGAGCCGGTACAGTAGTAGTAACTGTGTGATGGAGACAGAGCCGGTTCATGAGTAGTAACTGTGTGATGGAGGTAGAGCCTGTACAGTAGTAGAAACTGTGTGATGGAGATAGAGCCGGTACAGTAGTAGTAACTGTGTGATGGTGATAGAGTCGGTACAGTAGTAGTAACTGTGTGATGGTGATAGAGGTGGTACAGGAGTAGTAACTGTGTGATGATGATAGAGGCGGACCAGGAGTAGTAAATGTGTGATGGAGACAGAGCCGGTACAGTAGTAGTAACTGTGTGATGGTGATAGAGTCGGTACAGTAGTAGTAACTCTGTGATGGTGATAGAGTCGGTACAGTAGTAGTAACTGTGTGATGGTGATAGAGTCGGTACAGTAGTAGTAACTGTGTGATGGTGATAGAGTCGGTACAGTAGTAGTAACTGTGTGATGGTGATAGAGGCGGTACAGGAGTAGTAACTGTGTGATGGTGATAGAGGCGGAACAGGAGTAGTAACTGTGTGATGGAGATAGAGGCGGTACAGGAGTAGTAACTGTGTGATGAAGACAGAGCCAGTACAGTAGTAGTAACTGTGTGATGGTGATAGAGTCGGTACAGTAGTAGTAACTCTGTGATGGTGATAGAGTCGGTACAGTAGTAGTAACTGTGTGATGGTGATAGAGGCGGTACAGGAGTAGTAACTGTGTGATGGTGATAGAGGCGGTACAGGAGTAGTAACTGTGTGATTGAGATAGAGCCGGTACAGGAGTAGTAACTGTGTGATGGAGATAGAGCCGGTACAGGAGTAGTAACTGTGTGATGGTGATAGAGCCGGTACAGTAGTAGTAACTGTGTGATAGAGATAGAGCTGTACAGGAGTAGTAACTGTGTGATGGAGACAGAGCCGGTACAGGAATAGTAACTATGTGATGGTGATAAAGCCGGTACAGTAGTAGTAACTGTGTGATGGAGACAGAGCCGGTACAGGAGTAGTAACTGTGTGATGGTGATAGAGCCGGTACAGGAGTAGTAACTGTGTGATGGAGATAGAGCCGGTACAGGAGTAGTAACTGTGTGATGGAGATAGAGCTGATACAGGAGTAGTAACTGTGTGATGGTGATAGAGCCGGTACAGGAGTAGTAACTGTGTGATGGTGAGAGAGCCGGTACAGGAGTAGTAACTGTGTGATGGAGACAGAGCTGATACAGGAGTAGTAACTGTGTGATGGTGATAGAGCCGGTACAGGAGTAGTAACTGTGTGATGGAGACAGAGCCGGTACATGAGTAGTAACTGTGTGATGGTGATAGAGCCGGTACAGTAGTAGTAACTGTGTGATGGAGATAGAGCCGGTACAGGAGTAGTAACTGTGTGATGGAGACAGAGCTGATACAGGAGTAGTAACTGTGTGATGGTGATAGAGCCGGTACAGGAGTAGTAACTGTGTGATGGTGATAGAGCCGGTACAGGAGTAGTAACTGTGTGATGGAGACAGAGCCGGTACAGGAGTAGTAACTGTGTGATGGAGATAGAGCCGGTACAGTAGTAGTAACTGTGTGATGGTGATAGAGTCGGTAAAGTAGTAGTAACTGTGTGATGGGGATAGAGTCGGTACAGTAGTAGTAACTGTGTGATGGTGATAAAGTCGGTACAGTAGTAGTAACTGTGTGATGGTGATAGAGTCGGTACAGTAGTAGTAACTGTGTGATGGTGATAGAGGCGGTACAGGAGTAGTAACTGTGTGATGGTGATAGAGGCGGTACAGGAGTAGTAACTGTGTGATTGAGATAGAGGCGGTACAGGAGTAGTAACTGTGTGATGGAGATAGAGCTGATATAGGAGTAGTAACTGTGTGATGGTGATAGAGTCGGTACAGGAGTA
Organism: Pseudophryne corroboree; assembly: GCF_028390025.1. Taxonomy (NCBI): domain Eukaryota; kingdom Metazoa; phylum Chordata; class Amphibia; order Anura; family Myobatrachidae; genus Pseudophryne; species Pseudophryne corroboree. The sequence goes on along the minus strand of NC_086449.1, from coordinate 833,377,726 downwards.
GTAACTGTGTGATGGAGACAGAGCCGGTACAGGAGTAGTTACTGTGTGATGGTGATAGAGTCGGTACAGGAGTAGTAACTGTGTGATGGTGATAGAGCCGGTACAGTAGTAGTAACTGTGTGATGGAGACAGAGCCGGTACATGAGTAGTAACTGTGTGATGGTGATAGAGTCGGTACAGTAGTAGTAACTGTGTGATGGTAATAGAGTCGGTACAGTAGTAGTAACTGTGTGATGGAGATAGAGTCGGTACAGTAGTAGTAACTGTGTGATGGTGATAGAGTCGGTACAGTAGTAGTAACTGTGTGATGGTGATAGAGTTGGTACAGGAGTAGTAACTGTGTGATGGTGATAGAGGCGGACCAGGAGTAGTAAATGTGTGATGGTGATAGAGGCGGTACAGGAGTAGTAACTGTGTGATTGAGATAGAGCCGGTACAGGAGTAGTAACTGTGTGATGGAGATAGAGCTGATACAGGAGTAGTAACTGTGTGATGGTGATAGAGTCGGTACAGGAGTAGTAACTGTGTGATGGAGACAGAGCCGGTACAGGAGTAGTAACTGTGTGATGGTGATAGAGTCAGTACAGGAGTAGTAACTGTGTGATGGTGATAGAGCCGGTACAGGAGTAGTAACTGGGTGATGGTGATAGAGCCGGTACAGTAGTAGTAACTGTGTGATGGAGACAGAGCCGGTACATGAGTAGTAACTGTGTGATGGTGATAGAGTCAGTACAGGAGTAGTAACTGTGTGATGGTGATAGAGCCGGTACAGGAGTAGTAACTGTGGGATGGAGATAGAGCCGGTACAGTAGTAGTAACTGAGTGATGGAGACAGAGCCGGTATAGTAGTAGTAACTGTGTGATGGTGATAGAGTCGGTACAGGAGTAGTAAATGTGTGATGGTGATAGAGCTGGTACAGTAGTAGTAACTGTGTGATGAAGGTAGAACCTGTACAGTAGTAGTAACTGTGTGATGGAGACAGAGCCGGTACAGGAGTAGTAACTGTGTGATGGAGGTAGAGCCTGTACAGTAGTAGAAACTGTGTGATGGAGATAGAGCCGGTACAGTAGTAGTAACTGTGTGATGGTGATAGAGTCGGTACAGTAGTAGTAACTGTGTGATGGTGATAGAGTCGGTACAGTAGTAGTAACTATGTGATGGTGATATAGTCGGTACAGTAGTAGTAACTGTGTGATGGTGATAGAGTCGGTACAGTAGTAGTAACTGTGTGATGGTGATTGAGGTGGTACAGGAGTAGTAACTGTGTGATGGTGATAGAGGCGGACCAGGAGTAGTAAATGTGTGATAGAGACAGAGCCGGTACAGTAGTAGTAACTGTGTGATGGTGATAGAGTCGGTACAGTAGTAGTAACTGTGTGATGGTGATAGAGGCGGTACAGTAGTAGTAACTGTGTGATGGTGATAGAGGCGGTACAGGAGTAGTAACTGTGTGATGGAGATAGAGGCGGTACAGGAGTAGTAACTGTGTGATGGAGACAGAGCCAGTACAGTAGTAGTTACTGTGTGATGGTGATAGAGTCGGTACAGTAGTAGTAACTCTGTGATGGTGATAGAGTCGGTACAGTAGTAGTAACTGTGTGATGGTGATAGAGGCGGTACAGGAGTAGTAACTGTGTGATGGTGATAGAGGCGGTACAGGAGTAGTAACTGTGTGATTGAGATAGAGCCGGTACAGGAGTAGTAACTGTGTGATTGAGATAGAGCCGGTACAGGAGTAGTAACTGTGTGATGGTGATAGAGCCGGTACAGTAGTAGTAACTGTGTGATAGAGATATAGCTGTACAGGAGTAGTAACTGTGTGATGGAGACAGAGCCGGTACAGGAATAGTAACTGTGTGATGGTGATAAAGCCGGTACAGTAGTAGTAACTGTGTGATGGAGACAGAGCCGGTACAGGAGTAGTAACTGTGTGATGGTGATAGAGCCGGTACAGGAGTAGTAACTGTGTGATGGAGATAGAGCTGATACAGGAGTAGTAACTGTGTGATGGTGATAGATCCGGTACAGGAGTAGTAACTGTGTGATGGTGAGAGAGCCGGTACAGGAGTAGTAACTGTGTGATGGAGACAGAGCTGATACAGGAGTAGTAACTGTGTAATGGTGATAGAGCTGGTACAGTAGTAGTAACTGTGTGATAGAGATATAGCTGTACAGGAGTAGTAACTGTGTGATGGAGACAGAGCCGGTACAGGAATAGTAACTGTGTGATGGTGATAAAGCCGGTACAGTAGTAGTAACTGTGTGATGGAGGTAGAGCCTGTACAGTAGTAGTAACTGTATGATGGAGATAGAGCCGGTACAGTAGTAGTAACTGTGTGATGATGATAGAGCCGGTACAGGAGTAGTAACTGTGTGATGGTGATAGAGCCGGTACAGTAGTAGTAACTGTGCGATGGAGACAGAGCCGGTACATGAGTAGTAACTGTGTGATGGTGATAGAGTCGGTACAGTAGTAGTAACTGTGTGATGGTAATAGAGTCGGTACAGTAGTAGTAACTGTGTAATGGAGATAGAGTCAGTACAGTAGTAGTAACTGTGTGATGGTGATAGAGTCGGTACAGTAGTAGTAACTGTGTGATGGTGATAGAGTTGGTACAGGAGTAGTAACTGTGTGATGGTGATAGAGGCGGACCAGGAGTAGTAAATGTGTGATGGTGATAGAGGCGGTACAGGAGTAGTAACTGTGTGATGGAGATAGAGCTGATACAGGAGTAGTAACTGTGTGATGGTGATAGAGTCGGTACAGGAGTAGTAACTGTGTGATGGAGACAGAGCCGGTACAGTAGTAGTAACTGTGTGATGGTGATAGAGCCGGTACAGGAGTAGTAACTGAGTGATGGTGATAGAGCCGGTACAGTAGTAGTAACTGTGTGATGGAGACAGAGCCGGTACATGAGTAGTAACTGTGTGATGGTGATAGAGCCGGTACAGTAGTAACTGTGTGATGGAGATAGAGCCTGTACAGGAGTAGTAACTGTGGGATGGAGATAGAGCCGGTACAGTAGTAGTAACTGAGTGATGGAGACATAGCCGGTATAGTAGTAGTAACTGTGTGATGGTGATAGAGTCGGTACAGGAGTAGTAAATGTGTGATGGTGATAGAGCTGGTACAGTAGTAGTAACTGTGTGATGAAGGTAGAACCTGTACAGTAGTAGTAACTGTGTGATGAAGGTAGAACCTGTACAGTAGTAGTAACTGTGTGATGGAGACAGAGCCGGTACAGGAGTAGTAACTGTGTGATGGAGATAGAGCCGGTACAGTAGTAGTAACTGTGTGATGGTGATAGAGTCGGTATAGTAGTAGTAACTGTGTGATGGTGATAGAGTCGGTACAGTAGTAGTAACTATGTGATGGTGATAGAGTCGGTACAGTAGTAGTAACTGTGTGATGGTGATAGAGTCGGTACAGTAGTAGTAACTGTGTGATGGTGATAGAGGTGGTACAGGAGTAGTAACTGTGTGATGGTGATAGAGGCGGACCAGGAGTAGTAAATGTGTGATGGAGACAGAGCCGGTACAGTAGTAGTAACTGTGTGATGGTGATAGAGTCGGTACAGTAGTAGTAACTGTGTGATGGTGATAGAGGTGGTACAGGAGTAGTAACTGTGTGATGGTGATATAGGCGGTACAGGAGAAGTAAGTGTGTGATGGAGATAGAGGCGGTACAGGAGTAGTAACTGTGTGATGGTGATAGAGCCGGTACAGTAGTAGTAACTGTGTGATGGTGATAGAGTCGGTACAGTAGTAGTAACTCTGTGATGGTGATAGAGTCGGTACAGTAGTAGTAACTGTGTGATGGTGATAGAGGCGGTACAGGAGTAGTAACTGTGTGATGGTTATAGAGGCGGTACAGGAGTAGTAGCTGTGTGATTGAGATAGAGCCGGTACAGGAGTAGTAACTGTGTGATTGAGATAGAGCCGGTACAGGAGTAGTAACTGTGTGATGGTGATAGAGCCGGTACAGTAGTAGTAACTGTGTGATAGAGATAGAGCTGTACAGGAGTAGTAACTGTGTGATGGAGACAGAGCCGGTACAGGAATAGTAACTGTGTGATGGTGATAAAGCCGGTACAGTAGTAGTAACTGTGTGATGGAGACAGAGCCGGTACAGGAGTAGTAACTGTGTAATGGTGATAGAGCCGGTACAGGAGTAGTAACTGTGTGATGGTGAGAGAGCCGGTACAGGAGTAGTAACTGTGTGATGGAGACAGAGCTGATACAGGAGTAGTAACTGTGTGATTGAGATAGAGCCGGTACAGGAGTAGTAACTGTGTGATGGTGATAGAGCCGGTACAGTAGTAGTAACTGTGTGATAGAGATAGAGCTGTACAGGAGTAGTAACTGTGTGATGGAGACAGAGCCGGTACAGGAATAGTAACTGTGTGATGGTGATAAAGCCGGTACAGTAGTAGTAACTGTGTGATGGAGACAGAGCCGGTACAGGAGTAGTAACTGTGTGATGGTGATAGAGCCGGTACAGGAGTAGTAACTGTGTGATGGAGATAGAGCCAGTACAGGAGTAGTAACTGTGATGGAGATAGAGCTGATACAGGAGTAGTAACTGTGTGATGGTGATAGAGTCGGTACAGGAGTAGTAACTGTGTGATGGTGATAGAGCCTGTACAAGAGTAGTAACTGTGTGATGGAGACAGAGCTGATACAGGAGTAGTAACTGTGTGATGGTGATAGAGCTGGTACAGGAGTAGTAACTGTGTGATGGTGATAGAGCCGGTACAGGAGTAGTAACTGTGTGATGGAGACAGAGCCGGAACATGAGAAGTAACTGTGTGATGGTGATAGAGCCGGTACAGTAGTAGTAACTGTGTGATGGAGATAGAGCCGGTACAGGAGTAGTAACTGTGTGATGGAGACAGAGCTGATACAGGAGTAGTAACTGTGTGATGGTGATAAAGCCGGTACAGTAGTAGTAACTGTGTGATGGAGACAGAGCCGGTACAGGAGTAGTAACTGTGTGATGGTGATAGAGCCGGTACAGGAGTAGTAACTGTGTGATGGAGATAGAGCCAGTACAGGAGTAGTAACTGTGATGGAGATAGAGCTGATACAGGAGTAGTAACTGTGTGATGGTGATAGAGCCGGTACAGGAGTAGTAACTGTGTGATGGTGATAGAGCCGGTACAGGAGTAGTAACTGTGTGATGGAGACAGAGCCGGAACATGAGTAGTAACTGTGTGATGGTGATAGAGCCGGAACAGTAGTAGTAACTGTGTGATGGAGATAGAGCCGGTACAGGAGTAGTAACTGTGTGATGGAGACAGAGCTGATACAGGAGTAGTAACTGTGTGATGGTGATAGAGCCGGTACAGGAGTAGTAACTGTGTGATGGTGATAGAGGCGGTACAGGAGTAGTAACTGTGTGATGGAGACAGAGCCGGTACAGTAGTAGTAACTGTGTGATGGTGATAAAGCCGGTACAGTAGTAGTAACTGTGTGATGGAGATAGAGCCGGTACAGGAGTAGTAACTGTGTGATGGAGATAGAGCTGATACAGGAGTAGTAACTGTGTGATGGTGATAGAGCCGGTACAGGAGTAGTAACTGTGTGATGGTGAGAGAGCCGGTACAGGAGTAGTAACTGTGTGATGGAGACAGAGCTGATACAGGAGTAGTAACTGTGTGATGGGGATAGAGTCGGTACAGTAGTAGTAACTGTGTGATGGTGATAGAGTCGGTACAGTAGTAGTAACTGTGTGATGGTGATAGAGTCGGTACAGTTGTAGTAACTGTGTGATGGTGATAGAGTCGGTACAGTAGTAGTAACTGTGTGATGGTGATAGAGTCGGTACAGTAGTAGTAACTGTGTGATGGTGATAGAGTCGGTACAGTAGTAGTAACTGTGTGATGGTGATAGAGTCGGTACAGTAGTAGTAACTGTGTGATGGAGATAGAGTCGGTACAGTAGTAGTAACTGTGTGATGGTGATAGAGTCGGTACAGTAGTAGTAACTGTGTGATGGTGATAGAGTTGGTACAGGAGTAGTAACTGTGTGATGGTGATAGAGGCGGACCAGGAGTAGTAAATGTGCGATGGTGATAGAGGCGTTACAGGAGTAGTAACTGTGTGATTGAGATAGAGCCGGTACAGGAGTAGTAACTGTGTGATGGAGATAGAGCTGATACAGGAGTAGTAACTGTGTGATGGTGATAGAGTCGGTACAGGAGTAGTAACTGTGTGATGGAGACAGAGCCGGTACAGGAGTAGTAACTGTGTGATGGTGATAGAGTCAGTACAGGAGTAGTAACTGTGTGATGGTGATAGAGCCGGTACAGGAGTAGTAACTGGGTGATGGTGATAGAGCCGGTACAGTAGTAGTAACTGTGTGATGGAAACAGAGCCGGTACATGAGTAGTAACTGTGTGATGGTGATAGAGCCGGTAAAGTAGTAACTGTGTGATGGATATAGAGCCTGTACAGGAGTAGTAACTGTGGGATGGAGATAGAGCCGGTACAGTAGTAGTAACTGAGTGATGGAGACAGAGCCGGTATAGTAGTAGTAACTGTGTGGTGGTGATAGAGTCGGTACAGGAGTAGTAAATGTGTGATGGAGGTAGAGCCTGTACAGTAGTAGAAACTGTGTGATGGAGATAGAGCCGGTACAGTAGTAGTAACTGTGTGATGGAGACAGAGCCGGTTCATGAGTAGTAACTGTGTGATGGAGGTAGAGCCTGTACAGTAGTAGAAACTGTGTGATGGAGATAGAGCCGGTACAGTAGTAGTAACTGTGTGATGGTGATAGAGTCGGTACAGTAGTAGTAACTGTGTGATGGTGATAGAGGTGGTACAGGAGTAGTAACTGTGTGATGATGATAGAGGCGGACCAGGAGTAGTAAATGTGTGATGGAGACAGAGCCGGTACAGTAGTAGTAACTGTGTGATGGTGATAGAGTCGGTACAGTAGTAGTAACTCTGTGATGGTGATAGAGTCGGTACAGTAGTAGTAACTGTGTGATGGTGATAGAGTCGGTACAGTAGTAGTAACTGTGTGATGGTGATAGAGTCGGTACAGTAGTAGTAACTGTGTGATGGTGATAGAGGCGGTACAGGAGTAGTAACTGTGTGATGGTGATAGAGGCGGAACAGGAGTAGTAACTGTGTGATGGAGATAGAGGCGGTACAGGAGTAGTAACTGTGTGATGAAGACAGAGCCAGTACAGTAGTAGTAACTGTGTGATGGTGATAGAGTCGGTACAGTAGTAGTAACTCTGTGATGGTGATAGAGTCGGTACAGTAGTAGTAACTGTGTGATGGTGATAGAGGCGGTACAGGAGTAGTAACTGTGTGATGGTGATAGAGGCGGTACAGGAGTAGTAACTGTGTGATTGAGATAGAGCCGGTACAGGAGTAGTAACTGTGTGATGGAGATAGAGCCGGTACAGGAGTAGTAACTGTGTGATGGTGATAGAGCCGGTACAGTAGTAGTAACTGTGTGATAGAGATAGAGCTGTACAGGAGTAGTAACTGTGTGATGGAGACAGAGCCGGTACAGGAATAGTAACTATGTGATGGTGATAAAGCCGGTACAGTAGTAGTAACTGTGTGATGGAGACAGAGCCGGTACAGGAGTAGTAACTGTGTGATGGTGATAGAGCCGGTACAGGAGTAGTAACTGTGTGATGGAGATAGAGCCGGTACAGGAGTAGTAACTGTGTGATGGAGATAGAGCTGATACAGGAGTAGTAACTGTGTGATGGTGATAGAGCCGGTACAGGAGTAGTAACTGTGTGATGGTGAGAGAGCCGGTACAGGAGTAGTAACTGTGTGATGGAGACAGAGCTGATACAGGAGTAGTAACTGTGTGATGGTGATAGAGCCGGTACAGGAGTAGTAACTGTGTGATGGAGACAGAGCCGGTACATGAGTAGTAACTGTGTGATGGTGATAGAGCCGGTACAGTAGTAGTAACTGTGTGATGGAGATAGAGCCGGTACAGGAGTAGTAACTGTGTGATGGAGACAGAGCTGATACAGGAGTAGTAACTGTGTGATGGTGATAGAGCCGGTACAGGAGTAGTAACTGTGTGATGGTGATAGAGCCGGTACAGGAGTAGTAACTGTGTGATGGAGACAGAGCCGGTACAGGAGTAGTAACTGTGTGATGGAGATAGAGCCGGTACAGTAGTAGTAACTGTGTGATGGTGATAGAGTCGGTAAAGTAGTAGTAACTGTGTGATGGGGATAGAGTCGGTACAGTAGTAGTAACTGTGTGATGGTGATAAAGTCGGTACAGTAGTAGTAACTGTGTGATGGTGATAGAGTCGGTACAGTAGTAGTAACTGTGTGATGGTGATAGAGGCGGTACAGGAGTAGTAACTGTGTGATGGTGATAGAGGCGGTACAGGAGTAGTAACTGTGTGATTGAGATAGAGGCGGTACAGGAGTAGTAACTGTGTGATGGAGATAGAGCTGATATAGGAGTAGTAACTGTGTGATGGTGATAGAGTCGGTACAGGAGTAGTAACTGTGTGATGGAGACAGAGCCGGTACAGGAGTAGTTACTGTGTGATGGTGATAGAGTCGGTACAGGAGTAGTAACTGTGTGATGGTGATAGAGCCGGTACAGTAGTAGTAACTGTGTGATGGAGACAGAGCCGGTACATGAGTAGTAACTGTGTGATGGTGATAGAGTCGGTACAGTAGTAGTAACTGTGTGATGGTAATAGAGTCGGTACAGTAGTAGTAACTGTGTGATGGAGATAGAGTCGGTACAGTAGTAGTAACTGTGTGATGGTGATAGAGTCGGTACAGTAGTAGTAACTGTGTGATGGTGATAGAGTTGGTACAGGAGTAGTAACTGTGTGATGGTGATAGAGGCGGACCAGGAGTAGTAAATGTGTGATGGTGATAGAGGCGGTACAGGAGTAGTAACTGTGTGATTGAGATAGAGCCGGTACAGGAGTAGTAACTGTGTGATGGAGATAGAGCTGATACAGGAGTAGTAACTGTGTGATGGTGATAGAGTCGGTACAGGAGTAGTAACTGTGTGATGGAGACAGAGCCGGTACAGGAGTAGTAACTGTGTGATGGTGATAGAGTCAGTACAGGAGTAGTAACTGTGTGATGGTGATAGAGCCGGTACAGGAGTAGTAACTGGGTGATGGTGATAGAGCCGGTACAGTAGTAGTAACTGTGTGATGGAGACAGAGCCGGTACATGAGTAGTAACTGTGTGATGGTGATAGAGTCAGTACAGGAGTAGTAACTGTGTGATGGTGATAGAGCCGGTACAGGAGTAGTAACTGTGGGATGGAGATAGAGCCGGTACAGTAGTAGTAACTGAGTGATGGAGACAGAGCCGGTATAGTAGTAGTAACTGTGTGATGGTGATAGAGTCGGTACAGGAGTAGTAAATGTGTGATGGTGATAGAGCTGGTACAGTAGTAGTAACTGTGTGATGAAGGTAGAACCTGTACAGTAGTAGTAACTGTGTGATGGAGACAGAGCCGGTACAGGAGTAGTAACTGTGTGATGGAGGTAGAGCCTGTACAGTAGTAGAAACTGTGTGATGGAGATAGAGCCGGTACAGTAGTAGTAACTGTGTGATGGTGATAGAGTCGGTACAGTAGTAGTAACTGTGTGATGGTGATAGAGTCGGTACAGTAGTAGTAACTATGTGATGGTGATATAGTCGGTACAGTAGTAGTAACTGTGTGATGGTGATAGAGTCGGTACAGTAGTAGTAACTGTGTGATGGTGATTGAGGTGGTACAGGAGTAGTAACTGTGTGATGGTGATAGAGGCGGACCAGGAGTAGTAAATGTGTGATAGAGACAGAGCCGGTACAGTAGTAGTAACTGTGTGATGGTGATAGAGTCGGTACAGTAGTAGTAACTGTGTGATGGTGATAGAGGCGGTACAGTAGTAGTAACTGTGTGATGGTGATAGAGGCGGTACAGGAGTAGTAACTGTGTGATGGAGATAGAGGCGGTACAGGAGTAGTAACTGTGTGATGGAGACAGAGCCAGTACAGTAGTAGTTACTGTGTGATGGTGATAGAGTCGGTACAGTAGTAGTAACTCTGTGATGGTGATAGAGTCGGTACAGTAGTAGTAACTGTGTGATGGTGATAGAGGCGGTACAGGAGTAGTAACTGTGTGATGGTGATAGAGGCGGTACAGGAGTAGTAACTGTGTGATTGAGATAGAGCCGGTACAGGAGTAGTAACTGTGTGATTGAGATAGAGCCGGTACAGGAGTAGTAACTGTGTGATGGTGATAGAGCCGGTACAGTAGTAGTAACTGTGTGATAGAGATATAGCTGTACAGGAGTAGTAACTGTGTGATGGAGACAGAGCCGGTACAGGAATAGTAACTGTGTGATGGTGATAAAGCCGGTACAGTAGTAGTAACTGTGTGATGGAGACAGAGCCGGTACAGGAGTAGTAACTGTGTGATGGTGATAGAGCCGGTACAGGAGTAGTAACTGTGTGATGGAGATAGAGCTGATACAGGAGTAGTAACTGTGTGATGGTGATAGATCCGGTACAGGAGTAGTAACTGTGTGATGGTGAGAGAGCCGGTACAGGAGTAGTAACTGTGTGATGGAGACAGAGCTGATACAGGAGTAGTAACTGTGTAATGGTGATAGAGCTGGTACAGTAGTAGTAACTGTGTGATAGAGATATAGCTGTACAGGAGTAGTAACTGTGTGATGGAGACAGAGCCGGTACAGGAATAGTAACTGTGTGATGGTGATAAAGCCGGTACAGTAGTAGTAACTGTGTGATGGAGGTAGAGCCTGTACAGTAGTAGTAACTGTATGATGGAGATAGAGCCGGTACAGTAGTAGTAACTGTGTGATGATGATAGAGCCGGTACAGGAGTAGTAACTGTGTGATGGTGATAGAGCCGGTACAGTAGTAGTAACTGTGCGATGGAGACAGAGCCGGTACATGAGTAGTAACTGTGTGATGGTGATAGAGTCGGTACAGTAGTAGTAACTGTGTGATGGTAATAGAGTCGGTACAGTAGTAGTAACTGTGTAATGGAGATAGAGTCAGTACAGTAGTAGTAACTGTGTGATGGTGATAGAGTCGGTACAGTAGTAGTAACTGTGTGATGGTGATAGAGTTGGTACAGGAGTAGTAACTGTGTGATGGTGATAGAGGCGGACCAGGAGTAGTAAATGTGTGATGGTGATAGAGGCGGTACAGGAGTAGTAACTGTGTGATGGAGATAGAGCTGATACAGGAGTAGTAACTGTGTGATGGTGATAGAGTCGGTACAGGAGTAGTAACTGTGTGATGGAGACAGAGCCGGTACAGTAGTAGTAACTGTGTGATGGTGATAGAGCCGGTACAGGAGTAGTAACTGGGTGATGGTGATAGAGCCGGTACAGTAGTAGTAACTGTGTGATGGAGACAGAGCCGGTACATGAGTAGTAACTGTGTGATGGTGATAGAGCCGGTACAGTAGTAACTGTGTGATGGAGATAGAGCCTGTACAGGAGTAGTAACTGTGGGATGGAGATAGAGCCGGTACAGTAGTAGTAACTGAGTGATGGAGACATAGCCGGTATAGTAGTAGTAACTGTGTGATGGTGATAGAGTCGGTACAGGAGTAGTAAATGTGTGATGGTGATAGAGCTGGTACAGTAGTAGTAACTGTGTGATGAAGGTAGAACCTGTACAGTAGTAGTAACTGTGTGATGAAGGTAGAACCTGTACAGTAGTAGTAACTGTGTGATGGAGACAGAGCCGGTACAGGAGTAGTAACTGTGTGATGGAGATAGAGCCGGTACAGTAGTAGTAACTGTGTGATGGTGATAGAGTCGGTATAGTAGTAGTAACTGTGTGATGGTGATAGAGTCGGTACAGTAGTAGTAACTATGTGATGGTGATAGAGTCGGTACAGTAGTAGTAACTGTGTGATGGTGATAGAGTCGGTACAGTAGTAGTAACTGTGTGATGGTGATAGAGGTGGTACAGGAGTAGTAACTGTGTGATGGTGATAGAGGCGGACCAGGAGTAGTAAATGTGTGATGGAGACAGAGCCGGTACAGTAGTAGTAACTGTGTGATGGTGATAGAGTCGGTACAGTAGTAGTAACTGTGTGATGGTGATAGAGGTGGTACAGGAGTAGTAACTGTGTGATGGTGATATAGGCGGTACAGGAGAAGTAAGTGTGTGATGGAGATAGAGGCGGTGCAGGAGTAGTAACTGTGTGATGGTGATAGAGCCGGTACAGTAGTAGTAACTGTGTGATGGTGATAGAGTCGGTACAGTAGTAGTAACTCTGTGATGGTGATAGAGTCGGTACAGTAGTAGTAACTGTGTGATGGTGATAGAGGCGGTACAGGAGTAGTAACTGTGTGATGGTTATAGAGGCGGTACAGGAGTAGTAGCTGTGTGATTGAGATAGAGCCGGTACAGGAGTAGTAACTGTGTGATTGAGATAGAGCCGGTACAGGAGTAGTAACTGTGTGATGGTGATAGAGCCGGTACAGTAGTAGTAACTGTGTGATAGAGATAGAGCTGTACAGGAGTAGTAACTGTGTGATGGAGACAGAGCCGGTACAGGAATAGTAACTGTGTGATGGTGATAAAGCCGGTACAGTAGTAGTAACTGTGTGATGGAGACAGAGCCGGTACAGGAGTAGTAACTGTGTAATGGTGATAGAGCCGGTACAGGAGTAGTAACTGTGTGATGGTGAGAGAGCCGGTACAGGAGTAGTAACTGTGTGATGGAGACAGAGCTGATACAGGAGTAGTAACTGTGTAATGGTGAGAGAGCTGGTACAGGAGTAGTAACTGTGTGATGGTGATAGAGCCGGTGCAGGAGTAGTAACTGTGATGGAGACAGAGCCGGTACATGAGTAGTAACTGTGTGATGGTGATAGAGCCGGTACAGTAGTAGTAACTGTGTGATGGAGATAGAGCCGGTACAGGAGTAGTAACTGTGTGATGGAGACAGAGCTGATACAGGAGTAGTAACTATGTGATGGTGATAGAGCCGGTACAGGAGTAGTAACTGTGTGATGGTGATAGAGCCGGTACAGTAGTAGTAACTGTGTGATGAAGACAGAGCCGGTACAGTAGTAGTAACTGTGTGATGGTGATAGAGTCGGTACAGTAGTAGTAACTGTGTGATGGTGATAGAGTCGGTACAGTAGTAGTAACTGTGTGATGGTGATAGAGTCGGTACAGTAGTAGTAACTGTGTGATGGTGATAGAGTCGGTACAGTAGTAGTAACTGTGTGATGGTGATAGAGTCGGTACAGTAGTAGTAACTGTGTGATGGTGATAGAGGCGGTACAGGAGTAGTAACTGTGTGATGGTGATAGAGGCGGTACAGGAGTAGTAACTGTGTGATTGAGATAGAGGCGGTACAGGAGTAGTAACTGTGTGATGGAGATAGAGCTGATATAGGAGTAGTAACTGTGTGATGGTGATAGAGTCGGTACAGGAGTAGTAACTGTGTGATGGTGATAGAGCCGGTACAGTAGTAGTAACTGTGTGATGGTGATAGAGTCGGTACAGTAGTAGTAACTGTGTGATGGTAATAGAGTCGGTACAGTAGTAGTAACTGTGTGATGGAGATAGAGTCGGTACAGTAGTAGTAACTGTGTGATGGTGAAAGAGTTGGTACAGGAGTAGTAACTGTGTGATGGTGATAGAGGCGGACCAGGAGTAGTAAATGTGTGATGGTGATAGAGGCGGAACAGGAGTAGTAACTGTGTGATGGAGATAGAGGCGGTACAGGAGTAGTAACTGTGTGATAAAGACAGAGCCAGTACAGTAGTAGTAACTGTGTGATGGTGATAGAGTCGGTACAGTAGTAGTAACTCTGTGATGGTGATAGAGTCGGTACAGTAGTAGTAACTGTGTGATGGTGATAGAGGCGGTACAGGAGTAGTAACTGTGTGATGGTGATAGAGGCGGTACAGGAGTAGTAACTGTGTGATTGAGATAGAGCCGGTACAGGAGTAGTAACTGTGTGATGGAGATAGAGCCGGTACAGGAGTAGTAACTGTGTGATGGTGATAGAGCCGGTACAGTAGTAGTAACTGTGTGATAGAGATAGAGCTGTACAGGAGTAGTAACTGTGTGATGGAGACAGAGCCGGTACAGGAATAGTAACTGTGTGATGGTGATAAAGCCGGTACAGTAGTAGTAACTGTGTGATGGAGACAGAGCCGGTACAGGAGTAGTAACTGTGTGATGGTGATAGAGCCGGTACAGGAGTAGTAACTGTGTGATGGAGATAGAGCCGGTACAGGAGTAGTAACTGTGTGATGGAGATAGAGCTGATACAGGAGTAGTAACTGTGTGATGGTGATAGAGCCGGTACAGGAGTAGTAACTGTGTGATGGTGAGAGAGCCGGTACAGGAGTAGTAACTGTGTGATGGAGACAGAGCTGATACAGGAGTAGTAACTGTGTGATGGTGATAGAGCCGGTACAGGAGTAGTAACTGTGTGATGGAGACAGAGCCGGTACATGAGTAGTAACTGTGTGATGGTGATAGAGCCGGTACAGTAGTAGTAACTGTGTGATGGAGATAGAGCCGGTACAGGAGTAGTAACTGTGTGATGGAGACAGAGCTGATACAGGAGTAGTAACTGTGTGATGGTGATAGAGCCGGTACAGGAGTAGTAACTGTGTGATGGTGATAGAGCCGGTACAGGAGTAGTAACTGTGTGATGGAGACAGAGCCGGTACAGGAGTAGTAACTGTGTGATGGAGATAGAGCCGGTACAGTAGTAGTAACTGTGTGATGGTGATAGAGTCGGTAAAGTAGTAGTAACTGTGTGATGGGGATAGAGTCGGTACAGTAGTAGTAACTGTGTGATGGTGATAAAGTCGGTACAGTAGTAGTAACTGTGTGATGGTGATAGAGTCGGTACAGTAGTAGTAACTGTGTGATGGTGATAGAGGCGGTACAGGAGTAGTAACTGTGTGATGGTGATAGAGGCGGTACAGGAGTAGTAACTGTGTGATTGAGATAGAGGCGGTACAGGAGTAGTAACTGTGTGATGGAGATAGAGCTGATATAGGAGTAGTAACTGTGTGATGGTGATAGAGTCGGTACAGGAGTAGTAACTGTGTGATGGAGACAGAGCCGGTACAGGAGTAGTTACTGTGTGATGGTGATAGAGTCGGTACAGGAGTAGTAACTGTGTGATGGTGATAGAGCCGGTACAGTAGTAGTAACTGTGTGATGGAGACAGAGCCGGTACATGAGTAGTAACTGTGTGATGGTGATAGAGTCGGTACAGTAGTAGTAACTGTGTGATGGTAATAGAGTCGGTACAGTAGTAGTAACTGTGTGATGGAGATAGAGTCGGTACAGTAGTAGTAACTGTGTGATGGTGATAGAGTCGGTACAGTAGTAGTAACTGTGTGATGGTGATAGAGTTGGTACAGGAGTAGTAACTGTGTGATGGTGATAGAGGCGGACCAGGAGTAGTAAATGTGTGATGGTGATAGAGGCGGTACAGGAGTAGTAACTGTGTGATTGAGATAGAGCCGGTACAGGAGTAGTAACTGTGTGATGGAGATAGAGCTGATACAGGAGTAGTAACTGTGTGATGGTGATAGAGTCGGTACAGGAGTAGTAACTGTGTGATGGAGACAGAGCCGGTACAGGAGTAGTAACTGTGTGATGGTGATAGAGTCAGTACAGGAGTAGTAACTGTGTGATGGTGATAGAGCCGGTACAGGAGTAGTAACTGGGTGATGGTGATAGAGCCGGTACAGTAGTAGTAACTGTGTGATGGAGACAGAGCCGGTACATGAGTAGTAACTGTGTGATGGTGATAGAGTCAGTACAGGAGTAGTAACTGTGTGATGGTGATAGAGCCGGTACAGGAGTAGTAACTGTGGGATGGAGATAGAGCCGGTACAGTAGTAGTAACTGAGTGATAAAGACAGAGCCGGTATAGTAGTAGTAACTGTGTGATGGTGATAGAGTCGGTACAGGAGTAGTAAATGTGTGATGGTGATAGAGCTGGTACAGTAGTAGTAACTGTGTGATGAAGGTAGAACCTGTACAGTAGTAGTAACTGTGTGATGGAGACAGAGCCGGTACAGGAGTAGTAACTGTGTGATGGAGGTAGAGCCTGTACAGTAGTAGAAACTGTGTGATGGAGATAGAGCCGGTACAGTAGTAGTAACTGTGTGATGGTGATAGAGTCGGTACAGTAGTAGTAACTGTGTGATGGTGATAGAGTCGGTACAGTAGTAGTAACTATGTGATGGTGATATAGTCGGTACAGTAGTAGTAACTGTGTGATGGTGATAGAGTCGGTACAGTAGTAGTAACTGTGTGATGGTGATTGAGGTGGTACAGGAGTAGTAACTGTGTGATGGTGATAGAGGCGGACCAGGAGTAGTAAATGTGTGATAGAGACAGAGCCGGTACAGTAGTAGTAACTGTGTGATGGTGATAGAGTCGGTACAGTAGTAGTAACTGTGTGATGGTGATAGAGGCGGTACAGTAGTAGTAACTGTGTGATGGTGATAGAGGCGGTACAGGAGTAGTAACTGTGTGATGGAGATAGAGGCGGTACAGGAGTAGTAACTGTGTGATGGAGACAGAGCCAGTACAGTAGTAGTTACTGTGTGATGGTGATAGAGTCGGTACAGTAGTAGTAACTCTGTGATGGTGATAGAGTCGGTACAGTAGTAGTAACTGTGTGATGGTGATAGAGGCGGTACAGGAGTTGTAACTGTGTGATGGTGATAGAGGCGGTACAGGAGTAGTAACTGTGTGATTGAGATAGAGCCGGTACAGGAGTAGTAACTGTGTGATTGAGATAGAGCCGGTACAGGAGTAGTAACTGTGTGATGGTGATAGAGCCGGTACAGTAGTAGTAACTGTGTGATAGAGATATAGCTGTACAGGAGTAGTAACTGTGTGATGGAGACAGAGCCGGTACAGGAATAGTAACTGTGTGATGGTGATAAAGCCGGTACAGTAGTAGTAACTGTGTGATGGAGACAGAGCCGGTACAGGAGTAGTAACTGTGTGATGGTGATAGAGCCGGTACAGGAGTAGTAACTGTGTGATGGAGATAGAGCTGATACAGGAGTAGTAACTGTGTGATGGTGATAGATCCGGTACAGGAGTAGTAACTGTGTGATGGTGAGAGAGCCGGTACAGGAGTAGTAACTGTGTGATGGAGACAGAGCTGATACAGGAGTAGTAACTGTGTAATGGTGATAGAGCTGGTACAGTAGTAGTAACTGTGTGATAGAGATATAGCTGTACAGGAGTAGTAACTGTGTGATGGAGACAGAGCCGGTACAGGAATAGTAACTGTGTGATGGTGATAAAGCCGGTACAGTAGTAGTAACTGTGTGATGGAGGTAGAGCCTGTACAGTAGTAGTAACTGTATGATGGAGATAGAGCCGGTACAGTAGTAGTAACTGTGTGATGATGATAGAGCCGGTACAGGAGTAGTAACTGTGTGATGGTGATAGAGCCGGTACAGTAGTAGTAACTGTGCGATGGAGACAGAGCCGGTACATGAGTAGTAACTGTGTGATGGTGATAGAGTCGGTACAGTAGTAGTAACTGTGTGATGGTAATAGAGTCGGTACAGTAGTAGTAACTGTGTAATGGAGATAGAGTCAGTACAGTAGTAGTAACTGTGTGATGGTGATAGAGTCGGTACAGTAGTAGTAACTGTGTGATGGTGATAGAGTTGGTACAGGAGTAGTAACTGTGTGATGGTGATAGAGGCGGACCAGGAGTAGTAAATGTGTGATGGTGATAGAGGCGGTACAGGAGTAGTAACTGTGTGATGGAGATAGAGCTGATACAGGAGTAGTAACTGTGTGATGGTGATAGAGTCGGTACAGGAGTAGTAACTGTGTGATGGAGACAGAGCCGGTACAGTAGTAGTAACTGTGTGATGGTGATAGAGCCGGTACAGGAGTAGTAACTGGGTGATGGTGATAGAGCCGGTACAGTAGTAGTAACTGTGTGATGGAGACAGAGCCGGTACATGAGTAGTAACTGTGTGATGGTGATAGAGCCGGTACAGTAGTAACTGTGTGATGGAGATAGAGCCTGTACAGGAGTAGTAACTGTGGGATGGAGATAGAGCCGGTACAGTAGTAGTAACTGAGTGATGGAGACATAGCCGGTATAGTAGTAGTAACTGTGTGATGGTGATAGAGTCGGTACAGGAGTAGTAAATGTGTGATGGTGATAGAGCTGGTACAGTAGTAGTAACTGTGTGATGAAGGTAGAACCTGTACAGTAGTAGTAACTGTGTGATGAAGGTAGAACCTGTACAGTAGTAGTAACTGTGTGATGGAGACAGAGCCGGTACAGGAGTAGTAACTGTGTGATGGAGATAGAGCCGGTACAGTAGTAGTAACTGTGTGATGGTGATAGAGTCGGTATAGTAGTAGTAACTGTGTGATGGTGATAGAGTCGGTACAGTAGTAGTAACTATGTGATGGTGATAGAGTCGGTACAGTAGTAGTAACTGTGTGATGGTGATAGAGTCGGTACAGTAGTAGTAACTGTGTGATGGTGATAGAGGTGGTACAGGAGTAGTAACTGTGTGATGGTGATAGAGGCGGACCAGGAGTAGTAAATGTGTGATGGAGACAGAGCCGGTACAGTAGTAGTAACTGTGTGATGGTGATAGAGTCGGTACAGTAGTAGTAACTGTGTGATGGTGATAGAGGTGGTACAGGAGTAGTAACTGTGTGATGGTGATATAGGCGGTACAGGAGAAGTAAGTGTGTGATGGAGATAGAGGCGGTACAGGAGTAGTAACTGTGTGATGGTGATAGAGCCGGTACAGTAGTAGTAACTGTGTGATGGTGATAGAGTCGGTACAGTAGTAGTAACTCTGTGATGGTGATAGAGTCGGTACAGTAGTAGTAACTGTGTGATGGTGATAGAGGCGGTACAGGAGTAGTAACTGTGTGATGGTTATAGAGGCGGTACAGGAGTAGTAGCTGTGTGATTGAGATAGAGCCGGTACAGGAGTAGTAACTGTGTGATTGAGATAGAGCCGGTACAGGAGTAGTAACTGTGTGATGGTGATAGAGCCGGTACAGTAGTAGTAACTGTGTGATAGAGATAGAGCTGTACAGGAGTAGTAACTGTGTGATGGAGACAGAGCCGGTACAGGAATAGTAACTGTGTGATGGTGATAAAGCCGGTACAGTAGTAGTAACTGTGTGATGGAGACAGAGCCGGTACAGGAGTAGTAACTGTGTAATGGTGATAGAGCCGGTACAGGAGTAGTAACTGTGTGATGGTGAGAGAGCCGGTACAGGAGTAGTAACTGTGTGATGGAGACAGAGCTGATACAGGAGTAGTAACTGTGTAATGGTGAGAGAGCTGGTACAGGAGTAGTAACTGTGTGATGGTGATAGAGCCGGTGCAGGAGTAGTAACTGTGATGGAGACAGAGCCGGTACATGAGTAGTAACTGTGTGATGGTGATAGAGCCGGTACAGTAGTAGTAACTGTGTGATGGAGATAGAGCCGGAACAGGAGTAGTAACTGTGTGATGGAGACAGAGCTGATACAGGAGTAGTAACTATGTGATGGTGATAGAGCCGGTACAGGAGTAGTAACTGTGTGATGGTGATAGAGCCGGTACAGTAGTAGTAACTGTGTGATGAAGACAGAGCCGGTACAGTAGTAGTAACTGTGTGATGGAGATAGAGCCGGTACAGTAGTAGTAACTGTGTGATGGTGATAGAGTCGGTAAAGTAGTAGTAACTGTGTGATGGGGATAGAGTCGGTACAGTAGTAGTAACTGTGTGATGGTGATAGAGTCGGTACAGTAGTAGTAACTGTGTGATGGTGATAGAGTCGGTACAGTAGTAGTAACTGTGTGATGGTGATAGAGGCGGTACAGGAGTAGTAACTGTGTGATGGTGATAGAGGCGGTACAGGAGTAGTAACTGTGTGATTGAGATAGAGGCGGTACAGGAGTAGTAACTGTGTGATGGAGATAGAGCTGATATAGGAGTAGTAACTGTGTGATGGTGATAGAGTCGGTACAGGAGTAGTAACTGTGTGATGGTGATAGAGCCGGTACAGTAGTAGTAACTGTGTGATGGTGATAGAGTCGGTACAGTAGTAGTAACTGTGTGATGGTAATAGAGTCGGTACAGTAGTAGTAACTGTGTGATGGAGATAGAGTCGGTACAGTAGTAGTAACTGTGTGATGGTGAAAGAGTTGGTACAGGAGTAGTAACTGTGTGATGGTGATAGAGGCGGACCAGGAGTAGTAAATGTGTGATGGTGATAGAGGCGGTACAGGAGTAGTAACTGTGTGATTGAGATAGAGCCGGTACAGGAGTAGTAACTGTGTGATGGAGATAGAGCTGATACAGGAGTAGTAACTGTGTGATGGTGATAGAGTCGGTACAGGAGTAGTAACTGTGTGATGGAGACAGAGCCGGTACAGGAGTAGTAACTGTGTGATGGTGATAGAGTCAGTACAGGAGTAGTAACTGTGTGATGGTGATAGAGCCGGTACAGGAGTAGTAACTGGGTGATGGTGATAGAGCCGGTACAGTAGTAGTAACTGTGTGATGGAGACAGAGCCGGTACATGAGTAGTAACTGTGTGATGGTGATAGAGCCATCACACAGTTACAGTAGTAACTGTGTGATGGAGATAGAGCCTGTACAGGAGTAGTAACTGTGGAATGGAGATAGAGCCGGTACAGTAGTAGTAACTGAGTGATGGAGACAGAGCCGGTATAGTAGTAGTAACTGTGTGATGGTGATAGAGTTGGTACAGGAGTAGTAAATGTGTGATGGTGATAGAGCTGGTACAGTTTTAGTAACTGTGTGATGAAGGCAGAACCTGTACAGTAGTAGTAACTGTGTGATGGAGACAGAGCCGGTACAGGAGTAGTAACTGTGTGATGGAGGTAGAGCCTGTACAGTAGTAGTAACTGTATGATGGAGATAGAGTCGGTACAGTAGTAGTAACTGTGTGATGATGATAGAGTCGGTACAGTAGTAGTAACTGTGTGATGGTGATAGAGTCGGTACAGGAGTAGTAACTGTGTGATGGTGATAGAGGCGGACCAGGAGTAGTAAATGTGTGATGGAGACAGAGCCGGTACAGTAGTAGTAACTGTGTGATGGTGATAGAGTCGGTACAGTAGTAGTAACTCTGTGATGGTGATAGAGTCGGTACAGTAGTAGTAACTGTGTGATGGTGATAGAGTCGGTACAGTAGTAGTAACTGTGTGATGGTGATAGAGTCGGTACAGTAGTAGTAACTGTGTGATGGTGATAGAGGGGGTACAGGAGTAGTAACTGTGTGATGGTGATAAAGGCGGTACAGGAGTAGTAACTGTGTGATGGAGATAGAGGCGGTACAGGAGTAGTAACTGTGTGATGGAGACAGAGCCAGTACAGTAGTAGTAACTGTGTGATGGTGATAGAGTCGGTACAGTAGTAGTAACTCTGTGATGGTGATAGAGTCGGTACAGTAGTAGTAACTGTGTGATGGTGATAGAGCCGGTACAGGAGTAGTAACTGTGTGATGGAGATAGAGCTGATATAGGAGTAGTAACTGTGTGATGGTGATAGAGTCGGTACAGGAGTAGTAACTGTGTGATGGAGACAGAGCCGGTACAGGAGTAGTAACTGTGTGATGGTGATAGAGCTGGTACAGTAGTAGTAACTTTGTGATAGAGATAGAGCTGTACAGGAGTAGTAACTGTATGATGGAGACAGAGCCGGTACAGGATTAGTAACTGTGTGATGGTGATAAAGCCGGTACAGTAGTAGTAACTGTGTGATGGAGACAGAGCCGGTACAGGAGTAGTAACTGTGTGATGGTGATAGAGCCGGTACAGGAGTAGTAACTGTGTGATGGAGATAGAGCCGGTACAGGAGTAGTAACTGTGTGATGGAGACAGAGCTGATACAGGAGTAGTAACTGTGTGATGGTGATAGAGCCGGTACAGGAGTAGTAACTGTGTGATGGTGATAGAGCCGGTACAGGAGTAGTAACTGTGTGATGGTGAGAGAGCCGGTGCAGGAGCAGTAACTGTGTGATGGAGACAGAGCTGATACAGGAGTAATAACTGTGTGATGGTGATAGAGCTGGTACAGGAGTAGTAACTGTGTGATGGTGATAGAGCCGGTACAGGAGTAGTAACTGTGTGATGGAGACAGAGCCGGTACATGAGTAGTAACTGTGTGATGGTGATAGAGCCGGTACAGGAGTAGTAACTGTGTGATGGTGATAGAGCCGGTACAGGAGTAGTAACTGTGTGATGGTGATAGAGTCGGTACAGGAGTAGTAACTGTGTGATGGTGATAGAGTCGGTACAGGAGTAGTAACTGTGTGATGGAGACAGAGCCGGTACAGTAGTAGTAACTGTGTGATGGAGATAGAGCCGGTACAGTAGTAGTAACTGTGTGATGGAGATAGAGCCGGTACAGTAGTAGTAACAGTGTGATGGTGATAGAGTCGGTACAGGAGTAGTAACTGTGTGATGGAGACAGAGCCGGTACAGTAGTAGTAACTGTGTGATGGAGATAGAGCCGGTACAGTAGTAGTAACTGTGTGATGGTGATAGAGTCGGTAAAGTAGTAGTAACTGTGTGATGGGGATAGAGTCGGTACAGTAGTAGTAACTGTGTGATGGTGATAGAGTCGGTACAGTAGTAGTAACTGTGTGATGGTAATAGAGGCGGTACAGGAGTAGTTACTGTGTGATGGTGATAGAGGCGGTACAGGAGTAGTAACTGTGTGATTGAGATAGAGGCGGTACAGGAGTAGTAACTGTGTGATGGAGATAGAGCTGATATAGGAGTAGTAACTGTGTGATGGTGATAGAGTCGGTACAGGAGTAGTAACTGTGTGATGGAGACAGAGCCGGTACAGGAGTAGTAACTGTGTGATGGTGATAGAGTCGGTACAGGAGTAGTAACTGTGTGATGGTGAGAGAGCCGGTACAGGAGTAGTAACTGTGTAATGGTGATAGAGCCGGTACAGTAGTAGTAACTGTGTGATGGAGACAGAGCCGGTACATGAGTAGTAACTGTGTGATGGTGATAGAGTCGGTACAGTAGTAGTAGTAACTGTGTGATGGTGATAGAGTCGGTACAGTAGTAGTAACTGTGTGATGGAGATAGAGTCGGTACAGTAGTAGTAACTGTTTGATGGTGATAGAGTCGGTACAGTAGTAGTAACTGTGTGATGGTGATAGAGTTGGTACAGGAGTAGTAACTGTGTGATGGTGATAGAGGTGGACCAGGAGTAGTAAATGTGTGATGGTGATAGAGGCGGTACAGGAGTAGTAACTGTGTGATTGAGATAGAGCCGGTACAGGAGTAGTAACTGTGTGATGGAGATAGAGCTGATACAGGAGTAGTAACTGTGTGATTGAGATAGAGCCGGTACAGGAGTAGTAACTGTGTGATGGAGATAGAGCTGATACAGGAGTATTAACTGTGTGATGGCGATAGAGTCGGTACAGGAGTAGTAACTGTGTGATGGAGACAGAGCCGGTACAGGAGTAGTAACTGGGTGATGGTGATAGAGCCGGTACAGTAGTAGTAACTGTGTGATGGAGACAGAGCCGGTACATGAGTAGTAACTGTGTGATGGTGATAGAGCCGGTACAGTAGTAACTGTGTGATGGAGATAGAGCCTGTACAGGAGTAGTAACTGTGGGATGGAGTTAGAGCCGGTACAGTAGTAGTATCTGAGTGATGGAGACAGAGCCGGTATAGTAGTAGTAACTGTGTGATGGTGATAGAGTCGGTACAGGAGTAGTAAATGTGTGATGGTGATAGAGCTGGTACAGTAGTAGTAACTGTGTGATGAAGGTAGAACCTGTACAGTAGTAGTAACTGTGTGATGGAGACAGAGCCGGTACAGGAGTAGTAACTGTGTGATGGAGGTAGAGCCTGTACAGTAGTAGTAACTGTGTGATGGAGATAGAGCCGGTACAGTAGTAGTAACTGTGTGATGGTGATAGAGTCGGTACAGTAGTAGTAACTGTGTGATGGTGATAGAGTCGGTACAGTAGTAGTAACTATGTGATGGTGATAGAGTCGGTACAGTAGTAGTAACTGTGTGATGGTGATCGAGTCGGTACAGTAGTAGTAACTGTGTGATGGTGATAGAGGTGGTACAGGAGTAGTAACTGTGTGATGGTGATAGAGGCGGACTAGGAGTAGTAAATGTGTGATGGAGACAGAGCCGGTACAGTAGTAGTAACTGTGTGATAGTGATAGAGTCGGTACAGTAGTAGTAACTCTGTGATGGTGATAGAGTCGGTACAGTAGTAGTAACTGTGTGATGGTGATAGAGTCGGTACAGTAGTAGTAACTGTGTGATGGTGATAGAGTCGGTACAGGAGTAGTAACTGTGTGATGGTGATAGAGGCGGTACAGGAGTAGTAACTGTGTGATGGTGATAGAGGCGGTACAGGAGTAGTAACTGTGTGATGGAGATAGAGCCGGTACAGGAGTAGTAACTGTGTGATGGTGATAGAGCCGGTACAGTAGTAGTAACTGTGTGATAGAGATAGAGCTGTACAGGAGTAGTAACTGTGTGATGGAGACAGAGCCGGTACAGGAGTAGTAACTGTGTGATGGAGACAGAGCCGGTACAGGAGTAGTAACTGTGTGATGGTGATAAATCCGGTACAGTAGTAGTAACTGTGTGATGGAGACAGAGCCGGTACAGGAGTAGTAACTGTGTGATGGTGATAGAGCCGGTACAGGAGTAGTAACTGTGTGATGGAGATAGAGCCGGTACAGGAGTAGTAACTGTGTGATGGAGATAGAGCTGATACAGGAATAGTAACTGTGTGATGGTGATAGAGCCAGTACAGGAGTAGTAACTGTGTGATGGAGACAGAGCTGATACAGGAGTAGTAACTGTGTGATGGTGATAGAGCTGGTACAGGAGTAGTAACTGTGTGATGGTGATAGAGCCAGTACAGGAGTAGTAACTGTGTGATGGAGACAGAGCCGGTACAAGAGTAGTAACTGTGTGATGGTGATAGAGCCGGTACAGTAGTAGTAACTGTGTGATGGAGATAGAGCCGGTACAGGAGTAATAACTGTGTGATGGAGTCAGAGCTGATACAGGAGTAGTAACTGTGTGATGGTGATAGAGCCGGTACAGGAGTAGTAACTGTGTGATGGTGATAGAGCCGGTACAGGAGTAGTAACTGTGTGATGGAGACAGAGCCGGTACAGTAGTTGTAACTGTGTGATGGAGATAGAGCCGGTACAGTAGTAGTAACTGTGTGATGGTGATAGAGCCGGTACAGGAGTAGTAACTGTGTGATGGAGACAGAGCCGGTACATGAGTAGTAACTGTGTGATGGTGATAGAGCCGGTACAGTAGTAGTAACTGTGTGATGGAGATAGAGCCGGTACAGGAGTAGTAACTGTGTGATGGAAACAGAGCTGATACAGGAGTAGTAACTGTGTGATGGTGATAGAGCCGGTACAGGAGTAGTAACTGTGTGATGGTGATAGAGTCGGTACAGTAGTAGTAACTGTGTGATGGTGATAGAGTCGGTACAGTAGTAGTAACTGTGTGATGGTGATAGAGTCGGTACAGTAGTAGTAACTGTGTGATGGTGATAGAGTCGGTACAGTAGTAGTAACTGTGTGATGGTGATAGAGTCAGTACAGTAGTAGTAACTGTGTGATGGTGATAGAGTCGGTACAGTAGTAGTAACTGTGTGATGGTGATAGAGGCGGTACAGGAGTAGTAACTGTGTGATGGTGATAGAGGCGGTACAGGAGTAGTAACTATGTGATTGAGATAGAGGCGGTACAGGAGTAGTAACTGTGTGATGGAGATAGAGCTGATATAGGAGAAGTAACTGTGTGATGGTGATAGAGTCGGTACAGGAGTAGTAACTGTGTGATGGAGACAGAGCCGGTACAGGAGTAGTAACTGTGTGATGGTGATAGAGTCGGTACAGGAGTAGGTTCTGTGTGATGGTGATAGAGGCGGTACAGGAGTAGTAACTGTGTGATTGAGATAGAGTCGGTACAGGAGTAGTAACTGTGTGATGGAGACAGAGCCGGTACAGGAGTAGTAACTGTGTGATGGTGATAGAGTCAGTACAGGAGTAGTAACTGTGTGATGGTGATAGAGCCGGTACAGGAGTAGTAACTGTGTGATGGTGATAGAGTCAGTACAGGAGTAGTAACTGTGTGATGGAGATAGAGCTGATACAGGAGTATTAACTGTGTGATGGCGATAGAGTCGGTACAGGAGTAGTAACTGTGTGATGGAGACAGAGCCGGTACAGGAGTAGTAACTGGGTGATGGTGATAGAGCCGGTACAGTAGTAGTAACTGTGTGATGGAGACAGAGCCGGTACATGAGTAGTAACTGTGTGATGGTGATAGAGCCGGTACAGTAGTAACTGTGTGATGGAGATAGAGCCTGTACAGGAGTAGTAACTGTGGGATGGAGTTAGAGCCGGTACAGTAGTAGTATCTGAGTGATGGAGACAGAGCCGGTATAGTAGTAGTAACTGTGTGATGGTGATAGAGTCGGTACAGGAGTAGTAAATGTGTGATGGTGATAGAGCTGGTACAGTAGTAGTAACTGTGTGATGAAGGTAGAACCTGTACAGTAGTAGTAACTGTGTGATGGAGACAGAGCCGGTACAGGAGTAGTAACTGTGTGATGGAGGTAGAGCCTGTACAGTAGTAGTAACTGTGTGATGGAGATAGAGCCGGTACAGTAGTAGTAACTGTGTGATGGTGATAGAGTCGGTACAGTAGTAGTAACTGTGTGATGGTGATAGAGTCGGTACAGTAGTAGTAACTATGTGATGGTGATAGAGTCGGTACAGTAGTAGTAACTGTGTGATGGTGATCGAGTCGGTACAGTAGTAGTAACTGTGTGATGGTGATAGAGGTGGTACAGGAGTAGTAACTGTGTGATGGTGATAGAGGCGGACTAGGAGTAGTAAATGTGTGATGGAGACAGAGCCGGTACAGTAGTAGTAACTGTGTGATAGTGATAGAGTCGGTACAGTAGTAGTAACTCTGTGATGGTGATAGAGTCGGTACAGTAGTAGTAACTGTGTGATGGTGATAGAGTCGGTACAGTAATAGTAACTGTGTGATGGTGATAGAGTCGGTACAGGAGTAGTAACTGTGTGATGGTGATAGAGGCGGTACAGGAGTAGTAACTGTGTGATGGTGATAGAGGCGGTACAGGAGTAGTAACTGTGTGATGGAGATAGAGCCGGTACAGGAGTAGTAACTGTGTGATGGTGATAGAGCCGGTACAGTAGTAGTAACTGTGTGATAGAGATAGAGCTGTACAGGAGTAGTAACTGTGTGATGGAGACAGAGCCGGTACAGGAGTAGTAACTGTGTGATGGAGACAGAGCCGGTACAGGAGTAGTAACTGTGTGATGGTGATAAATCCGGTACAGTAGTAGTAACTGTGTGATGGAGACAGAGCCGGTACAGGAGTAGTAACTGTGTGATGGTGATAGAGCCGGTACAGGAGTAGTAACTGTGTGATGGAGATAGAGCCGGTACAGGAGTAGTAACTGTGTGATGGAGATAGAGCTGATACAGGAATAGTAACTGTGTGATGGTGATAGAGCCAGTACAGGAGTAGTAACTGTGTGATGGAGACAGAGCTGATACAGGAGTAGTAACTGTGTGATGGTGATAGAGCTGGTACAGGAGTAGTAACTGTGTGATGGTGATAGAGCCGGTACAGGAGTAGTAACTGTGTGATGGAGACAGAGCCGGTACAAGAGTAGTAACTGTGTGATGGTGATAGAGCCGGTACAGTAGTAGTAACTGTGTGATGGAGATAGAGCCGGTACAGGAGTAATAACTGTGTGATGGAGTCAGAGCTGATACAGGAGTAGTAACTGTGTGATGGTGATAGAGCCGGTACAGGAGTAGTAACTGTGTGATGGTGATAGAGCCGGTACAGGAGTAGTAACTGTGTGATGGAGACAGAGCCGGTACAGTAGTTGTAACTGTGTGATGGAGATAGAGCCGGTACAGTAGTAGTAACTGTGTGATGGTGATAGAGCCGGTACAGGAGTAGTAACTGTGTGATGGAGACAGAGCCGGTACATGAGTAGTAACTGTGTGATGGTGATAGAGCCGGTACAGTAGTAGTAACTGTGTGATGGAGATAGAGCCGGTACAGGAGTAGTAACTGTGTGATGGAAACAGAGCTGATACAGGAGTAGTAACTGTGTGATGGTGATAGAGCCGGTACAGGAGTAGTAACTGTGTGATGGTGATAGAGTCGGTACAGTAGTAGTAACTGTGTGATGGTGATAGAGTCGGTACAGTAGTAGTAACTGTGTGATGGTGACAGAGTCGGTACAGTAGTAGTAACTGTGTGATGGTGATAGAGTCGGTACAGTAGTAGTAACTGTGTGATGGTGATAGAGTCAGTACAGTAGTAGTAACTGTGTGATGGTGATAGAGTCGGTACAGTAGTAGTAACTGTGTGATGGTGATAGAGGCGGTACAGGAGTAGTAACTGTGTGATGGTGATAGAGGCGGTACAGGAGTAGTAACTATGTGATTGAGATAGAGGCGGTACAGGAGTAGTAACTGTGTGATGGAGATAGAGCTGATATAGGAGAAGTAACTGTGTGATGGTGATAGAGTCGGTACAGGAGTAGTAACTGTGTGATGGAGACAGAGCCGGTACAGGAGTAGTAACTGTGTGATGGTGATAGAGTCGGTACAGGAGTAGGTTCTGTGTGATGGTGATAGAGGCGGTACAGGAGTAGTAACTGTGTGATTGAGATAGAGTCGGTACAGGAGTAGTAACTGTGTGATGGAGACAGAGCCGGTACAGGAGTAGTAACTGTGTGATGGTGATAGAGTCAGTACAGGAGTAGTAACTGTGTGATGGTGATAGAGCCGGTACAGGAGTAGTAACTGTGTGATGGTGATAGAGTCAGTACAGGAGTAGTAACTGTGTGATGGTGATAGAGCTGGTACAGGAGTAGTAACTGTGTGACGGTGATAGAGTCGGTACAGGAGTAGTAACTGTGTGCTGGTGATAGAGCTGGTACAGTAGTAGTAACTGTGTGATGGAGACAGAGCCGGTATAAGAGTAGTAACTGTGTGATGGAGACAGAGCCTGTACAGTAGTAGTAACTGTGGGATGGAGATAGAGCCGGTACAGGAGTAATAACTGTGTGATGGAGATAGAGCTGTACAGGAGTAGTAACTGTGTGATGGAGATAGAGCCGGTACAGTAGTAGTAACTGTGGGATGGAGATAGAGCCGGTACAGTAATAGTAACTGTGGGATGGAGATAGAGCCGGTACAGGAGTAGTAACTGTGTGATGGAGATAGAGGCGGTGCAGCAGTAGTAACTGTGTGATGGAGATAGAGCCTGTACAGTAGTAGTAACTGTGTGATGGAGACAGAGCCGGTACAGTAGTAGTAACTGTGTGATGGTGATAGAGCCGGTACAGTAGTAGTAACTGTGTGATGGTGATAGAGCCGGTACATGAGTAGTAACTGTGTGATGGTGATAGAGCCGGTACATGAGTAGTAACTGTGTGATGGAGATAGAGCCGGTACAGGAGTAGTAACTGTGTGATGGAGATAGAGCCTGTACAGTAGTAGTAACTGTGTGATGGAGATAGAGCCGGTACAGGAGTAGTAACTGTGTGATGGAGATAGAGCCTGTACAGTAGTAGTAACTGTGTGATGGAGACAGAGCCGGTACAGGAGTAGTAACTGTGTGATGGTGATAGAGCCGGTACAGTAGTAGTAACTGTGGGATGGAGATAGAGCTGGTACAGGAGTAGTAACTGTGTGATGGAGATAGAGCCTGTACAGTAGTAGTAACTGTGTGATGGAGATAGAGCCTGTACATGAGTAGTAACTGTGTGATGGTGATAGAGCCGGTACAGTAATAGTAACTGTGTGATGGTGATAGAGCTGTACAGGAGTAGTAACTGTGTGATGGTGATAGAGCCGGTACATGAGTAGTAACTGTGTGATGGTGATAGAGCCGGTACAGGAGTAGTAACTGTGTGATGGTGATAGAGCCGATACAGGAGTAGTAACTGCGTGATGGTGATAGAGCCGGTACAGGAGTAGTAACTGTGTGATGGTGATAGAGCCGGTACATGAGTAGTAACTGTGTGATGGTGATAGAGCCGGTACATGAGTAGTAACTGTGTGATGGAGATAGAGCCGGTACAGGAGTAGTAACTGTGTGATGGAGATAGAGCCGGTACAGGAGTAGTAACTGTGTGATGGAGATAGAGCTGGTACAGGAGTAGTAACTGTGTGATGGAGATAGAGTCGGTACAGTAGTAGTATCTGAGTGATGGAGACAGAGCCGGTATAGTAGTAGTAACTGTGTGATGGTGATAGAGTCGGTACAGGAGTAGTAAATGTGTGATGGTGATAGAGCTGGTACAGTAGTAGTGACTGTGTGATGGAGATAGAGCCTGTACAGGAGTAGTAACTGTGGGATGGAGTTAGAGCCAGTACAGTAGTAGTATCTGAGTGATGGAGACAGAGCCGGTATAGTAGTAGTAACTGTGTGATGGTGATAGAGTCGGTACAGGAGTAGTAAATGTGTGATGGTGATAGAGCTGGTACAGTAGTAGTAACTGTGTGATGAAGGTAGAACCTGTACAGTAGTAGTAACTGTGTGATGGAGACAGAGCCGGTACAGGAGTAGTAACTGTGTGATGGAGGTAGAGCCTGTACAGTAGTAGTAACTGTGTGATGGAGATAGAGCCGGTACAGTAGTAGTAACTGTGTGATGGTGATAGAGTCGGTACAGTAGTAGTAACTGTGTGATGGTGATAGAGTCGGTACAGTAGTAGTAACTATGTGATGGTGATAGAGTCGGTACAGTAGTAGTAACTGTGTGATGGTGATCGAGTCGGTACAGTAGTAGTAACTGTGTGATGGTGATAGAGGTGGTACAGGAGTAGTAACTGTGTGATGGTGATAGAGGCGGACTAGGAGTAGTAAATGTGTGATGGAGACAGAGCCGGTACAGTAGTAGTAACTGTGTGATAGTGATAGAGTCGGTACAGTAGTAGTAACTCTGTGATGGTGATAGAGTCGGTACAGTAGTAGTAACTGTGTGATGGTGATAGAGTCGGTACAGTAATAGTAACTGTGTGATGGTGATAGAGTCGGTACAGGAGTAGTAACTGTGTGATGGTGATAGAGGCGGTACAGGAGTAGTAACTGTGTGATGGAGATAGAGCCGGTACAGGAGTAGTAACTGTGTGATGGTGATAGAGCCGGTACAGTAGTAGTAACTGTGTGATAGAGATAGAGCTGTACAGGAGTAGTAACTGTGTGATGGAGACAGAGCCGGTACAGGAGTAGTAACTGTGTGATGGAGACAGAGCCGGTACAGGAGTAGTAACTGTGTGATGGTGATAAATCCGGTACAGTAGTAGTAACTGTGTGATGGAGACAGAGCCGGTACAGGAGTAGTAACTGTGTGATGGTGATAGAGCCGGTACAGGAGTAGTAACTGTGTGATGGAGATAGAGCCGGTACAGGAGTAGTAACTGTGTGATGGAGATAGAGCTGATACAGGAATAGTAACTGTGTGATGGTGATAGAGCCAGTACAGGAGTAGTAACTGTGTGATGGAGACAGAGCTGATACAGGAGTAGTAACTGTGTGATGGTGATAGAGCTGGTACAGGAGTAGTAACTGTGTGATGGTGATAGAGCCGGTACAGGAGTAGTAACTGTGTGATGGAGACAGAGCCGGTACAAGAGTAGTAACTGTGTGATGGTGATAGAGCCGGTACAGTAGTAGTAACTGTGTGATGGAGATAGAGCCGGTGCAGGAGTAATAACTGTGTGATGGAGTCAGAGCTGATACAGGAGTAGTAACTGTGTGATGGTGATAGAGCCGGTACAGGAGTAGTAACTGTGTGATGGTGATAGAGCCGGTACAGGAGTAGTAACTGTGTGATGGAGACAGAGCCGGTACAGTAGTTGTAACTGTGTGATGGAGATAGAGCCGGTACAGTAGTAGTAACTGTGTGATGGTGATAGAGCCGGTACAGGAGTAGTAACTGTGTGATGGAGACAGAGCCGGTACATGAGTAGTAACTGTGTGATGGTGATAGAGCCGGTACAGTAGTAGTAACTGTGTGATGGAGATAGAGCCGGTACAGGAGTAGTAACTGTGTGATGGAAACAGAGCTGATACAGGAGTAGTAACTGTGTGATGGTGATAGAGCCGGTACAGGAGTAGTAACTGTGTGATGGTGATAGAGTCGGTACAGTAGTAGTAACTGTGTGATGGTGATAGAGTCGGTACAGTAGTAGTAACTGTGTGATGGAGATAGAGCCGGTACAGTAGTAGTAACTGTGTGATGGTGATAGAGCCGGTACAGGAGTAGTAACTGTGTGATGGAGACAGAGCCGGTACATGAGTAGTAACTGTGTGATGGTGATAGAGCCGGTACAGTAGTAGTAACTGTGTGATGGTGATAGAGTCGGTACAGTAGTAGTAACTGTGTGATGGTGATAGAGTCAGTACAGTAGTAGTAACTGTGTGATGGTGATAGAGTCGGTACAGTAGTAGTAACTGTGTGATGGTGATAGAGGCGGTACAGGAGTAGTAACTGTGTGATGGTGATAGAGGCGGTACAGGAGTAGTAACTATGTGATTGAGATAGAGGCGGTACAGGAGTAGTAACTGTGTGATGGAGATAGAGCTGATATAGGAGAAGTAACTGTGTGATGGTGATAGAGTCGGTACAGGAGTAGTAACTGTGTGATGGAGACAGAGCCGGTACAGGAGTAGTAACTGTGTGATGGTGATAGAGTCGGTACAGGAGTAGGTTCTGTGTGATGGTGATAGAGGCGGTACAGGAGTAGTAACTGTGTGATTGAGATAGAGTCGGTACAGGAGTAGTAACTGTGTGATGGAGACAGAGCCGGTACAGGAGTAGTAACTGTGTGATGGTGATAGAGTCAGTACAGGAGTAGTAACTGTGTGATGGTGATAGAGCCGGTACAGGAGTAGTAACTGTGTGATGGTGATAGAGTCAGTACAGGAGTAGTAACTGGTAGAGATGATGGTGGTGATGATGGTGATAGAGCTGTACATGAGTAGTAACTGTGTGATGGTGATAGAGCCGGTACAGTAATAGTAACTGTGTGATGGTGATAGAGCCGGTACATGAGTAGTAACTGTGTGATGGAGATAGAGCCTGTACAGTAGTAGTAACTGTGTGATGGAGATAGAGCCTGTACATGAGTAGTAACTGTGTGATGGTGATAGAGCCGGTACAGTAATAGTAACTGTGTGATGGTGATAGAGCTGTACAGGAGTAGTAACTGTGTGATGGTGATAGAGCCGGTACATGAGTAGTAACTGTGTGATGGTGATAGAGCCGGTACAGGAGTAGTAACTGTGTGATGGTGATAGAGCCGATACAGGAGTAGTAACTGCGTGATGGTGATAGAGCCGGTACAGGAGTAGTAACTGTGTGATTGAGATAGAGCCGGTACAGGAGTAGTAACTGTGTGATGGTGATAGAGCCGGTACATGAGTAGTAACTGTGTGATGGAGATAGAGCCGGTACAGGAGTAGTAACTGTGTGATGGAGATAGAGCCGGTACAGGAGTAGTAACTGTGTGATGGAGATAGAGCTGGTACAGGAGTAGTAACTGTGTGATGGAGATAGAGTCGGTACAGTAGTAGTATCTGAGTGATGGAGACAGAGCCGGTATAGTAGTAGTAACTGTGTGATGGTGATAGAGTCGGTACAGGAGTAGTAAATGTGTGATGGTGATAGAGCTGGTACAGTAGTAGTGACTGTGTGATGGAGATAGAGCCTGTACAGGAGTAGTAACTGTGGGATGGAGTTAGAGCCGGTACAGTAGTAGTATCTGAGTGATGGAGACAGAGCCGGTATAGTAGTAGTAACTGTGTGATGGTGATAGAGTCGGTACAGGAGTAGTAAATGTGTGATGGTGATAGAGCTGGTACAGTAGTAGTAACTGTGTGATGAAGGTAGAACCTGTACAGTAGTAGTAACTGTGTGATGGAGACAGAGCCGGTACAGGAGTAGTAACTGTGTGATGGAGGTAGAGCCTGTACAGTAGTAGTAACTGTGTGATGGAGATAGAGCCGGTACAGTAGTAGTAACTGTGTGATGGTGATAGAGTCGGTACAGTAGTAGTAACTGTGTGATGGTAATAGAGTCGGTACAGTAGTAGTAACTATGTGATGGTGATAGAGTCGGTACAGTAGTAGTAACTGTGTGATGGTGATCGAGTCGGTACAGTAGTAGTAACTGTGTGATGGTGATAGAGGTGGTACAGGAGTAGTAACTGTGTGATGGTGATAGAGGCGGACTAGGAGTAGTAAATGTGTGATGGAGACAGAGCCGGTACAGTAGTAGTAACTGTGTGATAGTGATAGAGTCGGTACAGTAGTAGTAACTCTGTGATGGTGATAGAGTCGGTACAGTAGTAGTAACTGTGTGATGGTGATAGAGTCGGTACAGTAATAGTAACTGTGTGATGGTGATAGAGTCGGTACAGGAGTAGTAACTGTGTGATGGTGATAGAGGCGGTACAGGAGTAGTAACTGTGTGATGGAGATAGAGCCGGTACAGGAGTAGTAACTGTGTGATGGTGATAGAGCCGGTACAGTAGTAGTAACTGTGTGATAGAGATAGAGCTGTACAGGAGTAGTAACTGTGTGATGGAGACAGAGCCGGTACAGGAGTAGTAACTGTGTGATGGAGACAGAGCCGGTACAGGAGTAGTAACTGTGTGATGGTGATAAATCCGGTACAGTAGTAGTAACTGTGTGATGGAGACAGAGCCGGTACAGGAGTAGTAACTGTGTGATGGTGATAGAGCCGGTACAGGAGTAGTAACTGTGTGATGGAGATAGAGCCGGTACAGGAGTAGTAACTGTGTGATGGAGATAGAGCTGATACAGGAATAGTAACTGTGTGATGGTGATAGAGCCAGTACAGGAGTAGTAACTGTGTGATGGAGACAGAGCTGATACAGGAGTAGTAACTGTGTGATGGTGATAGAGCTGGTACAGGAGTAGTAACTGTGTGATGGTGATAGAGCCGGTACAGGAGTAGTAACTGTGTGATGGAGACAGAGCCGGTACAAGATTAGTAACTGTGTGATGGTGATAGAGCCGGTACAGTAGTAGTAACTGTGTGATGGAGATAGAGCCGGTGCAGGAGTAATAACTGTGTGATGGAGTCAGAGCTGATACAGGAGTAGTAACTGTGTGATGGTGATAGAGCCGGTACAGGAGTAGTAACTGTGTGATGGTGATAGAGCCGGTACAGGAGTAGTAACTGTGTGATGGAGACAGAGCCGGTACAGTAGTTGTAACTGTGTGATGGAGATAGAGCCGGTACAGTAGTAGTAACTGTGTGATGGTGATAGAGCCGGTACAGGAGTAGTAACTGTGTGATGGAGACAGAGCCGGTACATGAGTAGTAACTGTGTGATGGTGATAGAGCCGGTACAGTAGTAGTAACTGTGTGATGGAGATAGAGCCGGTACAGGAGTAGTAACTGTGTGATGGAAACAGAGCTGATACAGGAGTAGTAACTGTGTGATGGTGATAGAGCCGGTACAGGAGTAGTAACTGTGTGATGGTGATAGAGTCGGTACAGTAGTAGTAACTGTGTGATGGTGATAGAGTCGGTACAGTAGTAGTAACTGTGTGATGGAGATAGAGCCGGTACAGTAGTAGTAACTGTGTGATGGTGATAGAGCCGGTACAGGAGTAGTAACTGTGTGATGGAGACAGAGCCGGTACATGAGTAGTAACTGTGTGATGGTGATAGAGCCGGTACAGTAGTAGTAACTGTGTGATGGAGATAGAGCCGGTACAGGAGTAGTAACTGTGTGATGGAAACAGAGCTGATACAGGAGTAGTAACTGTGTGATGGTGATAGAGCCGGTACAGGAGTAGTAACTGTGTGATGGTGATAGAGTCGGTACAGTAGTAGTAACTGTGTGATGGTGATAGAGTCGGTACAGTAGTAGTAACTGTGTGATGGTGATAGAGTCGGTACAGTAGTAGTAACTGTGTGATGGTGATAGAGTCGGTACAGTAGTAGTAACTGTGTGATGGTGATAGAGTCAGTACAGTAGTAGTAACTGTGTGATGGTGATAGAGTCGGTACAGTAGTAGTAACTGTGTGATGGTGATAGAGGCGGTACAGGAGTAGTAACTGTGTGATGGTGATAGAGGCGGTACAGGAGTAGTAACTATGTGATTGAGATAGAGGCGGTACAGGAGTAGTAACTGTGTGATGGAGATAGAGCTGATATAGGAGAAGTAACTGTGTGATGGTGATAGAGTCGGTACAGGAGTAGTAACTGTGTGATGGAGACAGAGCCGGTACAGGAGTAGTAACTGTGTGATGGAGATAGAGGCGGTGCAGCAGTAGTAACTGTGTGATGGAGATAGAGCCTGTACAGTAGTAGTAACTGTGTGATGGAGACAGAGCCGGTACAGTAGTAGTAACTGTGTGATGGTGATAGAGCCGGTACAGTAGTAGTAACTGTGGGATGGAGATAGAGCCTGTACAGGAGTAGTAACTGTGTGATGGAGATAGAGCCTGTACAGTAGTAGTAACTGTGTGATGGAGATAGAGCCGGTACAGTAGTAGTAACTGTGTGATGGTGATAGAGCCGGTACAGTAGTAGTAACTGTGGGATGGAGATGGAGCTGGTACAGGAGTAGTAACTGTGTGATGGAGATAGAGCCTGTACAGTAGTAGTAACTGTGTGATGGAGATAGAGCCTGTACATGAGTAGTAACTGTGTGATGGTGATAGAGCCGGTACAGTAATAGTAACTGTGTGATGGTGATAGAGCCGGTACATGAGTAGTAACTGTGTGATGGTGATAGAGCCGGTACAGGAGTAGTAACTGTGTGATGGTGATAGAGCCGATACAGGAGTAGTAACTGCGTGATGGTGATAGAGCCGGTACAGGAGTAGTAACTGTGTGATGGTGATAGAGCCGGTACATGAGTAGTAACTGTGTGATGGTGATAGAGCCGATACAGGAGTAGTAACTGCGTGATGGAGATAGAGCCGGTACAGGAGTAGTAACTGTGTGATGGAGATAGAGCCTGTACAGTAGTAGTAACTGTGTGATGGAGATAGAGCCGGTACAGGAGTAGTAACTGTGTGATGGAGATAGAGCCTGTACAGTAGTAGTAACTGTGTGATGGAGACAGAGCCGGTACAGGAGTAGTAACTGTGTGATGGTGATAGAGCCGGTACAGTAGTAGTAACTGTGGGATGGAGATAGAGTCGGTACAGTAGTAGTAACTGTGTGATGGTGATAGAGTCGGTACAGTAGTAGTAACTGTGTGATGGTGATAGAGCCGGTACAGGAGTAGTAACTGTGTGATGGTGACAGAGCCGGTACAGGAGTAGTAACTGTGTGATGGAGATAGAGTCGGTACAGTAGTAGTAACTGTGTGATGGTGACAGAGTCGGTACAGTAGTAGTAACTGTGTGATGGTGATAGAGCCTGTACAGGAGTAGTAACTGTGTGATGGTGATAGAGCCGGTACAGGAGTAGTAACTGTGTGATGGTGATAGAGCTGGTACAGGAGTAGTAACTGTGTGATGGAGATAGAGCCGGTATAGTAGTAGTAACTGTGTGATGGTGATAGAGCCTGTACAGGAGTAGTAACTGTGTGATGGAGATAGAGCCGGTACAGGAGTAGTAACTGTGTGATGGAGATAGAGCCGGTACAGGAGTAGTAACTGTGTGATGGAGATAGAGCCGGTACAGGAGTAGTAACTGTGTGATGGTGATAGAGCTGGTACAGGAGTAGTAACTGTGTGATGGATATAAAGCCGGTACAGTAGTAGTAACTGTGTGATGGTGATAGAGTCGGTACAGTAGTAGTAACTGTGTGATGGTGATAGAGCCTGTACAGGAGTAGTAACTGTGTGATGGTGATAGAGCCGGTACAGGAGTAGTAACTGTGTGATGGTGATAGAGCTGGTACAGGAGTAGTAACTGTGTGATGGAGATAGAGCCGGTACAGGAGTAGTTACTGTGTGATGGTGATAGAGCCTGTACATGAGTAGTTACTGTGTGATGGTGATAGAGCCTGTACAGGAGTAGTAACTGTGTGATGGTGATAGAGCCGGTACAGGAGTAGTAACTGTGTGATGGTGATAGAGCTGGTACAGGAGTAGTAACTGTGTGATGGTGATAGAGCCGGTACAGTAGTAGTAACTGTGTGATGGTGATAGAGCCTGTACAGGAGTAGTAACTGTGTGATGGAGATAGAGCCGGTACAGTAGTAGTAACTGTGTGATGGTGATAGAGCCGGTACAGTAGTAGTAACTGTGTGATGGAGATAGAGCTGTACAGTAGTAGTAACTGTGTGGTGATGATGATAGAGCCTGTACACGAGTAGTAACTGTGTGATGGATATAGAGCCGGTACAGGAGTAGTAACTGTGTGATGGATATAGAGTCGGTATGTTCTGCGGCTGATTACAAGTTGCAGCGTTTGGGGCCACATTGTGTACGTTCGGGGGCAATTACAAGTTGCAGCGTTTGGGGCCACATTGCGTACGTTCTGGGGATGATTATAAGTTACATAGAAACATAGAATGTGACGGCAGATAAGAACCACTTGGCCCATCTAGTCTGCCTTTTTTTTTTATCCTTTAGGTAATCTCAACCCTTTTTGAACCTTAATTCTTTGTAAGGATATTCATATGCCTAAGTTGCAGCGTTTGGGTCCACATTCCGTACGTTCCGGGGGTGATTACAAGTTGCAGCATTTGGGGCCACATTCCATATGTTCCGGGGGTGATTACAAGTTGCAGCGTTTGGGGCCACATTCCGTATGTTCCGGGGGTGATTACAAGTTGCTGCGTTTGGGGCCACATTTCCGTATGTTCCGGTGGTTGATTGCTTTATTACATCTTGTATGACGCACTCATTTTCCGCATCTGTATTTTATGTGACTTTTATTCACATATTTGAGGTTAGATGCCTGTGGTTATCACTACAGAAATTAATGTCCCTTTGTACAGGAGAGACGCTGTATAATGACTCCAGTGACTGACACAGAAAGTGATTACGTTGGATGCTATTTACTGGCTCGTGCCCATTAAATACATAATTGCTTATTTATGTCACAGCAAACAAACAGACGTCTCTTTTAAGCGCTGGTTC
The DNA here is from genome assembly GCF_028390025.1 of Pseudophryne corroboree. Classification (NCBI taxonomy): domain Eukaryota; kingdom Metazoa; phylum Chordata; class Amphibia; order Anura; family Myobatrachidae; genus Pseudophryne; species Pseudophryne corroboree. The sequence goes on along the minus strand of NC_086449.1, from coordinate 833,338,533 downwards.
TCGTTCAAAGTTGCTTCCAACTCAGATTGTTTCATCTCAGGATACAAAGTTGCAGTTCGGTTAATTTCCATTTCCAAGTAATATACAAACCTATGCGGCTTTATATCTGGCGGTGGGGAATTTAGATCCCTGCGGACGCAAAGTAAAAAACTGTGAAGCAAAGAATTCAGGTGTAAAGTAAAAGAGACCCAAAATATATTGATTTGTCACAGCCAGAGTCCACTTTTAATAGTCAATAAAAATAAAAGAATGTATGTGTTATTATCTGCATAAGTAAGAGACGCCGCACATTACTCGCACAATTCCCAGGGACCAACTCCACGTAACAACCTGAATCTATCACTGACGACAGCCCCGTTACCGGGAGCGCCTGAAAAAGGGTCCTGTGACACTTACACAGAAAACATCATGAAACTTCATAACAGAGCGCAAGAGCAGTAGGGCCTACGTGTAGTAACGGACGCAACCGCAACGTGACGGGTCACCTGCTATTTCCAGAGTGTCCTGGTCAAGACTTCAAGTAAGAAACGTGACTATGGAGAATATTCTACGCAAGAAGAATTAAAATGGTTTCCAAGTTTTCTAATAATGGGACGATTTATACGGTATGGCACGGCCTCAGGGAAGCCGTGCGCAATACTGTACACCATAATGATAGTGCATGAGGAGGCGTCTGTAGGAGATAGGTACCTCCTGCCAGCATCTGCGATCTGAGCACTGTGTCCAAAGGTACAGCATCGGATCACAATCGAGACAATAGGCTACCATTGGTCGCGAGGTTTGCAGCAGTTAGCCAGTCCGCGTAAGTCTCAAGTTACTCAGACTGGCCGTTGCCCCTCTGGAGGGTCCGTGAAGTCGCCATCTGATGACACACCCTGGCCAGTTGCCACCGCGCAAATTCTGCAGCATGTCCATCCATCACAGGGATCGGGCTATGCGGGCCACCCATTTTCCGTCTTTCCTTCCACTGGCATACATCCCTAGCTGTCCTCACTGGTATTCACTCACACATGGCTACCGAAGAATCATTCCGACCAGAAGCCAAGACATGGCTACCAAACAATGATTCCGACCAGAAGCCAGGACATGGCTACCGAACAATCATTCCAACCCAAAGCCAGGACAGGACTACCGAACAATCATTCCGAACCGAAGCCAGGAGAGAGCTACCGACCAATCATTCCGACCCAAAGCCAGGACATGGCTACCGAACAATCATTCCGACCAGAAGCCAGGACATGGCTACCGAACAATCCTTCCAACCCAAAGCCAGGACATGGCTACCGAACAATCATTCCAACCCGAAGCCAGGAGAGAACTACCGACCAATCATTCCGACCCGAAGCCAGGACATGGCTACCGAACAATCATTCCGACCAGAAGCCAGGACATGGCTATCGAACAATCATTCCGACCAGAAGCCAGGACATAGATACCGAACAATCATCCCGACAGAAGCCAGGACATAGCTACTGAACAATCATTCCGACCAGAAGCCAGGACATAGCTACCGAACAATCATCCCGACCAGAAGCCAAGACATGGCTACCGAACAATCATTCCGACCCGAAGCCAGAACATGGTCACCGACCAATCATCCCGACCCGAAGCCAAGACATGGCTACCGAACAATCATTCCGACCCGAAGCCAGAACATGGCTACCGAACAATCATCCCGACCAGAAGCCAGGACATGGCTACCGAACAATCAATCCGACCAGAAGCCAGGATATGACTACCGAACAATCATTCCGACCCAAAGCCAGGACACGGCTACTGAACAATCATTCCGAACCAAAGCCAGGACATGGCTACCGACCAATCATTCTGATCTGAATCCAGGACATGGCTACCGAACAATCATTCCCATTGCCAGGACAGGGCTACTGAACAATAATTCTGATCCGAACCCAGGACATGGCTACCGACCAATCATTCCGACCAGAAGCCAGGACATGACTACCGAACAACTATTCCGAGCCGAAGCCAGGACATGGCTACCGATCAATCATTCCCATTGCCAGGACATGGCTACCGAACAACCATTCCGACCAGAAGCCAGGACATGGCTACCGAACAATCATTCCGACCCGAAGCCAGGACATGGCTATCGAGCAATCATTCCGACCTGAACCCAGGACATGGCTACCGACCAATCATTCCAACCTGAACCCAGGACATGACTACGGACCAATCATTCCAACAGGAAGCCAGGAGAGGGCTACCGACCAATCATTCTGACCCGAAGCCAGGACACGGCTACCGAACAATCATTCCCATTGCCAGGACAGGGCTACCGAACAATAATTCTGACCCGAACCCAGGACATGGCTACTGAACAATCATTCCGAACAGAAGCTAGGACATGACAACCGAACAATCATTCCGACCAGAAGCCAGGACATGACAACCGAACAATCATTCCGAGCCGAAGCCAGGACATGGCTACCGATCAATCATTCCCATTGCCAGGACATGGCTACCGAACAACCATTCCGACCAGAAGCCAGGACATGGCTACCGAACAATCATTCCGACTCGAAGCCAGGACATGGCTACCGAGCAATCATTCCGACCTGAACCCAGTACATGGCTACCGACCAATCATTCCAACCTGAAGCCAGGACATGACTACGGACCAATCATTCCGAAAGGAAGCCAGGAGAGGGCTACCGACCAATCATTCCGACCCGAAGCCAGGACACGGCTACCGAACAATCATTTCCATTGCCAGGACAGGGCTACCGAACAATAATTCTGACCCGAAACCAGGACATGGCTACTAAAACAATCATTCCGACCAGAAGCCAGGACATGACAACGGAACAATCATTCCGACCAGAAGCCAGGACATGACTACCGAACAACCATTCCGACCCGAAGCCAGGACATGGCTACCGAACAATCATTCCGACCCGAAGCCAGGACATGGCTACCGAACAATCATTCCAACCCAAAGGCAGGACATGGCTACCGAACAATCATTCCGACCCGAAGCCAGGACATGGCTACCGAACAATTATTCCGACCCGAAGCCAGGACATGGCTACAGAGCAATCATTCCGACCCGAAGCCAGGAGAGGGCTACCGACCAATCATTCCGAACCGAAGCCAGGACAGGGCTACCGAACAATCATTCCGACCCAAAGCCAGGACATGGCTACAGAGCAATCATTCCGACCCGAAGCCAGGACAGGGCTACCGAACAATCATTCCGACCCGAAGCCAGAACATTGCTACAGAGCAATCATTCCGACCCGAAGCCAGGACATGGCTACAGAGCAATCATTCCGACCCGAAGCCAGGACATGGCTACCGAACAATCATTCCGACCCGAAGCCAGGACATGGCTACAGAGCAATCATTCCGACCCGAAGCCAGGACATGGCTACCGAACAATCATTCCGACCCAAAGCCGGGACATGGCTACAGAGCAATCATTCCGACCCGAAGCCAGGACATGACTACCGAACAATCATTGCGACCCGAAGCCAGGACAGGGCTACCGAACAATCATTCCGACCCGAAGCCAGAACATGGCTACCGAACAATCATTTCCATTGCCAGGACATGGCTACAGAGCAATCATTCCGACCCGAAGCCAGAACCTGGCTACCGAACAATCATTCCCCTTGCCAGGACATGGCTACAGAGCAATCATTCCGACCCGAAGCCAGGACAGGGCTACCGAACAATCATTCCGACCCGAAGCCAGAACATTGCTACAGAGCAATCATTCCGACCCGAAGCCAGGACATGGCTACAGAGCAATCATTCCGACCCGAAGCCAGGACATGGCTACCGAACAATCATTCCGACCTGAAGCCAGGACATGGCTACAGAGCAATCATTCTGACCCGAAGCCAGGACAGGGCTACCGAACAATCATTCCGACCCGAAGCCAGAACATGGCTACAGAGCAATCATTCCGACCCGAAGCCAGGACATGGCTACCGAACAATCATTCCGACCCGAAGCCAGGACATGGCTACAGAGCAATCATTCCGACCCGAAGCCAGGACAGGGCTACCGAACAATCATTCCGACCCAAAGCCGGGACATGGCTACAGAGCAATCATTCCGACCCGAAGCCAGGACATGACTACCGAACAATCATTGCGACCCGAAGCCAGGACAGGGCTACCGAACAATCATTCCGACCCGAAGCCAGAACATGGCTACCGAACAATCATTCCCATTGCCAGGACATGGCTACAGAGCAATCATTCCGACCCGAAGCCAGGACATGGCTACCGAACAATCATTCCGACCCGAAGCCAGGACATGGCTACAGAGCAATAATTCCGACCCGAAGCCAGGACAGGGCTACCGAACAATCATTCCGACCCGAAGCCAGGACATGGCTACAGAGCAATCATTCCGACCCGAAGCCAGGACATGGCTACCGAACAATCATTGCGACCCGAAGCCAGGACAGGGCTACCGAACAATGATTCCAACCCGAAGCCAGAACCTGGCTACCGAACAATCATTCCCATTGCCAGGACATGGCTACAGAGCTATCATTCCGACCCGAAGCCAGGACAGGGCTACCGAACAATCATTCCGACCCGAAGCCAGAACATTGCTACAGAGCAATCATTCCGACCCGAAGCCAGGACATGGCTACAGAGGCAATCATTCCGACCCGAAGCCAGGACATGGCTACCGAACAATCATTCCGACCCGAAGCCAGGACATGGCTACAGAGCAATCATTCCGACCCGAAGCCAGGACAGGGCTACCGAACAATCATTCCGACCCGAAGCCAGAACATGGCTACAGAGCAATCATTCCGACCCGAAGCCAGGACATGACTACCAAACAATCATTGCCACCCGAAGCCAGAACATGGCTACAGGGCAATCATTCCGACCCGAAGCCAGGACAGGGCTACCAAACAATCATTCCGACCCGAAGCCAGAACATGGCTACCGAACAATCATTCCCATTGCCAGGACATGGCTACAGAGCAATCATTCCGACCCGAAGCCAGGACATGGCTACAGAGCAATCATTCCGACCCGAAGCCAGGACAGGGCTACCGAACAATCATTCCGACCCGAAGCCAGAACATGGCTACCGAACAATCATTCCCATTGCCAGGACATGGCTACAGAGCAATCATTCTGACCCGAAGCCAGGACAGGTCTACCGAACAATCATTCCGACCCGAAGCCAGGACATGGCTACAGAACAATCATTCCTACCCGAAGCCAGGACAGGGCTACCGAACAATCATTCCGACCCGAAGCCAGAACATGGCTACCGAACAATCATTCCCATTGCCAGGACATGGCTACAGAGCAATCATTCCGACCCGAAGCTATGACATGGCTACCGAACAATCATTCCAACCCGAAGCCAGGACATGGCTACAGAGCAATCATTCTGACCTGAACCCAGGACATGACTGCGGACCAATCATTCCAACCCGAAGCCAGGACATGACTACAGAGCAATCATTCTGACCCGAAGCCAGGACATGGCTACTGAACAATCATTCCGAACCGAAGCCAGGATAGAGCTACCGACCAATCATTCCAACCCGAAGCCAGGACATGGCTACCGAACAATCATTCCGTCCCAAAGCCAGAACATGGCTACCGAACAATCATTCCCATTGCCAGGACATGGCTACAGAGCAATCATTCCAACCCGAAGCCAGGACATGGCTACCGAACAATCATTCCGACCCGAAGCCAGGACATGGCTACCGAACAATTATTCCGACCCAAAGCCAGGACATGGCTACCGAACAATCATTCCGACCCGAAGCCAGGACATGGCTACAGAGCAATCATTCCGACCCGAAGCCAGGAGAGGGCTACCGACCAATCATTCCGACCCGAAGCCAGGACAGGGCTACCGAACAATCATTCCGACCCGAAGCCAGAACATTGCTACAGAGCAATCATTCCGACCCGAAGCCAGGACATGGCTACCGAACAATCATTCCGACCCGAAGCCAGGAGAGGGCTACCGACCAATCATTCCGACCCGAAGCCAGGACATGGCTACCAAACAATGATTCCGACCCGAAGCCAGGACATGGCTACAGAGCAATCATTCCGACCCGAAGCCAGGACATGACTACCGAACAATCATTCCGACCCGAATCCAGAACATGGCTACCGACCAATCATTCCGACCCGAAGCCAGAACATGGCTACTGAACAATCATTCCGACCTGAAACCAGGACATGGCTACCAAACAATCATTCCGACCCGAAGCCAGGACATGGCTACCAAACAATCATTCCGACCCGAAGCCAGGACATGGCTACCGAACAATCATTGCGACCCGAAGCCAGGACATTGCTACCGAACAATCATTGCGACCCGAAGCCAGAACATGACTACCGAACAATCATTCCCATTGCCAGGACATGGCTACCGAACAATCATTCCGACCAGAGCTGGATAAAAGCCTTGGGGGGCCAGGGCACTTAAGGCAGGGGGTCCCTAAGGTATAAAATTAAATATATATATATATACACACACACACACACATACATATATAGAGCGATGAAGGCAGGGATGCTGAATGGGAGATACAGGGAGGCTGAGTGTAGGGATAATGAGGGGGAGATACAGGGACACTGAGGGGGAGTTACAGGGAGGTTGAGGGCAGAGACGCTGACGGGGAAATAAAGGAAGGATGAGGGTAAGGGCGCTGATGGGGACTTACAGGTACGGTGAGGGCAGGGATGCTGAGGGGGAGATACAGGGAGGCTGAGGGGGAGATACAGGGAGGCTGAGAGCAGGAGCGCTGAGTGGGAGATACAGGGAGGCTGAGGGGGAGGTACAGGGAGGCTGAGGGGGAGATACAGGGAGGCTGACAGTAGGAGCGCTGACAGGGAGTTACAGGGACGGTGAGGGGGAGATACAGGGAGGCTGAGGGGGAGGTACAGGGAGGCTGAGAGGGAGATACAGGGAGGCTGAGGGGGAGATACAGGGAGGCTGACAGTAGGGGCGCTGACAGGGAGTTACAGGGACGGTGAGGGGGAGATACAGGGAGGCTGAGGGGGAGATACAGGGATGCTGAGGGGGAGATACAGGGAGGCTGAGGGGGAGATACAGGGAGGCTGAGAGCAGGGGCGCTGAGGGGGAGATACAGGGAGGCTGAGGGGGAGATACAGGGAGGCTGAGGGGGAGATACAGGGATGCTGAGGGGGAGATACAGGGAGGCTGAGGGGGAGGTACAGGGAGGCTGAGGGGGAGATACAGGGAGGCTGACAGTAGGAGCGCTGACAGGGAGTTACAGGGACGGTGAGGGGGAGATACAGGGAGGCTGAGGGGGAGGTACAGGGAGGCTGAGAGGGAGATACAGGGAGGCTGACAGTAGGGGCGCTGACAGGGAGTTACAGGGACGGTGAGGGGGAGATACAGGGAGGCTGAGGGGGAGATACAGGGATGCTGAGGGGGAGATACAGGGAGGCTGAGGGGGAGATACAGGGAGGCTGAGGGGGAGATACAGGGAGGCTGAGAGCAGGGGCGCTGAGGGGGAGTTACAGGGAGGCTGAGGGGGAGATACAGGGAGGCTGAGAGCAGGGGCGCTGAGGGGGAGATACAGGGAGGCTGAGGGGGAGATACAGGGAGGCTGAGGGGGAGATACAGGGAGGCTGAGAGAGAGATACAGGGAGGCTGAGGGGGAGATACAGGGAGGCTGACAGGGAGTTACAGGGACGGTGAGGGCAGGGGAGCTGAGGGGGTGATACAGGGAGACTGAGGGGGAGATGCAGGGAGGCTGAGGGGGAGGTACAGGGAGGCTGAGGGGGAGATACAGGGATGCTGACGGGGAGATACAGGGATGCTGAGGGGGAGATACAGGGATGCTGAGGGGGAGGTACAGGGAGGCTGAGGGGGAGATACAGGGAGGCTGAGGCTGAGGGGGAGATACAGGGAGACTGAGAGCAGGGGCGCTGAGGGGGAGATACAGGGAGGCTGAGGGGGAGATACAGGGAGGCTGAGGGGGAGATACAGGGATGCTGAGGGGGAGATACAGGGAGGCTGAGGGGGAGGTACAGGGAGGCTGAGGGGGAGATACAGGGAGGCTGACAGTAGGAGCGCTGACAGGGAGTTACAGGGACGGTGAGGGGGAGATACAGGGAGGCTGAGGGGGAGGTACAGGGAGGCTGAGGGGGAGATACAGGGAGGCTGACAGGGAGTTACAGGGACGGTGAGGGGGAGATACAGGGAGGCTGAGGGGGAGATACAGGGAGGCTGAGGGGGAGATACAGGGAGGCTGAGAGCAGGGGCGCTGAGGGGGAGTTACAGGGAGGCTGAGGGGGAGATACAGGGAGGCTGAGAGCAGGGGCGCTGAGGGGGAGATACAGGGAGGCTGAGGGGGAGATACAGGGAGGCTGAGGGGGAGATACAGGGAGGCTGAGGGGGAGATACAGGGAGGCTGAGAGGGAGGTACAGGGAGGCTGAGGGGGAGATACAGGGAGGCTGACAGGGAGTTAAAGGGACGGTGAGGGCAGGGGAGCTGAGGGGGTGATACAGGGAGGCTGAGGGGGAGATACAGGGAGGCTGAGGGGGAGGTACAGGGAGGCTGAGGGGGAGGTACAGGGATGCTGAGGGGGAGATACAGGGAGGCTGAGGGGGAGATACAGGGAGGCTGAGGGGGAGATACAGGGATGCTGAGGGGGAGATACAGGGATGCTGAGGGGGAGGTACAGGGTGGCTGAGGGGGAGATACAGGGAGGCTATGGGGGAGATACAGGGATGCTGAGGGGGAGATACAGGGATGCTGAGGGGGAGGTACAGGGATGCTGAGGGGGAGATACAGGGATGCTGAGGGGGAGGTACAGGGAGGCCGAGGGGGAGATACAGGGATGCCGAGGGGGAGATACAGGGATGCTGAGGGGGAGGTACAGGGAGGCTGAGGGGGAGGTACAGGAGGCTATCAGTAGGGGCGCTGAGAGGGAGATACAGGGAGGCTAAGGGGAAATAAAGACATACCTCCCAACTTTAGTGCTGACCATGGAGGGACACTATCGCGTGACAGAAATAGGGGGCGTGGCCTATCGGAAAGGGGGCATGGCCTCATGGTAAGTGCCGCGATCGCAAGCCACCCCCCCATTTTTGTCATTATGGGGGCATGGACAGCGCTGAGAGAGCTGCTGGCCACGCCCCATGTCCCTCTCTTCCGTGAATAGATGCTGTGCGCAAAGCATCTATTCACCGCTGCTCTGCTCAGAGCAGCGAGTGACGGGGTTATCTCCCAACTGCCCCCCCCCCCGACCGACAGGACACTGCGTCCCGCGGGTGGGACAGCGGAACAGACCATAAAAAATTGGACTGTCCCGCCAAAATTGGGACAGTTGGGAGGTATGATAAAGGGAGGACGAGGTTAAGGGCGCTGAGGAGTTACAGGGAGGGTGAGGGCAAGGATGCTGAGGGGGGAGTAACAGGGCGAGTGAGGGCAGGGACGCTGAGGGGGGAGTAACAGGGTGGGTGAGGGCAGGGTCGCTGAGGGGGGAGTAACAGGGCGGGTGAGGGCAGGGACGCTGAGGGGGGAGTAACAGGGCGGGTGAGGGCAGGGACGCTGAGGGGGGAGTAACAGGGCGGGTGAGGGCAGGGATGCTGAGGGGGGAGTAACAGGGCGGGTGAGGGCAGGGATGCTGAGGGGTGAGTACCAGGGAGGGTGAGGGCAGGGATGTTGAAGGGGCAGATACAGGGAGGTTGAGGGCAGGGTCGCTGAGGGGGGAGTAACAGGACGGGTGAGGGCAGGGACGCTGAGGGGGGAGTAACAGGGCGGGTGAGGGCAGGGATGCTGAGGGGGGAGTAACAGGGCGGGTGAGGGCAGGGATGCTGAGGGGTGAGTACCAGGGAGGGTGAGGGCAGGGATGTTGAAGGGGCAGAACCAGGGAGGTTGAGGGCAGGGTCGCTGAGGGGGGAGTAACAGGGCGGGTGAGGGCAGGGACGCTGAGGGGGGAGTAACAGGGAGGGTGAGGGCAGGGATGTTGAAGGGGCAGATACAGGGAGGTTGAGGGGGGAGTAACAGGGAGGGTGAGGAAAGGGGCACTGAGGGGGGAGTAACAGGGAGGGTGAGGAAAGGGGCACTGAGGGGGGAGTAACAGGGAGGGTGAGGGCAGGGACACTGAGGGGGGAGTAACAGGGAGGGTGAGGAAAGGGGCACTGAGGGGGGAGTTACAGGGAGGTTATGGGTGCTGAGGGGGAGATACAGAGACATAACACTTATGTTTGGAAGTATGGGGGTCATTCCGAGTTGTTCGCTCGTTAGTTTTTTTCGCTACGGAGCGATTAGTCGCAAACTGCGCATGCGCAATGTTCGCAGTGCGCCTGCGCCAAGTAAATTAGCACAAAAGTTTGGTATTTTACTCACGGCCTAACAAAGATTTTTCATTGTTCTCGTGATCGGAGTGTGATTGACAGGAAGTGGGTGTTTCTGGGCGGAAACTGGGCGTTTTATGGGAGTGTGCGGAAAAACGCAGGCGTTTCTGGAAAAAACGCGGGAGTGTCTGCAGAAACGGGGGAGTGTCTGGGCGAACGCAGGGCGTGTTTGTGACGTCAAACCAGGAACGAAACTGACTGAACTGATCGCAGTGTAGGAGTAGGTCTTGAGCTACTCAGAAACTGCAAAGAAATTTTTGTTCGCAATTCTGCTAAACTAAGATACACTCCCAGAGGGCGGCGGCTTAGCGTGTGCAATGCTGCTAAAATCTGCTAGCGAGCGAACAACTCGGAATGAGGACCTATATACGCATGTAACTTATAATGTGTATATACTTCCAAACATATTTTATGTATTTTATTTATTATATTTTATTTATATATTTTAGGGATGAGCGGGTTCGGTTCCTCGGAATCCGAACCCACCCGAACTTCATGTTTTTTTACACGGGGCCGAGCGACTCGGATCTTCCCGCCTTGCTCGGTTAACCCGAGCGCGCCCGAACGTCATCATCCCGCTGTCGGATTCTCGCGAGGCTCGGATTCTATCGCGAGACTCGGATTCTATATAAGGAGCCGCGCGTCGCCGCCATTTTCGCACGTGCATTGAGATTCATAGGGAGAGGACGTGGCTGGCGTCCTCTCCGTTTATAGAGAAGAGAGTGAGACAGTAGAGAGAGACACAGTAGTAATTTTGGGGAGCATTAGGAGGAGTACTAGTTACTTGCTGAAGTGATAGATAGTGTGACTGTATATTATCTGACTTGTGGGGGAGACACTGACAGTGGGGAGCAGTTAGAGTCTGAGAGCAGGACTCAGGAGTACATATAACGTACAGTGCACACTTTTGCTGCCAGAGTGCCACACTGCCATTGTGACCACACTGACCACCAGTATAATATATATTGTGATTGTCTGCTTAGGAGTACTACTTGCAAGTTGCTGATAGTGTGACCAGTGACCTGACCACCAGTCACCACCAGTTTAATATATATATATATATATATATATATAAAATTGTATATAATATATATATAATATTGTATACCACCTACCCGTGGTTTTTCTTTTTTTTCTTTCTTCTTTATACATACTACTATAGTAGCTTACTGTAGCAGTCTGCGGTGCTGCTGAGCTGACTGTGTCCAGCAGGTCCGTCATCAGTCATTACATAATAAATATATATACCTGTCCGGCTGCAGTACTAGTGATATTATATATATATATATTGATTTCATCTCATTATCATCCAGTCTATATTAGCAGCAGACACAGTACGGTAGTCCACGGCTGTAGCTACCTCTGTGTCGGCAGTCGCTGGTCCATCCATAATTGTATACCACCTACCCGTGTTTTTTTTTTTTCTTTCTTCTTTATACATACTACTATAGTAGCTTACTGTAGCAGTCTGCGGTGCTGCTGAGCTGACAGTGTCCAGCAGGTCCGTCATCAGTCATTACATAATAAATATATCTACCTGTCCGGCTGCAGTACTAGTGATATTATATATATATATATTGATTTCATCTCATTATCATCCAGTCTATATTAGCAGCAGACACAGTACGGTAGTCCACGGCTGTAGCTACCTCTGTGTCGGCAGTCGCTGGTCCATCCATAATTGTATACCACCTACCCGTGGTTTTTTTTTTTTTCTTCTTTATACATACTACTATAGTAGCTTACTGTAGCAGTCTGCGGTGCTGCTGAGCTGACAGTGTCCAGCAGGTCCGTCATCAGTCATTACATAATAAATATATCTACCTGTCCGGCTGCAGTACTAGTGATATTATATATATATATATTGATTTCATCTCATTATCATCCAGTCTATATTAGCAGCAGACACAGTACGGTAGTCCACGGCTGTAGCTACCTCTGTGTCGGCAGTCGCTGGTCCATCCATAATTGTATACCACCTACCCGTGTTTTTTGTTTTTTTTCTTTCTTCTTTATACATACTACTATAGTAGCTTACTGTAGCAGTCTGCGGTGCTGCTGAGCTGACAGTGTCCAGCAGGTCCGTCATCAGTCATTACATAATAAATATATCTACCTGTCCGGCTGCAGTACTAGTGATATTATATATATATATATATTGATTTCATCTCATTATCATCCAGTCTATATTAGCAGCAGACACAGTACGGTAGTCCACGGCTGTAGCTACCTCTGTGTCGGCAGTCGCTGGTCCATCCATAATTGTATACCACCTACCCGTGGTTTTTTTTTTTTTCTTCTTTATACATACTACTATAGTAGCTTACTGTAGCAGTCTGCGGTGCTGCTGAGCTGACAGTGTCCCGCAGGTCCGTCATCAGTCATTACATAATAAATATATATACCTGTCCGGCTGCAGTACTAGTGATATTATATATATATATATATATATTGATTTCATCTCATTATCATCCAGTCTATATTAGCAGCAGACACAGTACGGTAGTCCACGGCTGTAGCTACCTCTGTGTCGGCAGTCGCTGGTCCATCCATAATTGTATACCACCTACCCGTGGTTTTTTTTTTCTTTCTTCTTTATACATACTACTATAGTAGCTTACTGTAGCAGTCTGCGGTGCTGCTGAGCTGACAGTGTCCAGCAGGTCCGTCATCAGTCATTACATAATAAATATATCTACCTGTCCGGCTGCAGTACTAGTGATATTATATATATATATTGATTTCATCTCATTATCATCCAGTCTATATTAGCAGCAGACACAGTACGGTTGTCCACGGCTGTAGCTACCTCTGTGTCGGCAGTCGCTGGTCCATCCATAATTGTATACCACCTACCCGTGGTTTTTTTTTTCTTTCTTCTTTATACATACTACTATAGTAGCTTACTGTAGCAGTCTGCGGTGCTGCTGAGCTGACAGTGTCCAGCAGGTCCGTCATCAGTCATTACATAATAAATATATATACCTGTCCGGCTGCAGTACTAGTGATATTATATATATATATATTGATTTCATCTCATTATCATCCAGTCTATATTAGCAGCAGACACAGTACGGTAGTCCACGGCTGTAGCTACCTCTGTGTCGGCAGTCGCTGGTCCATCCATAATTGTATACCACCTACCCGTGGTTTTTTTTTTTTCTTTCTTCTTTATACATACTACTATAGTAGCTTACTGTAGCAGTCTGCGGTGCTGCTGAGCTGACAGTGTCCAGCAGGTCCGTCATCAGTCATTACATAATAAATATATCTACCTGTCCGGCTGCAGTACTAGTGATATTATATATATATATATTGATTTCATCTCATTATCATCCAGTCTATATTAGCAGCAGACACAGTACGGTAGTCCACGGCTGTAGCTACCTCTGTGTCGGCAGTCGCTGGTCCATCCATAATTGTATACCACCTACTTGTGGTTTTTTTTTTCTTTCTTCTTTATACATACTACTATAGTAGCTTACTGTAGCAGTCTGCGGTGCTGCTGAGCTGACAGTGTCCAGCAGGTCCGTCATCAGTTATTACATAATAAATATATCTACCTGTCCGGCTGCAGTACTAGTGATATTATATATATATATATTGATTTCATCTCATTATCATCCAGTCTATATTAGCAGCAGACACAGTACGGTAGTCCACGGCTGTAGCTACCTCTGTGTCGGCAGTCGCTCGTCCATCCATAAGTATACTAGTATCCATCCGTCTCCATTGTTTACCTGAGGTGCCTTTTAGTTGTGCCTATTAAAATATGGAGAACAAAAATGTTGAGGTTCCAAAATTAGGGAAAGATCAAGATCCACTTCCACCTCGTGCTGAAGCTGCTGCCACTAGTCATGGCCGAGACGATGAAATGCCAGCAACGTCGTCTGCCAAGGCCGATGCCCAATGTCATAGTACAGAGCATGTAAAATCCAAAACACCAAATATCAGTAAAAAAAGGACTCCAAAATCTAAAATAAAATTGTCGGAGGAGAAGCGTAAACTTGCCAATATGCCATTTACCACACGGAGTGGCAAGGAACGGCTGAGGCCCTGGCCTATGTTCATGGCTAGTGGTTCAGCTTCACATGAGGATGGAAGCACTCAGCCTCTCGCTAGAAAACTGAAAAGACTCAAGCTGGCAAAAGCACCGCAAAGAACTGTGCGTTCTTTGAAATCCCAAATCCACAAGGAGAGTCCAATTGTGTCGGTTGCGATGCCTGACCTTCCCAACACTGGACGTGAAGAGCATGCGCCTTCCACCATTTGCACGCCCCCTGCAAGTGCTGGAAGGAGCACCCGCAGTCCAGTTCCTGATAGTCAGATTGAAGATGTCAGTGTTGAAGTACACCAGGATGAGGAGGATATGGGTGTTGCTGGCGCTGGGGAGGAAATTGACCAGGAGGATTCTGATGGTGAGGTGGTTTGTTTAAGTCAGGCACCCGGGGAGACACCTGTTGTCCGTGGGAGGAATAGGGCCGTTGACATGCCTGGTGAAAATACCAAAAAAATCAGCTCTTCGGTGTGGAAGTATTTCACCAGAAATGCGGACAACATTTGTCAAGCCGTGTGTTGCCTTTGTCAAGCTGTAATAAGTAGGGGTAAGGACGTTAACCACCTCGGAACATCCTCCCTTATACGTCACCTGCAGCGCATTCATAATAAGTCAGTGACAAGTTCAAAAACTTTGGGCGACAGCGGAAGCAGTCCACTGACCAGTAAATCCCTTCCTCTTGTAACCAAGCTCACGCAAACCACCCCACCAACTCCCTCAGTGTCAATTTCCTCCTTCCCCAGGAATGCCAATAGTCCTGCATGCCATGTCACTGGCAATTCTGACGAGTCCTCTCCTGCCTGGGATTCCTCCGATGCATCCTTGCGTGTAACGCCTACTGCTGCTGGCGCTGCTGTTGTTGCTGCTGGGAGTCGATGGTCATCCCAGAGGGGAAGTCGTAAGCCCACTTTTACTACTTCCACCAAGCAATTGACTGTCCAACAGTCCTTTGCGAGGAAGATGAAATATCACAGCAGTCATCCTGTTGCAAAGCGGATAACTGAGGCCTTGACAACTATGTTGGTGTTAGACGTGCGTCCGGTATCCGCCGTTAGTTCACAGGGAACTAGACAATTTCTTGAGGCAGTGTGCCCCCGTTACCAAATACCATCTAGGTTCCACTTCTCTAGGCAGGCGATACCGAGAATGTACACGGACGTCAGAAAAAGACTCACCAGTGTCCTAAAAAATGCAGTTGTACCCAATGTCCACTTAACCACGGACATGTGGACAAGTGGAGCAGGGCAGGGTCAGGACTATATGACTGTGACAGCCCACTGGGTAGATGTATGGACTCCCGCCGCAAGAACAGCAGCGGCGGCACCAGTAGCAGCATCTCGCAAACGCCAACTCTTTCCTAGGCAGGCTACGCTTTGTATCACCGGTTTCCAGAATACACACACAGCTGAAAACCTCTTACGGCAACTGAGGAAGATCATCGCGGAATGGCTTACCCCAATTGGACTCTCCTGTGGATTTGTGGCATCGGACAATGCCAGCAATATTGTGTGTGCATTAAATATGGGCAAATTCCAGCACGTCCCATGTTTTGCACATACCTTGAATTTGGTGGTGCAGAATTTTTAAAAAAACGACAGGGGCGTGCAAGAGATGCTGTCGGTGGCCAGAAGAATTGCGGGACACTTTCGGCGTACAGGCACCACGTACAGAAGACTGGAGCACCACCAAAAACGCCTGAACCTGCCCTGCCATCATCTGAAGCAAGAAGTGGTAACGAGGTGGAATTCAACCCTCTATATGCTTCAGAGGTTGGAGGAGCAGCAAAAGGCCATTCAAGCCTATACAATTGAGCACGATATAGGAGGTGGAATGTACCTGTCTCAAGCACAGTGGAGAATGATTTCAACGTTGTGCAAGGTTCTGCGACCTTTTGAACTTGCCACACGTGAAGTCAGTTCAGACACTGCCAGCCTGAGTCAGGTCATTCCCCTCATCAGGCTTTTGCAGAAGAAGCTGGAGGCATTGAAGGAGGAGCTAAAAGGGAGCGATTCCGCTAGGCATGTGGGACTTGTGGATGGAGCCCTTAATTCGCTTAACAAGGATTCACGGGTGGTCAATCTGTTGAAATCAGAGCACTACATTTTGGCCACCGTGCTCGATCCTAGATTTAAAACCTACCTTGGATCTCTCTTTCCGGCAGACACAAGTCTGCTGGGGTTCAAAGACCTGCTGGTGAGAAAATTGTCAAGTCAAGCGGAACGCGACCTGTCAACATCTCCTCCTTCACATTCTCCCGCAACTGGGGGTGCGAGGAAAAGGCTCAGAATTCCGAGCCCACCCGCTGGCGGTGATGCAGGGCAGTCTGGAGCGACTGCTGATGCTGACATCTGGTCCGGACTGAAGGACCTGACAACGATTACGGACATGTCGTCTACTGTCACTGCATATGATTCTCTCACCATTGAAAGAATGGTGGAGGATTATATGAGTGACCGCATCCAAGTAGGCACGTCAGACAGTCCGTACTTATACTGGCAGGAAAAAGAGGCAATTTGGAGGCCCTTGCACAAACTGGCTTTATTCTACCTAAGTTGCCCTCCCACAAGTGTGTACTCCGAAAGAGTGTTTAGTGCCGCCGCTCACCTTGTCAGCAATCTGCGTACGAGGTTACTTCCAGAAAATGTGGAGAAGATGATGTTCATTAAAATGAATTATAATCAATTCCTCCGTGGAGACATTGACCAGCAGCAATTGCCTCCACAAAGTACACAGGGAGCTGAGATGGTGGATTCCAGTGGGGACGAATTGATAATCTGTGAGGAGCGGGATGTACACGGTGATATATCGGAGGATGATGATGAGGTGGACATCTTGCCTCTGTAGAGCCAGTTTGTGCAAGGAGAGATTAATTGCTTCTTTTTCGGTGGGGTTCCAAACCAACCCGTCATTTCAGTCACAGTCGTGTGGCAGACCCTGTCACTGAAATGATGGATTGGTTAAAGTGTGCATGTCCTGTTTATACAACATAAGGGTGGGTGGGAGGGCCCAAGGACAATTCCATCTTGCACCTCTTTTTTCTTTCATTTTTCTTTGCGTCATGTGCTGTTTGGGGAGTGTTTTTTGGAAGGGCCATCCTGCGTGACACTGCAGTGCCACTCCTAGATGGGCCAGGTGTTTGTGTCGGCCACTAGGGTCGCTTAGCTTACTCACACAGCTTCCTCATTGCGCCTCTTTTTTTCTTCTTTGCGTCATGTGCTGTTTGGGGAGTGTTTTTTGGAAGGGCCATCCTGCGTGACACTGCAGTGCCACTCCTAGATGGGCCAGGTGTTTGTGTCGGCCACTAGGGTCGCTTAGCTTACTCACACAGCTACCTCATTGCGCCTCTTTTTTTCTTCTTTGCGTCATGTGCTGTTTGGGGAGTGTTTTTTGGAAGGGCCATCCTGCGTGACACTGCAGTGCCACTCCTAGATGGGCCAGGTGTTTGTGTCGGCCACTAGGGTCGCTTATCTTACTCACACAGCTACCTCATTGCGCCTCTTTTTTTCTTCTTTGCGTCATGTGCTGTTTGGGGAGTGTTTTTTGGAAGGGCCATCCTGCGTGACACTGCAGTGCCACTCCTAGATGGGCCAGGTGTTTGTGTCGGCCACTAGGGTCGCTTATCTTACTCACACAGCTACCTCATTGCGCCTCTTTTTTTCTTCTTTGCGTCATGTGCTGTTTGGGGAGTGTTTTTTGGAAGGGCCATCCTGCGTGACACTGCAGTGCCACTCCTAGATGGGCCAGGTGTTTGTGTCGGCCACTAGGGTCGCTTAGCTTACTCACACAGCTACCTCATTGCGCCTCTT
Source organism: Pseudophryne corroboree (assembly GCF_028390025.1). Lineage (NCBI taxonomy): Eukaryota > Metazoa > Chordata > Amphibia > Anura > Myobatrachidae > Pseudophryne > Pseudophryne corroboree. The sequence goes on along the minus strand of NC_086449.1, from coordinate 833,320,308 downwards.
TTTTTCTTCTTTGCGTCATGTGCTGTTTGGGGAGTGTTTTTTGGAAGGGCCATCCTGCGTGACACTGCAGTGCCACTCCTAGATGGGCCAGGTGTTTGTGTCGGCCACTAGGGTCGCTTATCTTACTCACACAGCTACCTCATTGCGCCTCTTTTTTTCTTCTTTGCGTCATGTGCTGTTTGGGGAGTGTTTTTTGGAAGGGCCATCCTGCGTGACACTGCAGTGCCACTCCTAGATGGGCCAGGTGTTTGTGTCGGCCACTAGGGTCGCTTAGCTTACTCACACAGCTACCTCATTGCGCCTCTTTTTTTCTTCTTTGCGTCATGTGCTGTTTGGGGAGTGTTTTTTGGAAGGGCCATCCTGCGTGACACTGCAGTGCCACTCCTAGATGGGCCAGGTGTTTGTGTCGGCCACTAGGGTCGCTTAGCTTACTCACACAGCTACCTCATTGCGCCTCTTTTTTTCTTCTTTGCGTCATGTGCTGTTTGGGGAGTGTTTTTTGGAAGGGCCATCCTGCGTGACACTGCAGTGCCACTCCTAGATGGGCCAGGTGTTTGTGTCGGCCACTAGGGTCGCTTATCTTACTCACACAGCTACCTCATTGCGCCTCTTTTTTTCTTCTTTGCGTCATGTGCTGTTTGGGGAGTGTTTTTTGGAAGGGCCATCCTGCGTGACACTGCAGTGCCACTCCTAGATGGGCCAGGTGTTTGTGTCGGCCACTAGGGTCGCTTATCTTACTCACACAGCTACCTCATTGCGCCTCTTTTTTTCTTCTTTGCGTCATGTGCTGTTTGGGGAGTGTTTTTTGGAAGGGCCATCCTGCGTGACACTGCAGTGCCACTCCTAGATGGGCCAGGTGTTTGTGTCGGCCACTAGGGTCGCTTAGCTTACTCACACAGCTACCTCATTGCGCCTCTTTTTTTCTTCTTTGCGTCATGTGCTGTTTGGGGAGTGTTTTTTGGAAGGGCCATCCTGCGTGACACTGCAGTGCCACTCCTAGATGGGCCAGGTGTTTGTGTCGGCCACTAGGGTCGCTTATCTTACTCACACAGCTACCTCATTGCGCCTCTTTTTTTCTTCTTTGCGTCATGTGCTGTTTGGGGAGTGTTTTTTGGAAGGGCCATCCTGCGTGACACTGCAGTGACACTCCTAGATGGGCCAGGTGTTTGTGTCGGCCACTAGGGTCGCTTAGCTTACTCACACAGCTACCTCATTGCGCCTCTTTTTTTCTTCTTTGCGTCATGTGCTGTTTGGGGAGTGTTTTTTGGAAGGGCCATCCTGCGTGACACTGCAGTGCCACTCCTAGATGGGCCAGGTGTTTGTGTCGGCCACTAGGGTCGCTTAGCTTACTCACACAGCTACCTCATTGCGCCTCTTTTTTTCTTCTTTGCGTCATGTGCTGTTTGGGGAGTGTTTTTTGGAAGGGCCATCCTGCGTGACACTGCAGTGACACTCCTAGATGGGCCAGGTGTTTGTGTCGGCCACTAGGGTCGCTTAGCTTAGTCATCCAGCGACCTCGGTGCAAATTTTAGGACTAAAAATAATATTGTGAGGTGTGAGGTATTCAGAATAGACTGAAAATGAGTGGAAATTATGGTTTTTGAGGTTAATAATACTTTGGGATCAAAATGACCCCCAAATTCTATGATTTAAGCTGTTTTTTAGGGTTTTTTGAAAAAAACACCCGAATCCAAAACACACCCGAATCCGACAAAAAAAATTCGGTGAGGTTTTGCCAAAACGCGGTCGAACCCAAAAAACGGCCGCGGAACCGAACCCAAAACCAAAACACAAAACCCGAATAATTTCAAGTGCACATCCCTAATATATTTATTATATTTTATGCGGCACTGAGGGGTAAATGTATGAAGCAGTGATAAGAGAGGAGAAGTGAGTGTGTGGAGAAGTTGCCCATGGCAACCAATCAGCACTGAAGTAACATTTATAATTTGCATACTATAAAATTATACAGAGCAGCTGATTGGTTGTCATGGGCAGCTTCTCCACACACTCACTTCTCCTCTCTTATCACTGCTTCATACATTTACCCCTGAGTTACATACGTGCCTCAAAATCAAATTCCCCTCCCCGCCTTCCCTCTTTCCCCCCCCAGTCCCCAGTCGCATCACATATAGCAATTACCTGGCAGGCATCCTAGGACTGACCGGAGGCGGGTACAGGAGAGAGCGCACATGTGGAGAGCCTTGGAACAGGAGGGGAGAGCGCACCGCAGTATTGGGAGAGAGCTACATGAAATAAAGCTGGAGCAGGGGAGGAGACGGCGGGATGCGGTAAAGGAGGATAGCGCGCACAGCCTGGCGTCTTCACATCACGTGCGGGCGGGATCCTATTAGGCAGGGATAGGCGGAGCGCAGCACCGGCGGCTGTATCGGCTGTCAGTGGGGAGCATATTGCCGCGCCACAGATCGGTAATAGAGATCTGATGTGGCAGGGGGCCCGGGGAACTTACCCCCAGAGCACCCCCCTTAATCCGGCTCTGATTCCGACCAAGCAAAGGGGGAAAAACTATGAAGGGGTTTAAATTATTATGCAGGAAATCCCGGTAAATATTAATTATCTCCCAAAAAATATGACTGGGGCGGCCTTGAATTTGATTGCAATAACAGACTCTGTAGAATTTGGTTAATGTAACAACGCGAAGCTTTCCGGAGCTGGGCCTTATAACCAACGCATCTTCAGAACGCATCCTCATCTTAAGTAAAACTAATTTTGGAAAAACCTGATGGATCAGTCACGTGACTAACGCGCTGATCAATCCCACAGATCATCGGCAATCGCTGCGGATATTCCGGCTGCAATTACTAACAACTGAAACACTTTGCTTAATACTCTCTGGAGGGAAAACACATTTCTGCGTGAACGTTACACGACAGACCACTGCGCGTATCCCGGCCAGCCTGCTTGACGTTTGTTTAATGTGAGACGGGAGCAGTAATGAGTACACCTGGCAGTACAAAGGCCGCGGGAGGGGTGTAGGTGGGCCGGGAATAAAGGAGGCTTGTTGCCCAGCCAGAACGAGTGCTCGCATCCAGCCAAGATGCAGAACAAGAGGCAGGCATGTAACACGAACAAGCTGCTGAGTGACAATATAAAACTGTCTGCGAGCTCAGCGCCGCGGGATTGGGGACTGCGGGTCACAATGGAGATCCCCTTTTATTGCTGCCTGTTCACAAGGCCTCAAACACAATAAATCTGGGAATTAGTGATTGCGCACTTATCGGAGACTGGAAATGTCTGAGCGATATACTGAGCGCTCCATTGTGTCAGACGCTTCCCAGCTCATTACTGGGATCCACGGAGTCAGCGCAGGCTTATTATACAGCGGTAAAAGTATACTGGGCCCGGTTCAGCATGAGTTGTAGTTTTGCGAAAATTCACAAAGCTACAACTCCTTCCAGTAGCATGCGGGGGGCCGTCCAGCACAGACCAAGGCCGCCCCACACGCTGGGTCCTTCCCCCCGGCTACAATGTGAGCACTTTGCTAAACAGCAAAGCACTCGCAGCCTAGTTGCGAAGGCAGTCGCTGGGTCACCATGTTTTGGGTCACAGGGGCTGCGTGTGATGACCTGCAGCCGCCACAGCCCGTCCCATAAACGGTCCGGACACGCACCCCCCCATAGGCAAACGCAGGGGGGGTTTCTGGTTGCCCAGTAACCCCCCTCCTCTTGTCAAGTTGCACAAATTATAACAACAATAGCAATGGTATATAGGGGGTAATTCCAAGTTGATCGCAGCAGCAAGTTTGTTAGCAATTGGGCAAAACCATGGCCCTCATTCCGAGTTGATCGGTCGCAAGGCGAATTTAGCAGAGTTACACACGCTAAGCCTACGCCTACTGGGAGTGTATCTTAGCTTCTTAAAATTGCGACCGATGTAATCGCAATATTGCGATTACAAACTACTTTGCAGTTTCTGAGTAACTTCAACCTTACTCTGCCTGTGCGATCAGTTCAGTGCTTGTCGTTCCTGGTTTGACGTCACAAACACACCCAGCGTTCGCTCAGACACTCCCCCGTTTCTCCAGCTACTCCTGCGTTTTTTCCGGAAACGGTAGCGTTTTCAACCACACGCCCATAAAACGCCGTGTTTCCGCCCAGTAACACCCATTTCCTGTCAATCACATTACGATCGCCGGAGCGATGAAAAAGCCGTGAGTAAAAATACTATCTTCATTGTTAAATTACTTGGCGCAGTCGCAGTGCGAATATTGCACATGCGTACTAAGCGGATTTTCATTGCGATGCGATGAAAAATACCGAGCGAACGACTCGGAATGAGGGCCCATGTACACTGCAGGGGAGGCAGATATAACATGTGCAGAGAGAGTTAGAGTTATATTGTGTTAAATATTAATACTGTATTCCATGTTCCGCCAATTTGGAGATTGTGGATTGCATTTGTAAACCCCCCTCTAGAAATCCTGCGTTTGCCACTGCCCCCAATGCCTCATTGACACCCAAAAAATGCAACAACACCGCCCCATCACCACCATCCCCCCACAGCACTTAGACTGTGATCGAATTTGACCGCAGTTTAAGTCCTCTCGTATGCGCGCAGTGAGCAGAAGTGTGGAAATTGACGAATAGCGATTTCCTCACTTCAGCAACTGATGCTGAATCAGCCCCATTTTCCTGTACATTATTGTGCGACAACCGCTAGTGATGTCATCAGTTCTAATCAGTATCTTTATACTATTTATAATGCATGAGATACCCCAGGAATCCCCTTCTACCGATTACACGGATACTCTAAGTGCGCTGCTATAGCGTCTTATTTCATACGGCATCAACTTTACGCTTCTTTACACACTACCATAAGACGCATGATCAATGCTTGCAGCAGTCCCATGCTATAGGCGCAGGATCTCCATCAGATAATGGCCGTCAGTGTCCGCAATTAAGCGTCTGAGTTTGCAGCCAGTCTTGCATACCCTCCAACATTTTACACATAAAAACCAGTACAAATTAGGAAAGGGGCGTGACCACGGGTAAAGGGGGCGTGGCCATGTCTCCTTTCCTATACTTTCAATGTAAATTTGGGGAGTAAAAAATCGGTACAAAGCCCTTTTTGGCCGGTAGACACCATAAAAAAAAAGGTACAGTTGGAGGGTATAGTTACGTAACGCCCCCATAACACGCCCACAACACAGAGCCTCTCCGTGTGTCTGAATAGCCACCTCCCAGTCACCGGCCAGGAACACCCAGCCTATCTTACTGCAGCTGTAACTCTATGGGACACAATGCGAGTTGCGTGCTTTGTGCGACTGTTCAACTAGACGCACGCGCAGTTCAAAAACATTGAACATCTGCACAAACATCGGCATTGCGTGCGGGCTCAGGCCGTTAGTTTATTTTGTAGGATTTTTTTTTCCTTACAGCAGCAATATCCGTTCTCTCCATTACGTTCCTGTTTGCAGACATGGACAGTAAACGTCATTGGACCACATCAGAGAAGGGAAGTTGCCGACTGATTGGAAAATCTCGGATTAGAAAATCTTTCTTTTGTTCCCGTCCACCTTCTGATATTCCGGAAGTGTCTGGATTGCCGGTTTCCAGATAGGAGGTCCCATCGCTGTATTGCGCTGTAAATGAATATTCTGGCCGCTTTGCGCACTTTGCATATGACAATATTAGTGACCGCTGTTATCCGTGCACCAAAAATGACACAGAATTTGTTTTCTAGCTAACATTGGCCCTCATTCCGAGTTGTTCGCTCGCTAGCTCCTTTTAGCAGCCGTGCAAACGCTAGGCCACCGCCCTCTGGGAGTGTATCTTAGCTTAGCAGAAGTGCGAATGAAAGGATCGCAGAGCGGCTACAAAATAATTCTGTGCAGCTTCAGAGTAGCTCCAGACATACTCAGCGCTTGCGATCACTACAGACTATTTAGGGGGTCATTCCGAGTTGATCGTAGCTGTGCTAAATTTAGCACAGCTACGATCGTTAACTCAGACATGCGGGGGGATGCCCAGCACAGGCCGCATGTCAGTGCAGCTCCCTCCCCCCCCGCACAAATACAAAAGCATCGCACAGAGGCGATGCCTTTGTATTTGAGGAGTAACTCCCGGCCAGCGCAGCTCCTGCTGGGAGTTGCTCATCGCTCCCGCTGGCTGCAACGGCCCACCCCCCCCCAACGGTCTGGCCACGCCTGCATTGGCCGGACCGCTCCCCCTAGACGGCGGCTTAACTCCGCCGTTCAGCCCCCTCCCGCCTAGCGACCGCCTCTGTGTCAGAGGCGAACGCTAGGTAACGAAAGCTGCCATGCACCAGCGCACTACAGCGTCAGCGCATGCGCAGTTCCGACCCGATCGCTGCACTGCGACAAACTGCAGCGAGCGATCAGGTCGGAATGACCCCCTTAGTTCCTGTTTTGACGTCACGCACACGCCCTGCGTTCGGCCAGCCACGCCTGCGTTTCCCCAGCAACTCCTGCGTTTGTATCTGACACGCCTGCGTTTTACCACACACTCCCCAAAAACGGTCAGTTACCACCCAGAAACACCCCATTCCTGTCAATCACTCTGCGGCCAGCAGTGCGACTGAAAAGCGTCGCTAGACCTTGTGTGAAACTGCATCGGCCGTTGTGAAAGTACGTCGCGCGAACGAAAGCAGCTAGCGATCAACTCGGAATGACCCCCATAGACTCCAAGCCGGAGACGGGACTATTGGCGGAGAAGACAGATCCTTGGCTCCTCTAACTGGGGAATGGCATCTTGGAGAACGCAGTCGCCTTTATTCCTGCTTAGTGTTCTGCATGGACATTATAGAGAATGCTCCTCAGACCGGGGGGGGGGGGGGGGGTCACTCGACTCTGCGACACCCAGGAAATGCCGACGTGGTGATCTGCAAGGACTGGCCCCGTGCAATTCTTTTACTGAAGAGCCTCCGCTTCCAGCACATCTGCCTGGCCTCCTCCTATCTACAGACGTGACCGCTTCCATATGGCCCACTCATAGACGCTTTGCAGTAGTCTGCTGGAAGGCAGAGGCTGCAGTTCCTCCGGGAATCGGCCCCAGGCCCCACTCTACCCGCCAGCTGCTGCAAGGTGGCATCCGTCACTTTCCTGCAGAGTGTGCTGAAAATCTCCTTTGTTTGAGGGAATTTCAATCTCCACCTATAAACCAGCCGCAGCGCCAACAGATACATTATTCCCCATGTAAATGGTGCCATTGACAGACACAGGAGTTATTGCATTGTCCCTGTGTAATGGATGAGTCCTCTATCAATGTGGCTATTGTCACCGCTCCTCAGGCAGATAACGTCCTGGCCAGTCACTCACCAGCAATTTATAAGCATCTCCCAGGTAAGACGCAGGTGAGAGCTGCAGTGCGAACGTACCCAGCTCCTTAGGAAGAGCAGATGTTCCAGATGAAAGGGACACAGGGACTGGCGGTCCGAGGCTGCTCCTGACATCAATACGTCTATTATCTGCATTCGGAGCTGTGCAATGCTCTGCACATCAGCATAGAGCAGAGTAACTGTCTGCAGGGGGTAGATGGAACAGAGCAATGTTCTGCAGATCTCTAATGAAGACTTAAGGGCCTCATTTTATCAGGACTGGAATGTGGTCAGTCCCCCGAACCGGCCTGTTTTTGGAGGATTGCTGCCTTTTAGAGCACAGGGGCCTTTTACCCCTTCCACCCATGTTCCGGGGTCTCTCCATTCATAAATATATATTCCCAATCGCAGCGTGGTGATAATAAATGTTACCTCATGGGGCTTGGCTGCAAAACGTCATAACTAGGACCCATAAACCTGTAACCTGCAGATGACTGGGGCAGAGAGAGAAGGAGCCGCTCTGGAATTCAGCCGTTATGGTGGCGCGGATGATACAAGTTTATGGCTCAATAACATCAAACAGCAGCTGCGGGCACCATATCTCTCTGTATCTCCGCTCCCTGTATATACCACCTGCAGTCATAGCGAGGGGCACACACACACACACACACACACACACACACACACACACACACACACTGCTTTATTGTGTATGTAAATGAGAAGAATACTACTTTAGCATATGGTAGATTTGATACCTCGGTGCAGTCACTAGTAGAAGTCATTCTGCCATTTCTCAGGAGTAGTGTGAGAGTGATCAGGAGGTGTTACCACGTAGAGCCCCCTGAATACAGGAATATCTGGGGAAGCAGATGTCTTCGCACTGACGTATCCATATGGTAGGGGCTGTGCAATGAATGATGTACAGACCCGGATTCTATATATATTACATGCGTGCTGTAATAAGGAGACTATTAAAAAATGATATATGTAATTACTATTATCATTCATATATTAAAAACTGACAATAGAAAATATGGAATTAATCAGTACCATATATATATATATATATATATATATATATATATATATATATCACATGTTGATATGGCGGCACTCACAGATCTTCAGTATGGAAAGTAGAATCAGGCTACTTCCACATCTTCATCATCAATGTTTCAGTTATAATTATAAAACTTTCATCAGGATACTGTATCCTGATGAAAGTTTTACAATTAATACTGAAACGATGACGCAAATGGTGGCAGTCGCCTGATTCTACTTTCCATACTGAAGACCTGTGAGTGCCGCCATATCGACATGTGATATACTTTCCACTGAGGTGGAGTTGGGGGGCACATTTGCAATACCTGCTGCAAGATTTGAGTGCCAGCATCTGTGAAATATATATATATATATATATATATATATATATATAAAATTATATATATGTACTACTCTAGAGTCCATTGTTCACTGAGATTGACTACGATGTAAAAATTTAGGAAAAGTATGAATGGCTGTACTGTGGTGTGTGGTGTAACGTCTAAGTTGCGGCAAGCATCTTACGCCATATAGCGTATAAATGTTAGGTAATGAGGACACAGCTGTATGGATGTCTCCACTAACACTTTGTAGAATATTTACCCAATGCAGACTCAGTACATGTAACAGTGTTTGTTGATTTATTTATTTTAAAATGTAACAAACTATTCCGCCGTGTTATTTAATTATGGAGAAGACAGAAATTACTGTTCATATTCATCATATACTGTAGGATTGAGGGTTTGTATTAGAACCTGTCTCCATCTAAGCTACTCTGTGATTCCTGATGGCGGTCTCTGAAATGAGAAATACAGTAGATCAATATTTTGCCGCACCAAGGAAATCTCTGCTGCTCCTAGAAATACTCTGTTCCACCCCTAATAATCCTTTAGTAAACATAGGAAGCCTCTGCTACCTCGGAAATCTCTGCCACTCTTTCAAAACCTTTAGAGCATCTTAAAATCTTCTGCTGCCCCCTAGGAAATCTCTGTCACCAGTAGGACATCTCTGCTACTTGTAGTAAGTCTCTGCCACCTGTAGGAAATCTCTGCTACCTGTAGGAAATCCTTGCCACCTGTGGGAAATCTCTGCCTCCTGTAGGAAATATCTGCCTCCTGTAGGAAATCTCTGCCACCTGTAGGAAATTTCTGCCACCTGTAGGTTCCTACAGGTAGGAAATCTCTGCCACCTGTAGGAAATCTCTGCCACCTGTGGGAAATCTCTGCCACCTGTGGGGAATCCTTGCCACCTGTGGGGAATCTCTGCCACCTGTAGGAAATCTCTGCCTCCTATTGGAAATCTTTGCCACCTGTTGGGAATCCTTGCCACCTGTGGGAAATTTCTGACAGCTGTAGGATATCTCTGCCACCTGTGGGAAATCTCTTCCACCTTCTCTGTGTCCTGTAGGAAATCTTTGCAAACTGTAATAAATCTCTGACGCCTGTAGGAAATCTCTGCCACCTGTAGGAAATCTCTGCCACCTGTAGTAAATCTCTGCCACCTTTAGGAAATCTCTGCTACTTGTAGTAAATCTCTGCCACCTGTAGGAAATCTTTGCCACCTTTAGGAAATCTCTGCTACCTGTGGGAAATCTCTGCCACCTTCAGGAAATCTCTGCTACCTGTGGGAAACCACTGCTACCTGTAAGAAATCTCTGCCTCCTATAGGAAATCTCTGCTACCTGTAGGAAATCTCTGCCACCTGTAGGAAATCTCTGCCACTTGTAGGAAATCTCTGCCACTTGTAGGAAATCTCTGCCACCTGTGGGAAATCTCTGCCACCTTTAGGAAATCTCTGCTACTTGTAGTAAATCTCTGCCACCTGTAGGAAATCTCTGCTACCTGTGGGAAATCTCTGCCACCTTTAGGAAATCTCTGCCACCTCTAGGAAATCTCTGCCACCTTTAGGAAATCTATGCCACCTGTGGGGAATCCTTGCCACCTGTGGGGAATCTCTGCCACCTGTAGGAAATCTCTGCCTCCTATAGGAAATATTTGCCACCTGTGGGGAATCCTTGCCACCTGTGGGAAATTTCAGACACCTGTAGGAAATATCTGCCACCTGTGGGAAATCTCTGCCACCTTCTCTGTCTCCTGTAGGAAATCTTTGCAAACTGTAGTAAATCTCTGACGCCTGTAGGAAATCTCTGCCACCTTTAGGAAATCTCTGCTACCTGTAGGAAATATTTGCCACCTGTGAGGAATACTTGCCACCTGTGGGAAATCTCTGACAACTGTAGGAAATATCTGCAACCTGTGGGAAATCTCTGCCACCTTTAGGAAATCTCTGCCACCTGTAGGAAATCTCTGCCACCTTTAGGAAATCTATGCTACCTGTGGGGAATCCTTGCCACCTGTGGGGAATCTCTGCCACCTGTAGGAAATCTCTGCCTCCTATAGGAAATATTTGCCACCTGTGGGGAATCCTTGCCACCTGTGGGAAATTTCAGACACCTGTAGGAAATATCTGCCACCTGTGGGAAATCTCTGCCACCTTCTCTGTCTCCTGTAGGAAATCTTTGCAAACTGTAGTAAACCTTTGACGCCTGTAGGAAATCTCTACCACCTGTAGGAAATCTCTGCCACCTGTGGGAAATCTATGCCACCTTTAGGAAATCTCTGCCACCTGTAGGAAATCTCTGCCACCTGTGGGAAATCTCTGCCACCTTTAGGAAATCTCTGCTACTTGTAGTAAATCTCTGCCACCTGTAGGAAATCTCTGCCACCTTTAGGAAATCTCTGCTACCTGTGGGAAATCTCTGCCACCTTTCGGAAATCTCTGATACCTGTGGGAAATCTCTGCTACCTGTAGGAAATTTCTGCCTCCTGTAGGAAATCTCTGCTACCTGTAGGAAATCTCTGCCACCTGTAGGAAATCTCTGCCACTTGTAGGAAATCTATGCCACCTGTGGGGAATCCTTGCCACCTGTAGGAAAGCTCTGCCACCTGTAGGAAATCTCTGCCACCTGTGGGAAATCTCTGCCACCTTTAGGAAATCTCTGCTACTTGTAGTAAATCTCTGCCACATGTAGGAAATCTCTGCTACCTGTGGGGAATCTCTGCCACCTGTGGGAAATCTCTGCCACCTTTAGGAAATCTCTGCTACTAGTAGTAAATCTCTGCCACCTTTCGGAAATCTCTGCCACCTTTAGGAAATCTCTGCTACCTGTGGGAAATCTCTGTCACCTTTCGGAAATCTCTGCTACCTGTGGGAAATCTCTGCTACCTGTAGGAAATCTCTGCCTCCTTTAGGAAATCTCTGCTACCTGTAGGAAATCTCTGCCACTTGTAGGAAATCTATGCCACCTGTGGGGAATCCTTGCCACCTGTAGGAAATCTCTGCCACCTGTAGGAAATCTCTGCCACTTGTAGGAAATCTATGCCACCTGTGGGGAATTCTTGCCACCTGTAGGAAATCTCTGCCACCTGTAGTAAATATCTGCCACCTGTAGGAAATCTCTGCTACCTGTGGGAAATCTCTGCACCTGTGGGAAATCTCTGCCACCTTTAGGAAATCTCTGCAACTTGTATGAAATCTCTGCCACCTTTAGGAAATCTCTGCTACCTGTGGGAAATCTCTGCCACCTTTAGGAAATATCTGCCTCCTGTAGGAAATCTATGCCACCTGTAGGAAATCTATGCCACCTGTGGGGAATCCTTGCCACCTGTGGGGAATCTCTGACACATGTAGGAAATCTCTGCTACCTGTGGGAAATCTCTGCCACCTTTCGGAAATCTCTGATACCTGTGGGAAATCTCTGCTACCTGTAGGAAATTTCTGCCTCCTGTAGGAAATCTCTGCTACCTGTAGGAAATCTCTGCCACCTGTAGGAAATCTCTGCTACCTGTAGGAAATCTCTGCCACCTGTAGGAAATCTCTGCCACTTGTAGGAAATCTATGCCACCTGTGGGGAATCCTTGCCACCTGTAGGAAAGCTCTGCCACCTGTAGGAAATCTCTGCCACCTGTGGGAAATCTCTGCCACCTTTAGGAAATCTCTGCTACTTGTAGTAAATCTCTGCCACATGTAGGAAATCTCTGCTACCTGTGGGGAATCTCTGCCACCTGTGGGAAATCTCTGCCACCTTTAGGAAATCTCTGCTACTAGTAGTAAATCTCTGCCACCTTTCGGAAATCTCTGCCACCTTTAGGAAATCTCTGCTACCTGTGGGAAATCTCTGTCACCTTTCGGAAATCTCTGCTACCTGTGGGAAATCTCTGCTACCTGTAGGAAATCTCTGACTCCTTTAGGAAATCTCTGCTACCTGTAGGAAATCTCTGCCACTTGTAGGAAATCTATGCCACCTGTGGGGAATCCTTGCCACCTGTAGGAAATCTCTGCCACCTGTAGGAAATCTCTGCCACTTGTAGGAAATATCTGCCACCTGTGGGGAATCCTTGCCACCTGTAGGAAATCTCTGCCACCTGTAGTAAATATCTGCCACCTGTAGGAAATCTCTGCTACCTGTGGGAAATCTCTGCACCTGTGGGAAATCTCTGCCACCTTTAGGAAATCTCTGCAACTTGTATGAAATCTCTGCCACCTTTAGGAAATCTCTGCTACCTGTGGGAAATCTATGCCACCTGTAGGAAATCTATGCCACCTGTGGGGAATCCTTGCCACCTGTGGGGAATCTCTGACACATGTAGGAAATCTCTGCCACCTGTGGGAAATCTCTGCCACCTGTAGGAAATCTCTGCACCTGTGGGAAATCTCTGCCACCTTTAGGAAATCTCTGCTACTTGTAGTAAATCTCTGCCACCTGTAGGAAATCTCTGCCACCTTTAGGAAATCTCTGCCACCTGTAGGAAATCTCTGCTACCTGTAGGAAATCTTTGCCACCTGTGGGAAATCTCTGCCACCTTCTCTGTCTCCTGTATGAAATCTTTGTAAACTGTAGTAAATCTCTGCCACCAGTGGGAAATCTCTGCCACCTTCTCTGTCTCCTGTAGGAAATCTTTGCAAACTGTAGTAAATCTCTGACGCCTGTAGGAAATCTCTGCCACCTGTAGGAAATCTCTGCCACCTGTGGGAAATCTCTGCCACCTTTAGGAAATCTCTGCTACTTGTAGTAAATCTCTGCCACCTTTCGGAAATCTCTGCCACCTGTAGGAAATCTCTGCTAACTGTGGGAAATCTCTGCCACCTTTCAGAAATCTCTGCTACCTGTGTGAAATCTCTTCTACCTGTAGGAAATCTCTACCACCTGTAGGAAATCTCTGCCACTTGTAGGAAATCTATGCCACCTGTGGGGACTCCTTGCCACCTGTGGGGAATCTCTGCCACATGTAGGAAATCTCTGCCACCTGTGGGAAATCTCTGCCACCTGTAGGAAATCTCTGCCACCTGTAGGAAATCTCTGCCACCTGTGGGAAATCTCTGCCACCTGTGGGAAATCTCTGCCACCTTTAGGAAATCTCTGCTACCTGTAGGAAATCTCTGCTACCTGTAGGAGATCATTGCCACCTGTGGGGAATCCTTGCCACCTGTGGGAAATCTCTGCCACCTGTGGGAAATCTCTGCCACTTTCTCTGTCTCTTGTATGAAATCTTTGTAAACTGTAGTAAATCTCTGCCACCTTTCAGAAATATCTGCTACCTGTGGGAAATCTCTGCTACCTGTAGGAAACCTCTGCCTCTTGTAGGAAATCTCTGCTACCTGTAGGAAATCTCTGCCTCCTGTAGGAAATCTCTGCCACTTGTAGGAAATCTATGCCACCTGTGGGGAATCCTTGCCACCTGTAGGAAATCTCTGCCACCTGTAGGAAATCTATGCCACCTGTGGGGAATCTCTGCCACATGTAGGAAATCTCTGCCACCTGTGGGAAATCTCTGCCACCTGTAGGAAATCTCTGCCACCTATGGGAAATCTCTGCCACCTTTAGGAAATCGCTGCTACTTGTAGTAAATCTCTGCCACCTGTAGTAAATCTCTGCCACCTTTAAGAAATCTCTGCTACCTGTAGGAAATCTCTGCTACCTGTAGGAAATCTCTGCCACCTGTGAGGAATCTTTGCCACCTGTGGGAAATCTCTGCCACCATCTCTGTCTCCTGTATGAAATCTTTGTAAACTGTAGTAAATCTCTGCCACCTGTGGGAAATCTCTGCAACCTTCTCTGTCTCCTATAGGAAATCTTTGCAAACTGTAGTAAATCTCTGACGCCTGTAGGAAATCTCTGCCACTTGTAGGAAATCTCTGCCACCTGTGGGAAATCTCTGCCATCTTTAGGAAATCTCTGCTACCTGTAGGAAATCTCTGCCACCTTTAGGAAATCTCTGCTACTTGTAGTAAATCTCTGCCACCTTTCGGAAATCTCTGCCAGCTTTAGGAAATCTCTGCTACCTGTGGGAAATCTCTGCTACCTATAGGAAATCTCTGCCTCCTGTAGGAAATCTCTGCTACCTGTAGGAAATCTCTGCCTCCTGTAGGAAATCTCTGCCACTTGTAGGAAATCTATGCCACCTGTGGGGAATCCTTGCCACCTGTAGGAAATCTCTGCCACCTGTAGGAAATATCTGCCACCTGTGGGAAATCTCTGCCACCTTTAGGAAATCTCTGCTACTTGTAGTAAATCTCTGCCACCTTTCGGAAATCTCTGCCACCTTTAGGAAATCTCTGCCACCTTTCAGACATATCTGCTACCTGTGGGAAATCTCTGCTACCTGTAGGAAATCTCTACCACCTTTCAGACATATCTGCTACCTGTGGGAAATCTCTGCTACCTGTAGGAAATCTCTGCCTCCTGTAGGAAATCTCTGCTACCTGTAGGAAATATCTGCCTCCTGTAGGAAATCTCTGCCACTTGTAGGAAATCTATGCCACCTGTGGGGAATCCTTGCCACCTGTAGGAAATCTCTGCCACCTGTAGGAAATATCTGCCACCTGTGGGAAATCTCTGCCACCTTTAGGAAATCTCTGCTACTTGTAGTAAATCTCTG
Source organism: Pseudophryne corroboree (assembly GCF_028390025.1). Taxonomy (NCBI): domain Eukaryota; kingdom Metazoa; phylum Chordata; class Amphibia; order Anura; family Myobatrachidae; genus Pseudophryne; species Pseudophryne corroboree. Next base: position 833,305,030 of record NC_086449.1, on the reverse strand, counting down.
CCACCTGTAGGAAATCTCTGCCACTTGTAGGAAATATCTGCCACCTGTGGGGAATCCTTGCCACCTGTAGGAAATCTCTGCCACCTGTAGTAAATATCTGCCACCTGTAGGAAATCTCTGCTACCTGTGGGAAATCTCTGCACCTGTAGGAAATCTCTGCCACCTTTAGGAAATCTCTGCAATTTGTATGAAATCTCTGCCACCTTTAGGAAATCTCTGCTACCTGTGGGAAATCTATGCCACCTGTAGGAAATCTATGCCACCTGTGGGGAATCCTTGCCACCTGTGGGGAATCTCTGACACATGTAGGAAATCTCTGCCACCTGTGGGAAATCTCTGCCACCTGTAGGAAATCTCTGCACCTGTGGGAAATCTCTGCCACCTTTAGGAAATCTCTGCTACTTGTAGTAAATCTCTGCCACCTGTAGGAAATCTCTGCCACCTTTAGGAAATCTCTGCCACCTGTAGGAAATCTCTGCTACCTGTAGGAAATCTTTGCCACCTGTGGGGAATCTTTGCCACCTGTGGGAAATCTCTGCCACCTTCTCTGTCTCCTGTATGAAATCTTTGTAAACTGTAGTAAATCTCTGCCACCAGTGGGAAATCTCTGCCACCTTCTCTGTCTCCTGTAGGAAATCTTTGCAAACTGTAGTAAATCTCTGACGCCTGTAGGAAATCTCTGCCACCTGTAGGAAATCTCTGCCACCTTTAGGAAATCTCTGCTACTTGTAGTAAATCTCTGCCACCTTTCGGAAATCTCTGCCACCTTTCAGAAATCTCTGCTAACTGTGGGAAATCTCTGCCACCTTTCAGAAATCTCTGCTACCTGTGTGAAATCTCTTCTACCTGTAGGAAATCTCTACCACCTGTAGGAAATCTCTGCCACTTGTAGGAAATCTATGCCACCTGTGGGGACTCCTTGCCACCTGTGGGGAATCTCTGCCACATGTAGGAAATCTCTGCCACCTGTGGGAAATCTCTGCCACCTGTGGGAAATCTCTGCCACCTGTGGGAAATCTCTGCCACCTTTAGGAAATCTCTGCTACCTGTAGGAAATCTCTGCTACCTGTAGGAGATCATTGCCACCTGTGGGGAATCCTTGCCACCTGTGGGAAATCTCTGCCACCTGTGGGAAATCTCTGCCACTTTCTCTGTCTCTTGTATGAAATCTTTGTAAACTGTAGTAAATCTCTGCCACCTTTCAGAAATATCTGCTACCTGTGGGAAATCTCTGCTACCTGTAGGAAACCTCTGCCTCCTGTAGGAAATCTCTGCTACCTGTAGGAAATCTCTGCCTCCTGTAGGAAATCTCTGCCACTTGTAGGAAATCTATGCCACCTGTGGGGAATCCTTGCCACCTGTAGGAAATCTCTGCCACCTGTAGGAAATCTATGCCACCTGTGGGGAATCTCTGCCACATGTAGGAAATCTCTGCCACCTGTGGGAAATCTCTGCCACCTGTAGGAAATCTCTGCCACCTATGGGAAATCTCTGCCACCTTTAGGAAATCGCTGCTACTTGTAGTAAATCTCTGCCACCTGTAGTAAATCTCTGCCACCTTTAAGAAATCTCTGCTACCTGTAGGAAATCTCTGCTACCTGTAGGAAATCTCTGCCACCTGTGAGGAATCTTTGCCACCTGTGGGAAATCTCTGCCACCATCTCTGTCTCCTGTATGAAATCTTTGTAAACTGTAGTAAATATCTGCCACCTGTGGGAAATCTCTGCAACCTTCTCTGTCTCCTATAGGAAATCTTTGCAAACTGTAGTAAATCTCTGACGCCTGTAGGAAATCTCTGCCACTTGTAGGAAATCTCTGCCACCTGTAGGAAATCTCTGCCACCTGTGAGGAATCTTTGCCACCTGTGGGAAATCTCTGCCACCATCTCTGTCTCCTGTATGAAATCTTTGTAAACTGTAGTAAATCTCTGCCACCTGTGGGAAATCTCTGCAACCTTCTCTGTCTCCTATAGGAAATCTTTGCAAACTGTAGTAAATCTCTGACGCCTGTAGGAAATCTCTGCCACTTGTAGGAAATCTCTGCCACCTGTGGGAAATCTCTGCCATCTTTAGGAAATCTCTGCTACCTGTAGGAAATCTCTGCCACCTGTGGGAAATCTCTGCCACCTTTAGGAAATCTCTGCTACTTGTAGTAAATCTCTGCCACCTTTCGGAAATCTCTGCCAGCTTTAGGAAATCTCTGCTACCTGTGGGAAATCTCTGCTACCTATAGGAAATCTCTGCCTCCTGTAGGAAATCTCTGCTACCTGTAGGAAATCTCTGCCTCCTGTAGGAAATCTCTGCCACTTGTAGGAAATCTATGCCACCTGTGGGGAATCCTTGCCACCTGTAGGAAATCTCTGCCACCTGTAGGAAATATCTGCCACCTGTGGGAAATCTCTGCCACCTTTAGGAAATCTCTGCTACTTGTAGTAAATCTCTGCCACCTTTCGGAAATCTCTGCCACCTTTAGGAAATCTCTGCCACCTTTCAGACATATCTGCTACCTGTGGGAAATCTCTGCTACCTGTAGGAAATCTCTACCACCTTTCAGACATATCTGCTACCTGTGGGAAATCTCTGCTACCTGTAGGAAATCTCTGCCTCCTGTAGGAAATCTCTGCTACCTGTAGGAAATATCTGCCTCCTGTAGGAAATCTCTGCCACTTGTAGGAAATCTATGCCACCTGTGGGGAATCCTTGCCACCTGTAGGAAATCTCTGCCACTTGTAGGAAATATCTGCCACCTGTGGGAAATCTCTGCCACCTTTAGGAAATCTCTGCTACTTGTAGTAAATCTCTGCCACCTGTAGGAAATCTCTGCCACTTGTAGGAAATATCTGCCACCTGTGGGGAATCCTTGCCACCTGTAGGAAATCTCTGCCTCCTGTAGTAAATATCTGCCACCTGTAGGAAATCTCTGCTACCTGTGGGAAATCTCTGCACCTGTGGGAAATCTCTGCCACCTTTAGGAAATCTCTGCAACTTGTATGAAATCTCTGCCACCTTTAGGAAATCTCTGCTACCTGTGGGAAATCTATGCCACCTGTAGGAAATCTATGCCACCTGTGGGGAATCCTTGCCACCTGTGGGGAATCTCTGACACATGTAGGAAATCTCTGCCACCTGTGGGAAATCTCTGCCACCTGTAGGAAATCTCTGCACCTGTGGGAAATCTCTGCCACCTTTAGGAAATCTCTGCTACTTGTAGTAAATCTCTGCCACCTGTAGGAAATCTCTGCCACCTTTAGGAAATCTCTGCCACCTGTAGGAAATCTCTGCTACCTGTAGGAAATCTTTGCCACCTGTGGGGAATCTTTGCCACCTGTGGGAAATCTCTGCCACCTTCTCTGTCTCCTGTATGAAATCTTTGTAAACTGTAGTAAATCTCTGCCACCAGTGGGAAATCTCTGCCACCTTCTCTGTCTCCTGTAGGAAATCTTTGCAAACTGTAGTAAATCTCTGACGCCTGTAGGAAATCTCTGCCACCTGTAGGAAATCTCTGCCACCTGTGGGAAATCTCTGCCACCTTTAGGAAATCTCTGTTACTTGTAGTAAATCTCTGCCACCTTTCGGAAATCTCTGCCACCTTTCAGAAATCTCTGCTAACTGTGGGAAATCTCTGCCACCTTTCAGAAATCTCTGCTACCTGTGTGAAATCTCTTCTACCTGTAGGAAATCTCTACCACCTGTAGGAAATCTCTGCCACTTGTAGGAAATCTATGCCACCTGTGGGGACTCCTTGCCACCTGTGGGGAATCTCTGCCACATGTAGGAAATCTCTGCCACCTGTGGGAAATCTCTGCCACCTGTAGGAAATCTCTGCCACCTGTAGGAAATCTCTGCCACCTGTGGGAAATCTCTGCCACCTTTAGGAAATCTCTGCTACCTGTAGGAAATCTCTGCTACCTGTAGGAGATCATTGCCACCTGTGGGGAATCCTTGCCACCTGTGGGAAATCTCTGCCACCTGTGGGAAATCTCTGCCACTTTCTCTGTCTCTTGTATGAAATCTTTGTAAACTGTAGTAAATCTCTGCCACCTTTCAGAAATATCTGCTACCTGTGGGAAATCTCTGCTACCTGTAGGAAACCTCTGCCTCCTGTAGGAAATCTCTGCTACCTGTAGGAAATCTCTGCCTCCTGTAGGAAATCTCTGCCACTTGTAGGAAATCTATGCCACCTGTGGGGAATCCTTGCCACCTGTAGGAAATCTCTGCCACCTGTAGGAAATCTATGCCACCTGTGGGGAATCTCTGCCACATGTAGGAAATCTCTGCCACCTGTGGGAAATCTCTGCCACCTGTAGGAAATCTCTGCCACCTATGGGAAATCTCTGCCACCTTTAGGAAATCGCTGCTACTTGTAGTAAATCTCTGCCACCTGTAGTAAATCTCTGCCACCTTTAAGAAATCTCTGCTACCTGTAGGAAATCTCTGCTACCTGTAGGAAATCTCTGCCACCTGTGAGGAATCTTTGCCACCTGTGGGAAATCTCTGCCACCATCTCTGTCTCCTGTATGAAATCTTTGTAAACTGTAGTAAATATCTGCCACCTGTGGGAAATCTCTGCAACCTTCTCTGTCTCCTATAGGAAATCTTTGCAAACTGTAGTAAATCTCTGACGCCTGTAGGAAATCTCTGCCACTTGTAGGAAATCTCTGCCACCTGTGGGAAATCTCTGCCATCTTTAGGAAATCTCTGCTACCTGTAGGAAATCTCTGCCACCTGTGGGAAATCTCTGCCACCTTTAGGAAATCTCTGCTACTTGTAGTAAATCTCTGCCACCTTTCGGAAATCTCTGCCAGCTTTAGGAAATCTCTGCTACCTGTGGGAAATCTCTGCTACCTATAGGAAATCTCTGCCTCCTGTAGGAAATCTCTGCTACCTGTAGGAAATCTCTGCCTCCTGTAGGAAATCTCTGCCACTTGTTGGAAATCTATGCCACCTGTGGGGAATCCTTGCCACCTGTAGGAAATCTCTGCCACCTGTAGGAAATATCTGCCACCTGTGGGAAATCTCTGCCACCTTTAGGAAATCTCTGCTACTTGTAGTAAATCTCTGCCACCTTTCGGAAATCTCTGCCACCTTTAGGAAATCTCTGCCACCTTTCAGACATATCTGCTACCTGTGGGAAATCTCTGCTACCTGTAGGTAATCTCTACCACCTTTCAGACATATCTGCTACCTGTGGGAAATCTCTGCTACCTGTAGGAAATCTCTGCCTCCTGTAGGAAATCTCTGCTACCTGTAGGAAATATCTGCCTCCTGTAGGAAATCTCTGCCACTTGTAGGAAATCTATGCCACCTGTGGGGAATCCTTGCCACCTGTAGGAAATCTCTGCCACCTGTAGGAAATATCTGCCACCTGTGGGAAATCTCTGCCACCTTTAGGAAATCTCTGCTACTTGTAGTAAATCTCTGCCACCTGTAGGAAATCTCTGCCACTTGTAGGAAATATCTGCCACCTGTGGGGAATCCTTGCCACCTGTAGGAAATCTCTGCCACCTGTAGTAAATATCTGCCACCTGTAGGAAATCTCTGCTACCTGTGGGAAATCTCTGCACCTGTGGGAAATCTCTGCCACCTTTAGGAAATCTCTGCAACTTGTATGAAATCTCTGCCACCTTTAGGAAATCTCTGCTACCTGTGGGAAATCTATGCCACCTGTAGGAAATCTATGCCACCTGTGGGGAATCCTTGCCACCTGTGGGGAATCTCTGACACATGTAGGAAATCTCTGCCACCTGTGGGAAATCTCTGCCACCTGTAGGAAATCTCTGCACCTGTGGGAAATCTCTGCCACCTTTAGGAAATCTCTGCTACTTGTAGTAAATCTCTGCCACCTGTAGGAAATCTCTGCCACCTTTAGGAAATCTCTGCTACCTGTAGGAAATCTCTGCTACCTGTAGGAAATCTCTGCCACCTGTGAGGAATCTTTGCCACCTGTGGGAAATCTCTGCCACCTTCTCTGTCTCCTGTATGAAATCTTTGTAAACTGTAGTAAATCTCTGCCACCAGTGGGAAATCTCTGCCACCTTCTCTGTCTCCTGTAGGAAATCTTTGCAAACTGTAGTAAATCTCTGACGCCTGTAGGAAATCTCTGCCACCTGTAGGAAATCTCTGCCACCTGTGGGAAATCTCTGCCACCTTTAGGAAATCTCTGCTACTTGTAGTAAATCTCTGCCACCTTTCGGAAATCTCTGCCACCTGTAGGAAATCTCTGCTAACTGTGGGAAATCTCTGCCACCTTTCAGAAATCTCTGCTATCTGTGTGAAATCTCTTCTACCTGTAGGAAATCTCTACCACCTGTAGGAAATCTCTGCCACTTGTAGGAAATCTATGCCACCTGTGGGGACTCCTTGCCACCTGTGGGGAATCTCTGCCACATGTAGGAAATCTCTGCCACCTGTGGGAAATCTCTGCCACCTGTAGGAAATCTCTGCCACCTGTAGGAAATCTCTGCCACCTGTGGGAAATCTCTGCCACCTGTGGGAAATCTCTGCCACCTTTAGGAAATCTCTGCTACCTGTAGGAAATCTCTGCTACCTGTAGGAGATCATTGCCACCTGTGGGGAATCCTTGCCACCTGTGGGAAATCTCTGCCACCTGTGGGAAATCTCTGCCACTTTCTCTGTCTCTTGTATGAAATCTTTGTAAACTGTAGTAAATCTCTGCCACCTTTCAGAAATATCTGCTACCTGTGGGAAATCTCTGCTACCTGTAGGAAACCTCTGCCTCCTGTAGGAAATCTCTGCTACCTGTAGGAAATCTCTGCCTCCTGTAGGAAATCTCTGCCACTTGTAGGAAATCTATGCCACCTGTGGGGAATCCTTGCCACCTGTAGGAAATCTCTGCCACCTGTAGGAAATCTATGCCACCTGTGGGGAATCTCTGCCACATGTAGGAAATCTCTGCCACCTGTGGGAAATCTCTGCCACCTGTAGGAAATCTCTGCCACCTTTAGGAAATCGCTGCTACTTGTAGTAAATCTCTGCCACCTGTAGTAAATCTCTGCCACCTTTAAGAAATCTCTGCTACCTGTAGGAAATCTCTGCTACCTGTAGGAAATCTCTGCCACCTGTGAGGAATCTTTGCCACCTGTGGGAAATCTCTGCCACCATCTCTGTCTCCTGTATGAAATCTTTGTAAACTGTAGTAAATCTCTGCCACCTGTGGGAAATCTCTGCAACCTTCTCTGTCTCCTATAGGAAATCTTTGCAAACTGTAGTAAATCTCTGACGCCTGTAGGAAATCTCTGCCACTTGTAGGAAATCTCTGCCACCTGTGGGAAATCTCTGCCATCTTTAGGAAATCTCTGCTACCTGTAGGAAATCTCTGCCACCTGTGGGAAATCTCTGCCACCTTTAGGAAATCTCTGCTACTTGTAGTAAATCTCTGCCACCTTTCGGAAATCTCTGCCAGCTTTAGGAAATCTCTGCTACCTGTGGGAAATCTCTGCTACCTATAGGAAATCTCTGCCTCCTGTAGGAAATCTCTGCTACCTGTAGGAAATCTCTGCCTCCTGTAGGAAATCTCTGCCACTTGTAGGAAATCTATGCCACCTGTGGAAAATCCTTGCCACCTGTAGGAAATCTCTGCCACCTGTAGGAAATATCTGCCACCTGTGGGAAATCTCTGCCACCTTTAGGAAATCTCTGCTACTTGTAGTAAATCTCTGCCACCTTTCGGAAATCTCTGCCACCTTTAGGAAATCTCTGCCACCTTTCAGACATATCTGCTACCTGTGGGAAATCTCTGCTACCTGTAGGAAATCTCTACCACCTTTCAGACATATCTGCTACCTGTGGGAAATCTCTGCTACCTGTAGGAAATCTCTGCCTCCTGTAGGAAATCTCTGCTACCTGTAGGAAATATCTGCCTCCTGTAGGAAATCTCTGCCACTTGTAGGAAATCTATGCCACCTGTGGGGAATCCTTGCCACCTGTAGGAAATCTCTGCCACCTGTAGGAAATATCTGCCACCTGTGGGAAATCTCTGCCACCTTTAGGAAATCTCTGCTACTTGTAGTAAATCTCTGCCACCTGTAGGAAATCTCTGCTACCTATGGGAAATCTCTGCCACCTGTGGGAAATCTCTGACACCTTTAGGAAATCTCTGCTACTTGTAGTAAATCTCTGCCACCTTTAGGAAACCTCTGCTACCTGTGGGAAATCTCCGCCACCTTTAGGAAATCTCTGCTACCTGTGGGAAATCTCTGCCACCTGTAGGAAATCTATGCCACCTGTGGGGAATCCTTGCCACCTGTGGGGAATCTCTGCCACATGTAGGAAATCTCTGCCACCTCTGGGAAATCTCTGCCACATGTAGGAAATCTCTGCCACCTATGGGAAATCTCTGCCACCTTTAGGAAATCGCTGCTACTTGTAGTAAATCTCTGCCACCTGTAGGAAATCTCTGCCACCTTTAGGAAATCTCTGCTACCTGTAGGAAATCTCTGCTACCTGTAGGAAATCTCTGCCACCTGTGAGGAATCTTTGCCACCTGTGGGAAATCTCTGCCACCTTCTCTGTCTCCTGTATGAAATATTTGTAAACTGTAGTAAATCTCTGACGCCTGTAGGAAATCTCTGCCACTTGTAGGAAATCTCTGCCACCTATGGGAAATCTCTGCTACCTGTAGGAAATCTCTGCCTCCTGTAGGAAATCTCTGCCATCTTTAGGAAATCTCTGCCACCTGTGGGAAATCTCTGCCACCTGTAGGAAATCTCTGCCACCTTCTCTGTCTCCTGTAGGAAATCTTTGCAAACTGTAGTAAATCTCTGACGCCTGTAGGAAATCTCTGCCACTTGTAGGAAATCTCTGCTACCTGTGGGAAATCTCTGCCACCTTCTCTGTCTCCTGTAGGAAATCTTGGCAAACTGTAGTAAATCTCTGACGCCTGTAGGAAATCTCTGCCACTTGTAGGAAATCTCTGCCACCTGTAGGAAATCTCTGCCACTTGTAGGAAATCTCTGCCACCTGTAGGAAATATCTGCTACCTGTGGGAAATCTCTGCTACCTGTAGGAAATCTCTGCCTCCTGTAGGAAATCTCTGCTACCTGTAGGAAATCTCTGCCTCCTGTAGGAAATCTCTGCCACTTGTAGGAAATCTATGCCACCTGTGGGGAATCCTTGCCACCTGTAGGAAATCTCTGCCACCTGTAGGAAATCTATGCCACCTGTGGGGAATCCTTGCCACCTGTGGGGAATCTCTGCCACATGTAGGAAATCTCTGCCACCTGTGGGAAATCTCTGCCACCTGTAGGAAATCTCTGCCACCTATGGGAAATCTCTGCCACCTTTAGGAAATCGCTGCTACTTGTAGTACATCTCTGCCACCTGTAGGAAATCTCTGCTACCTATAGGAAATCTTTGCCACCTGTGGGAAATCTCTGCCACCTTCTCTGTCTCCTGTATGAAATCTTTGTAAACTGTAGTAAATCTCTGCCACCTGTGGGAAATCTCAACCACCTTCTCTGTCTCCTGTAGGAAATCTTTGCAAACTGTAGTAAATCTCTGACGCCTGTAGGAAATCTCTGCCACTTGTAGGAAATTTCTGCCACCTGTGGGAAATCTCTGCCATCTTTAGGAAATCTCTACCTGTAGGAAATCTCTGCCACCTGTAGGAAATCTCTGCCACCTTTAGGAAATCTCTGCTACTTGTAGTAAATCTCTGCCACCTTTTGGAAATCTCTGCCACCTTTAGGAAATCTCTGCCACCTGTGGGAAATCTCTGCCACCTTTCAGAATTATCTGCTACCTGTGGGAAATCTCTGCTACCTATAGGAAATCTCTGCCTCCTGTAGGAAATCTCTGCTACCTGTAGGAAATCTCTGCCTCCTGTAGGAAATCTCTGCCACTTGTAGGAAATCTATGCCACCTGTGGGGAATCCTTGCCACCTGTAGGAAATCTCTGCCACCTGTAGGAAATATCTGCCACCTGTGGGAAATCTCTGCCACCTTTAGTAAATCTCTGCCACCTGTAGGAAATCTCTGCTACCTATGGGAAATCTCTGCCACCTTTCAGAAATATCTGCTACCTGTGGGAAATCTCTGCTACCTATGGGAAATCTCTGCCACCTTTCAGAAATATCTGCTACCTGTGGGAAATCTCTGCTACATGTAGGAAATCTCTGCCACCTGTAGTAAATCTCTGCCACCTGTGGGAAATCTCTGACACCTTTAGGAAATCTCTGCTACTTGTAGTAAATCTCTGCCACCTTTAGGAAACCTCTGCTACCTGTGGGAAATCTCCGCCACCTTTAGGAAATCTCTGCTACCTGTGGAAAATCTCTGCTACCTGTAGGAAATCTCTGCCTCCTGTAGGAAATCTCTGCCACCTGTAGGAAATCTATGCCACCTGTGGGGAATCTCTGCCACATGTAGGAAATCTCTGCCACCTGTGGGAAATTTCTGCCACCTTTAGGAAATCTCTGCCACCTGTAGGAATTCTCTGCCACCTGTGGGAAATCTCTGCCACCTTTAGGAAATCTCTGCTACTTGTAGTAAATCTCTGCCACCTGTAGGAAATCTCTGCCACCTTTAGGAAATCTCTGCTACCTGTAGGAAATCTTTGCTACCTGTGGGAAATCTCTGCCACTTTCTCTGTCTCTTGTATGAAATCTTTGTAAACTGTAATAAATCTCTGCCACCTGTGGGAAATCTATGCCACCTGTAGGAAATATTTGCCACATGTGAGGAATCCTTGCCACCTGTGGGCAATCTCTGCCACCTTAAGGAAATCTCTGCCACCTGTGGGAAATCTCTGCCACCTTTAGGAAATCTCTGCTACCTGTGGGAAATCTCTGCCACCTTTAGGAAATCTCTGCTACCTGTGGGAAATCTCTGCCACCTTTAGGAAATCTCTGCTACTTGTAGTAAATCTCTGCCACCTGTAGGAAATCTCTGCCACCTGTAGGAAATCTCTGCCACCTTTAGGAAATCTCTGCTACCTGTAGGAAATCTCTGCCACCTTTAGGAAATCTCTGCCACCTGTAGAAAATCTCTGCCACCTTTAGGAAATCTCTGCTACCTGTAGGAAATCTCTGCCACCTGTGGGAAATCTCTGCCACTTTCTCTGTCTCTTGTATGAAATCTTTGTAAACTGTAATAAATCTCTGCCACCTGTGGGAAATCTCTGCCACCTTAAGGAAATCTCTGCCACCTGTGGGAAATCTCTGCCACCTTTAGGAAATCTCTGCTACCTGTGGGAAATCTCTGCCACCTGTAGGAAATCTCTGCCACCTTTAGGAAATCTCTGCCACCTTTAGGAAATCTCTGCCACCTGTAGGAAATCTCTGCCACCAGTAGGAAATCTCTGCCACCTGTGGGAAATCTCTGCTACCTGTAGGAAATCTCTGCCACCTTTAGGAAATCTCTGCCACCTGTAGGAAATCTCTGCCACCTTTAGGAAATCTCTGCCACCTGTAGGAAATCTCTGCCACCAGTAGGAAATCTCTGCCACCTGTGGGAAATCTCTGCTACCTGTAGGAAATCTCTGCCACCTGTAGGAAATCTCTGCCACCTTTAGGAAATATCTGCCACCTGTGGGAAATCTCTGCCACCTGTGGGAAATCTCTGCCACCTTTAGGAAATCTCTGCTACCTGTGGGAAATCTCTGCTACCTGTAGGAAATCTCTTCCTCCTGTAGGAAATCTCTGCTACCTGTGGGAAATCTCTGCCACCAGTAGGAAATCTCTGCCACCTGTGGGAAATCTCTGCTAACTGTAGGAAATCTCTGCCACCTGTGGGGAATCCTTGCCACCTGTGGGGAATCTCTGCTACATGTAGGAAATCTCTGCCACCTGTAGGAAATCTTTGCCACCAGTAGGAAATCTCTGCCACCTGTAGGAAATCTCTGCCACCAGTAGGAAATCTCTGCCACCTGTAGGAAATCTCTGCCACCTTTAGGAAATCTCTGCCACCTGTAGGAAATCTCTGCCACCTTTAGGAAATCTCTGCCACCTGTAGGAAATCTCTGCCACCAGTAGGAAATCTCTGCCACCTGTGGGAAATCTCTGCCACCTTTAGGAAATCTCTGCTACCTGTGGGAAATCTCTGCCACCTTTAGGAAATCTCTGCTACTTGTAGTAAATCTCTGCCACCTGTAGGAAATCTCTGCCACCTGTAGGAAATCTCTGCCACCTTTAGGAAATCTCTGCTACCTGTAGGAAATCTCTGCCACCTTTAGGAAATCTCTGCTACTTGTAGTAAATCTCTGCCACCTGTAGAAAATCTCTGCCACCTTTAGGAAATCTCTGTTACCTGTAGGAAATCTCTGCCACCTGTGGGAAATCTCTGCCACTTTCTCTGTCTCTTGTATGAAATCTTTGTAAACTGTAATAAATCTCTGCCACCTGTGGGAAATCTCTGCCACCTTAAGGAAATCTCTGCCACCTGTGGGAAATCTCTGCCACCTTTAGGAAATCTCTGCTACCTGTGGGAAATCTCTGCCACCTGTAGGAAATCTTTGCTACTTGTAGTAAATCTCTGCCACCTTTAGTAAATCTCTGCTACCTGTGGGAAATCTCTGCCACCTTTAGGAAATCTCTGCTACCTGTGGGAAATCTCTGCCACCTGTGGGAAATCTCTGCTAACTGTAGGAAATCTCTGCCACCTGTGGGGAATATCTGCCTCCTGTAGGAAATCTCTGCCACCTGTGGGAAATCTCTGCCACCTGTAGGAAATCTCTGCCACCTTTAGGAAATCTCTGCCACCTTTAGGAAATCTCTGCCACCTGTGGGGAATATCTGCCTCCTGTAGGAAATCTCTGCCACCTGTAGGAAATCTCTGCCACCTTTAGGAAATCTCTGCCACCTTTAGGAAATCTCTGCCACCTGTGGGGAATATCTGCCTCCTGTAGGAAATCTCTGCCACCTGTGGGAAATCTCTGCCACCTTTAGGAAATCTCTGCTACCTGTGGGAAATCTCTGCCACCTGTAGGAAATCTTTGCTACTTGTAGTAAATCTCTGCCACCTTTAGTAAATCTCTGCTACCTGTGGGAAATCTCTGCCACCTTTAGGAAATCTCTGCTACCTGTGGGAAATCTCTGCTACCTGTAGGAAATCTCTGCCACCTGTAGGAAATCTCTGCCACCTGTGGGAAATCTCTGCTAACTGTAGGAAATCTCTGCCACCTGTGGGGAATATCTGCCTCCTGTAGGAAATCTCTGCCACCTGTGGGAAATCTCTGCCACCTGTGGGGAATATCTGCCTCCTGTAGGAAATCTCTGCCACCTGTGGGAAATCTCTGCCACCTGTAGGAAATCTCTGCCACCTTTAGGAAATCTCTGCCACCTGTAGGAATTCTCTGCCACCTGTGGGAAATCTCTGCCACCTTTAGGAAATCTCTGCTACTTGTAGTAAATCTCTGCCACCTGTAGGAAATCTCTGCCACCTTTAGGAAATCTCTGCTACCTGTAGGAAATCTTTGCTACCTGTGGGAAATCTCTGCCACTTTCTCTGTCTCTTGTATGAAATCTTTGTAAACTGTAATAAATCTCTGCCACCTGTGGGAAATCTATGCCACCTGTAGGAAATATTTGCCACATGTGAGGAATCCTTGCCACCTGTGGGCAATCTCTGCCACCTTAAGGAAATCTCTGCCACCTGTGGGAAATCTCTGCCACCTTTAGGAAATCTCTGCTACCTGTGGGAAATCTCTGCCACCTTTAGGAAATCTCTGCTACCTGTGGGAAATCTCTGCCACCTTTAGGAAATCTCTGCTACTTGTAGTAAATCTCTGCCACCTGTAGGAAATCTCTGCCACCTGTAGGAAATCTCTGCCACCTTTAGGAAATCTCTGCTACCTGTAGGAAATCTCTGCCACCTTTAGGAAATCTCTGCCACCTGTAGAAAATCTCTGCCACCTTTAGGAAATCTCTGCTACCTGTAGGAAATCTCTGCCACCTGTGGGAAATCTCTGCCACTTTCTCTGTCTCTTGTATGAAATCTTTGTAAACTGTAATAAAGCTCTGCCACCTTAAGGAAATCTCTGCCACCTGTGGGAAATCTCTGCCACCTTTAGGAAATCTCTGCTACCTGTGGGAAATCTCTGCCACCTGTAGGAAATCTCTGCCACCTGTAGGAAATCTCTGCCACCTTTAGGAAATCTCTGCCACCTGTAGGAAATCTCTGCCACCAGTAGGAAATCTCTGCCACCTGTGGGAAATCTCTGCTACCTGTAGGAAATCTCTGCCACCTTTAGGAAATCTCTGCCACCTGTAGGAAATCTCTGCCACCTTTAGGAAATCTCTGCCACCTGTAGGAAATCTCTGCCACCAGTAGGAAATCTCTGCCACCTGTGGGAAATCTCTGCTACCTGTAGGAAATCTCTGCCACCTGTAGGAAATCTCTGCCACCTTTAGGAAATATCTGCCACCTGTGGGAAATCTCTGCCACCTGTGGGAAATCTCTGCCACCTTTAGGAAATCTCTGCTACCTGTGGGAAATCTCTGCTACCTGTAGGAAATCTCTTCCTCCTGTAGGAAATCTCTGCTACCTGTGGGAAATCTCTGCCAGCAGTAGGAAATCTCTGCCACCTGTGGGAAATCTCTGCTAACTGTAGGAAATCTCTGCCACCTGTGGGGAATCCTTGCCACCTGTGGGGAATCTCTGCTACATGTAGGAAATCTCTGCCACCTGTAGGAAATCTTTGCCACCAGTAGGAAATCTCTGCCACCTGTAGGAAATCTCTGCCACCAGTAGGAAATCTCTGCCACCTGTAGGAAATCTCTGCCACCTTTAGGAAATCTCTGCCACCTGTAGGAAATCTCTGCCACCTTTAGGAAATCTCTGCCACCTGTAGGAAATCTCTGCCACCAGTAGGAAATCTCTGCCACCTGTGGGAAATCTCTGCCACCTTTAGGAAATCTCTGCTACCTGTGGGAAATCTCTGCCACCTTTAGGAAATCTCTGCTACTTGTAGTAAATCTCTGCCACCTGTAGGAAATCTCTGCCACCTGTAGGAAATCTCTGCCACCTTTAGGAAATCTCTGCTACCTGTAGGAAATCTCTGCCACCTTTAGGAAATCTCTGCTACTTGTAGTAAATCTCTGCCACCTGTAGAAAATCTCTGCCACCTTTAGGAAATCTCTGTTACCTGTAGGAAATCTCTGCCACCTGTGGGAAATCTCTGCCACTTTCTCTGTCTCTTGTATGAAATCTTTGTAAACTGTAATAAATCTCTGCCACCTGTGGGAAATCTCTGCCACCTTAAGGAAATCTCTGCCACCTGTGGGAAATCTCTGCCACCTTTAGGAAATCTCTGCTACCTGTGGGAAATCTCTGCCACCTGTAGGAAATCTTTGCTACTTGTAGTAAATCTCTGCCACCTTTAGTAAATCTCTGCTACCTGTGGGAAATCTCTGCCACCTTTAGGAAATCTCTGCTACCTGTGGGAAATCTCTGCCACCTGTGGGAAATCTCTGCTAACTGTAGGAAATCTCTGCCACCTGTGGGGAATATCTGCCTCCTGTAGGAAATCTCTGCCACCTGTGGGAAATCTCTGCCACCTGTAGGAAATCTCTGCCACCTTTAGGAAATCTCTGCCACCTTTAGGAAATCTCTGCCACCTGTGGGGAATATCTGCCTCCTGTAGGAAATCTCTGCCACCTTTAGGAAATCTCTGCCACCTTTAGGAAATCTCTGCCACCTGTGGGGAATATCTGCCTCCTGTAGGAAATCTCTGCCACCTGTGGGAAATTTCTGCCACCTTTAGGAAATCTCTGCTACCTGTGGGAAATCTCTGCCACCTGTAGGAAATCTTTGCTACTTGTAGTAAATCTCTGCCACCTTTAGTAAATCTCTGCTACCTGTGGGAAATCTCTGCCACCTTTAGGAAATCTCTGCTTCCTGTGGGAAATCTCTGCTACCTGTAGGAAATCTCTGCCACCTGTAGGAAATCTCTGCCACCTGTGGGAAATCTCTGCTAACTGTAGGAAATCTCTGCCACCTGTGGGAAATCTCTGCCACCTGTAGGAAATCTCTGCCACCTTTAGGAAATCTCTGCCACCTGTAGGAATTCTCTGCCACCTGTGGGAAATCTCTGCCACCTTTAGGAAATCTCTGCTACTTGTAGTAAATCTCTGCCACCTGTAGGAAATCTCTGCCACCTTTAGGAAATCTCTGCTACCTGTAGGAAATCTTTGCTACCTGTGGGAAATCTCTGCCACTTTCTCTGTCTCTTGTATGAAATCTTTGTAAATTGTAATAAATCTCTGCCACCTGTGGGAAATCTATGCCACCTGTAGGAAATATTTGCCACATGTGAGGAATCCTTGCCACCTGTGGGCAATCTCTGCCACCTTAAGGAAATCTCTGCCACCTGTGGGAAATCTCTGCCACCTTTAGGAAATCTCTGCTACCTGTGGGAAATCTCTGCCACCTTTAGGAAATCTCTGCCACCTTTAGGAAATCTCTGCTACTTGTAGTAAATCTCTGCCACCTGTAGGAAATCTCTGCCACCTGTAGGAAATCTCTGCCACCTTTAGGAAATCTCTGCTACCTGTAGGAAATCTCTGCCACCTTTAGGAAATCTCTGCCACCTGTAGAAAATCTCTGCCACCTTTAGGAAATCTCTGCTACCTGTAGGAAATCTCTGCCACCTGTGGGAAATCTCTGCCACTTTCTCTGTCTCTTGTATGAAATCTTTGTAAACTGTAATAAATCTCTGCCACCTGTGGGAAATCTCTGTCTCCTTAAGGAAATCTCTGCCACCTGTGGGAAATCTCTGCCACCTTTAGGAAATCTCTGCTACCTGTGGGAAATCTCTGCCACCTGTAGGAAATCTCTGCCACCTGTAGGAAATCTCTGCCACCTTTAGGAAATCTCTGCCACCTGTAGGAAATCTCTGCCACCAGTAGGAAATCTCTGCCACCTGTGGGAAATCTCTGCTACCTGTAGGAAATCTCTGCCACCTTTAGGAAATCTCTGCCACCTGTAGGAAATCTCTGCCACCTTTAGGAAATCTCTGCCACCTGTAGGAAATCTCTGCCACCAGTAGGAAATCTCTGCCACCTGTGGGAAATCTCTGCTACCTGTAGGAAATCTCTGCCACCTGTAGGAAATCTCTGCCACCTTTAGGAAATATCTGCCACCTGTGGGAAATCTCTGCCACCTGTGGGAAATCTCTGCCACCTTTAGGAAATCTCTGCTACCTGTGGGAAATCTCTGCTACCTGTAGGAAATCTCTTCCTCCTGTAGGAAATCTCTGCTACCTGTGGGAAATCTCTGCCACCAGTAGGAAATCTCTGCCACCTGTGGGAAATCTCTGCTAACTGTAGGAAATCTCTGCCACCTGTGGGGAATCCTTGCCACCTGTGGGGAATCTCTGCTACATGTAGGAAATCTCTGCCACCTGTAGGAAATCTTTGCCACCAGTAGGAAATCTCTGCCACCTGTAGGAAATCTCTTCCACCAGTAGGAAATCTCTGCCACCTGTAGGAAATCTCTGCCACCTGTAGGAAATCTCTGCCACTTGTAGGAAATCTCTGCCACCTTTAGGAAATCTCTGCCACCTGTAGGAAATCTCTGCCACCAGTAGGAAATCTCTGCCACCTGTGGGAAATCTCTGCCACCTTTAGGAAATCTCTGCTACCTGTGGGAAATCTCTGCCACCTTTAGGAAATCTCTGCTACTTGTAGTAAATCTCTGCCACCTGTAGGAAATCTCTGCCACCTGTAGGAAATCTCTGCCACCTTTAGGAAATCTCTGCTACCTGTAGGAAATCTCTGCCACCTTTAGGAAATCTCTGCTACCTGTAGGAAATCTCTGCCACCTGTAGAAAATCTCTGCCACCTTTAGGAAATCTCTGTTACCTGTAGGAAATCTCTGCCACCTGTGGGAAATCTCTGCCACTTTCTCTGTCTCTTGTATGAAATCTTTGTAAACTGTAATAAATCTCTGCCACCTGTGGGAAATCTCTGCCACCTTAAGGAAATCTCTGCCACCTGTGGGAAATCTCTGCCACCTTTAGGAAATCTCTGCTACCTGTGGGAAATCTCTGCCACCTGTAGGAAATCTTTGCTACTTGTAGTAAATCTCTGCCACCTTTAGTAAATCTCTGCTACCTGTGGGAAATCTCTGCCACCTTTAGGAAATCTCTGCTACCTGTGGGAAATCTCTGCCACCTGTGGGAAATCTCTGCTAACTGTAGGACATCTCTGCCACCTGTGGGGAATATCTGCCTCCTGTAGGAAATCTCTGCCACCTGTGGGAAATCTCTGCCACCTGTAGGAAATCTCTGCCACCTTTAGGAAATCTCTGCCACCTTTAGGAAATCTCTGCCACCTGTGGGGAATATCTGCCTCCTGTAGGAAATATCTGCCTCCTGTAGGAAATCTCTGCCACCTGTGGGAAATCTCTGCCACCTGTAGGAAATCTCTGCCACCTTTAGGAAATCTCTGCCACCTGTGGGGAATATCTGCCTCCTGTTGGAAATATCTGCCTCCTGTAGGAAATCTCTGCCACCTGTGGGAAATCTCTGCCACCTTTAGGAAATCTCTGCCACCTTTAGGAAATCTCTGCCACCTTTAGGAAATCTCTGCCACCTGTAGGAAATCTCTGCCACCAGTAGGAAATCTCTGCCACCTGTGGGAAATCTCTGCCACCTTTAG
This sequence comes from Pseudophryne corroboree, assembly GCF_028390025.1. Lineage (NCBI taxonomy): Eukaryota > Metazoa > Chordata > Amphibia > Anura > Myobatrachidae > Pseudophryne > Pseudophryne corroboree. The sequence goes on along the minus strand of NC_086449.1, from coordinate 833,286,417 downwards.
GAAATCTCTGCTACCTGTGGGAAATCTCTGCCACCTTTAGGAAATCTCTGCTACTTGTAGTAAATCTCTGCCACCTGTAGGAAATCTCTGCCACCTGTAGGAAATCTCTGCCACCTTTAGGAAATCTCTGCTACCTGTAGGAAATCTCTGCCACCTTTAGGAAATCTCTGCTACTTGTAGTAAATCTCTGCCACCTGTAGAAAATCTCTGCCACCTTTAGGAAATCTCTGTTACCTGTAGGAAATCTCTGCCACCTGTGGGAAATCTCTGCCACTTTCTCTGTCTCTTGTATGAAATCTTTGTAAACTGTAATAAATCTCTGCCACCTGTGGGAAATCTCTGCCACCTTAAGGAAATCTCTGCCACCTGTGGGAAATCTCTGCCACCTTTAGGAAATCTCTGCTACCTGTGGGAAATCTCTGCCACCTGTAGGAAATCTTTGCTACTTGTAGTAAATCTCTGCCACCTTTAGTAAATCTCTGCTACCTGTGGGAAATCTCTGCCACCTTTAGGAAATCTCTGCTACCTGTGGGAAATCTCTGCCACCTGTGGGAAATCTCTGCTAACTGTAGGAAATCTCTGCCACCTGTGGGGAATATCTGCCTCCTGTAGGAAATCTCTGCCACCTGTGGGAAATCTCTGCCACCTGTAGGAAATCTCTGCCACCTGTAGGAAATCTCTGCCACCTTTAGGAAATCTCTGCCACCTGTGGGGAATATCTGCCTCCTGTAGGAAATCTCTGCCACCTGTAGGAAATCTCTGCCACCTTTAGGAAATCTCTGCCACCTTTAGGAAATCTCTGCCACCTGTGGGGAATATCTGCCTCCTGTAGGAAATCTCTGCCACCTGTGGGAAATCTCTGCCACCTTTAGGAAATCTCTGCCACCTGTAGGAAATCTTTGCTACTTGTAGTAAATCTCTGCCACCTTTAGTAAATCTCTGCTACCTGTGGGAAATCTCTGCCACCTTTAGGAAATCTCTGCTACCTGTGGGAAATCTCTGCTACCTGTAGGAAATCTCTGCCACCTGTAGGAAATCTCTGCCACCTGTGGGAAATCTCTGCTAACTGTAGGAAATCTCTGCCACCTGTGGGGAATATCTGCCTCCTGTAGGAAATCTCTGCCACCTGTGGGAAATCTCTGCCACCTGTGGGGAATATCTGCCTCCTGTAGGAAATCTCTGCCACCTGTGGGAAATCTCTGCCACCTGTAGGAAATCTCTGCCACCTTTAGGAAATCTCTGCCACCTGTAGGAATTCTCTGCCACCTGTGGGAAATCTCTGCCACCTTTAGGAAATCTCTGCTACTTGTAGTAAATCTCTGCCACCTGTAGGAAATCTCTGCCACCTTTAGGAAATCTCTGCTACCTGTAGGAAATCTTTGCTACCTGTGGGAAATCTCTGCCACTTTCTCTGTCTCTTGTATGAAATCTTTGTAAACTGTAATAAATCTCTGCCACCTGTGGGAAATCTATGCCACCTGTAGGAAATATTTGCCACATGTGAGGAATCCTTGCCACCTGTGGGCAATCTCTGCCACCTTAAGGAAATCTCTGCCACCTGTGGGAAATCTCTGCCACCTTTAGGAAATCTCTGCTACCTGTGGGAAATCTCTGCCACCTTTAGGAAATCTCTGCTACCTGTGGGAAATCTCTGCCACCTTTAGGAAATCTCTGCTACTTGTAGTAAATCTCTGCCACCTGTAGGAAATCTCTGCCACCTGTAGGAAATCTCTGCCACCTTTAGGAAATCTCTGCTACCTGTAGGAAATCTCTGCCACCTTTAGGAAATCTCTGCCACCTGTAGAAAATCTCTGCCACCTTTAGGAAATCTCTGCTACCTGTAGGAAATCTCTGCCACCTGTGGGAAATCTCTGCCACTTTCTCTGTCTCTTGTATGAAATCTTTGTAAACTGTAATAAATCTCTGCCACCTGTGGGAAATCTCTGCCACCTTAAGGAAATCTCTGCCACCTGTGGGAAATCTCTGCCACCTTTAGGAAATCTCTGCTACCTGTGGGAAATCTCTGCCACCTGTAGGAAATCTCTGCCACCTGTAGGAAATCTCTGCCACCTTTAGGAAATCTCTGCCACCTGTAGGAAATCTCTGCCACCAGTAGGAAATCTCTGCCACCTGTGGGAAATCTCTGCTACCTGTAGGAAATCTCTGCCACCTTTAGGAAATCTCTGCCACCTGTAGGAAATCTCTGCCACCTTTAGGAAATCTCTGCCACCTGTAGGAAATCTCTGCCACCAGTAGGAAATCTCTGCCACCTGTGGGAAATCTCTGCTACCTGTAGGAAATCTCTGCCACCTGTAGGAAATCTCTGCCACCTTTAGGAAATATCTGCCACCTGTGGGAAATCTCTGCCACCTGTGGGAAATCTCTGCCACCTTTAGGAAATCTCTGCTACCTGTGGGAAATCTCTGCTACCTGTAGGAAATCTCTTCCTCCTGTAGGAAATCTCTGCTACCTGTGGGAAATCTCTGCCACCAGTAGGAAATCTCTGCCACCTGTGGGAAATCTCTGCTAACTGTAGGAAATCTCTGCCACCTGTGGGGAATCCTTGCCACCTGTGGGGAATCTCTGCTACATGTAGGAAATCTCTGCCACCTGTAGGAAATCTTTGCCACCAGTAGGAAATCTCTGCCACCTGTAGGAAATCTCTGCCACCAGTAGGAAATCTCTGCCACCTGTAGGAAATCTCTGCCACCTTTAGGAAATCTCTGCCACCTGTAGGAAATCTCTGCCACCTTTAGGAAATCTCTGCCACCTGTAGGAAATCTCTGCCACCAGTAGGAAATCTCTGCCACCTGTGGGAAATCTCTGCCACCTTTAGGAAATCTCTGCTACCTGTGGGAAATCTCTGCCACCTTTAGGAAATCTCTGCTACTTGTAGTAAATCTCTGCCACCTGTAGGAAATCTCTGCCACCTGTAGGAAATCTCTGCCACCTTTAGGAAATCTCTGCTACCTGTAGGAAATCTCTGCCACCTTTAGGAAATCTCTGCTACTTGTAGTAAATCTCTGCCACCTGTAGAAAATCTCTGCCACCTTTAGGAAATCTCTGTTACCTGTAGGAAATCTCTGCCACCTGTGGGAAATCTCTGCCACTTTCTCTGTCTCTTGTATGAAATCTTTGTAAACTGTAATAAATCTCTGCCACCTGTGGGAAATCTCTGCCACCTTAAGGAAATCTCTGCCACCTGTGGGAAATCTCTGCCACCTTTAGGAAATCTCTGCTACCTGTGGGAAATCTCTGCCACCTGTAGGAAATCTTTGCTACTTGTAGTAAATCTCTGCCACCTTTAGTAAATCTCTGCTACCTGTGGGAAATCTCTGCCACCTTTAGGAAATCTCTGCTACCTGTGGGAAATCTCTGCCACCTTTAGGAAATCTCTGCTACCTGTGGGAAATCTCTGCCACCTGTAGGAAATCTTTGCTACTTGTAGTAAATCTCTGCCACCTTTAGTAAATCTCTGCTACCTGTGGGAAATCTCTGCCACCTTTAGGAAATCTCTGCTACCTGTGGGAAATCTCTGCCACCTGTGGGAAATCTCTGCTAACTGTAGGAAATCTCTGCCACCTGTGGGGAATATCTGCCTCCTGTAGGAAATCTCTGCCACCTGTGGGAAATCTCTGCCACCTGTAGGAAATCTCTGCCACCTTTAGGAAATCTCTGCCACCTTTAGGAAATCTCTGCCACCTGTGGGGAATATCTGCCTCCTGTAGGAAATATCTGCCTCCTGTAGGAAATCTCTGCCACCTGTGGGAAATCTCTGCCACCTGTAGGAAATCTCTGCCACCTTTAGGAAATCTCTGCCACCTGTGGGGAATATCTGCCTCCTGTAGGAAATCTCTGCCTCCTGTAGGAAATCTCTGCCACCTGTGGGAAATCTCTGCCACCTTTAGGAAATCTCTGCCACCTTTAGGAAATCTCTGCCACCTGTGGGGAATATCTGCCTCCTGTAGGAAATCTCTGCTACCTTTAGGAAATCTCTGCCACCTGTGGGAAATCTCTGCTACCTGTAGGAAATCTATGCCACCTGTGGGGAATATCTGCCACCTGTAGGAAATCTCTTCTGATACTTTGTCACTCTAAAGGGGGGTACTCACGGAGCGATATTCTAAGCAATCTGACTAGATTGCTTAGAATTTAAGCAGGATCGCTCCGTGTGTACCCCATACAGCGATAGCGATGCGCAGCCCCGTGCATCGTTATCGCTGGTGCTAAAGGCCAATCTAGCGGGTCGTTCATTTCACCCCCGTCTCCCCCCGCACGCTCCGCACACATCTCTCGCACATCGGCCTGTCTATATGGGCCTTTAGGAAACCTCAGCTACACTACCTTACTAACCCTAGGAGCCCTTTTTGTCCCTAGGAAATCTCTTCCACCGCCTTGACCATCTGCCAACCAAGTAGCAGGTAAATCTGTTATCTGCTAATATACCTATAATCTGCAATAGACGATATGGTAACTCAGTAAATCTCCCTGATAATAGTAAGCAGCAGTGTCTATGCAGACATTACATACTGCAATAAGAGATATAATTGTGTCATCGATCACATTTGACGCTTATACTCACCTGTCCCCCGTGTATCACGCAGACATGTCCCGGCTCATTTATTTGTCTCAGAGTGTTAATATATGATTCTGAAATTGATAAGATTTACCTGTGCCCCGTTCTGTTTTGTGTTACAGGAAATCTGATGGAGCTCGGAAGTCTATGTCACCTTCTTGCCGGCCAGGGGAGAAAAATGTGCAAAGTTCTGCTTTCTCCAGCACCCAGTCCTATATAATGACCGACAAAATCTAAATATTACAGTAAAAAAACATAGTAAAAACAATAATTTTGCTGCTTTTCATATAAACACTTTAATTTGCGCTTGATTGATGTGATACAATGTGTACCTGATTACCAGGAATGTTGTGTAAATTGCTAGGTGAGGAACATGCCCTAAATTTGTTTAATTCTTTCTTATCTTTCTAACCCAAACCTGCTGTAAATAAAACAAATCCGTCGCTAACGTCTCGCTAACGAGGTTTATCAGTCTGTTTGAAGTTTATATTCCAGCTTTACGCAGCAGATCTCCATTGTGATTGCGACCGGTCAGTAATCAGCGGCGGGACGAAGTGTTTAGTCTCCAGATTACTCGCTGACTCCTTCGCGTAGCGAAGTTAAGAGTAAAAACAAACATATTACGGAGAGAGGGGGAATTGTGTTTGTCATTTTATTTTATTTCCAGGCGAAGGGCTCGAATGTGGACAAAGACTTCTTCAATTACCGCTGCAGTCATAACACGACGCAACACCATTCTCAGGAAGAAATAACCACATTATGAGGAACGGAGCTTTACAAAGCAATTTTCTTGTCAAGACAATCTTGTTTTTTAAACATATATTTTATTAGATTGAATATATTTGTGTTGTCTGAGACAAGCTCCCATTCACCCGCCATAAGAGACATATCCATTCTGCGTGAGCGCGGTATACATTCTGGAAGACTTAATTGGACTAAACTTGATTATGTAACCTATACAATAAACAGCTCTTACACAATGGGTATGTTTTCTTTCTGTTTTCCCAATGGAGCTACAGATCTGGCCAATGTGCGTGGGGGGGCACTTTCCTGCCGCAGGTAAATTATTTCCAGGTTAGGGGCAGCCTGGTATTGGGTAAAAAGTATTAATGGACAACTCTGCTTAAATTGTAGTTTCCCTCATAGCTAATCGCATGCCCCAGTTAGGGTGAGGTTCCTCCCCTTGTCACACAATGGTGAGCGCTCTTTTTTTGAAGACCTGGAGCCACCAGGTAATATTTCAATTGGTGCCAATGGGAAGTGTTCTCTGGGAGCCAAGGCTCTGCCAGTACCCCTCTTACCCCCCTCCCCCCCCGGGTTCTGAATGATCACTAGCTACAGATGTTTGGGTTTCATCTGTAATCTGACATCTTATTGGCTGCAAGTATCCAGTGTGGGCTAGAAAACCTTGCTGGAAGTCTATGGGAGGCTTCATGCTCTCATCCAAGATGGCTACCAAGAGGTCTGGTTAATACCTGGTGTTTCTTGCTTGTCAAAGCCCAACCCTGGAACTCACAGACCTGCTACCTGCTAAAGTGCTGCTACTCTGCCCAGCGCCAGTGAAGGGAATCCTGCTCCAATGCTGACTACATGTAATTAAATTAATCTCTTCTACCTATTACTCTCTTTAGCCAAAACAAATCTTATCCTTCCTCTCCATCCATCCAACAACCCCAGCCGGCTCCTTGCCACTGTGATCTCCCATCTCTGACCCCATTCCCCACCCACCCACCTCTCACTCACTGCTTATGTTTCGCCAGTAATATTAAAGTAGTGTGACAGGAATCCCATAGACCAGAGTAGAATCCAAGATAAGTTTTATTCTCGTCACATGCAGTTTACAGGCAATTGCAGGATCCACAGGACATGTTAGTTATATTATATACAGCCAAACAAGGTTCACAGAGTCTTCAAATACAGCAAACACAATTCTGGCCCCTGGCCTGTCACCTGGGCCGCTTCTCCACCATCAGGAGCCATGCTTCTTGTGTCTGATACCCCTTTAGCACAAACTGACAGGTGCCTGCAATCAGCTGCTCTTCAACCCTGGGCCACAGCAACACCTGGCCTGGATTTTCTTCAGCCACAGTCCTGTAGTTTAAACCCATGTCTGATTTGTGCTGTCTTTGTCACATAGATTATTCCATATAACTCGTCAGAGTCTCCTCTCCCTGCGTACCCTCTCCACCTCTCACTCTGCCACCCTCAGTGTCTTTCCTCCCTCTGCTTGCCCCCTGCCCCTCGTCCCCACAGGTACCTCTGCTCTCTTGTCACCAAAGCTCGCTGCCACCTTACTCACCTCTGAGGCTTTACTCTTTCTATCGATGGGGGGCTTCCCTTCCATCGGCAAACACTGCCTTCTCCCTGTTATTCAATATGCAATCTCCCTCTCCAGCTACCATCCTATTTCTCTGCTCCCCTTTTTCTTCAGTCTTTTTTCTTTCCACTGAAACCGCCCTCACTGAAGTGACCAATGACCTTCTGTACTTTTACCTTTTTCAAGCTCCGTGCCACGTGCGACACTCCACCATTGCCTCTATGTCTCTCCCTGCTCACAGCTTCTCCCATCACATCCAGTCCCTCCTGCAGTCCGCACCATCTTCCCTCTCTTCAGTGAATCATGATTGCTGCAACTAGATGAATTTCCTTCCCGCACCGCTCCTCCTCTGCTGCACTAATCCATAAATCCTTTCACTGGCTGTAGATTACCTCCAAAACGTATTGCACGCGGCTCGCTTTACATACAAATCAAAGCCCTGACTAATGCTTACAGTCCATACATCTCTGACGTTGCCTCAACATGCACCCAGTTAGACCACTGCCCTCAGCCCCTTCCTTGCCTCTCTTCCCCTCTTGTAACTTCCTCTTAATCCTGTCGCCAAGACTTCTCCTGTGCTGCTCTCCACCCATGGAACCCCTTTCCTCACCCAGTCAGACTCTCCCACGTCCTACAGACCTTCAACTACTCTCTCAAAACCTACCTCTGCGCTGGTCTCACATGCGCTCATTGCCTGAACTGAGGGTGAAGAACCGTTGGCATAGCAGCAGTATTTTCGCCAGGGTTCCAAGGGGAGTCCTGAACTGATAAATGACAATAAATGTTCTAAATAACAGAAAAGTGAACCTTTGTCGCCTTCAGCACGCCACTCACACAAGAGAAAATAATTTAAAAAGTAAAAATTCCAAAATCCAAACCCGGAAGATAAAGAAAGTCCTTTCTTTTTCTTTAACACGTCCGTAATTTCCTGAGTTCTCTTTCTCTCTCTTATATTGGTGTCTGTCCTTTTTCACAAAATTAGGCCCATTGAACCTGATGCATGTTGGAAGGTAAAGCAAAAAAGCAAGGAACTGGGCAAAACCATGCAAAACCATGTAACATGTGCAGAGAGAGTTAGATTTGGGTGGGGTGTGCTCAAACTAAAATCTAAATTGCAGTGTAACATGTGTGGGCAGTGGGCTACATGCAAAAGCAGCCAGTATTTACCCTGCACAGAAACAATATAAACGTATTTGCTCCCCCGGCATGGTAACATGGTTTGTTCCCGTTACTTGCTGTTTTTGCTTTACTTACACACATGAATCAGGCCTATTGTGTATAAATTATCATCTACATCCATATAATCCAGCTTCTGAGATAACACAACGATGTATTTCAGGCAGAACTTTGATCGGCATAAACAGGTCTTATTCTACTACAAGAACAATCTTTCTTTTCATTTCAACCCCATCCCAAATCATTGCCCAGAACTGCAACACGCTAATTACATATTTACTAGACGTGACGGAGTCTCCCGCCGTGCGATTCACGGGACCATTCTTGATATTGGGCCAATAGCTCTATTTCCCCTGAATCAACTCATGAATCTTTTATTACCGCTTCAAACAAAAACAAGATGTTTAAAAAGATGTTTTAAGGGTATAAAAAGCCGCCGCGCATAATCTTCGCTTGTTACGTTGTTATTTTTTCTTTTCTGCGGCTTTTTTATACAATGTGCAGAAATACTGGGGTCCATCGTTCCTGAACCTTCCAGAAATTGAAATGATGTCTATTTAGATGAAGACAAAATACAAACCAGCGCGAAATCAGCGCTAGAAAATCTACATAGTTACAGGAAAATCTGTTCTCAGCTTCCGTAATGCCAAATATCGTCGTCAACTTATAAAGAATGAAATTCAGAAAACTCTGCCCCCAAATGTACGAGCTTGTGAGGTGCAATCTAAATGTAATAGCATGCAAGTTGCCGGAACCCGAGAAAGTTAGAATGTAGATTTAAAACAGCGACCAATTAATAAACAAAACAAACCTGCTTCAGCCTTTTTAATGATTGCTGTTTAAAATCTGCGGATTTATCATGGCGTATTGAATGTGACCTGCACGGGATCTTACTGCCCAGGATCGCAGTGCAATATGCCATCCTGACCCCAGAATATATCATGCAGCACAGGCAGGGACAAGCACTCAGAAAGGAGCCCGTTCCTGCGACATGCTATGGCGGCTGCCGGGCGGATTGCGCGTATGCGGTCAGCTAAGACTGCACAAGCACAGAGGCCACTTCTGGGGAGAGTTCCGGGGGAATAGGCTACAATGGGTTACCGCCGTCTTCAGATGCCAGTAGCTGCGAGGAGCCATCTCCAGGATGCGGCGGATCTCCCTGTAGAAACCTATGGGGGATGCGCTGCGGGCGGTGGAGGGTTCGCAGCAGGATACCTAGCCGCAAATATACTTTGATAAATGGGCGCCTAAATCACCAAACTGCACCAATGGCCGCAACTCACAGTCTGTTACTGCAAATGTTCTTCTCGTGGAAAGATAGATGACAGATAGATAGATATGAGATAGATAGAAAGATAGATATGAAATAGATATATATGAGATAGATAGATAGATAGATAGATAGATAGATAGATGAGATAGATAGAAAGATAGATATGAGATAGATATATATGAGATAGATAGATAGATAGATAGATAGATATGATAGATAGATAGATAGATAGATAGATAGATAGATAGATAGATAGATAGATAGATAGATAGATAGATATGAGATAGATAGAAAGATAGATATGAGATAGATATATATGAGATAGATAGATAGATAGATAGATAGATAGATAGATAGATGAGATAGATAGAAAGATAGATATGAGATAGATATATATGAGATAGATAGATAGATAGATAGATAGATATGATGGATAGATAGATAGATAGATAGATAGATAGATAGATATGAGATACATAGAGAGATAGATAGAGAGATATGAGATAGATAGATAGATAGATAGATAGAGAGAGAGAGAGAGAGAGAGAGAGAGAGAGATATGAGATAGAGAGAGAGAGAGAGATATGAGATGGATAGATAGATAGATAGATAGATAGATAGAGAGAGAGAGAGAGATATGAGATACATAGAGAGATAGATAGAGATATGAGATAGAGAGAGAGAGAGAGAGAGAGAGAGAGAGAGAGAGATATGAGATAGAGAGAGAGAGAGAGAGAGAGATATGAGAGAGATAGATAGATAGATAGATAGATAGATAGATAGATAGATAGATATGAGATACATAGAGAGATAGATAGAGAGATATGAGATAGAGAGAGAGATGAGAGAGAGAGAGAGAGAGAGAGATATGAGATAGATAGATAGATAGATAGATAGATAGATAGATAGATAGATAGATAGATAGATATGAGATACATAGAGAGATAGATAGAGAGATATGAGATAGAGAGAGAGAGAGAGATATGAGATAGAGAGAGAGAGAGATATGAGATAGATAGATAGATAGATAGATAGATAGATAGATAGATAGATAGATAGATAGATAGATAGATAGATAGATAGATAGATAGATAGGGTTTCGGTATGATTGGTCGACTACTATTGGTTGACATTGGCATGGTCGACATAGTCAAATGGTTGACACATGAAAATAGTCAACACATGGAAGGTCGACACATTAAAAGGTCGACATGAGTTTCCCCCCCTTTTTTTAATGTTGTTTTCTGCGTGAAGTGACGGGGAACCCCAATTAGTGCACCGTGTCCCCTCGCTTCGCTCGCCATGCTTCGGGCAAGGTGCCTCGCCCCGCTACCGCTGCGCTCGGCACAGATTATCGTTCCCAATCGTAGTTCACGTGGATCGTAAAGTATGGAAAAGTTCCACAAAATATTTTTTTTTAAAAACTCATGTTGACCATTTTCATGTGTCGATCATGTGTCCATGTCGACAATGCCAATGTCGACCAATAGTGGTCGACCTAATGACTGTCGACCATAACATGGTCGACCATCCAAACGGATACCGATAGATAGATCGATAGATAGATAGATAGATACTGTAGATATGAGAGAGATAGATAGATAGACAGACAGACAGACAGACAGACAGACAGACAGACAGACAGACAGACAGACAGATAGATAGATAGATAGATAGATAGATAGATAGATAGATAGATAGATATGGGATAAGGGCCCCATACACTAGACCGATAATGCCCGATTTCAGCCCAATTCAGGCATTCGGCCCGATATATTGGGTAAAATCTGGCATTTTCAGTGTGCTTTTCCCCCGACCGATCCGATGCGCGTTCCCGTGTGTATCGGATCGGATTCCCCTAGATTCGACATATCACAAGTGCTGCACTCGTGATATGTCGGATCCCGCAGTAATGGATGGGAAAGTAAAAGATACATCGTAAACAAAAAAAACTGCATACGATATATCTAATACTATCCTGCCAACGGGGAGGCTGCCGGGAGGTCGGAGGAAATCTTATACGACATGACGGACCGTCATGTCGTATAAGTGTATGGGGCGCTATAGATAGATAGATAGATAGATAGATAGATATCAGAGAGATAGATAGATTGATTGATTGATTGATTGATTGATAGATAGATATGAGATAGATAGATATGAGAGAGATAGATAGATAGATAGATAGATAGATAGATAGATAGATAGATAGATAGATAGGGGATAGATAGATAGATAGATAGATAGATAGATAGATACATACATACATACATACATAGATACAGAGATAGATACAGAGATAGATATGAGATAGATAGATAGATAGATAGATAGATAGATAGATACTGTAGATATGAGATAGATAGATAGATAGATAGATAGACAGACAGATAGATAGATAGATAGATAGATAGATAGATAGATAGATAGATAGATAGATAGATAGATAGATAGAAACTGTAGATATGAGATAGATAGATAGATAGATAGATAGATAGATAGATAGATAGATAGATAGATAGATAGATAGATATGGGATAGATAGATACATAGATAGATATGAGATAGATAGATAGATAGATAGATAGATAGATACTGTAGATATGAGATAGATAGATAGATAGATAGATAGATACTGTAGATATGAGATATATATATAGATAGACAGACAGACAGACAGACAGACAGACAGACAGATAGATAGATCTATGCTCAGTAGTCTCAGCGGGCCCCTGAGGTGTATGAAGTGTCGCAGGGCCCCTATACCGCAGGACCACCCTGGGTGCTGAGCTACAATTATCTCTACTTTGTCTCTGGTAATAGCTCCCTCGCCCAGGGGGCTGACACTCTGCGCACTGACGATGAGACGCATGCTGCCCACACTGTAACCCACCACAGACAGCAGAGTGACGTCTCCTGTCATCTCACAGACGTCTGTCTCTTTCCCACTGAGACATTGATGTAGAAGCTGTAAGAATGCTGGAACAATGGTTTGGGCGGCAGCGCTCGGCGTTGTTGGCTGGTGGGCTGAGTGCTAGCTTCATCTCCCCCCGTCTCCCTGATATACAGCCCCTCATCCGCGCCTCCCCCCTCTGTCTGTGTGACATAACATCAGGAGGAGAGTGCTGCTGTTTTGTTGTGGAATATAACGGGCTGTCAGACATGTCAGCGCCGCGGCCCGTCCAGGATCCTCCCCGACAGCAGAATACGCGTCTTTTTATTTGGCTTTAATAAAGTAGGTTAAAGTCCCCTCCCTTTCTCTCTTTTTCTCGTGATGGCGACACAAATTGAGAGAATCACATTATTAGGAAGTCAATCATTCGGCGGATAAAGACGATCAGCGGGAAGGCGGCTGAAATTAATCTGCAGGCGCGTCCTCCCAGGCTTATTTTTTTTTGGGGGGGGGGCGGAAAATAAGGGATCAGGTGAAAGGATTAGGGCCTACGGCCGCTCCCTCCTACCGGCGGTGTGCTCCGAGAGATCCATCGGCCAGGCCGTGCTAACGACACGGGATGCTGACTCCCCCGCCAGGATGTGGGTCCCTGGAAACTTCTGGTTGGTTGCAAAATCCTTTAAAAAAAAAATTGTTTAATTACTATAATTCAGCTGCTGCAACGCACCCGGTGCTAGAGCGCTATTATCTCAGCAATTGGTAGCGTGGCTGCGCTCTGCCGATATCACAACAGGACGGCCCTCCCCCCTTCCCGGCTTCAATGCAAAAATTTTGATGGGAGTTTTACATTTCAAACAAATAAGTGAAAGGAAATAAAAGGCGACTTAATTCTCCCGTGAAGCGTAAATCGCCGCAGTCCGTTTGTTAATACTCACCGCTCGCCCCCCCCCCCCCCTCCCCCGCCCCGCAAACTCTTTTTCATTATCAGTAAAATGTTCCATAGATTCTGCAGGTAATATATAATCTACAGACAGCCGTCAGATCACCGGTATACCTCGTATTATGGGATAAAGTTCCGCAACAACAACCGGGCATCCCAGGTCATTACACAGGGGGACCGGGCATAGAGTCCAATGGCCTCGTAGGCAGGGGCTCTAGCCACCCATCTAAGCTTGGTTCTTAGACAGCAGCCCCGTAGTGGTTGGTATCCCTCACGGGACTCATCTGCTTTTACAAAGGATGATTATTAGATGGCGCATTGTGCGACAGTATAAACTTCACATCAGCGCTCAACCTCACATCCAGAGGCAGAACGTCAGGGGTCACCAAACCTCGGTCACCTTCACCAAAACCATGCTCTGCTGTTCTCCGCATGTGTCGTAACGGAGCATGTGTAGTAATGGAGCATGTGCAGTAATGGAGCATGTATAGTAACAGAGCATGCACAGTAACAGAGCATGTGTAGTAACGGAGCATGTGGAGTAACGGAGCATGTGTAGTAACAGAGCATGTGTAGTAACGGAGCATGATTGGTAACAGAGCATGTGTAGTAACGGAGCATGATTGGTAACAGAGCATGTGTAGTAACGGAGCATGTGCAGTAACAGAGCATGTGTAGTAACAGAGCATGTTTAGTAACAGAGCATGTGCAGTAACAGATCATGTGTAGTAACAGAGCATGTGTAGTAACGGAGCATGATTGGTAACAGAGCATGTGTAGTAACAGAGCATGTTCAGTAACAGAGCATGTGTAGTAACGGAGCATGTGTAGTAACAGAGCATGTGTAGTAACGGAGCATGATTGGTAACAGAGCATGTGTAGTAACAGAGCATGTGCAGTAACAGAGCATGTGTAGTAACAGAGCATGTGTAGTAACGGAGCATGATTGGTAACAGAGCATGTGCAGTAATAGAGCATGTGTAGTAACAGAGCATGTGTAGTAACAGAGCATGTGTAGTAACAGAGCATGTGCAGTAACGGAGCATGTGTAGTAACAGAGCATGTGTAGTAACGGAGCATGATTGGTAACAGAGCATGTGTAGTAACAGAGCATGTGCAGTAACAGAGCATGTGCAGTAACGGAGCATGTGTAGTAACAGAGCATGTGTAGTAACGGAGCATGATTGGTAACAGAGCATGTGTAGTAACAGAGCATGTGTAGTAACAGAGCATGTGTAGTAACGGAGCATGATTGGTAACAGAGCATGTGTAGTAACAGAGCATGTTCAGTAACAGAGCATGTGTAGTAACGGAGCATGTGTAGTAACAGAGCATGTGTAGTAACGGAGCATGATTGGTAACAGAGCATGTGTAGTAACAGAGCATGTGCAGTAACAGAGCATGTGTAGTAACAGAGCATGTGTAGTAACGGAGCATGATTGGTAACAGAGCATGTGCAGTAATAGAGCATGTGTAGTAACAGAGCATGTGTAGTAACGGAGCATGTGTAGTAACAGAGCATGTGTAGTAACGGAGCATGATTGGTAACAGAGCATGTGTAGTAACAGAGCATGTGCAGTAACAGAGCATGTGTAGTAACAGAGCATGTGTAGTAACGGAGCATGATTGGTAACAGAGCATGTGCAGTAATAGAGCATGTGTAGTAACAGAGCATGTGTAGTAACAGAGCATGTGTAGTAACAGAGCATGTGCAGTATCGGAGCATGTGTAGTAACAGAGCATGTGTAGTAACGGAGCATGATTGGTAACAGAGCATGTGTGGTAACGGAGCATGTGCAGTAACAGAGCATGTATAGTAATGGAGCATGTGTAGTAACAGAGCATGTGTAGTAACGGAGCATGATTGGTAACAGAGCATGTGTAGTAATGGAGCATGTGCAGTAACAGAGCATGTATAGTAATGGAGCATGTGTAGTAACAGAGCATGTGTAGTAACGGAGCATGATTGGTAACAGAGCATGTGTAGTAACTGAGCATGTGCAGTAACAGAGCATGTGTAGTAACGGAGCATGATTGGTAACAGAGCATGTGTAGTAACAGAGCATGTGCAGTAACAGAGCATGTGTAGTAACGGAGCATGTGTAGTAACAGAGCATGTGTAGTAACGGAGCATGATTGGTAACAGAGCATGTGTAGTAACGGAGCATGTGCAGTAACAGAGCATGTGTAGTAACGGAGCATGATTGGTAACGGAGCATGTGTAGTAACAGAGCATGTGCAGTAACAGAGCATGTGCAGTAACAGAGCATGTGTAGTAACGGAGCATGTGTAGTAACAGAGCATGTGTAGTAACGGAGCATGATTGGTAACAGAGCATGTGTAGTAACAGAGCATGTGTAGTAACGGAGCATGATTGGTAACAGAGCATGTGTAGTAACAGAGCATGTGCAGTAACAGAGCATGTGTAGTAACGGAGCATGTGTAGTAACAGAGCATGTGTAGTAACGGAGCATGATTGGTAACAGAGCATGTGTAGTAACAGAGCATGTGTAGTAACGGAGCATGATTGGTAACAGAGCATGTGCAGTAACAGAGCATGTGCAGTAACAGAGCATGTGTAGTAACGGAGCATGTGTAGTAACAGAGCATGTGTAGTAACGGAGCATGATTGGTAACAGAGCATGTGCAGTAACGGAGCATGTGTAGTAACGGAGCATGTGTAGTAACAGAGCATGTGCAGTAACAGAGCATGTGTAGTAACGGAGCATGTGTAGTAACAGAGCATGTGTAGTAACGGAGCATGATTGGTAACAGAGCATGTGCAGTAACAGAGCATGCGTAGTAACGGAGCATGCGTAGTAACGGAGCATGCGTAGTAACAGAGCATGTGTAGTAACAGAGCATGTGTAGTAACGGAGCATGATTGGTAACAGAGCATGTGCAGTAATAGAGCATGTGTAGTAACAGAGCATGTGTAGTAACAGAGCATGTGCAGTAACGGAGCATGTGTAGTAACAGAGCATGTGTAGTAACGGAGCATGATTGGTAACAGAGCATGTGTAGTAACGGAGCATGTGCAGTAACAGAGCATGTATAGTAATGGAGCATGTGTAGTAACAGAGCATGTGTAGTAACGGAGCATGATTGGTAACAGAGCATGTGTAGTAACGGAGCATGTGCAGTAACAGAGCATGTATAGTAATGGAGCATGTGTAGTAACAGAGCATGTGTAGTAACGGAGCATGATTGGTAACAGAGCATGTGTAGTAACGGAGCATGTGCAGTAACAGAGCATGTGTAGTAACGGAGCATGATTGGTAACAGAGCATGTGTAGTAACAGAGCATGTGCAGTAACAGAGCATGTGCAGTAACAGAGCATGTGTAGTAACGGAGCATGTGTAGTAACAGAGCATGTGTAGTAACGGAGCATGATTGGTAACAGAGCATGTGTAGTAACGGAGCATGTGCAGTAACAGAGCATGTGTAGTAACGGAGCATGATTGGTAACGGAGCATGTGTAGTAACAGAGCATGTGCAGTAACAGAGCATGTGCAGTAACGGAGCATGTGTAGTAACAGAGCATGTGTAGTAACGGAGCATGATTGGTAACAGAGCATGTGTAGTAACAGAGCATGTGCAGTAACAGAGCATGTGTAGTAACGGAGTATGTGTAGTAACAGAGCATGTGTAGTAACGGAGCATGATTGGTAACAGAGCATGTGTAGTAACAGAGCATGTGTAGTAACGGAGCATGATTGGTAACAGAGCATGTGTAGTAACAGAGCATGTGCAGTAACAGAGCATGTGTAGTAACGGAGCATGTGTAGTAACAGAGCATGTGTAGTAACGGAGCATGATTGGTAACAGAGCATGTGCAGTAACGGAGCATGTGTAGTAACAGAGCATGTGCAGTAACAGAGCATGTGTAGTAACGGAGCATGTGTAGTAACAGAGCATGTGTAGTAACGGAGCATGATTGGTAACAGAGCATGTGTAGTAACAGAGCATGTGCAGTAACAGAGCATGTGTAGTAACGGAGCATGTGTAGTAACAGAGCATGTGTAGTAACGGAGCATGATTGGTAACAGAGCATGTGCAGTAACAGAGCATGCGTAGTAACGGAGCATGCGTAGTAACGGAGCATGCGTAGTAACAGAGCATGTGTAGTAACGGAGCATGTGTAGTAACGGAGCATGATTGGTAACAGAGCATGTGCAGTAATAGAGCATGTGTAGTTACAGAGCATGTGTAGTAACAGAGCATGTGCAGTAACGGAGCATGTGTAGTAACAGAGCATGTGTAGTAACGGAGCATGATTGGTAACAGAGCATGTGTAGTAACGGAGCATGTGCAGTAACAGAGCATGTATAGTAATGGAGCATGTGTAGTAACAGAGCATGTGTAGTAACGGAGCATGATTGGTAACAGAGCATGTGTAGTAACGGAGCATGTGCAGTAACAGAGCATGTGTAGTAACGGAGCATGATTGGTAACAGAGCATGTGTAGTAACAGAGCATGTGCAGTAACAGAGCATGTGCAGTAACAGAGCATGTGTAGTAACGGAGCATGTGTAGTAACAGAGCATGTGTAGTAACGGAGCATGATTGGTAACAGAGCATGTGTAGTAACGGAGCATGTGCAGTAACAGAGCATGTGTAGTAACGGAGCATGATTGGTAACGGAGCATGTGTAGTAACAGAGCATGTGCAGTAACAGAGCATGTGCAGTAACGGAGCATGTGTAGTAACAGAGCATGTGTAGTAACGGAGCATGATTGGTAACAGAGCATGATTGGTAACAGAGCATGTGTAGTAACAGAGCATGTGCAGTAACAGAGCATGTGTAGTAACGGAGTATGTGTAGTAACAGAGCATGTGTAGTAACGGAGCATGATTGGTAACAGAGCATGTGTAGTAACAGAGCATGTGTAGTAACGGAGCATGATTGGTAACAGAGCATGTGTAGTAACAGAGCATGTGCAGTAACAGAGCATGTGTAGTAACGGAGCATGTGTAGTAACAGAGCATGTGTAGTAACGGAGCATGATTGGTAACAGAGCATGTGTAGTAACAGAGCATGTGCAGTAACAGAGCATGCGTAGTAACGGAGCATGCGTAGTAACGGAGCATGCGTAGTAACAGAGCATGTGCAGTAACAGAGCATGTGTAGTAACAGAGCATGTGCAGTAACAGAGCATGTGTAGTAACGGAGCATGATTGGTAACAGAGCATGATTGGTAACAGAGCATGTGTAATGACCCCCAATGTGAGGCATCATAGCTAAGAGCAGCGGGCGCAGGGCGCGGTGGGCACACGGGTCATTGAGTGAATGGGCCCCTGTACCCAGCGCAGACTCTTATTTGGTAAATCCCCTCTGGCCGGGAATTCTCCTCACATGCCGGGAAATGATTCCCTGGTAATCTAGTCCCTGGAGGGCAGGAACAGCCCCAGGGCTTTTTTTGTGGGGCGGAAAGGCCGGGAGGGCACCAGCCAGGCCCAGTACAGAAAGGAGGGTACACGTGGTATAGAGCTGAGCTATAAATCATATGTTCATGTATGAAGCGCTTCCAGTCATGTGATTGTGTCATGTGGTTCAGTCACATGACCTGCTGCTTTTAAAACAGCCCTGACAAAGTGCGTGGACGATTTTAAGCATCTTGCACCGATAGCAATGGCGACACGTGGCAGATATCATCGCAGGGCACTAAGGACACCGGAGGGCAGGTGCCATTTATATGAACAAAATCTGCCCTTCTCTTTCATCCGGATGGCCGCAGCACGTTCCTCTTCTTGCCACACAATAGGCCAAGTGAGCATTGTATAAAGGCCACCTCCTACCTGACTGCCACGTGTAGTCCAGTATAGGCCACAGATTCCCCATCCTCCAATGGCTGCATCCATCAGGATACCGCATCCTGTGCCACATCGCACGTCACCTCACGCTGGTTCCACGTATGTCCGATCAGTGTCCCCAGTGGCACCACAGTCACCAGCTCACAGTACAGTAGAGCACCGCTGGGACGCGCAGCCAAAAAATCTGCTGCATCTGCGTGACGCCATCTTGTCACCATGGGTCAGAGTCTCTGAGCAATGATCCCAGCCCATCGTTCACTCCATGGCCTGAAGATTACCAGGTTCTTCTGGGGGCAGAGGGGGAGGTGCACCTAATAAACTGGCCACTGAGTGTGCGTAGAACAGGTAGGTGTCCATTGGTATGTTATGCCTGAGACCATCTGCCTCCACGCTAGTCATATCAGCCCAACAAAACGCCATCAAGTTCCCCCGTCCCCTACTTGTTGGAAAGGCCGGAGAGTAGCTCTCTATTAATAAGATGAGAGTGGGTGATTGTCAGCTCACAGGGCTAGTATATAGGAAAGTAACGCTGTTCATTGAGCTTATTGTGGAATTGAGCATGGGGTGGTATTAGAAGCACTGGTAAGCGACACAGGTACCGATTCCCAGCGCACAGCGCAGAAGTGATTTCATACATTTATGTATACTGTATGCTTATACTATTCTGAATCGGACAGAACACGCCGCGTCTTCCCGCGAAATAATGGACCTGATCGCTGATGGGCGGTCAGGTCATAACTGCGCATGTGTATGCACCACAATGCGCACGCGCGTCGGACAACAACTGACATCGCCGGTCAGCGACAGGATGGTGCCAACATTTCATTCTCATGGGCGTTCGCAAGGTGACTGACAGGATGAGGCCGTTTCTGGGTGGTAACTGAGCGTTTACAGGGAGTGTCCGGGAAAATGCAATTGTGTTCAAGCGTTTTCAGGGCGGGTGTGTGACGTCAGCTCCGGCCCCGATCAGCCTGATGTGATCGCACTGGAAGAGTAAGTCCTGGGCTGCGCACACACTGGGTTTTTGCAGCTCGGCGTACACATGCGATCGCACACTTGTACGGCGAATTTACACTCCCCCTGGAGGCGGCGACTATCTGATCGCAGGACAGCAAAGTTAGCAGCCCAGCGATCAGGTCTGAATTACCCTGATTGCGTTTTGGGGTTGTGAACTGGGGGCCGCACGTTACCACCCTGACAAGCGGGAGTGTCGTGGGCCGGTATCAAAATCCCTGTGTGCTTTGGAGCGGTGCGCATGGCGTATTGAAGCCCGTCTCTCGCGGATTGCCTGTACCCAGTGTGAAGATGGTGCGAGTACAGATACTAATGGCGACAGTCGGCGTAACATAACTGGGCGACGCAGGTTTCCGCTTGCAGACGTACAATCCCCGGCATCGGCTGAGCGTGTACTCGCATCTTTGCGGCTACAGCCACTTTGCGTGCGACCACATCAGGTTCATAATGCGGATAAATCATATTCTGTGATGAAATGGAAAAAAACAAAAGCAATGGACAAAAATGTAAAAATAAAAAGTGTAACATTATAAACAGTAAAAGTTTGGTAAACTCAGGGCCGCAGCGTCGCTTAATAAACTCCGGTTACGCAGCAGATACGCAGAAACATCCAGATCAATTCTATTGATAACATGGAAACAATTGCGGTGGTAAATTACGCCTCCATTTAGATACACGTAGAACATTCAGCAAATTGTTTGGTGCATTTTAGTTTCCCAGCATTCAGCGCCGGTCCCCGTGACCCGGTGCGAGCAGGAGACGCATACGATTTTCTTCTCGGATTCCCATCCCCAGAAGGCAGCAGCTGCGCGGTCAGCTACCTCACCGCCGCTTATTATGTCTTTATGTAGCTGCTTCCCTGAACACTAGCAGACTCAATCAGAGCACCTGCTCACATAAATCCAAATAATCCAGTGTATTCACAAAATTAAAGCAATTCATCGCAAATCATGTTCATCTTCTGCATTTTCGACAGCTGATTTTTTTATTATTATTATTCAATGCCTCATACATAATGTAAAATATAAAACACGTTCTAAGCACCAGGAAGTGCTAAATGGCGAGGACAAAGATTCATCTCGCAGCAACGTTAGAACGAGATTATTTTAGTCCTCGCAGGCTGGTATATATGCTGAATATTCCCAATATCCATGAGCGACGGCCCGAGACCGTGCCCCTTAGTGATAAGCAGGGCCCCTTTGTCGGCAGAGGGACCTTCATTCTCTGAGCAGCTTATTGCATTAATCAGTGGGAGCTGCCACGTCAGAGTCTGTGTACAGTGGACATTTATCTCTGCAGCAGATCAGTATTCCCTGTCAGTGTCTTTAAGCTAAAGCCTAGTTTTGATTTGTCATTAATGGGCCAGTACACATACATGCAGCACAGGCTTGGATGTAGCCATAGTGGGAGGAAGGGGTGCCATTGCTACGGGGTCCAGAGGCTTAGGGGGCCTAGACCCAGGTTATATCCTGTAGATGATACCAATTTTCTGGATTTACCTGATCATTAATTAGGACCAGCCCGGTGCCCAGTCTGAATGATGTGACATTCCATTTTCAGTGAGAAGTGTGTAGTGGGTGTTGTAATAGTAAATGGGCACTGTAATGTGGCATAATCGGAACTGGAGGCACTGTAATATGACATAATATGAACAGGGGGCACTGTAATGTGGCATAATGTGACCAGGGGACACTGTAATGTGGCATAATGTGAACAGGGGGCACTGTAATGTGGCATAATCTGACCAGGGGACACTAATGTGGCATAATGTGAACAGGGGGCACTGTAATGTGGCATAATCTGACCAGGGGACACTGTAATGTGGCATAATGTGACCAGGGGACACTGTAATGTGGAATAATGTGTACTGGATGGTACTATAATTTTACAAAATATGAACCGGGGGCATTCTAATGTGGCACAATATGAACTGGAGGCACTATTGCGTGGCATATTAACTGGGACATTGTAATGTGGCAAAATATGAACTGGATGCATTACTGTGTGGCATATTATGAATTGGGGCACTCTGGTGTGACACAATGGTGGTCATTCCGAGTTGTTCACTCGCTGCTATTTTTAGCAGAATTGCTAATAGGCTAAAATCCGGCAATTATGCGCATGCGTATGCACCGCAGGGCACACGCGCTAAGCAATTTTACACAAAACTACAGTATGCTATTTTACTCACGGGCGAACGAAGCTTTTCAGTCGCTCTGCTGATCGGTGAATGATTGACAGGAAGTGGGTGTTTCTGGGTGGCAACTGAGCGTTTTCCGGGAGTGTGCTAAAAAACGCAGGCGTGCCAGCAGAAAAATCAGGAGTGGCTGGAGAAACGGGGCGTGGCTGGCCGGACGCTGGGCGTGTTTGTAACGTCAAACCAGGAACTAAACGGACTGAGGTGATCGCAAGATAGGAGTAGGTCTGGAGCTACTCAGAAACTGCAAGGAAATACTTAATAGCAGAAATGCTAATCTTTCGTTAGCAATTCTGCTATGCGAAGATACACTCCCAGAGGGCGGCGGCTTTGTGTTTGCATTTCTGCTAAAAGAAGCTAGCGAGCGAACTACTCGGAAATGACCACCCATTTGAAGTTGAGGCAATATAGTGTGGCATAATAAGGACTGTGGCACTCTAATGTGGTATAATATGAACTGGAGGCACTCTAATGTGGCACAATATGAATTGGAGGCACCATACTGAGGCATATTATGAATTGGGGCACTCTAATGTGGCATAATATGAAGTGGAGACACTATAGCGAGGCATAATAAGAACTGGGGCACTCTAATGTGGCATAATATGAAGTGGAGGTACTATAGTGAGGCATAATATGAACTAGGGCACTCTAATGTGGCACAATATGAAGTAGAGACACTATAGTGTGGCATAATAAGAACTGGGGCACTCTAATATGGCAACATATAAAGCAGAGGCACTATAGTGTGGCATAATATGAAGTGGAGGCACTATAGGGTGGCATAACATGAACTAGGGCACTGTAATGTGGCAAAATATGAAGTGGAGGCACTATAGGGTGGCATAATATAAAGTGGAGGCACTATAGTGTAGCATAATATGAACTGGGGCACTGTAATGTGGCAAAATATGAACTGGAGGCACTATAGTGAGGCATATTATGAATTGGGGCACTCTAATGTGGCATAATATGAAGTGGAGGCACTATAGTGTGGCATAATAAGAACGGGGCACTCTAATGTGGCAAAATATTAACTGGAGGCACTATAGTGAGGCATATCATGAATTGGGGTACTCTAATGTGGCACAATATGAAGTGGAGGCACTATAGTGTGGCATAATATGAACTGGGGCACTGTAATGTGGCAAAATATGAACTGGAGGCACTAAAGTGAGGCATATTATGAATTGGGGCACTCTAATGTGGCACAGTATGAGGTGGAGGCACTATAGCAAGGCATAGTTATTATTTCTTATATAGTGTAGCAAATTCTGTTGCGTTTTACAATTGGAAACAACAGTAATAGAACAAAACTGGGTATTATCAGACAGACATAGAAGTAGGAAGGCCGTGCTCGCAGCTTACACTCTATAGACATAATATGAACTGGGGCACTGTAATGTGGCCCAATATGAAGTAGAGAAACTATAGTGTGACATAATATAAATAGGGACACTGTAACACGGTACAGTATGATCTGGGGTACTGTATGGCAAAATGTGTACTGGCAGCTCTACAATGTAACATAAAGGGGGTCATTCCGAGTTGATCGCTCGCTAGCAACTTTTTGCAGCGCTGCGATCAGGTTAAAACTTGGCAAAAATGCGCATGTGTATGCACCGCAATGCGCAGGCGCGTCGTACGGGTACAAAGAGGATCGGTGCTGGGCGATGGATTTAACAAAGAATCCGTTCGCACAGCCGATCGCAGGGAGATTGACAGGAAGAAGGCGTTTGTGGGTGTCAACTGACCGTTTTCTGGGAGTGTTTGGAAAAACGCGGGCGTGTCCAAGCGTTTGCAGGGCGGGTATCTGATGTCAATTCCGGGACCAAAAAGACTGAAGTGATTGCAGCGGCTGAGTAAGTCCAGAGCTACTCAGAAACCGCACAAACTGTTTTTGTACTGCTCGGCTGCACATGCGATCGCACACTCAGGTACCATTCATGTTATGTAAGAGAGCTAAATAATCTGTAATACTCAGGTACCAATCACATTATGTAAGAGAGCTAAATAACCTGTAATACTCAGGTACCAATCACATTATGTAAGAGAGCTAAATAACCTGTAATACTCAGGTACCAATCACGTTATTGTTAGGTGCCGCGGTCCGCGGCGCCGCTCGGTCTGCTTCCGAGCGACGCTCACGGCCGCCGCACCTCCCTCGCTGCCCGCCCGGCGCCTGGCAACGCCAGGACGCCGTGCGTACTGTAGCCGCCGGGTCCCTGGCAACGCTAGGACGCCGGGCGTCCTCAGCCGCCGGGTTAATTGCAACGGCGACGCCATTGGCGGACCGCGTTCCCCGTTGCCAGATAAGACTGATTAGTTGTTCGTGCAGCAGGGCAGCTGCACGGCAACTATTAATTAGGGTCTGGGGGCTGGTCTTGCTGGCCCTCCTGTCATTGGCCAGCAGGGCCTTTTTATGGGAGCCAGCACACTGCAGCCTCGCCGGTGATAGCGTCCTGTATGCTGTTCCTGCCTTGCAACGTTTGTTCCTGGTCTGCTGTATCTGGTCGATCCTGCTCCCCGTGCTCCTGAGTCCTGGAGTTCTGAAGCCGGTCCTGGGAATCCTTCCAGTCCAAGTGAACCTGTTGCAGTCATCTGGGGGTTCTTGCTTATTGGGGTTCTCTCCCGGTTTCGTGAGTAGCGGCTTCTGCCGCGTGTTGCGGCCTAGGCCGCTTAGTCCTTGCGTTTGTTTTGTACTGGTGTTTTTGCGGAGGTTTCCGCTTTTCACTGTCCTCCCCGGTACACGACGGTGCCGTGTGGGGTGTGGACAGTGGTATCTTTTGTTGTTCTTTTCCTTTGGCGGCGTGCCGCACATATATTTAGTTTTAGGGTAGTTAGTAGCCCCTAGCTTTCTGTTTGCTTTAGTTAGAGGTCCCCTTGTTATTATCCTGTCTCGGTTCACGCCTTGTCTCACTCTAAGACCTGGGGGCATCGGAGTTGGGCAGACCTAATCCGCCCTTCAAACGCGGCTGCCGTGGGCCCAAGAAACCATAGTCACGCAGGCGTGAACTGACCACACGGGTGAAACAATGGAGGTAGGGTGCTAGGGGCTATTTCCATACCACACCTTATTTCAGCGTCACGTCCTGGTGCTCTGGACTCACTACGCAACATCTCTCTTGTTCTGAGCACCAGGAACGTAACAGTTATGTAAGAGAACAAAATAATCTGTAATACTCAGGTACCAATCACATTATATAATAGAGCTAAATAATCTGTAATACTCAGGTACCAATCATGTTATATAATAGAGCTAAATAATCTGTAATAATAAGAATGAAATGTGTACAGTAAATGTGGGTGTAAATTGCTTATTATGCTTAGATATTCTCAGATCTTCAGGATAATGGCCCTCATTCCGAGTTGTTCGCTCGCAAGGCGAATTTAGCAGAGTTGCTCACGCTAAGCCTACGCCTACTGGGAGTGTATCTTAGCTTCTTAAAATTGCGACTGATGTATTCGCAATATTGCGATTACAAACTACTTAGCAGTTTCAGAGTAGCTTCAGACTTACTCGGCATCTGCGTTCAGTTCAGTGCTTGTCGTTCCTGGTTTGACGTCATAAACACACCCAGCGTTCGCCCAGACACTCCCCCGTTTCTCCGGCCACTCCTGCGTTTTTTCCGGAAACGGTAGCGTTTTTATCCACACGCCCCGAAAACGCCGTGTTTCCGCCCAGTAACACCCATTTCCTGTCAATCACACTACGTTCGCCAGAGCGAAGAAAAAGCCGTGAGTAAAAATACTATCTTCATTGTAAAATTACTTGGCGCAGTCGCAGTGCGAATATTGCGCATGCGTACTAAGCGGAATTTCACTGCGATGCGAAGAAAATTACCGAGCGAACGACTCGGAATGAGGGCCAATGTCAACATAATGCCCAGTTCCAGAGAAAATGACGAGTAGTCCTGGTGGAAATGAGACACAAAGACGCGGAGGCTATGATCACATCTGCTGATTTATTGGCGCCTTGCGGGGCAGTAATACTGAAAAAGGGGAACAAAGTTACCAGGGTGTCTGAAACACACATTTTTTTTTAAGAGTACAATAAATCCTCTTTGTTTTCCATTACTGTGGCATGACTGATAAACAAAAACATGAAAATATACAACTTATATTACACTATGTGTTATGAACAAAATATAAATCTATTACTCTATGTTATATTTACATAATTATTTCTTATTAAGTTTTTCAAGTGAGATGGTAAGTTGCGCACACTTCGCTCTCTCGGCTGCAGGTGTTTGATTGTCATGTCTTTTACTTTCTACACCCAAAAATCATTTTTTCAGCAAACAACTGGGTAAAACTACACAGCCAGCAACCAAAACACAAATACAAAAAGTACAATATTAAAAATTATTTCCTAACAACATAAATACAATATGTAGTGTGTCTGTCATATATATATATATATATATATATATATATATTCCAAATGCTGTATCCAAGTAAGTTTGCACATATGAAGCGTAACCAAACATAAATAATAATTACTGTGAAACGATCTGCAGGGTCAGAAGATAATGAAATGCGGAGAAACCATTCCACGGACAGCGATGTGTTTGCAAGTTGCGTCCTGTCGATTTATTTTGTACCGTTTAATCTTTTTATTTTGACGTTTTAGTACAGTACTGAACATTATTCAGCGCGTGACGTCTGTTCATACATCCACTTACAGGGGGCCGGCAGGAAATACAGGATTCTACAACAGGTTGCACAGAAATTGCCTCAGTAAACTTTGTTAAGAAAAAAAAAAATAACATAATGACAAACCTGACAGTATTTACCTAAAACAGATACAATTATTATTTTTTTGTACATAAAAATCTTTAATTGCCAATGGCCTCTGCAAGAATGATATAATGATGAACATTGCTGGATTTTTTGCTGCAATTCTTCAAGAAGAGAAAGTAATTTACTCGGAGTTTTCTTATCTCTCACTACCGATGTGATGTACGGGTGATAAAATACAGTCTAGTCCAGTGGTTCTCAAACGTTTTTTGGATCACGGCACCCTGGAGTATCTGAATTGTTTTCACGGCGCCCCTAGGCCAAAAATTTCTTATTGAGAAATTTAGAATGAAATATTAAATGAAGTAAATTGTGTTTATACGTCATCCTTAGGTTAAATTGTGTGGTGAGGGACAGGATTTGCTTCTATATTATGACTGCCAGCCACCAGCGCTGGTTTTGCCTATTACGTTGACCATAAATCATTTGAATTGGTCTTGGACCACAATTCCAAGGCACCCCTGCACGTGTCCCGAGGCCACGGCACACAGTTTGAGAGCCACTGGTTTAGTCTTATTTTCATGAATCCAGAATTTTAATCACTCCACTTTCGAGAGCATGGGGATGTGAAACAGATATAATTTGAGACTCCTACAGATTATGGTTTACTAAGAAAAATACTGTCACCAAGGCACGTAGAGCGACAAGAGATCGGTATTAATTACGCCGGGTGAGGCCATCAAAGAATTGATCCATGTCTGTTATTATGTTTCATGGACTTTATGACATGTGATTGGCCAATGACAAGGAACCACTTTTACGTAGGGAGAGACTGTATAAAAGCGGAGGGATGGAAATTATTACCATTGTTTGTTTTTTCCTGGCTGAATCATTCGCTAATAAACATTTTTTTTAGGCAGGCTGGAAAATATTTCTCATAAATAGATTTATAATACAATATGGTTAAAAACTATATCGTTATTCCAGCAAATGACATCTGAAAGGACATTTTCAGATTCCTCTGCTTTTCTAGAATACGGCCCGTGGGCTAAGACGTACAATGGCGGCTTGCCGGTGCTAGGGTCAATACTGACTTTTCAAGAGAAGAAAGGTGCGTGGAAAATCGCTGCTTGGGGGGTTGTGTGCCAGTCTCCCAGGCAAAGTTCCTTAATAAAATTAACTTTTGGCAAAGAGCCGCAAAATGGTGCCAAGAAAAACAGGGATCACGGAGAATAGCCAAGACACGATCTGTAGCCCTATAGAAAGCATAACTGCTGGTACGTGTTTGGTTTGGCCGTGGCTGAGACTGCCTTGGTGACAACAACCTGGAGCCTATACAAAGTATTTCTGTAGCCCAGAGTCGCATATTGAGACGGAGCACATTCAGCGAGGTGGTACTGGCGTCCAGCCAACGAGACAGAGAAACGGGGAGCAATTCATTGTACATATGGATAATAAATGTCTAAAACACCAAATACTGAGGTCTGTCTGTCCAGGGTGCTCACAAATATGTCAGTGGGGGAATATGCAATAAAATACAACCTGGCGCGGAGGGGGGGGGGGGGGGGGGTGTCTGAAAAAAGGTTCCGCGCACAGTAACATTCAAAACATCTACCGGGCTTAGAATGGGAACATTGATTGTAGTCTTACGGAATGGGGGAGGGTTGTAGAAATCAGAGGAAGATTGATTATCGTCTAACGGGGGTGTAGAAAGCCATGAAAATGACAGGTTTGAAAATAATTATATATATATATATATATATATATATATATATAAAATTCTTTTTCTTCCTTTGCACTGCCAATTTATAAACAGAATAAAATAGCTAAAAAATAACAATGAATAAAATAAATTACACATAACTTACTAATCTGGGAACAGCCAACCAGTATTATTAATAATAATAATAATAAAATAATCATTACATTGCTATGGAGAAGAGGCAGTTCAACTGAAATAATACAGTCTTCAAAGTACACACAGAGAATATATAAAAGCGACATGCAGGATACGGTGATTTCTCCGAGAGGACAGAGGTTCCCCGTCCAGGAGCGGTCCAGACCTAAACTGTAATGAGGGGTCACTTCAATCTCACATCCCACCTGACCAGAGGGAGCGCGGCGACTCAGCTAGAGGGTTACGGGGCAGCACAGATATTGGAGCTAAT
The DNA here is from genome assembly GCF_028390025.1 of Pseudophryne corroboree. Taxonomy (NCBI): domain Eukaryota; kingdom Metazoa; phylum Chordata; class Amphibia; order Anura; family Myobatrachidae; genus Pseudophryne; species Pseudophryne corroboree. The sequence goes on along the minus strand of NC_086449.1, from coordinate 833,257,308 downwards.
TTACCCAAAACATCAAATGACTATAGCGGTGGACTTGGAGGGGTGGCGGGTAGCGGGGTGGAATGCCGCACCAGTTCCGCCGGTACATGGTCTGATACATATTTGAATATTTAAACAGCTCGTGTCTCTGGAAGTTGCATCTGCAGAATGGCTGCAATCCAGTAGAACACAAAACAAGCCACAGAAATGCGATTCAATGCAAGGAATCTGAAACTACGCCTCCCGATCATCACATATATGGGGCTATTTTTGTGTCTCAGTTCATTTTCTATTTAAAAGTATTGGCAAGGTTTGCAGTATTTCAGCAGACACTAAATGAATTGTTTCTGTCTTTGCGATCTTTCCATTCAGCCGACGTACAGCAGAGATCCCTAACGCAGCACCGTTCCCGCAGTCCGGAAATGACACCGGACTAAAAAAAAACAGATACTAAAAAAAAAAAAATCTGCAAACTCTGGAGATCCGTATGGCCAAATTACAGCTATATATGTACATATATATATATATTTTTTGTCATTTAAGAGCTAATAATATTTCTATAAAAAGTTTTTAAATTTTAAAAACTTACAATTTCTTTCCCCCCCAATTTTTTCCCCCTTTCTTATCCCCCCCCTTCTTTCCTTTCCGTTCTTCTTTAGATATTTGAAGTGCAAATATTCATTAAAGGCTTCTTAAAGTCTGGTGACAAATAGGATGTGGGATTTCATCCCATGTTAAGCATGGTACGAACATATCATTAGTACCAGAACACGCTCACACGCACACATAATACACGCCATAAAATATTCTTATGTCTCTCACCATCACCTGAGAACTGCAACTACAGTTTCTGTTCAAAATAAAATAAAATATATATATATAGAATTAAAAAAAAAAGACTCAACTTTTACCAGCTGCTGGTCAATTTTCAGTTCTTGAAGAGATTGTCTAAGACATAGTAACGCTGTCCGAAATTAAGACAGAGCAGAAATAAACGAGAAAATAATGTGCTAATTCAGCGCATCAGTACAGATTTGGCACTTGCTAAAAGACGCGGCGTAATATGCAACAGATGAAGTTATACGTCCATGATACAAATGGAAAAACAGAATTAAAATCGGCCGGGTGTCCATGCGGGTAAGTCCCTTGGACCCGCCGACTACGCCAAGGAAAGTGAGGGGAGGGGAAGAGGGTGGGGGGGAGGAGCCAGTTAGGAGCTTTTTTTTTTGTCAAAAAATTCTTAATTCCTCTTTAAACTTTAGCACAAAACGACAAAACACATTCACAAGCCACTTGTTGGCACTGTGTACCTGAGTGAGAATTTCTAGAACATTGTCGAACAAACAGCCATAAAGTTTTTGAGTTTTCTTTTTAACATATGGAAAAAAAAAAAAAAAAAATTTGAAGGGTAAGACGTCAGTGCTGAGCAGCTGAATTACTGGCATTTAGTTTACCCATAGCTTATCCCATTTGTTTGGTGGATAGTCAGTTGTTATCTGTAGTTCTTTTTTCCGACTCCGGTGATCCCGGTTGAAATGTCCCAGCTCGTATTGAGGACAGATAAAGTAACAGTCAGTGTATCTGAAAGCTCATGCGCTCGCCACTGATAAAGGGTGAGTCGGGATCGGGCGTTATGAAGTCCACAAAGTTCACGCCGTCCACCCGTCATCAGTTGGCTTGTCCCGCACTGTGATTTTCACTGTCACTGCCATAATCCACTTCTGGGTCGTCTTCCTCTTCGTACTCGTCATACATTTCGCTGTTGACGTCGTCGTTCTGGATCTCCCCCTTGATGTGAGGCGCATCTACTTTCATGGCGTAAGTGCTTTGGATGACCTGCAGGCTAGGCTCCGGGCTGCTTGAGACGCTGGAATGCTCGGAGGGCAGGTGAGGCGACGGCATCCCCGCCATGGCTATGGCTCCTGGGTACACAACTCCCGTCGTGGTGATAGGGATCTGTGCTTGTTGCCTACACGCCAAGACAGAAGAGAAGGCGTATAAATAAAAATACAATGTGCGATAAATACAGCTGAAATCATCTTTCTACGAGTCTATTGCTCTAAAACGCCCTGCTTCATACTACTCCAGATCACTACGGGGGGCTCTACAGTATATTACCAGGCTGTGCTTCCTGAAAGCGTCTGACAACACAGCGATTATTTACGCTCTATAAGAAATGGCGCCACGGGATTATTTACACTTTCTGTTTTAGTTTCCACTGAAAAACAAAGATCCGTATATAAAAAATGCAGACTATGGGTCCGATTCAGGTTGGATCGCAACAGGCGATCCAACCGCAAAAATTGCTAAAAGGATGTGGGCGCACGTGCAGGGCCGGTCCTGCGCATGCGCCCGCAGAAAATGTGAATGGCTCAATCAAGCATAGGCGTTCGCAGGGGGCGCGGCACTGCTCCGTTTCCTAGGCGGAGACGGAGTGTTGCGGAGGAGGGGAAACGGGGGCGGTGTCATCAAAATGGGGGGGCGTGGCATGGGAGTGATTGTGGTGGCTGCGTGACATCACATGCAGCCGCCGCAATCAGAAAGATGGCAGCGGGCAACCTGCGGGCGCAGCCAAGCTGTGCCGGCAGGAGGCAACCCTACTTTCTGCGATCAAGCAGAAACTGCGATGCGATCGCAATTTCTGCTTGGTCAAGGGAGAAGGGGGGAAGGTGGCGGTCAGCATGCTGGGTGACCTTGCCCTGCGATGGGCGCCCCCCAGTGTGCGATCACAAGATTGCAGATTCTGCTACTTAGCAGATTCTGCAATCCTTACTGAATCAGGCCCTACCGCACTATCTATGGTGATATATAAAACGGGGATGTATTCAGTGCTGATCTATAACATCAAGTGAGAGCTCAACAAACAGGACTAGCGATAAACACCGGCCGTTTCACGTCATGCTGATTAAGAATGAACGATTAGGCCTCTGACAGAAGACTGCAAACGTCTGAGATTTAATGAGTCTTTCTGCGGCAAAATATATCGCCTCCTGCGAAACGTAACGGCAGTCCTGACTGTTTCATTTGTACAGCGCTGCAGAAAATGTTGGAGCTACGTAATATGACATAAATGTAAGGTGGCGTTCGGTACTGGGAAACACGTCACCATCTTCTATATAGTGTATTATTATTGCTGGGTAACGGACGCTGGCCTCAGGCTACGGGCGCACGTTATTAGACAGGTCCCTAGATGGCACACGGATAGATGGAATAGGCTGCTTGCGGATGAGGGGACTGGTAACTGGACAGAGGTGAATGTGGCGTCCTACCCTACGTTGAAATACTGTCTCATCTCTTGCCGTCTGCTGCGCATGATTGCTTTGTATTCACCAATCCGCAGCTTTTTGCCGTCAACTAGGCAGGTGCGTTTCGGCCGCGGCTTGTACTTGTAGTCCGGGTATTTCTCCAGGTGCTGCTTGCTGAGCCGCGCCTGTTCTTCGTAGTAAGGCTGTTTCTCCAGGTTTGTCATGGCTTTCCAACGAGAACCTGCGCCACAATATAAGAAAGAAAATCAATTTTAACCCAAACTACATAATGACAGAAATGCTGGTATAGCGAATACAAAATAACGCGCACATTCCTAACCGTGTACCCGCCCCTTAGGCCTTTCAATGTTTGTGGGACTGCACATGTACCGGACCCATTCTGCATCATCAGATGCAGGTTCCGGCCATTTGGGGGTGGCGACTGGAAGCGTTTCCCAATACGTTTTATAGGATTGTCTGCGTCTTCTGACGCAGATTTCCTGGCCCAGTGAGTGTGAACAGCCCGGTCATCTTGAGTCACCTGAGGGTGACTCAGATGACCGATGGTCGCGCAGAGTGGTCCAATGTTGTGTTGTCGGGCGCAGAAGCGTATGGCACAAGCAGGTGCAGCATTTGCATATTTTCGCACAGAACTTGCGCTCAGCCTCCATGATGGATTCTGTACTTTTCCTACTATATAATTTATAAAAAAAATAAGCATGTAATAGAATTGTGGGGGTCATTCCGAGTTGATCGCTCGCTAGCTAGTTTTAGCAGCCGTGCAAACACTATGCCACCGCCCACTGCGGAGTGTATTTTAGCTTAGCAGAAGTGCGAACGTATGTGTAGCCGAGCTCTGCAAAAACAGTTTGTGCAGTTTCAGAGTTGCTCTGAACCTACTCAGCGCTTGCGATCACTTCAACCTATCCGTGTCCGGATTTGACGTCATACACCCGCCCAGCGACCGCCCAGCCACGCCTGCATTTTTTCAGACACGCCTGCGATTTTGCAAACACTCCCTGAAAACGGTCAGTTGACACCCAGTAACGCCCCCTTCCTGTCAATCTTGTTGCGGCGAAGGAAAACTTTGCTAGAACCTGTGCACTGCCACAACGGACTTTGTACCCGTACGATGCGCGTGCATACGCAGAAATGCAGATTTTTAGCCTGATCGATGCGTTGCGAACAACAGCAGCTAGCGATCAACTCGGAATGACCCCCTGTGTCTGTAGCTGGTGGGATGAGATGATTTCCCTTCCTATGAATCTGTTGTGTTGGGCGGAATGCTCTGCAATGCACAAGTCCTGCGATCTTGCAGTGTAATCTTCCTGTATTGTCTCGTTGCATCTCTATATTAGCCCTGACATTAAGCAGTGACGTGTTTGGGGGTTATGGTAACACAGCAGATGGAAGTCTGCTCTCGGGGTAAACGTCTATCATATTTATTACGCGATCTGCAATGAATTTGCACGTTGTACGCGAACTACTGTATGTCTAATGAAAGAAAGATGTCCCTCCGCTCTCCTGATCCGGGGCCAAACAGTGAGAGGCAATTCCTTCTGTTAGCAATTTCAGGGGAACGGCTGATTAAGACCAGATCCCGGAGTATTATAACATGTCAGCAGCACTCTCAGGAGTCTCCTTAGACGGCTGAAGTGTCTGTTATACACAGAATGCACCTACGCGGGGTCCCGTCGGCCAGACGTGTAAATACCGGACACTTTGGCGCTTACATCTACATGCGGGGCTCATTCTACGGCTGGATGGGGAGTGTGAGTGTCACATAGTATATTCCTGTACCTAATATCTTGCTGATGTTAGAGTTATGCATGTCTGGGAAAGCCTGGAGAATCTTCCTCCGTTCATCCTTCGCCCAGACCATGAAGGCGTTCATTGGCCGCTTAATATGCGGCTCGCTGCTGCCGCGGCCTCTGGACTCCCGATATATCCTGGATTCTGACACTCCGGCACTTCCTATGGAAATAACAATGAGAAACGAGTTGGATGAAGGTCAATGTATGCGCGGAATCTGACGTGTCTGTACGTCTGGTCCATGAAGGAATAGAATAATACGCAGACAGAACGAAAGTCCCTCCCATATAATGAGGACCAGCGTATCACACAGGCCAGGCCCCAGGGTGTAGGCAAAGGGTGGGGAGTCCTGACAGAATGAGTGCTAGATACTGAGTGTGAGTGTACTGACTGACAGAATGAGTGCTAGATACTGAGTGTGAGTGCACTGACAGAATGAGTGCTAGATGCTGAGTGTGAGTGCACTGACTGACAGAATGAGTGCTAGATACTGAGTGTGAGTGCACTGACAGAATGAGTGCTAGATACTGAGTGTGAGTACACTGACTGACAGAATGAGAGCTACATACGGAGTGTGAGTGCACTGACTGACAGAATGAGTGCTAGATACTGAGTGTGAGTGCACTGACTGACAGAATGAGTGCTAGATACTGAGTGTGAGTACACTGACTGACAGAATGAGTGCTACATACTGAGTGTGAGTGCACTGACTGACAGAATGAGTGCTAGATACTGAGTGTGAGTGCACTGACTGACAGAATGAGTGCTAGATACTGAGTGTGAGTACACTGACTGACAGAATGAGTGCTAGATACTGAGTGTGAGTGCACTGACTGACAGAATGAGTGCTAGATACTGAGTGTGAGTGCACTGACTGACAGAATGAGTGCTAGATACTGAGTGTGAGTGCACTGACAGAATGAGTGCTAGATACTGAGTGTGAGTACACTGACTGACAGAATGAGTGCTAGATACTGAGTGTGAGTGCACTGACTGACAGAATGAGTGCTAGATGCTGAGTGTGAGTGCACTGACTGACAGAATGAGTGCTAGATACTGAGTGTGAGTGCACTGACTGACAGAATGAGTGCTAGATACTGAGTGTGAGTGCACTGACTGACAGAATGAGTGCTAGATGCTGAGTGTGAGTGCACTGACTGACAGAATGAGTGCTAGATGCTGAGTGTGAGTGCACTGACTGACAGAATGAGTGCTAGATGCTGAGTGTGAGTACACTGACTGACAGAATGAGTGCTAGATACTGAGTGTGAGGGCACTGACTGACAGAATGAGTGCTAGATGCTGAGTGTGAGTGCACTGACTGACAGAATGAGTGCCAGATGCTGAGTGTGAGTGCACTGACTGACAGAATGAGTGCTAGATACTGAGTGTGAGTGCACTGACTGACAGAATGAGTGCTAGATACTGAGTGTGAGTGCACTGACTGACATAATGAGTGCTAGATACTGAGTGTGAGTGCACTGACTGACAGAATGAGTGCTAGATACTGAGTGTGAGTGCACTGACTGACAGAATGAGTGCTAGATACTGAGTGTGAATGCACTGACAGAATGAGTACTAGAAACAGAGTGTGAGTGCACTGACTGACAGAATGAGTGCTAGATGCTGAGTGTGAGTGCACTGACTGACAGAATGAGTGCTAGATGCTGAGTGTGAGTGCACTGACTGACAGAATGAGTGCTAGATGCTGAGTGTGAGTGCACTGACTGACAGAATGAGTGCTAGATGCTGAGTGTGAGTGCACTGACAGAATGAGTGCTAGATACTGAGTGTGAGTGCACTGACTGACAGAATGAGTGCTAGATGCTGAGTGTGAGTGCACTGACTGACAGAATGAGTGCCAGATGCTGAGTGTGAGTGCACTGACTGACAGAATGAGTGCTAGATACTGAGTGTGAGTGCACTGACTGACAGAATGAGTGCTAGATACTGAGTGTGAGTGCACTGACTGACAGAATGAGTGCTAGATACTGAGTGTGAGTGCACTGACTGACAGAATGAGTGCTAGATGCTGAGTGTGAGTGCACTGACTGACAGAATGAGTGCCAGATGCTGAGTGTGAGTGCACTGACTGACAGAATGAGTGCTAGATACTGAGTGTGAGTGCACTGACTGACAGAATGAGTGCTAGATACTGAGTGTGAGTGCACTGACAGACAGAATGAGTGCTAGATACTGAGTGTGAGTGCACTGACAGACAGAATGAGTGCTAGATACTGAGTGTGAGTGCACTGACTGACAGAATAAGTGTTAGACCCTGAGTGTGAGTGCACTGACTGAAAGAATGAGTGCTAGATACTGAGTGTGAGTGCACTGACAGAATGAGCGCTAGATACTGAGTGTGAGTGCACTGACTGACAGAATGAGTGCTAGATACTGAGTGTGAGTGCACTGACTGACAGAATGAGTGCTAGATACTGAGTGTGAGTGCACTGACAGAATGAGCGCTAGATACTGAGTGTGAGTGTACTGACTGACAGACTGAGTGCTAGATACTGAGTGTGAGTGCACTGACAGAATGAGCGCTAGATACTGAGTGTGAGTGCACTGACTGACAGAATGAGTGCTAGATACTGAGTGTGAGTGCACTGACTGACAGAATGAGTGCTAGATGCTGAGTGTGAGTGCACTGACTGACAGAATGAGTGCCAGATGCTGAGTGTGAGTGCACTGACTGACAGAATGAGTGCTAGATAATGAGTGTGAGTGCACTGACTGACAGAATGAGTGCTAGATACTGAGTGTGAGTGCACTGACTGACAGAATGAGTGCTAGATACTGAGTGTGAGTGCACTGACTGACAGAATGAGTGCTAGATGCTGAGTGTGAGTGCACTGACTGACAGAATGAGTGCCAGATGCTGAGTGTGAGTGCACTGACTGACAGAATGAGTGCTAGATACTGAGTGTGAGTGCACTGACTGACAGAATGAGTGCTAGATACTGAGTGTGAGTGCACTGACAGACAGAATGAGTGCTAGATACTGAGTGTGAGTGCACTGACAGACAGAATGAGTGCTAGATACTGAGTGTGAGTGCACTGACTGACAGAATGAGTGTTAGACCCTGAGTGTGAGTGCACTGACTGACAGAATGAGTGCTAGATACTGAGTGTGAGTGCACTGACTGACAGAATGAGTGCTAGATACTGAGTGTGAGTGCACTGACTGACAGAATGAGTGCTAGATGCTGAGTGTGAGTGCACTGACTGACAGAATGAGTGCCAGATGCTGAGTGTGAGTGCACTGACTGACAGAATGAGTGCTAGATACTGAGTGTGAGTGCACTGACTGACAGAATGAGTGCTAGATACTGAGTGTGAGTGCACTGACAGACAGAATGAGTGCTAGATACTGAGTGTGAGTGCACTGACAGACAGAATGAGTGCTAGATACTGAGTGTGAGTGCACTGACTGACAGAATGAGTGTTAGACCCTGAGTGTGAGTGCACTGACTGAAAGAATGAGTGCTAGATACTGAGTGTGAGTGCACTGACAGAATGAGCGCTAGATACTGAGTGTGAGTGCACTGACTGACAGAATGAGTGCTAGATACTGAATGTGAGTGCACTGACTGACAGAATGAGTGCTAGATACTGAGTGTGAGTGCACTGACTGACAGAATGAGTGTTAGACCCTGAGTGTGAGTGCACTGACTGAAAGAATGAGTGCTAGATACTGAGTGTGAGTGCACTGACAGAATGAGCGCTAGATACTGAGTGTGAGTGCACTGACTGACAGAATGAGTGCTAGATACTGAGTGTGAGTGCACTGACTGACAGAATGAGTGCTAGATACTGAGTGTGAGTGCACTGACTGACAGAATGAGTGTAGGATACTGAGTGAGTGCGCTGACATGGACCACGGCTATGCTGGTATGTGAGTATAGAGTGGGACCCGTCCTCACCGTCAGAGTCTCCGCTCAAGTTGAAGTCCATCATGGTGTGACCGAACTTTCCGTCATCGCCCTGCTTGGCGGCCAGCTGCTGCGACAGGCAATCTAACGACGCTTTCTCCTGCAGGAAAGACCCAGAATATATAATATTAAGGAGACGTCCATCAGTGTTAGCTACATACATACAGCTGTACAGGAGTCCTACATGTAACACGCGGTAACACAACACAAATATCCTGCTGTCCTGTAACGTTCTGCGTCACCTTCCGGCGTCACATAAGACAGGTCCCCTACAAACCGGAAACCACTTCATGCCCTGTGAGATGCAGAACCCCCGACAGAAGCCAGAGAGCTGTACCTATGCCGCATACATGTTTGCAGCAGTCACGCCAAACAGACCCGCTTGGCGCGCCAGGTTGCGTGAATCTTCCAGCGACTGGGTTTTCTTTGCTACTTTTTTTTCCAAAAATCCGTTTTATTGGCAATGCAATGCGTCTAGTACACAGGAGGAGACTGTGCTGAGTAATCTGATATGTGACACCTATATATATGTCTCTGATTATGGGGGTCATTCCGAGGTGATCGCTAGCTGCCGTTGTTCGCTGCGTAGCGATCAGTGAAAAATTGGATAATCTGCGCATGCGTATGCTCCGCAATGCGCACGCGCGTCGTACGGGTATAAAGTCCATTTTGGTTTTGCACTGGTTCTAGCGACTATTCCAATCACACAGCCGGCCGCAAGGAGATTGACAGGAAGGGGGCGTTTCTGGGTGTCAACTGACCGTTTTCAGGGAGAGCTTACAGAAACGCAGACGTGGCAGAAAAAACGCAGGCATGGCTGGGCGTTCGCTGGGCGGGTGTGTGACGTCAAAAGCCGTCCCTCCGTCGTTTGAATCAACGCACATGAAGAGTAACTACAGGGCTGTTCTTGTTTTGCACAAAATGATTTTGCAGGCGCTCTGCTGCACAGGCGTTCGCACTTCTGCAAAGCGAAAATACACTCCCGGTGGGTGGCGACAATGCGTTTGCACGGCTGCTAAAAACTGCTAGCGAGCGATCAACTCGGAATGACCCCCTATGTACACAATGTAGCAGCTACTGCTTTTTTCAATACAAGTTCTGTTCTTCTCCGTATACAGCCTCAGTCACACACAGTATACAGGTGTCACATATCACATTACTCAGCGCAGTCTCCTGGTGCATCCTAGTCACACTGTGCTCTGTATACAGCCTCAGTCACACACAGTATACAGGTGTCATATCACATTACTCAGCGCAGTCTCCTGGTGCGTCCTAGTCACTTTGTGCTCCGTATACAGCCTCAGTTACACACAGTATACAGGTGTCACATATCACATTACTCAGCGCAGTCTCCTGGTGCGTCCTAGTCACATTGTGCTCCGTATACAGCCTCAGTTACACACAGTATACAGGTGTCATATCGGGTGGTCTTCTGTATACCGGCGGTCGGGCTCCCGGCGCTCAGTATACCGGCGCCGGGAGCCCGACCGCCGGCATACCGACACTTATTTTCCCTCGTGGGGGTCCACGACCCCCATAGAGGGAGAATAAAATAGTGTGGCGCGCGTAGCGCGCCACCGTGCCCGTAGCGTGGCGAGCGCAGCGAGCCCGCAAGGGGCTCATTTGCGCTCGCCACACTGTCGGTCAGCCGGCGGTCGGGCTCCCGGCGCCGGTATGCTGGGCGCCGGGAGCCCGACCGCCGGCCAGCCGTAGTGAACCCGTCATATCACATTACTCAGCGCAGTCTCCTGGTGCGTCCTAGTCACATTGTGCTCCGTATACAGCGTCAGTCACACACAGTATACAGGTGTCATATATCACATTACTCAGCGCAGTCTCCTGGTGCATACTAGTCACATTGTGCTCCGTATACAGCCTCAGTCACTCAGTATACAGGTGTCTTATATCACATTACTCAGCACAGTCTCCTGGTGCGTCCTAGTCACATTGTGCTCCGTATACAGCCTCAGTCACACACAGTATACAGGTGTCACATATCACATTACTCATCGCTGCCTCCTGGTGCGTCTTAGTCACATTGTGCTCCGTATACAGCCTCAGTCACACACAGTATACAGGTGTCACATATCACATTACTCAGCGCAGTCTCCTGGTGCGTCCTAGTCACATTGTGCTCCGTATACAGCCTCAGTCACACACAGTATACAGGTGTCACATATCACATTACTCAGCGCAGTCTCATGGTGCGTCCTAGTCACATTGTACTCCGTATACAGCCTCAGTCACTCAGTATACAGGTGTCATATCACATTACTCAGCGCAGTCTCCTGGTGCATCCTAGTCACACTGTGCTCTGTATACAGCCTCAGTCACACACAGTATACAGGTCTCACATATCACATTACTCATCGCTGCCTCCTGGTGCGTCCTAGTCACATTGTGCTCCGTATACAGCAGCGGTGGCCAACCAGTGGCTCTTGAGTCGCATGAGGCTCTTTCTTTATTTAAATGTGGCTCCCGACACTCTAAATCATGTGACCTCTTCAGATACAGAAACTGCTGCACTCCAGCCAGAGATGCAGCAGCATTACAGGGACTGAAAATTGAAGGAGCCAGATACTAGAGGCGAGACACCCACTGGCAAACAGAGGACACATTAGGGACTGCAGCAATGGCATGAGTTGGTGGGGGAACTTTAGTGACACATGAGGGTGGGCTAGAGTGACACAAGGCGGAGCTGGCTGGAGTGATGAAGGAGGGTGCTGGAAGTAGTGTCACATGGGGAGCTCGCTGGAGTGACATAGGAGGGTGCTAGCTGGAGTGACACATGGGAGAGCTGGCTGGAGTGACATAGGAGGGTGGTAGCAGGAGTGACACATGGGAGAGCTGGCTGGAGTGACATAGGAGGGTGGTAGCAGGAGTGACACATGGGAGTGCTGGCTGGAGTGACATGGGGGGTGCTGGCAGAGTGACATAGGAGGGTGGTAGCAGGAGGACACATGGGGGAGCTGGCTGGAGTGACACATGGGGGAGCTGGCTGGAGTGACACATGGAGAGCTGGCTGGAGTGACACATGGGGGAGCTGGCTGGAGTGACATAGGAGGGTGCTAGCAGGAGTGACACATGGGAGAGCTGGCTGGAGTGACACATGGGAGAGCTGGCTGGAGTGACACATGGGTGAGCTGGCTGGAGTGACATAGGAGGGTGCTAGCAGGAGTGACACATGGGGAGCTGGCTGGAGTGACATAGGAGGGTGGTAGCAGGAGTGACACATGGGAGAGCTGGCTGGAGTGACATGGGGAGCTGGCTGGAGTGACATAGGAGGGTGGTAGCAGGAGTGACACATGGGAGAGCTGGCTGGAGTGACATAGGAGGGTGCTAGCAGGAGTGACACATGGGATAGCTGGCTGGAGTGACATGGGGAGCTGGCTGGAGTGACATAGGAGGGTGGTAGCAGGAGTGACACATGGGAGAGCTGGCTGGAGTGACATAGGAGGGTGGTAGCAGGAGTGACACATGGGAGTGCTGGCTGGAGTGACATGGGGGGTGCTGGCAGAGTGACATAGGAGGGTGGTAGCAGGAGTGACACATGGGGGAGCTGGCTGGAATGACACATGGGGGAGCTGGCTGGAGTGACACATGGGGGAGCTGGCTGGAGTGACACATGGGGAGCTGGCTGGAGTGACACATGGGGGAGCTGGCTGGAGTGACATAGGAGGGTGCTAGCAGGAGTGACACATGGGAGAGCTGGCTGGAGTGACACATGGGAGAGCTGGCTGGAGTGACACATGGGTGAGCTGACTGGAGTGACATAGGAGGGTGCTAGCAGGAGTGACACATGGGAGAGCTGGCTGGAGTGACACATGGGAGAGCTGGCTGGAGTGACACATGGGGAGCTGGCTGGAGTGACACATGGGGGAGCTGGCTGGAGTGACACATGGGGGAGCTGGCTGGAGTGACATGGGGAGCTGGCTGGAGTGACATAGGAGGGTGGTAGCAGGAGTGACACATGGGAGAGCTGGCTGGAGTGACATGGGGGAGCTGGCTGGAGTGACATGGGAGAGCTGGCTGGAGTGACATAGGAGGGTGGTAGCAGGAGTGACACATGGGGAGCTGGCTGAAGTGACATAGGAGGGTGCTGGCAGGAGTGTCACATGGGGAGCTGACTGGAGTGACATAGGAGGGTGGTAGCTGGAGTGACACATGGGGAGCTGGCTGGAGTGACATAGGAGGGTGCTAGCAGGAGTGTCACATGGGGAGCTGGCTGGAGTGACATAGGAGGGTGCTAGCAGGAGTGACACATGGGAGAGCTGGCTGGAGTGACATGGGGAGTTGGCTGGAGTGACATAGGAGGGTGCTAGCAGGAGTGACACATGGGGGAGCTGGCTGGAGTGACATAGGAGGGTGGTAGCTGGAGTGACACATGGGAGAGCTGGCTGGAGTGACATAGGAGGGTGGTAGCAGGAGTGACACATGGGGAGCTGGCTGGAGTGACATAGGAGGGTGGTAGCAGGAGTGACACATGGGGAGCTGGCTGGAGTGACATAGGAGGGTGGTAGCAGGAGTGACACATGGGATAGCTGGCTGGAGTGACATGGGGAGCTGGCTGGAGTGACATAGGAGGGTGGTAGCAGGAGTGACACATGGGAGAGCTGGCTGGAGTGACATAGGAGGGTGCTAGCAGGAGTGACACATGGGATAGCTGGCTGGAGTGACATGGGGAGCTGGCTGGAGTGACATAGGAGGGTGGTAGCAGGAGTGACACATGGGAGAGCTGGCTGGAGTGACATAGGAGGGTGGTAGCAGGAGTGACACATGGGAGTGCTGGCTGGAGTGACATGGGGGGTGCTGGCAGAGTGACATAGGAGGGTGGTAGCAGGAGTGACACATGGGGGAGCTGGCTGGAGTGACACATGGGGGAGCTGGCTGGAGTGACACATGGGGAGCTGGCTGGAGTGACACATGGGGGAGCTGGCTGGAGTGACATAGGAGGGTGCTAGCAGGAGTGACACATGGGAGAGCTGGCTGGAGTGACACATAAGAGAGCTGGCTGGAGTGACACATGGGTGAGCTGGCTGGAGTGACATAGGAGGGTGCTAGCAGGAGTGACACATGGGGAGCTGGCTGGAGTGACATAGGAGGGTGGTAGCAGGAGTGACACATGGGGGAGCTGGCTGGAGTGACACATGGGGGAGCTGGCTGGAGTGACACATGGGGGAGCTGGCTGGAGTGACATGGGGAGCTGGCTGGAGTGACATAGGAGGGTGGTAGCAGGAGTGACACATGGGAGAGCTGGCTGGAGTGACATGGGAGAGCTGGCTGGAGTGACATAGGAGGGTGGTAGCAGGAGTGACACATGGGGAGCTGGCTGGAGTGACATAGGAGGGTGCTGGCAGGAGTGTCACATGGGGAGCTGGCTGGAGTGACATAGGAGGGTGGTAGCTGGAGTGACACATGGGGAGCTGGCTGGAGTGACATAGGAGGGTGCTAGCAGGAGTGTCACATGGGGAGCTGGCTGGAGTGACATAGGAGGGTGCTAGCAGGAGTGACACATGGGAGAGCTGGCTGGAGTGACATGGGGAGTTGGCTGGAGTGACATAGGAGGGTGCTAGCAGGAGTGACACATGGGGGAGCTGGCTGGAGTGACATAGGAGGGTGGTAGCTGGAGTGACACATGGGAGAGCTGGCTGGAGTGACATAGGAGGGTGGTAGCAGGAGTGACACATGGGGAGCTGGCTGGAGTGACATAGGAGGGTGGTAGCAGGAGTGACACATGGGAGAGCGGGCTGGAGTGACATAGGAGGGTGGTAGCAGGAGTGACACATGGGGGAGCTGGCTGGAGTGACATAGGAGGGTGGTAGCTGGAGTGACACATGGGAGAGCTGGCTGGAGTGACACATGGGAGAGCTGGCTGGAGTGACATAGGAGGGTGCTAGCAGGAGTGACACATGGGAGAGCTGGCTGGAGTGACATAGGAGGGTGCTAGCAGGAGTGACACATGGGAGAGCTGGCTGGAGTGACATAGGAGGGTGGTAGCAGGAGTGACACATGGGGGAGCTGGCTGGAGTGACATAGGAGGGTGGTAGCTGGAGTGACACATGGGAGAGCTGGCTGGAGTGACACATGGGAGAGCTGGCTGGAGTGACATAGGAGGGTGCTAGCAGGAGTGACACATGGGAGAGCTGGCTGGAGTGACATAGGAGGGTGCTAGCAGGAGTGACACATGGGAGAGCTGGCTGGAGTGACATAGGAGGGTGGTAGCAGGAGTGACACATGGGGGAGCTGGCTGGAGTGACATAGGAGGGTGGTAGCTGGAGTGACACATGGGAGAGCTGGCTGGAGTGACACATGGGAGAGCTGGCTGGAGTGACATAGGAGGGTGCTAGCAGGAGTGACACATGGGAGAGCTGGCTGGAGTGACATAGGAGGGTGCTAGCAGGAGTGACACATGGGAGAGCTGGCTGGAGTGACATAGGAGGGTGGTAGCAGGAGTGACACATGGGGAGCTGGCTGGAGTGACATAGGAGGGTGGTAGCAGGAGTGACACATGGGAGAGCTGGCTGGAGTGACATGGGGGAGTTGGCTGGAGTGACATAGGAGGGTGCTAGCAGGAGTGACACATGGGAGAGCTGGCTGGAGTGACATAGGAGGGTGGTAGCAGGAGTGACACATGGGATAGCTGGCTGGAGTGACATGGGGGAGTTGGCTGGAGTGACATAGGAGGGTGCTAGCAGGAGTGTCACATGGGGGAACTTAAGTTTATTATGTGAATCTGGCTTTTTCAATTATTTTATGTGAAAGTGGCTTTTTCAATGGATCTGACTTTAATTTTTTTATTTCATGTCGTTCTGGCTTTTTCAATGTATTTTATACCAGGGGTGTGGTCTAGCAGGCACAAGGCCACATTACATTTTTGCATGCGCACCTTCGGCTCGATGTCAGCTCTTTGATGTACCTAACAAGGTTTTATGGCTCTTTGTCGCTGACTGGTTGGCCGCCCCTGGTATACAGCCTCAGTCCCACACAGTATACAGGTGTCATATATCACATTACTCAGCGCAGTCTCTTCATCCTAGCTGCATTGCATTGTGACTAAGATGCATTTTCAGTAAAAAGACGCCTGACGTTAGCAGAGCTGCACGGGAATCAGCGGCTCCCTCACGTCGGTCATCTTGCGCTGCGTAGGGCATTGAGGCTGGAGGACACATCTGTAGGGAACGGGAAATGCTCCGTCACTACAAGTTACCAGTCACGCCTTCACTGCGGTTAGTGATGTTCTCAGGTCGCAGAAGATAAAAAGTCCAATGTATCCATGTGTAAGTCGCTGTGTACGGACACTAGATTTAGGGGGGATCCTGCCCCCCCACACTGAGAACTTGGATGGCACTATCTATACATCTTACGGACGTTTCCTGAATAGACGCGAGTCAGAAGAGAAGTGAAATTAAACAGTGTAACGCCGCCCGGCTGCGCTGACTCTCCCCACTCCGTGCAGCGTTTCTGGGACTCTATTATGGCAGAAGACGGACCACCAGAGAGGATGAAAGGAAATTCTGATGTTTTAATGATTAATTAGTTATCTTTTTATTAGGCAGGAATGAATAAGTGTAGCGTGTGTTACTCCCCCTCCTCATCATATCTGGAATCTTCCGCAGATAAAGGACAATAACCCTCCCGAGAAACATCATTAAAACGTGAAGACGCTACGGAGGTGTGGGGGCTTCTGGGGGACACAGAGAGCAATAGCGAGAAAGGCACCGCCGGTATGTTCTACTTTCCCATAATAGGGACGGCGCACATAGTCTCTGATATGCGGCAGCTAATTACTGACACATGGTGACTAATTACTGACATGTCTATTATGTGACACCACAATGGAAGATTTCCATGTGTTACTGTATTGTATAGCAGCAGAGGGGGCAGGAGACAAGGGGGGGGGTCCAACGCCTTTCTGTACACCAAACCACACATATCTATATACAGTATATATACAATGTATCCAGTCACTTCCATGTTAGCCCACTAGAGGCAGTATGCCTTTAGTGCCTAGGGGCTCACAACAGAGAAAAATGGCAGCCAGCGCTTTCGTTACCTGGTAGAGTATTACATTTAATGACGTTAGGGGTAACTGCAGCAAAAAGGAGCAAATTTACAGCCCGGGAAAAGCATTGCAGGGGCGTGTGCTGGGGATGGAAGGGTAAATGTAAGAACTGCGGGGCTAATTCAGACCTGATTACTCGCTAGGGATTTTTTGCAGTCCTTTGTTCGCATAGTCGCCGCCCATAGGGGGAGTGTATTTTAGCTGTGCAAGTGTGCAATCGCATGTGTACCCGAGCTGTACAAACAGATCTTTTGCAGTGTCTGAGTAGCCCAGGACTTACTCAGCCGCTGCGATCACTTCAGCCTGTCCGTGGGCCGGAACTGACGTCAGGAACCCTCCCCGTCAGGAACGGTCAGTTACCACCCACAAACACCTTCTTCCAGTCTATCTCCTTGTGAACGCCCGTGCGAATGGTCCTTCGCACAAACCGATCACTCAGCGACGATCCTCTTTGTACCCGTGCGACGCGCCTGCGCATTGTGGTGCATACGCATGCGCAGTTTAGACCTGATCGCCAGCTGTACGCAAACGCAGCCTAGCAATCAGGTCTGAATTACCCCATGCAAACGTATTTTATTGCTCACATATATATATATTTTGTAGCTGCTTGGAGGGTGCATGTGCAATTCTATGTTGCTGTGCAAATTGAAAGCTGCCCGGGCTATGTGAGCGGGATGCCAAGACAGCAAGTATTTACCCTGCACGCAAACATAATCCTGTATCTGAGCGCCATTCAGCGCAGCGTGGCATATCTAGACGGGCACTTACCCCCTTGAACCAGATTTACTCTCAGCTCAAAACGAGGTCTGATATTTAATCAGCATTTATCTAAAACATGAAATCTGAAAACAAATTTTCTACAATATGCGATGTGGGAGAAGTGCGCGATAAAGTGGGGAGACCTTCCTGGCCACGGAAAAGTGACATTTCGTTAGCAGAATCCTATAGAAGGGTGTTTGTGGGCGTAAGAAAAGTACGAGATGATTGGAAGAAGTGTCTAGCGGCTGATTTGTGCTTTTTTGAAAAAAGTAAAAGAAAGCAAAAAGCTCACGAATTTCACTTAATTATAAAAGAATGAAATGAAAAATGAAAAAAATAAATTAAAACAAAATGTGCTTTGGGGGTAAATTGCGGCCTTATTAAAGTAACAAAAAAAAAGTTTAAAAAAAATGATGCAAAGCAATAATTTTTGGCTACAATAAACACTTTCATTAAGTGTTGGGTTAATAATCTAACAAAATAGCTGATTTGGGGGAAATTGAGTTTATTTTTATTTTTTTAACCCCATAAATGACATGTACTTATCGGCCCAATGAAGCTAATTGAAAACATGGGGGGGAATTGTGTCCAAGGGGTTCTGCAGCAGGTCCAGACATTTTTGCCTTGCAATAAAGATTTCCCTACCTTTTCCCACGCTCAGGAGGTAGCGAACAAAAACTGTGAGTTTGTAATTGAATTGCAAAACAGATTTGTATTGTCAATTTTCCGTGCAAATGGCAACTCGCACCTAACTGGATTGACCCCTAATTAGCAATCAGTGGACTTAAAACAAAGTATTATTTAATATGTACCAAGTGCCTCCTAGTATGTGAGCAATTATATCCAGCAGCCACATAAACATACTTCCCCGCACTCTGAATTAAATGTTACAGGCTGCAGAACCGTCTGTGTCAGGCGCCCCCAGGGGTACACCTACCGCGGCCTGACAAGCCCCAGTCTGGAGGAATTAATGGCAATCCTTTACGAGAGACTAAATTATGTAGAAAACACTGAATCTAGCGCTCTCAGGTTAGAGGCGGCGGCTCTGCGCGAGGAGTTACGGCTGCGTCGCTTCTCCTATCTTTACATTCCTGTCATTAGAAAAATAAAATGAAATAATTTGCAAACCCTCTGTGCTCGCACATAATCAGTCTCTGCCATGCGTGGGATCTCATTAGCTGGAAGTTATGGCACAGTGACAAGTGAGGGAGACCGACTGTATTGCGGTGTGTTTCAGCGACCATCTGTGAAAATACGGCTTGTAGCCATGGAAGACACACAGCTGTAAATATACCCATTCCGGGCAAAGGGCGATAAAATTAGCAGAACCTTAAACTCAAACTAAAGTGTTTAATGATGGTTGGTGCTGCGCACGGAGCCAGGGAAGGGATGGCGCAGGCTGAGGGCTGATGGGACAGACGTAGAAATCCTCGCCCGTCCTGGCTGCGTCCCAGAACATTACATGAGGTATACAGAACCCCGGCCTTAGGCACAGTGCGTGTCAGTAAACGATTGCAGGATATATTCCCAATGCTGCAGCTATCAGGCGGAACTAGAACACCCAGGAATATGGACAAAATAAAAATTCTATCTAGAAGTAAAAAAAAATATTTCTCCCACAATCTGACTGTTGTGTCCCCCAGTAACATTACTGATACACATGCTATTGCCACAATATTATGTAAGCGTTGGTTATCAGGCCCAGAATGCACAGCGCCGCGTCCTGTAAATACTGTATGACCGCTGCGCCAGGGGAAAATGATCTTACATGTAAACAGCTTGGAATGGAATATTACATCTCTGGCGACCGTGGTTCATAATCTCTTTTATCTCTGAGATCGCAACTCCAATATGTCCGCAGACTATTGTTGGCCTTTGCCAAAATGTTCTGGCTGCAGTGAGACAGGGAGCTGGGTGTCTAGAACGCTCCTGACGCATCATTTACAGCAAGGACCCCCCCCCTACCCCAACACTTTCCCTTGACAAGTCAGAAGGACGTGTAACTAGCTGAGCACAGAGCGGGGGGATTAGCAGATAAGTAAACAGCGGCCGTCGGACAATAGTGAGGAGTAAGCGAACACTTTCCGTGCAGATGGCCGGGCTCCGCTGAGTTAGTGAATAGGCTGAGCGGAGTCACTAGAACTGGCAGAAAGTCATGTGTGGGAACAACAGCTGATCTGTATTAAAGGAGATTAACTCATGCTGCCACGGTGGAGAGCCCGGGATTATTTTAATGTAGTTCCATTCCTGTGCAAGCCGTCAGCACAATTACTGCCCTCCACGTGAATGACTGATCTGTAACCACAGTTAAACAACTCGCTGCTTAGGGGCCCCTGTGCATCATGAAGACGAATTTCCATACCATCAAAATGCTTTTAATGGGCTCCCACATCCAGCCACAAGATCCGCTGTGTGACTATAGAGGAGTCGGGATGAAGGCTTCCTGTCCAAAATCATTTGTTCGGTTGTCACTTGACAATTCCCAGCTAGCACCAGGGGAGGGGAGGGGGGTGAGATGTAAGGTTGCCTCTGCTTTGGAAGATTAAAAAAAGGGTACAGATGCTTTCTGAATGCAACCAACTGCTGTACCCACAGCCGAATTCAATGCGCTTAACAAATAACGGCAATTTAGCTACGCTTGCGAGGAATAGCTCCAGTCACTTTACATTAGCATCTGCCTGAGTGTTAAAGCCTCTACTACGTGGGGAGCAAGGAGAGAGGAATTTCTGCTCCGAGCGTCCTTTCAAGAATGCTTAAATATTTGAATATAAATTCCTCTGTGCTCCGTGATCACTTCTTCAGCTACCCTGCGCTCTTTATCCCTCCCCACCTACCGCACATGACAGAGCGCGCGCAGCCAGACCTGCGCATCTCTTCCCTATCCCACCGACATCTCATGTTCCCCCACACTGAGTACCCAGTGACAAAGGCCAGGTCGTAGAGGGGAACAAGTAATGCTGCCCACTGTGCCACCCCATATATAATGGTAACCACTGTGCCATCCTATATATGTACGGTGCTAACCGCTGTGCTACCCGTTCTATGGTCTATGCCAGTGGTTCTCAAACTGTGTGCTGGGCCACCCTGGTGTGCCTCGCGGCTCTTTCAGGGGTGCCTTGGATTGGTGATCCAGGACCAATTCAAATTATTTATGGTCAATATAATAGGCAAAACCAGTGCTGATGACTGCCAATCATAACATATCTGGACAACCAGAAGCGAATCCTGTCCCTCGCCGCACAATTTAACTTAAGGATGACATATAAACACAATTTACTTCATTTAATATTTCTTTGTAAATTTCTCAATTAGAAACGTTGCGCCCAAGGGCGCCGTGCAATAAATTCTAAATACTCTAGGGCACCGTGATTCAAAAAAGTTTGTGAACCACTGGTGTACGCAATATGTAACAAGATATTATTTCTGTTACGTTACTATATACTGAGCTTGGCACAAACCTGCTTTACTACTTCCACTGAATCACAGACGATCTTTAAGATCACAGGAAACATTGACCTGGAGGCTAAAAGTCATTTTATCAATGAGATGTTACTTTCTTTTTCATATCCAGGTCTTTGCACTTGGAGCGCTGACAGAATATACATGAGTCTGCGTGTCAGGCCGGCGTAGCGTCTAATTAATATATATCTGTCATTAGCAGAGTCTCGTCAGCTTGTAATAAGTTTGAGCATTTAGTGGGATAACACAGCTTGTCAGGGCTGCCAGAGAGCGGTCGTATAGCCCCGTCTCCTACATGACATATGATAATGGTTTAAACCCCCAACGGCTCAGCTGAGAATCAGCTAAACGTCTGTTCCTGGAGAGGATGGTATTATACCCTCAAATCCCGCTCTGATCTCACTAACACTCCGGCGTTTCTGCCATTTCCAAGTCAACCCAGATATTTCAAAGAATTTACAGCAACGAAATAAGGAATAATTCACAATGGCAGCCGGGGACGGGGGAACTGAAATGTGCGCAACAAAACGAGCCCTGGCCGCTGACCTTCTCTGATCGGCAGTTGTTCAGGCTGAGGCTGTTCATTACTGCCACCTTCCCGTCCAGGACCTGCTGCTCCCGCCTGAGCTGCTCCTTCATCTGCCGCGCCTCCTGGATGGCCTTTGTCACTGCGTCGTGATCGTTTAAGTAGCCCGTTGAGGTGATAGAGGACAGGATGTCTGCGGGACAGAAGATGCTTTTCAGTGGCGGCAGATTTATCAACATTTTCATCAAAGTTACACAATAAGAGAAATCACACAATAACGGCACAATAACTGCAATAATAACTGGACTTGGGGCAAAATTCAGACCTGATCGCAGCAGCAGAATATTTCTCTAATGAGTAAAACCATGGGGGTTCATTCCGAGTTGATCGCTAGCTGCTTTCGTTCGCTGTGCAGCGATGAGGGGAAAAAAAATGGCACTTCTGCGCATGCGTGCTATTACAACGAACGATGTAGTTTCACACAAGGTCTAGCGAAGCTTTTCAGTCGCACTGCTGGCCGCAGAGTGATTGACAGGAAGAGGGCGTTTCTGGGTGTCGGCTGACCGTTTTCAGGGAGTGTTCGAAAAAATGCAGGCGTGCCAGGAAAAACGCAGGCGTGGCCGGGCGAACGCAGGGCGTGTTTGTGACGTCAAATCAGGAACTGAAGAGTCTGAAGTGATCGCAAGCGCTGAGTAGGTTTTGAGCTACTCTGAAACTGCACAAAAAAACAACTTTGCAATCCTTTCGTTCGCACTTCTGCTAAGCTAGAATACACTCCCAGTGGGAGGCGGCATAGCGTTTGCACGGCTGCTAAAAACTGCTAGTGAGCGAACAACTTGGAATGACCACCCATGTGCGCTGCAAGTGGGGCAGATGTAACATGTGCAGAGAGAGTTAGATTTGGGTGGGTTATATTGTTTCTGTGCAGGGTAAATCCTGGCTGCTTTATTTTTACACTGCAATTTAGATTTCAGTTTGATCACGCCCCACCCAAATCTACCTCTCTCTGCACATGTTACATCTGCCCCACCTGCAGTGCACATGGGCCCTCATTCCGAGTTGTTCGCTCGCTAGCAGATTTTAGCAGCATTGCACACGCTAGGCCGCCGCCCTCTGGGAGTGAATCTTAGCTTAGCAGAATTGCGAACGAAAGATTAGCAGAATTGCGAATAGAAATTTCTTAGTAGTTTCTGAGTAGCTCCAGACCTACTCACAAATAGCGATCAGTTCAGTCAGTTTCGTTCCTGGTTTGACGTCACAAACACATCCAGCGTTCGGCCAGCCACTCCCCCGTTTCTTCAGACACTCCCACGTTTTTCCCTGACACGCCTGCGTTTTTCCGCACACTCCCATAAAACGGCCATTTTCCGCCCAGAAACACCCACTTCCTGTCAATCACACTCCGATCACTTCAACGATGAAAAAACCTTGTTACGCCGTGAGTAAAATACCAAACTTTTGTGCTAATTTACTTGGAGCAGGCGCACTGCGAACATTGCGCATGCGCAGTTTGCGACTAATCGCTCCGTAGCGAAAAAAACTAACGAGCGAACAACTCGGAATCACCCCCATGGTTGTGCCCATTAGAGAAAAAGTTTGCTGTTGCGATCAGGTGTGAATTAGGCCTTTGTTGTGGTATGTATCCATGTTTATGACATATATTTAGGGTTTGGTATAATAAAAGCGTCAGACTGTCCAGCTGTATGTGCTTAGTATTGTCATGCCAGTGTTCAGTGATGGAGTAAACAGCAGTCACTGATAACTAACACTTAGATTATAGGAAAAACTCCTAAAATTACTTGTTAAATCAATGCCATCTGTATATTCTCTAATGTGTTATTTGTTATTAATCTAGGCGCTCCGATAATACTCTGATGTTGTGCAGTGTAAGAACACGGCTGCTGGAAACCGCGGGGTATAATGAAAGCAGACCGAAGGTGAATTAGTCACAAACTTGGACAGACAGTGAGTAAAACTTTCCTGTTCACGCTACAATTAATTCTCCCACCATCCTCCGGGCTGCTGGCTAACTCTGCTCACACTCCCCCCTGATACAGGCCCTGGAGATTAAGATGTAATATAGCGCAGCGCGATTACAGGATGGCGTCAATCAAGCCGTCTTCGGATGTTCCTGTAAGGAGCTGTCAGCGTTTTGCAGAGTGTCGGAAAACAAAGGGCGAACGGAGATGAAGAAAAACAAACAAACAAGCAGATAATAAACGGCGACACAGACTAAATGTAACGAGATTCATCGCCGGTGTCTAACAGATGGGGGGGATTGCGGGACAGGAGGCAGCCGCTAATCGCACAGAAAATGACCGGCTTGCCTGAACATGTTCTGCGGATTCCAGAAAACTTTACAACCTAATCCATTTTTAGAACAAAAAACATCTGGGCATAAGTCCTCTAATCTGCCAAAACATGCGATTAAATCCTATGATTTGTTGAAAAACACTAAGATTAAAGAAAGGAAATGTAAAATTGCTAACTGCCGTGTTGTGAAAGTGTTATTAATACTCTTTCTTTGTGTCAATTATGAATGTTGTGTTTGCAAGAGCCCTGTCTAATCACTTCAGATTACACATCCTCGTTGTATCACTGGACTTCTCTATCTGATCCGAGCGCTGCCAAGACCTGAAGAAAGCATTGTCTTCGTGTTTGAAAGAGTTCAGCGGGGAAACTGGTGTCAGATTAGTTCAGCTAAACCGTGCTGCAAGGCCTCTCCGCCGGGAGTGTTACAACGGGAGGATATTCAGAGCAGAAATGAATTAAATCTTTAAGAAGGGAAAATAATCTTCTGTGCGCTCAGACAGATTTGTGAAGAGCGCGCAGAACTACTGGAAGTAGGTCGAGGACTTTGTACCTCCGGTGAAGAGTCTGGAGTACAAAGGATCGTTAGGACTGAGAGCTGTCAGCGGCGGGTAACGCTCGGCAATGTTTTGTCTCCACGTCGAGTGACCGACTTCAGCACCATGGACAGAGCCGGAGGGATCTCTTATCAGCTCTGTGCACCTCTGGGTTCCACCAGACGCACATTCAACGTAGGTGCGTTTTAGGGAACATTATAAACACCGAGAAGCCTTAGGGGGTCATTCCGAGTTGATCGCTCGCTAGCAGTTTTTAGCAGCCGTGCAAACGCTATTTCCCGCCGCCCACCGGGAGTGTATTTTAGCTTAGCAGAAGTGCGAACGAAAAGATCGCAGAGCGACGAAAAAGTTTTTTTGTGCAGTTTTAAAGTAGCTCAAAACCTACTCAGCGCTTGCGATGACTTCAGACTGTTCAGTTACTGTTTTGACGTCACAAACACGCCCTGCGTTCGCCCGGCCACGCCTGCATTTTCCCTGGCACGCCTGCGTTTTTTCGAACACTCCCTGAAAATGGTCAGTTGACACCCAGAAACGCCCACTTCATGTCAATCACTCTGCGGCCACCAGTGCGACTGAAAAGCTTCGCTAGACCTTGTGTGATACTACATCGTTCGTTGTAATAGTACGTTGCGCGTGCGCATTGCGCCGCATACGCATGCGCAGAAGTGCATTTTTTTTGCCTCATCGCTGCGCAGCGAATGAATGCAGCTAGCGATCAACTCGGAATGACCCCCTTAGTGCAGAGAAAATAAAGGATGTAATAAGTAGGTTATTGGGGATATTGTGGGGTATCACAGGCCACCATTCCTCTAGGCACAGACGCAGCTTGGAAAGTGGAGACCGAGGCGCCTGCCGAGACACGGGATCCAATGAGTCAGGCACTGCAAGCGAATGATTCCACGTTACCACTGAGTCATGTTCCAGGGAAGCAGCTTGTGAGGGGAATTGGCTAAAGGAGTACAAGGAGGAGGGAGGCTCGTCTGAATCAGCAGAAACGCAGTGAAGTCTGCTGGCGGGACATCATGTTGTAAATCCATAGTACATAGGAATGCACATACGTCATAGAGACATAAAATGCCTCAAAGGGCAAATAAACAGCAGAACTTTTATTTGTATCTTGTGTTTTTTTAAATGCAAATGCAGAGTACTGTGGGGCAGATGTACTAAGCCTGGAGAAGTGATCAGTGATAAGTGCAAGGTGATAAATGCACCAGCCAGTCAGCTTTTTACTGTCAATTTACATATTGGAGCTGATTGGCTGGTGCGTTATCACCTTGCACTTATCCCTGATTTATCACTTCTCTAGGCTTAATACATCTGCCCCTTTGTGTCCCATTTTGGGAAAGGTGTTCTATAAATAACATTATTATTACAAAATTGCAGCGCACCTCATTATAGTAGACTATTCCCGCCCCCTCCTTTACAGACAGCTGAAGCTCCTCCCACAGCGCTAGAATAGTGTCCTGATGGGGTCTCGTACAGGTAAAAAAAAACTGTGGCATCACTGACCTAACCGGTTTTTAACAATCGACCAACCCACTGCGTATTGCTACAAAGTAAGTCTGCCAATCTGTCAGTCGCTCTGCGTCTACGGACGCTCCCCTCCCCTAACGTGGCCGTCTGCTACCGGGTGGATATAATTCCCCCCCGTCTAGTCACTTGTATACGTATAGGGTTGGGTATACGTCACCTGACCGCCGGTCACATAACATCGCATGCAGCACGCCAATCTGCAACCTCTGAGATATATTACTGTTCAGTAGTGGCTTTGCCCAATCTGTAAGGAGATACAACGTCAGTTTATGACGCGGAAGGCGTTACCGTGCGCTCTGCATCCCTGTAGGGATAAGCCAGAACAGATCGCAGCACAGTAATTACAACGTAACCAGCCGCATATGTTGTGTGTGTATTGGCGGCTAACAATGAGTTTGACAACATAAGAAAACCTGTTTAGGATCTTTCATTGTATGTTTGTATATCCGCTGCGTAAATGAGACATAAATGTAATCTGTTGTCTGAGATGTGATATAAGTATATAATTAACACCTGCTTGCACTTCCTCTAACAAAAAGTAAAACATCTTAATTGGATATATACTTTTCAAAGTTTGCTCATTTGCATATAGCATAATTAGCTTTGTAAAAAAAAACAAAAATATATAAAAAATTACCAACTGATGTAGACATCTTGTATTTTGACATGGCAGAGCTATAAAAAGCCATGTGAGGGATGAATAATGAGCAGGCACCACTTACACCCATCCTACATGGAATAATCAGCAATGTCATGTGATCCCAGTGCTGCAAATGTGAGGGGGGCTGATTACGGGGAGCCCTGGGTCGTAAGGTCACCTAGGGACAGAGTGGGATGGATGGTCCCCAGGGGAGGGAACCCAACCAATCACAGAGAGGGAGAGTCGCAGCCGCAGGACCTGATGGGAAAGAGCCGTCCACCCTTGTTCTGTATGTCCACAGCCAGTGCCAGGCTCTCTCATTGGCAGCTCATCCGTCCCATTACTCACCATGTAAGAAGGAGTAACGCATGTGATTGGTGTCTGGTGTGCAATGTTCCGTAGTCGCATCTTCCTAACATTCTTCAAAGACACAGTGACCGATATATAGCGATGGTGCAAGGATTTGTTAACACGTCGCCAACAGAGAGATGTAGTTTCAACAGGACAAGGCCACCTCCAATACAGCCGGAATCACCAGGGCTTACTTGGAAGAGTGTCTTCCAGGACGACTGATCTCCCAGGGGTTGTGGCCAGCGCGACCCCTCGACTATTATTTCTGGGGATACCTGAATGATACTGTCTACGCAACGCACCCGCACAGTATTCCAGGACTGCAAGAGAACTGTGCAGATACAATGTCACGAGGAACATGATTAGTAGCCGTGTCCATGTGTGTGACGCACAGAACGGCGGCCACTTCCAGCACTTAACGGTGAAAGAAATCGTTGCCCCATACGGTTGCATGACTGTTTGAACACCCCGTATATACATATAGAGCACAGTACAGTACAGGCCGGGATTCTATTCCAATATTAGATGTCAGCAAAGTATATTCCCTTATCTTTGGCAAGAATGGAGATACGACGTTGCTTTAGGTGTAGACTTCATATACATGGATGGAAATTATTTCTGAGCGCTGAGAAAACAGATCCTGAGTAACACATACAACAAGAGGCTGGCGTGTGAATGGCTCCTGCGCTCAGTAACGTGTACGGATGTCTGTGTATCAGGGGCGGTAGCGTGAATGGATGTCTGTGTATCTGGGGAGGTAGTGTGTATGGATGTCTGTGTATCAGGGGCGGTAGCGTGAATGGATGTCTGTGTATCAGGGGCGGTAGCGTGAATGGATGTCTGTGTATCAGGGGCGGTAGCGTGAATGGATGTCTGTGTATCAGGGGCGGTAGCGTGTACGGATGTCTGTGTATCAGGGGCGGTAGCGTGAATGGATGTCTGTGTATCAGGGGTGGTAGCGTGTACGGATGTCTGTGTATCAGGGGCGGTAGCGTGTACGGATGTCTGTGTATCAGGGGCGGTAGCGTGAATGGATGTCGGTGTATCAGGGGCGGTAGCGTGTATGGATGTCTGTGTATCAGGGGTGGTAGCGTGTACGGATGTCTGTGTATCAGGGGTGGTAGCGTGTACGGATGTCTGTGTATCAGGGGCGGTAGCGTGTATGGATGTCTGTGTATCAGGGGTGGTAGCGTGTACGGATGTCTGTGTATCAGGGGCGGTAGCGTGTATGGATGTTTATGTATCAGGAACGGTAGCGTGTATGGATGTCTGTGTATCAGGGGTGGTAGCGTGTACGGATGTCTGTGTATCAGGGGCGGTAGCGTGTATGGATGTTTATGTATCAGGAACGGTAGCGTGTACGGATGTCTGTGTATCAGGAACGGTAGCGTGTATGGATGTCTGTGTATCAGGGGCGGTAGCGTGTATGGATGTCTGTGTATCTGGGGTGGTAGCGTGTATGGATGTCTGTGTATCAGGGGTGGTAGCGTGTATGGATGTCTGTGTATCTGGGGTGGTAGCGTGTATGGATGTCTGTGTATCAGGGGTGGTATCGTGTACGGATGTCTGTGTATCAGGGGTGGTATCGTGTACGGATGTCTGTGTATCAGGGGTGGTATCGTGTACGGATGTCTGTGTATCAGGGGTGGTAGCGTGTATGGATGTCTGTGTATCAGGGGTGGTATCGTGTACGGATGTCTGTGTATCAGGGGTGGTATCGTGTACGGATGTCTGTGTATCAGGGGTGGTATCGTGTACGGATGTCTGTGTATCAGGGGAGGTAGTGTGTATGGATGTCTGTGTATCAGGGGTGGTAGCGTGTACAGATGTCTGTGTATCAGGGGTGGTAGCGTGTATGGATGTCTGTGTATCAGGGGTGGTATTGTGTACAGATGTCTGTGTATCAGGGGTGGTAGCGTGTATGGATGCCTGTGTATCAGGGGTGGTAGCGTGTACGGATGTCTGTGTATCAGGGGCGGTAGCGTGTACGGATGCCTGTGTATCAGGGGTGGTAGCGTGTACGGATGTCTGTGTATCAGGGGTGGTATTGTGTACAGATGTCTGTGTATCAGGGGTGGTAGCGTGTATGGATGTCTGTGTATCAGGGGTGGTAGCGTGTACGGATGTCTGTGTATCAGGGGTGGTAGCGTGTACGGATGTCTGTGTATCAGGGGTGGTATTGTGTACGGATGTCTGTGTATCAGGGGTGGTAGCGTGTACGGATGTCTGTGTATCAGGGGTGGTAGCGTGTGCGGATGTCTGTGTATCAGGGGTGGTAGCGTGTACGGATGTCTGTGTATCAGGAGCGGTAGCGTGTACGGATGTCTGTGTATCAGGGGTGGTATTGTGTACGGATGTCTGTGTATCAGGGGTGGTAGCGTGTATGGATGTCTGTGTATCAGGGGTGGTAGCGTGTGCGGATGTCTGTGTATCAGGGGTGGTAGCGTGTATGGATGTCTGTGTATCAGGGGTGGTAGCGTGTACGGATGTCTGTGTATCAGGGGTGGTATTGTGTACGGATGTCTGTGTATCAGGGGTGGTAGCGTGTACGGATGCCTGTGTATCAGGAATGGTAGCGCGTACGGATGTCTGTGTATCAGGGGTGGTAGCGTGTGCGGATGTCTGTGTATCAGGGGTGGTAGCGTGTACGGATGTCTGTGTATCAGGAGTGGTAGCGTGTACGGATGTCTGTGTATCAGGGGTGGTATTGTGTACGGATGTCTGTGTATCAGGGGTGGTAGCGTGAATGGATGTCTGTGTATCAGGGGTGGTAGCGTGAATGGATGTCTGTGTATCAGGGGCGGTAGCGTGAATGGATGTCTGTGTATCAGGGGTGGTAGCGTGAATGGATGTCTGTGTATCAGGGGTGGTAGCGTGTATGGATGTCTGTGTATCAGGGGCGGTAGCGTGAATGGATGTCTGTGTATCAGGGGAGGTAGCGTGTACGGATGTCTGTGTATCAGGGGTGGTAGCGTGTGCGGATGTCTGTGTATCAGGGGTGGTAGCGTGTACGGATGTCTGTGTATCAGGAGCGGTAGCGTGTACGGATGTCTGTGTATCAGGGGCGGTAGCGTGTATGGATGTCTGTGTATCAGGGGTGGTAGCGTGTACGGATGTCTGTGTATCAGGGGCGGTAGCGTGTATGGATGTTTATGTATCAGGAACGGTAGCGTGTACGGATGTCTGTGTATCAGGAGCGGTAGCGTGTATGGATGTCTGTGTATCAGGGGTGGTAGCGTGTACGGATGTCTGTGTATCAGGAACGGTAGCGTGTATGGATGTCTGTGTATCAGGGGTGGTATTGTGTACAGATGTCTGTGTATCAGGGGTGGTAGCGTGTACGGATGTCTGTGTATCAGGGGCGGTAGCGTGTATGGATGTCTGTGTATCAGGGGTGGTATTGTGTACGGATGTCTGTGTATCAGGGGTGGTATTGTGTACAGATGTCTGTGTATCAGGGGTGGTAGCGTGTATGGATGTCTGTGTATCAGGGGTGGTAGCGTGTACGGATGTCTGTGTATCAGGGGTGGTAGCGTGTACGGATGTCTGTGTATCAGGGGCGGTAGCGTGTACGGATGTCTGTGTATCAGGGGCGGTAGCGTGTACGGATGTCTGTGTATCAGGAACGGTAGCGCGTACGGATGTCTCTGTATCAGGGGTGGTAGCGTGTGCGGATGTCTGTGTATCAGGGGTGGTAGCGTGTACGGATGTCTGTGTATCAGGAGCGGTAGCGTGTACGGATGTCTGTGTATCAGGGGTGGTATTGTGTACAGATGTCTGTGTATCAGGGGAGGTAGCGTGTACAGATGTCTGTGTATCAGGGGAGGTAGCGTGTACGGATGTCTGTGTATCAGGGGAGGTAGCGTGTACGGATGTCTGTGTATCAGGGGTGGTAGCGTGTACAGATGTCTGTGTATCAGGGGAGGTAGTGTGTATGGATGTCTGTGTATCAGGGGTGGTAGCGTGTACGGATGTCTGTGTATCAGGGGTGGTAGCGTGTATGGATGTCTGTGTATCAGGGGCGGTAGCGTGTATGGATGTCTGTGTATCAGGGGTGGTAGCGTGTATGGATGTCTGTGTATCAGGGGTGGTAGCGTGTACGGATGTCTGTGTATCAGGAGCGGTAGCGTGTACGGATGTCTGTGTATCAGGGGTGGTAGTGTGTACAGATGTCTGTGTATCAGGGGTGGTAGCGTGTACAGATGTCTGTGTATCAGGGGAGGTAGCGTGTACGGATGTCTGTGTATCAGGGGAGGTAGCGTGTACGGATGTCTGTGTATCAGGGGTGGTAGCGTGTACAGATGTCTGTGTATCAGGGGAGGTAGTGTGTATGGATGTCTGTGTATCAGGGGTGGTAGCGTGTACGGATGTCTGTGTATCAGGGGTGGTAGCGTGTATGGATGTCTGTGTATCAGGGGCGGTAGCGTGTATGGATGTCTGTGTATCAGGGGTGGTAGCGTGTACGGATGTCTGTGTATCAGGGGCGGTAGCGTGTATGGGTGTTTATGTATCAGGAACGGTAGCGTGTACGGATGTCTGTGTATCAGGGGCGGTAGCGTGTATGGATGTTTATGTATCAGGAACGGTAGCGTGTATGGATGTCTGTGTATCAGGGGTGGTAGCGTGTACGGATGTCTGTGTATCAGGAACGGTAGCGTGTACGGATGTCTGTGTATCAGGGGTGGTAGTGTGTACGGATGTCTGTGTATCAGGGGTGGTAGCGCGTACGGATGTCTGTGTATCAGGGGTGGTAGCGTGTACGGATGTCTGTGTATCAGGGGCGGTAGCGTGTATGGATGTCTGTGTATCAGGGGAGGTAGTGTGTACAGATGTCTGTGTATCAGGGGAGGTAGTGTGTACAGATGTCTGTGTATCTGGGGTGGTAGCGTGTACAGATGTCTGTGTATCAGGGGAGGTAGTGTGTACAGATGTCTGTGTATCAGGGGTGGTAGCGTGTATGGATGTCTGTGTATCAGGGGAGGTAGTGTGTACAGATGTCTGTGTATCAGGGGCGGTAGCGTGTACAGATGTCTGTGTATCAGGGGAGGTAGTGTGTACAGATGTCTGTGTATCAGGGGCGGTAGCGTGTATGGATGTCTGTGTATCAGGGGTGGTAGCGTGTACAGATGTCTGTGTATCAGGGGCGGTAGCGTGTACAGATGTCTGTGTATCAGGGGAGGTAGTGTGTACAGATGTCTGTGTATCAGGGGTGGTAGCGTGTATGGATGTCTGTGTATCAGGAACGGTAGCGTGTATGGATGTCTGTGTATCAGGGGTGGTAGCGTGTGCGGATGTCTGTGTATCAGGGGTGGTATCGTGTACGGATGTCTGTGTATCAGGAACGGTAGCGTGTACAGATGTCTGTGTATCAGGGGAGGTAGTGTGTACGGATGTCTGTGTATCAGGGGTGGTATCGTGTACGGATGTCTGTGTATCAGGAACGGTAGCGTGTATGGATGTCTGTGTATCAGGGGTGGTAGCGTGTGCGGATGTCTGTGTATCAGGGGCGGTAGCGCGTACGGATGTCTGTGTATCAGGGGTGGTAGCGTGTACGGATGTCTGTGTATCAGGGGTGGTAGCGTGTATGGATGTCTGTGTATCAGGGGAGGTAGTGTGTATGGATGTCTGTGTATCAGGGGTGGTATCGTGTACGGATGTCTGTGTATCAGGAACGGTAGCGTGTATGGATGTCTGTGTATCAGGGGTGGTAGCGTGTATGGATGTCTGTGTATCAGGGGTGGTATCGTGTACGGATGTCTGTGTATCAGGAACGGTAGCGTGTGCGGATGTCTGTGTATCAGGGGCGGTAGCGCGTACGGATGTCTGTGTATCAGGGGTGGTAGCGTGTACGGATGTCTGTGTATCAGGGGTGGTAGCGTGTATGGATGTCTGTGTATCTGGGGTGGTAGCGTGTACAGATGTCTGTGTATCAGGAACGGTAGCGTGTACAGATGTCTGTGTATCAGGGGTGGTAGCGTGTATGGATGTCTGTGTATCAGGGGTGGTATCGTGTACGGATGTCTGTGTATCAGGGGTGGTAGCGTGTACGGATGTCTGTGTATCAGGAACGGTAGCGTGTACAGATGTCTGTGTATCAGGGGTGGTAGCGTGTATGGATGTCTGTGTATCAGGGGTGGTATCGTGTACGGATGTCTGTGTATCAGGAACGGTAGCGTGTATGGATGTCTGTGTATCAGGGGTGGTAGCGTGTGCGGATGTCTGTGTATCAGGGGCGGTAGCGTGTACGGATGTCTGTGTATCAGGGGCAATAGCGTATACAGATGTCTGTGTATCAGGGGCGGTAGCGTGTACGGATGTCTGTGTATCAGGGGCGGTAGCGTGTATGGATGTTTATGTATCAGGAACGGTAGCGTGTACGGATGTCTGTGTATCAGGGGCGGTAGCGTATACAGATGTCTGTGTATCAGGGGCGGTAGCGTGTACGGATGTCTGTGTATCAGGGGCAATAGCGTATACAGATGTCTGTGTATCAGGGGCGGTAGCGTGTATGGATGTCTGTATATCAGGGGTGGTAGCGTGTATGGATGTCTGTGTATCAGGAACGGTAGCGTGTACGGATGTCTGTGTATCTGGGGTGGTAGCGTGTATGGATGTCTGTGTATCAGGGGTGGTAGCGTGTATGGATGTCTGTGTATCAGGAACGGTAGCGTGTACGGATGTCTGTGTATCTGGGGTGGTAGCGTGTATGGATGTCTGTGTATCAGGGGTGGTAGCGTGTATGGATGTCTGTGTATCAGGGGCGGTAGCGTGTATGGATGTTTATGTATCAGGAACGGTAGCGTGTACGGATGTCTGTGTATCAGGGGCGGTAGCGTGTATGGATGTTTATGTATCAGGAACGGTAGCGTGTATGGATGTCTGTGTATCAGGGGTGGTAGCGTGTACGGATGTCTGTGTATCAGGGGTGGTATTGTGTACAGATGTCTGTGTATCTGGGGCGGTAGCGTGTATGGATGTCTGTGTATCAGGGGAGGTAGTGTGTATGGATGTCTGTGTATCAGGGGTGGTAGCGTGTATGGATGTCTGTGTATCAGGGGCGGTAGCGTGTATGGATGTCTGTGTATCAGGAACGGTAGCGTGTACGGATGTCTGTGTATCAGGGGTGGTATCGTGTACGGATGTCTGTGTATCAGGAACGGTAGCGTGTACGGATGTCTGTGTATCAGGGGTGGTAGCGTGTGCGGATGTCTGTGTATCAGGGGCGGTAGCGTGTATGGATGTTTATGTATCAGGAACGGTAGCGTGTACGGATGTCTGTGTATCAGGGGCGGTAGCGTGTATGGATGTCTGTGTATCAGGAACGGTAGCGTGTACGGATGTCTGTGTATCAGGGGAGGTAGTGTGTATGGATGTCTGTGTATCAGGGGCGGTAGCGTGTATGGATGTCTGTGTATCAGGAACGGTAGCGTGTACGGATGTCTGTGTATCAGGGGTGGTATCGTGTACGGATGTCTGTGTATCAGGAACGGTAGCGTGTACGGATGTCTGTGTATCAGGAACAGTAGCGCGTACGGATGTCTGTGTATCAGGGGTGGTAGCGTGTGCGGATGTCTGTGTATCAGGGGCGGTAGCGTGTACAGATGTCTGTGTATCAGGGGCAATAGCGTATACAGATGTCTGTGTATCAGGGGCGGTAGCGTGTACGGATGTCTGTGTATCAGGGGCGGTAGCGTGTACAGATGTCTGTATCAGGGGCGGTAGCGTTTACAGATGTCTGTGTATCGGGTGGTAGCGTGTACGGATGTCTGTGTATCAGGTGCGATAGCATGTACAGATGTCTGTGTATCAGGAACGGTAGCGTATACAGATGTCTGAATTAGGGGGTAGCGTGTACGGATGTCTGTGTATCAGGGGCGGTAGTGTGTACAGATGTCTGTATATCATGGTTGGTAGCGTGTGCGGATGTCTGTGTATCACGGGTGGTAGCGTGTATGGATGTCTGTATATCAGGGGCGGTAGCGTGTACAGATGTCTGTGGATCAGGGGCGGTAGCGTGTACAGATGTCTGTGTATCAGGGGCGTTAGCGTGTACAGATGTCTGTGTATCAGGGGAGGTAGCGTGTACAGAGGTCTGTGTGTATCAGGGGCGGTAGCGTGGACAGATGTCTGTGTGTATCAGGGGCGGTAGCGTGTACGGATGTCTGTGTGTATCAGGGGCGGTAGCGTGTACGGATGTCTGTGTATCAGGGGCGGTAGCGTGTACAGATGTCTGTGTGTATCAGGGGCGGTAGCGTGTACGGGTGTCTGTGTTTCAGGGGCAGTAGCGTGTAAGGATGTCTGTGTATCGGGAAGGTAGCGTGTACGGATGTCTGTGTATCAGAGACGGTAGCGCGTACGGATGTCTGTGTGTATCACGGGCGGTAGCGTGTACGGATGTCTGTGTTTCAGGGGCAGTAGCGTGTACAGATGTCTGTGTTTCAGGGGCAGTAGTGTGTACGGATGTCTGTGTATCAGGGCCGGTAGCCTGTACAGATGTCTGTGTTTCAGGGGCAGTAGTGTGTACGGATGTCTGTGTATCAGAGACGGTAGCGTGTACGGATGTTTGTGTATCACGGGTGGTAGCGTGTACGGATGTCTGTGTGTATCAGGGGCGGTAGCATGTGCGGATGTCTGTGTATCAGGAGCGGTAGCGTGTATGGATGTCTGTGTATCAGGGGCGGTAGCGTGTATGGATGTCTGTGTATCAGGGGTGGTAGCGTGTACGGATGTCTGTGTATCAGGGGCGGTAGCGTGTATGGGTGTTTATGTATCAGGAACGGTAGCGTGTACGGATGTCTGTGTATCAGGGGCGGTAGCGTGTATGGATGTTTATGTATCAGGAACGGTAGCGTGTACGGATGTCTGTGTATCAGGAACGGTAGCGTGTATGGATGTCTGTGTATCAGGGGTGGTATTGTGTACAGATGTCTGTGTATCAGGGGTGGTAGCGTGTATGGATGTCTGTGTATCAGGGGTGGTAGCGTGTACGGATGTCTGTGTATCAGGGGTGGTAGCGTGTACGGATGCCTGTGTATCAGGGGTGGTAGCGTGTACGGATGCCTGTGTATCAGGGGCGGTAGCGTGTATGGATGTTTATGTATCAGGAACGGTAGCGTGTACGGATGTCTGTGTATCAGGAACGGTAGCGTGTACGGATGTCTGTGTATCAGGAACGGTAGTGTGTATGGATGTCTGTGTATCAGGGGTGGTATTGTGTACAGATGTCTGTGTATCAGGGGTGGTAGCGTGTATGGATGTCTGTGTATCAGGGGTGGTAGCGTGTGCGGATGCCTGTGTATCAGGAACGGTAGCGCGTACGGATGTCTGTGTATCAGGGGTGGTAGCGTGTACAGATGTCTGTGTATCAGGGGAGGTAGTGTGTATGGATGTCTGTGTATCAGGGGTGGTAGCGTGTGCGGATGTCTGTGTATCAGGGGCGGTAGCGTGTACGGATGCCTGTGTATCAGGAACGGTAGCGCGTACGGATGTCTGTGTATCAGGGGAGGTAGCGTGTACGGATGTCTGTGTATCAGGGGTGGTAGCGTGTACGGATGTCTGTGTATCAGGGGTGGTAGCGTGTACGGATGCCTGTGTATCAGGAACGGTAGCGCGTACGGATGTCTGTGTATCAGGGGAGGTAGCGTGTACGGATGTCTGTGTATCAGGCGTGGTAGCGTGTACGGATGTCTGTGTATCAGGGGCGGTAGCGTGTATGGGTGTTTATGTATCAGGAACGGTAGCGTGTACGGATGTCTGTGTATCAGGGGCGGTAGCGTGTATGGATGTTTATGTATCAGGAACGGTAGCGTGTACAGATGTCTGTGTATCTGGGGCGGTAGCGTGTATGGATGTCTGTGTATCAGGGGTGGTAGCGCGTACGGATGTCTGTGTATCAGGGGCGGTAGCGTGTACGGATGTCTGTGTATCAGGGGAGGTAGTGTGTACAGATGTCTGTGTATCTGGGGTGGTAGCGTGTACGGATGTCTGTGTATCAGGGGTGGTAGCGTGTATGGATGTCTGTGTATCAGGGGCGGTAGCGTGTATGGATGTCTGTGTATCAGGGGTGGTAGCGTGTACGGATGTCTGTGTATCAGGGGCGGTAGCGTGTATGGGTGTTTATGTATCAGGAACGGTAGCGTGTACGGATGTCTGTGTATCAGGGGCGGTAGCGTGTATGGATGTTTATGTATCAGGAACGGTAGCGTGTATGGATGTCTGTGTATCAGGGGTGGTATTGTGTACAGATGTCTGTGTATCTGGGGCGGTAGCGTGTATGGATGTCTGTGTATCTGGGGAGGTAGTGTGTATGGATGTCTGTGTATCAGGGGCGGTAGCGTGTATGGATGTCTGTGTATCAGGGGAGGTAGTGTGTATGGATGTCTGTGTATCAGGGGTGGTAGCGTGTATGGATGTCTGTGTATCAGGGGTGGTAGCGTGTACGGATGTCTGTGTATCAGGAACGGTAGCGTGTACGGATGTCTGTGTATCAGGGGTGGTAGCGTGTGCGGATGTCTGTGTATCAGGGGCGGTAGCGTGTACGGATGTCTGTGTATCAGGGGCAATAGCGTATACAGATGTCTGTGTATCAGGGGTGGTAGCGTGTATGGATGTCTGTGTATCAGGGGCGGTAGCGTGTACGGATGTCTGTGTATCAGGGGCGGTAGCGTGTATGGATGTTTATGTATCAGGAACGGTAGCGTGTACAGATGGCTGTGTATCTGGGGCGGTAGCGTGTATGGATGTCTGTATATCAGGGGTGGTAGCGTGTATGGATGTTTATGTATCAGGAACGGTAGCGTGTACGGATGTCTGTGTATCAGGGGCGGTAGCGTGTACGGATGTCTGTGTATCAGGGGCGGTAGCGTGTGCGGATGTCTGTGTATCAGGGGCGGTAGCGTGTACGGATGTCTGTGTATCAGGGGCGGTAGCGTGTATGGATGTCTGTGTATCAGGAACGGTAGCGTGTACGGATGTCTGTGTATCAGGGGTGGTAGCGTGTGCGGATGCCTGTGTATCAGGGGCGGTAGCGTGTACGGATGTTTATGTATCAGGAACGGTAGCGTGTACGGATGTCTGTGTATCAGGGGCGGTAGCGTGTATGGATGTCTGTGTATCTGGGGTGGTATTGTGTACAGATGTCTGTGTATCTGGGGTGGTAGCGTGTACGGATGTCTGTGTATCAGGGGTGGTAGCGTGTGCGGATGTCTGTGTATCAGGGGTGGTATCGTGTACGGATGTCTGTGTATCAGGGGTGGTAGCGTGTATGGATGTCTGTGTATCAGGGGTGGTATCGTGTACGGATGTCTGTGTATCAGGAGCGGTAGCGTGTACGGATGTCTGTGTATCAGGGGTGGTAGTGTGTACGGATGTCTGTGTATCAGGGGTGGTAGTGTGTACAGATGTCTGTGTATCAGGGGAGGTAGCGTGTATGGATGTCTGTGTATCAGGGGTGGTAGCGTGTATGGATGTCTGTGTATCAGGGGTGGTAGCGTGTATGGATGTCTGTGTATCAGGGGTGGTATCGTGTACGGATGTCTGTGTATCAGGGGAGGTAGCGTGTATGGATGTCTGTGTATCAGGGGTGGTATCGTGTGCGGATGTCTGTGTATCAGGAGCGGTAGCGTGTACGGATGTCTGTGTATCAGGGGTGGTAGTGTGTACGGATGTCTGTGTATCAGGGGTGGTAGTGTGTACAGATGTCTGTGTATCAGGGGAGGTAGCGTGTATGGATGTCTGTGTATCAGGGGTGGTAGCGTGTATGGATGTCTGTGTATCAGGGGTGGTAGCGTGTATGGATGTCTGTGTATCAGGGGTGGTATCGTGTACGGATGTCTGTGTATCAGGGGAGGTAGCGTGTATGGATGTCTGTGTATCAGGGGTGGTAGTGTGTACGGATGTCTGTGTATCAGGGGAGGTAGCGTGTACGGATGTCTGTGTATCAGGGGTGGTAGTGTGTACGGATGTCTGTGTATCAGGGGTGGTAGTGTGTACGGATGTCTGTGTATCAGGGGAGGTAGTGTGTACAGATGTCTGTGTATCAGGGGTGGTATCGTGTACGGATGTCTGTGTATCAGGGGTGGTATCGTGTGCGGATGTCTGTGTATCAGGAGCGGTAGCGTGTACGGATGTCTGTGTATCAGGGGTGGTAGTGTGTACGGATGTCTGTGTATCAGGGGTGGTAGTGTGTACAGATGTCTGTGTATCAGGGGAGGTAGCGTGTATGGATGTCTGTGTATCAGGGGTGGTAGCGTGTATGGATGTCTGTGTATCAGGGGTGGTAGCGTGTATGGATGTCTGTGTATCAGGGGTGGTATCGTGTACGGATGTCTGTGTATCAGGGGAGGTAGCGTGTATGGATGTCTGTGTATCAGGGGTGGTATCGTGTGCGGATGTCTGTGTATCAGGAGCGGTAGCGTGTACGGATGTCTGTGTATCAGGGGTGGTAGTGTGTACGGATGTCTGTGTATCAGGGGCAATAGCGTATACAGATGTCTGTGTATCAGGGGTGGTAGCGTGTACGGATGTCTGTGTATCAGGGGCGGTAGCGTGTATGGATGTTTATGTATCAGGAACGGTAGCGTGTACGGATGTCTGTGTATCAGGGGCGGTAGCGTATACAGATGTCTGTGTATCAGGGGCGGTAGCGTGTACGGATGTCTGTGTATCAGGGGCAATAGCGTATACAGATGTCTGTGTATCAGGGGCGGTAGCGTGTACGGATGTCTGTGTATCAGGGGCGGTAGCGTGTATGGATGTTTATGTATCAGGAATGGTAGCGTGTACAGATGTCTGTGTATCTGGGGCGGTAGCGTGTATGGATGTCTGTATATCAGGGGTGGTAGCGTGTATGGATGTCTGTGTATCAGGGGCGGTAGCGTGTATGGATGTTTATGTATCAGGAACGGTAGCGTGTACGGATGTCTGTGTATCAGGGGCGGTAGCGTGTATGGATGTTTATGTATCAGGAACGGTAGCGTGTATGGATGTCTGTGTATCAGGGGTGGTAGCGTGTACGGATGTCTGTGTATCAGGGGCGGTAGCGTGTATGGATGTTTATGTATCAGGAACGGTAGCGTGTATGGATGTCTGTGTATCAGGGGTGGTATTGTGTACAGATGTCTGTGTATCAGGGGCGGTAGTGTGTATGGATGTCTGTGTATCAGGAACGGTAGCGTGAATGGATGTCTGTGTATCAGGGGTGGTAGCGTGTACGGATGTCTGTGTATCAGGGGCGGTAGTGTGTATGGATGTCTGTGTATCAGGGGCGGTAGCGTGTATGGATGTCTGTGTATCAGGGGTGGTAGCGTGTATGGATGTCTGTGTATCAGGGGTGGTAGCGTGTACGGATGTCTGTGTATCAGGGGTGGTAGTGTGTACGGATGTCTGTGTATCAGGGGCAATAGCGTATACAGATGTCTGTGTATCAGGGGTGGTAGCGTGTATGGATGTCTGTGTATCAGGGGCGGTAGCGTGTATGGATGTCTGTGTATCAGGAACGGTAGCGTGTACGGATGTCTGTGTATCAGGGGTGGTATCGTGTACGGATGTCTGTGTATCAGGAACGGTAGCGTGTACGGATGTCTGTGTATCAGGGGTGGTAGCGTGTGCGGATGTCTGTGTATCAGGGGCGGTAGCGTGTACAGATGTCTGTGTATCAGGGGCAATAGCGTATACAGATGTCTGTGTATCAGGGGCGGTAGCGTGTATGGATGTTTATGTATCAGGAACGGTAGCGTGTACGGATGTCTGTGTATCAGGGGCGGTAGCGTGTATGGATGTCTGTGTATCAGGAACGGTAGCGTGTACGGATGTCTGTGTATCAGGGGAGGTAGTGTGTATGGATGTCTGTGTATCAGGGGCGGTAGCGTGTATGGATGTCTGTGTATCAGGAACGGTAGCGTGTACGGATGTCTGTGTATCAGGGGTGGTATCGTGTACGGATGTCT
Source organism: Pseudophryne corroboree (assembly GCF_028390025.1). NCBI lineage: Eukaryota > Metazoa > Chordata > Amphibia > Anura > Myobatrachidae > Pseudophryne > Pseudophryne corroboree. The sequence continues at coordinate 833,216,194 of NC_086449.1, read as the reverse complement.
GTGTATCAGGAACGGTAGCGCGTACGGATGTCTGTGTATCAGGGGTGGTAGCGTGTGCGGATGTCTGTGTATCAGGGGTGGTAGCGTGTACGGATGTCTGTGTATCAGGAACAGTAGCGCGTACGGATGTCTGTGTATCAGGGGTGGTAGCGTGTGCGGATGTCTGTGTATCAGGGGCGGTAGCGTGTACAGATGTCTGTGTATCAGGGGCAATAGCGTATACAGATGTCTGTGTATCAGGGGCGGTAGCGTGTACGGATGTCTGTGTATCAGGTGCGATAGCATGTACAGATGTCTGTGTATCAGGAACGGTAGCGTATACAGATGTCTGAATTAGGGGGTAGCGTGTACGGATGTCTGTGTATCAGGGGCGGTAGTGTGTACAGATGTCTGTATATCATGGTTGGTAGCGTGTGCGGATGTCTGTGTATCACGGGTGGTAGCGTGTATGGATGTCTGTATATCAGGGGCGGTAGCGTGTACAGATGTCTGTGGATCAGGGGCGGTAGCGTGTACAGATGTCTGTGTATCAGGGGCGGTAGCGTGTACAGATGTCTGTGTATCAGGGGAGGTAGCGTGTACAGAGGTCTGTGTATCAGGGGCGGTAGCGTGGACAGATGTCTGTGTGTATCAGGGGCGGTAGCGTGGACAGATGTCTGTGTGTATCAGGGGCGGTAGCGTGTACGGATGTCTGTGTGTATCAGGGGCGGTAGCGTGTACGGATGTCTGTGTATCAGGGGCGGTAGCGTGGACAGATGTCTGTGTGTATCGGGAAGGTAGCGTGTACGGATGTCTGTGTATCAGAGACGGTAGCGCGTACGGATGTCTGTGTGTATCACGGGCGGTAGCGTGTACGGATGTCTGTGTTTCAGGGGCAGTAGCGTGTACAGATGTCTGTGTATCAGAGACGGTAGCGTGTACGGATGTTTGTGTATCACGGGTGGTAGCGTGTACGGATGTCTGTGTGTATCAGGGGCGGTAGCATGTGCGGATGTCTGTGTATCAGGAGCGGTAGCGTGTATGGATGTCTGTGTATCAGGGGCGGTAGCGTGTACGGATGTCTGTGTATCAGGGGCGGTAGCGTGTATGGGTGTTTATGTATCAGGAACGGTAGCGTGTACGGATGTCTGTGTATCAGGAACGGTAGCGTGTATGGATGTCTGTGTATCAGGGGTGGTAGCGTGTACGGATGTCTGTGTATCAGGGGTGGTAGCGTGTACGGATGCCTGTGTATCAGGGGTGGTAGCGTGTACGGATGCCTGTGTATCAGGGGCGGTAGCGTGTATGGATGTTTATGTATCAGGAACGGTAGCGTGTACGGATGTCTGTGTATCAGGAACGGTAGCGTGTATGGATGTCTGTGTATCAGGGGTGGTATTGTGTACAGATGTCTGTGTATCTGGGGCGGTAGCGTGTATGGATGTCTGTGTATCAGGGGTGGTAGCGTGTACGGATGTCTGTGTATCAGGGGTGGTAGCGTGTACGGATGCCTGTGTATCAGGAACGGTAGCGCGTACGGATGTCTGTGTATCAGGGGTGGTAGCGTGTGCGGATGTCTGTGTATCAGGGGTGGTAGCGTGTACGGATGTCTGTGTATCAGGAGCGGTAGCGTGTACGGATGTCTGTGTATCAGGGGTGGTATTGTGTACAGATGTCTGTGTATCAGGGGCGGTAGCGTGTATGGATGTCTGTGTATCAGGGGTGGTAGCGTGTACAGATGTCTGTGTATCAGGGGAGGTAGCGTGTACGGATGTCTGTGTATCAGGGGTGGTAGCGTGTACAGATGTCTGTGTATCAGGGGAGGTAGTGTGTATGGATGTCTGTGTATCAGGGGTGGTAGCGTGTACGGATGTCTGTGTATCAGGGGTGGTAGCGTGTATGGATGTCTGTGTATCAGGGGCGGTAGCGTGTATGGATGTCTGTGTATCAGGGGTGGTAGCGTGTACGGATGTCTGTGTATCAGGGGCGGTAGCGTGTATGGGTGTTTATGTATCAGGAACGGTAGCGTGTACGGATGTCTGTGTATCAGGGGCGGTAGCGTGTACAGATGTCTGTGTATCAGGGGCGGTAGCGTGTACAGATGTCTTTGTATCAGGAACGGTAGCGTGTATGGATGTCTGTGTATCAGGGGAGGTAGCGTGTACGGATGTCTGTGTATCAGGGGTGGTAGCGTGTACAGATGTCTTTGTATCAGGGGCGGTAGCGTGTATGGATGTTTATGTATCAGGAACGGTAGCGTGTACGGATGTCTGTGTATCAGGGGCGGTAGCGTGTATGGATGTTTATGTATCAGGAACGGTAGCGTGTATGGATGTCTGTGTATCAGGGGTGGTATTGTGTACAGATGTCTGTGTATCTGGGGTGGTAGCGTGTACGGATGTCTGTGTATCAGGGGTGGTAGCGTGTATGGATGTCTGTGTATCAGGGGCGGTAGCGTGTATGGATGTCTGTGTATCAGGGGTGGTAGCGTGTACGGATGTCTGTGTATCAGGGGCGGTAGCGTGTATGGGTGTTTATGTATCAGGAACGGTAGCGTGTACGGATGTCTGTGTATCAGGGGCGGTAGCGTGTATGGATGTTTATGTATCAGGAACGGTAGCGTGTACAGATGTCTGTGTATCTGGGGCGGTAGCGTGTACGGATGTCTGTGTATCAGGGGTGGTAGCGTGTATGGATGTCTGTGTATCAGGGGTGGTAGTGTGTACGGATGTCTGTGTATCAGGGGTGGTATTGTGTACAGATGTCTGTGTATCTGGGGTGGTAGCGTGTACGGATGTCTGTGTATCAGGGGTGGTAGCGTGTATGGATGTCTGTGTATCAGGGGTGGTAGTGTGTACGGATGTCTGTGTATCAGGGGTGGTAGTGTGTACGGATGTCTGTGTATCAGGGGTGGTATTGTGTACAGATGTCTGTGTATCAGGGGTGGTAGCGCGTACGGATGTCTGTGTATCTGGGGAGGTAGTGTGTATGGATGTCTGTGTATCAGGGGCGGTAGCGTGTATGGATGTCTGTGTATCAGGGGAGGTAGTGTGTATGGATGTCTGTGTATCAGGGGTGGTAGCGTGTATGGATGTCTGTGTATCAGGGGAGGTAGTGTGTATGGATGTCTGTGTATCAGGGGCGGTAGCGTGTATGGATGTCTGTGTATCAGGGGAGGTAGTGTGTATGGATGTCTGTGTATCAGGGGCGGTAGCGTGTATGGATGTCTGTGTATCAGGGGAGGTAGTGTGTATGGATGTCTGTGTATCAGGGGCGGTAGCGTGTATGGATGTCTGTGTATCAGGAGTGATATCGTGTATGGATGTCTGTGTATCAGGGGTGGTAGCGTGTATGGATGTCTGTGTATCAGGGGTGGTAGCGTGTACAGATGTCTGTGTATCAGGGGTGGTAGCGTGTACGGATGTCTGTGTATCAGGGGTGGTAGTGTGTACGGATGTCTGTGTATCAGGGGCGGTAGCGTGTATGGATGTCTGTGTATCAGGGGCGGTAGCGTGTATGGATGTCTGTGTATCAGGGGAGGTAGTGTGTATGGATGTCTGTGTATCAGGGGTGGTAGCGTGTATGGATGTCTGTGTATCAGGGGTGGTAGCGTGTACAGATGTCTGTGTATCAGGGGTGGTAGCGTGTACGGATGTCTGTGTATCAGGAACGGTAGCGTGTACGGATGTCTGTGTATCAGGGGTGGTAGCGTGTGCGGATGTCTGTGTATCAGGGGCGGTAGCGTGTACGGATGTCTGTGTATCAGGGGCAATAGCGTATACAGATGTCTGTGTATCAGGGGCGGTAGCGTGTACGGATGTCTGTGTATCAGGGGCGGTAGCGTGTATGGATGTTTATGTATCAGGAACGGTAGCGTGTACGGATGTCTGTGTATCAGGGGCGGTAGCGTGTATGGATGTTTATGTATCAGGAACGGTAGCGTGTACAGATGTCTGTGTATCTGGGGCGGTAGCGTGTATGGATGTCTGTATATCAGGGGTGGTAGCGTGTATGGATGTTTATGTATCAGGAACGGTAGCGTGTACAGATGTCTGTGTATCTGGGGCGGTAGCGTGTATGGATGTCTGTATATCAGGGGTGGTAGCGTGTATGGATGTTTATGTATCAGGAACGGTAGCGTGTACAGATGTCTGTGTATCAGGAACGGTAGCGTGTACGGATGTCTGTGTATCAGGGGTGGTAGCGTGTGCGGATGCCTGTGTATCAGGGGCGGTAGCGTGTACGGATGTTTATGTATCAGGAACGGTAGCGTGTACGGATGTCTGTGTATCAGGGGCGGTAGCGTGTATGGATGTTTACGTATCAGGAACGGTAGCGTGTACGGATGTCTGTGTATCAGGGGCGGTAGCGTGTATGGATGTCTGTGTATCAGGGGTGGTAGCGTGTACGGATGTCTGTGTATCAGGGGCGGTAGCGTGTATGGATGTCTGTGTATCAGGGGCGGTAGCGTGTATGGATGTTTATGTATCAGGAACGGTAGCGTGTACGGATGTCTGTGTATCAGGAACGGTAGCGTGTACAGATGTCTGTGTATCTGGGGCGGTATTGTGTACAGATGTCTGTGTATCTGGGGTGGTAGCGTGTATGGATGTCTGTGTATCAGGGGTGGTATTGTGTACAGATGTCTGTGTATCTGGGGTGGTAGCGTGTATGGATGTCTGTGTATCAGGGGTGGTAGCGTGTACGGATGTCTGTGTATCAGGGGAGGTAGTGTGTATGGATGTCTGTGTATCAGGGGTGGTAGCGTGTATGGATGTCTGTGTATCAGGGGCGGTAGCGTGTATGGATGTCTGTGTATCAGGAACGGTAGCGTGTACGGATGTCTGTGTATCAGGGGTGGTATCGTGTACGGATGTCTGTGTATCAGGAACGGTAGCGTGTACGGATGTCTGTGTATCAGGGGTGGTAGCGTGTGCGGATGTCTGTGTATCAGGGGCGGTAGCGTGTACAGATGTCTGTGTATCAGGGGCAATAGCGTATACAGATGTCTGTGTATCAGGGGCGGTAGCGTGTATGGATGTTTATGTATCAGGAACGGTAGCGTGTACGGATGTCTGTGTATCAGGGGCGGTAGCGTGTATGGATGTCTGTGTATCAGGGGCGGTAGCGTGTATGGATGTCTGTGTATCAGGAACGGTAGCGTGTACGGATGTCTGTGTATCAGGGGAGGTAGTGTGTATGGATGTCTGTGTATCAGGGGCGGTAGCGTGTATGGATGTCTGTGTATCAGGAACGGTAGCGTGTACGGATGTCTGTGTATCAGGGGTGGTATCGTGTACGGATGTCTGTGTATCAGGAACAGTAGCGCGTACGGATGTCTGTGTATCAGGGGTGGTAGCGTGTGCGGATGTCTGTGTATCAGGGGCGGTAGCGTGTACAGATGTCTGTGTATCAGGGGCAATAGCGTATACAGATGTCTGTGTATCAGGGGCGGTAGCGTGTACGGATGTCTGTGTATCAGGGGCGGTAGCGTGTACAGATGTCTGTATCAGGGGCGGTAGCGTTTACAGATGTCTGTGTATCGGGTGGTAGCGTGTACGGATGTCTGTGTATCAGGTGCGATAGCGTATACAGATGTCTGAATTAGGGGGTAGCGTGTACGGATGTCTGTGTATCAGGGGCGGTAGTGTGTACAGATGTCTGTATATCATGGTTGGTAGCGTGTGCGGATGTCTGTGTATCACGGGTGGTAGCGTGTATGGATGTCTGTATATCAGGGGCGGTAGCGTGTACAGATGTCTGTGGATCAGGGGCGGTAGCGTGTACAGATGTCTGTGTATCAGGGGCGGTAGCGTGTACAGATGTCTGTGTATCAGGGGAGGTAGCGTGTACAGAGGTCTGTGTATCAGGGGCGGTAGCGTGGACAGATGTCTGTGTGTATCAGGGGCGGTAGCGTGTACGGATGTCTGTGTGTATCAGGGGCGGTAGCGTGTACGGATGTCTGTGTATCAGGGGCGGTAGCGTGTACAGATGTCTGTGTGTATCAGGGGCGGTAGCGTGTACGGGTGTCTGTGTTTCAGGGGCAGTAGCGTGTAAGGATGTCTGTGTATCGGGAAGGTAGCGTGTACGGATGTCTGTGTATCAGAGACGGTAGCGCGTACGGATGTCTGTGTGTATCACGGGCGGTAGCGTGTACGGATGTCTGTGTTTCAGGGGCAGTAGCGTGTACAGATGTCTGTGTATCAGGGCCGGTAGCCTGTACAGATGTCTGTGTTTCAGGGGCAGTAGTGTGTACGGATGTCTGTGTATCAGAGACGGTAGCGTGTACGGATGTTTGTGTATCACGGGTGGTAGCGTGTACGGATGTCTGTGTGTATCAGGGGCGGTAGCGTGTATGGATGTCTGTGTATCAGGGGCGGTAGCGTGTATGGATGTCTGTGTATCAGGGGCGGTAGCGTGTACGGATGTCTGTGTATCAGGGGCGGTAGCGTGTATGGATGTCTGTGTATCAGGGGCGGTAGCGTGTATGGGTGTTTATGTATCAGGAACGGTAGCGTGTACGGATGTCTGTGTATCAGGGGCGGTAGCGTGTATGGATGTTTATGTATCAGGAACGGTAGCGTGTACGGATGTCTGTGTATCAGGAACGGTAGCGTGTATGGATGTCTGTGTATCAGGGGTGGTATTGTGTACAGATGTCTGTGTATCTGGGGCGGTAGCGTGTATGGATGTCTGTGTATCAGGGGTGGTAGTGTGTACGGATGTCTGTGTATCAGGGGTGGTAGCGTGTACGGATGTCTGTGTATCAGGGGTGGTATTGTGTACAGATGTCTGTGTATCAGGGGAGGTAGTGTGTATGGATGTCTGTGTATCAGGGGCGGTAGCGTGTATGGATGTTTATGTATCAGGAACGGTAGCGTGTATGGATGTCTGTGTATCAGGGGTGGTAGTGTGTACGGATGTCTGTGTATCAGGGGAGGTAGTGTGTATGGATGTCTGTGTATCAGGGGCGGTAGCGTGTATGGATGTCTGTGTATCAGGGGTGGTAGCGTGTACAGATGTCTGTGTATCAGGGGTGGTAGCGTGTACGGATGTCTGTGTATCAGGGGTGGTAGCGTGTATGGATGTCTGTGTATCAGGGGAGGTAGTGTGTATGGATGTCTGTGTATCAGGGGTGGTAGCGTGTATGGATGTCTGTGTATCAGGGGTGGTAGCGTGTACGGATGTCTGTGTATCAGGGGTGGTAGCGTGTGCGGATGTCTGTGTATCAGGGGCGGTAGCGTGTACGGATGTCTGTGTATCAGGGGTGGTAGCGTGTGCGGATGTCTGTGTATCAGGGGTGGTAGCGTGTACGGATGTCTGTGTATCAGGGGAGGTAGTGTGTATGGATGTCTGTGTATCAGGGGTGGTAGCGTGTGCGGATGTCTGTGTATCAGGGGCGGTAGCGTGTACGGATGTCTGTGTATCAGGGGTGGTAGCGTGTGCGGATGTCTGTGTATCAGGGGCGGTAGCGTGTACGGATGTCTGTGTATCAGGGGTGGTAGCGTGTGCGGATGTCTGTGTATCAGGGGTGGTAGCGTGTACGGATGTCTGTGTATCAGGGGAGGTAGTGTGTACGGATGTCTGTGTATCAGGGGTGGTAGCGTGTGCGGATGTCTGTGTATCAGGGGTGGTAGCGTGTACGGATGTCTGTGTATCAGGGGAGGTAGTGTGTATGGATGTCTGTGTATCAGGGGCGGTAGCGTGTATGGATGTCTGTGTATCAGGGGTGGTAGCGTGTACAGATGTCTGTGTATCAGGGGTGGTAGCGTGTACGGATGTCTGTGTATCAGGGGTGGTAGCGTGTATGGATGTCTGTGTATCAGGGGAGGTAGTGTGTATGGATGTCTGTGTATCAGGGGTGGTAGCGTGTATGGATGTCTGTGTATCAGGGGTGGTAGCGTGTACGGATGTCTGTGTATCAGGGGTGGTAGCGTGTGCGGATGTCTGTGTATCAGGGGCGGGTAGCGTGTACGGATGTCTGTGTATCAGGGGTGGTAGCGTGTACGGATGTCTGTGTATCAGGGGTGGTAGCGTGTGCGGATGTCTGTGTATCAGGGGAGGTAGTGTGTACGGATGTCTGTGTATCAGGGGTGGTAGCGTGTATGGATGTCTGTGTATCAGGGGTGGTAGCGTGTATGGATGTCTGTGTATCAGGGGTGGTAGCGTGTATGGATGTCTGTGTATCAGGGGTGGTAGCGTGTATGGATGTCTGTGTATCAGGGGTGGTAGCGTGTACGGATGTCTGTGTATCAGGGGTGGTAGCGTGTGCGGATGTCTGTGTATCAGGGGCGGTAGCGTGTACGGATGTCTGTGTATCAGGGGTGGTAGCGTGTGCGGATGTCTGTGTATCAGGGGCGGTAGCGTGTACGGATGTCTGTGTATCAGGGGCAATAGCGTATACAGATGTCTGTGTATCAGGGGCGGTAGCGTGTACGGATGTCTGTGTATCAGGGGCGGTAGCGTGTATGGATGTTTATGTATCAGGAACGGTAGCGTGTACGGATGTCTGTGTATCAGGGGTGGTAGCGTGTATGGATGTTTATGTATCAGGAACGGTAGCGTGTACAGATGTCTGTGTATCTGGGGCGGTAGCGTGTATGGATGTCTGTATATCAGGGGTGGTAGCGTGTATGGATGTCTGTGTATCAGGAACGGTAGCGTGTACGGATGTCTGTGTATCAGGGGTGGTAGCGTGTGCGGATGCCTGTGTATCAGGGGCGGTAGCGTGTACAGATGTCTGTGTATCAGGGGCGGTAGCGTGTATGGATGTTTATGTATCAGGAACGGTAGCGTGTACGGATGTCTGTGTATCAGGGGCGGTAGCGTGTATGGATATTTATGTATCAGGAACGGTAGCGTGTACGGATGTCTGTGTATCAGGGGCGGTAGCGTGTATGGATGTTTATGTATCAGGAACGGTAGCGCGTACGGATGTCTGTGTATCAGGGGTGGTATTGTGTACAGATGTCTGTGTATCTGGGGTGGTAGCGTGTACAGATGTCTGTGTATCAGGGGTGGTATTGTGTACAGATGTCTGTGTATCTGGGGTGGTAGCGTGTACGGATGTCTGTGTATCAGGGGCGGTAGCGTGTACGGATGTCTGTGTATCAGGGGCGGTAGCGTGTACGGATGTCTGTGTATCAGGGGAGGTAGTGTGTATGGATGTCTGTGTATCAGGGGTGGTAGCGTGTACGGAAGTCTGTGTATCAGGGGAGGTAGTGTGTATGGATGTCTGTGTATCAGGGGTGGTAGCGTGTATGGATGTCTGTGTATCAGGGGCGGTAGCGTGTATGGATGTCTGTGTATCAGGAACGGTAGCGTGTACGGATGTCTGTGTATCAGGGGTGGTATCGTGTACGGATGTCTGTGTATCAGGAACGGTAGCGTGTACGGATGTCTGTGTATCAGGGGTGGTAGCGTGTGCGGATGTCTGTGTATCAGGGGCGGTAGCGTGTACAGATGTCTGTGTATCAGGGGCGGTAGCGTGTATGGATGTTTATGTATCAGGAACGGTAGCGTGTACGGATGTCTGTGTATCAGGGGCGGTAGCGTGTATGGATGTCTGTGTATCAGGGGCGGTAGCGTGTATGGATGTCTGTGTATCAGGAACGGTAGCGTGTACGGATGTCTGTGTATCAGGGGAGGTAGTGTGTATGGATGTCTGTGTATCAGGAACGGTAGCGTGTACGGATGTCTGTGTATCAGGGGTGGTAGCGTGTGCGGATGTCTGTGTATCAGGGGCAATAGCGTATACAGATGTCTGTGTATCAGGGGCGGTAGCGTGTACGGATGTCTGTGTATCAGGGGCGGTAGCGTGTACAGATGTCTGTGTATCAGGGGCAATAGCGTATACAGATGTCTGTGTATCAGGGGCGGTAGCGTGTACGGATGTCTGTGTATCAGGGGCGGTAGCGTGTACAGATGTCTGTATCAGGGGCGGTAGCGTTTACAGATGTCTGTGTATCGGGTGGTAGCGTGTACGGATGTCTGTGTATCAGGTGCGATAGCATGTACAGATGTCTGTGTATCAGGAACGGTAGCGTATACAGATGTCTGAATTAGGGGGTAGCGTGTACGGATGTCTGTGTATCAGGGGCGGTAGTGTGTACAGATGTCTGTATATCATGGTTGGTAGCGTGTGCGGATGTCTGTGTATCACGGGTGGTAGCGTGTATGGATGTCTGTATATCAGGGGCGGTAGCGTGTACAGATGTCTGTGGATCAGGGGCGGTAGCGTGTACAGATGTCTGTGTATCAGGGGCGGTAGCGTGTACAGATGTCTGTGTATCAGGGGAGGTAGCGTGTACAGAGGTCTGTGTATCAGGGGCGGTAGCGTGGACAGATGTCTGTGTGTATCAGGGGTGGTAGCGTGTACGGATGTCTGTGTATCAGGGGCGGTAGCGTGTACAGATGTCTGTGTGTATCAGGGGCGGTAGCGTGTACGGGTGTCTGTGTTTCAGGGGCAGTAGCGTGTAAGGATGTCTGTGTATCGGGAAGGTAGCGTGTACGGATGTCTGTGTATCAGAGACGGTAGCGCGTACGGATGTCTGTGTGTATCACGGGCGGTAGCGTGTACGGATGTCTGTGTTTCAGGGGCAGTAGCGTGTACAGATGTCTGTGTGTATCAGGGCCGGTAGCCTGTACAGATGTCTGTGTTTCAGGGGCAGTAGTGTGTACGGATGTCTGTGTATCAGAGACGGTAGCGTGTACGGATGTTTGTGTATCACGGGTGGTAGCGTGTACGGATGTCTGTGTGTATCAGGGGCGGTAGCATGTGCGGATGTCTGTGTATCAGGAGCGGTAGCGTGTAAAGATGTCTGTGTATTAGGGGTGGTATCGTGTGCGGATGTCTGTGTATCACAGGTGGTAGCGTGTGCGGATGTCTGTGTATCAGGTGCGGTAGCATGTACAGATGTCTGTGTATCACGGGTGGTAGCGTGTATGGATGTCTGTGTGTATCAGGGGCGGTAGCGTGTACAGATGCCTGTGTATCACGGGTGGTAGCGTGTATGGATGTCTGTGTGTATCAGGGGTGGTAGCATGTACAGATGTCTGTGTATCACGGGTGGTAGCGTGTATGGATGTCTGTGTGTATCAGGGGCGGTAGCGTGTACAGATGTCTGTGTATCACGGGTGGTAGCGTGTACGGATGTCTGTGTGTATCAGGGGCGGCTGGCAGTGCATGAGAAGAGAATTAACCTTTTCAGAAAAAGAGAACGGGTGAAGCCCAGCAGGAATTGTGTCCCTGCAGAGCCGTGGCGCAGCACTGTCATATACGCAGCACAGTGTCACCTGATATACGCGGTATGCTATATAGGGTGCTGCAACTCACCTATAGAATTGACTCTGACAGGGGGGCTGGCGAGCGTGGAGGAGACGGAGGGTTTGTAGGAGCTGTTGCTGCTGCTTATTCTTGCTGTAAGGACATGGGGTGAGTTGGGCGACGTGGGCGACTTGCTGTCCGACGTCTTAGGTCTGGCTGAGAGGTTCAATGGCTGAGCGACATCATCCTGTAAAGAGACAACAACAGTTATTCCCTATGGGGAGCGCTGGTCAGTCATTGCGATCACACTTGGGACAGTGTATGGGTGCGTCTCCTATATGATTCCTACCCCTCCCGGCTGATCAGAGCTAGTTACTACAAGGACACTGGTCAGTCATTGCGATCACACTTGGGACAGTGTATGGGTGCGTCTCCTATATGATTCCTACCCCTCCCGGCTGATCAGAGCTAGTTACTACAAGGACACTGGTCAGTCATTGCGATCACACTTGGGACAGTGTATGGGTGCGTCTCCTATATGATTCCTACCCCTCCCGGCTGATCAGAGCTAGTTACTACAAGGACACTGGTCAGTCATTGCGATCACACTTGGGACAGTGTATGGGTGCGTCTCCTATATGATTCCTACCCCTCCCGACTGATCAGGGCTAGTTACTACAAGGACACTGGTCAGTCATTGCGATCACACTTGGGACAGTGTATGGGTGCGTCTCCTATATGATTCCTACCCCTCCCGGCTGATCAGAGCTAGTTACTACAAGGACACTGGTCAGTCATTGCGATCACACTTGGGACAGTGTATGGGTGCGTCTCCTATATGATTCCTACCCCTCCCGGCTGATCAGAGCTAGTTACTACAAGGACACCGGTCAGTCATTGCGATCACACTTGGGACAGTGTATGGGTGCGTCTCCTATATGATTCCTACCCCTCCCGGCTTATCAGACCTAGTTACTACAAGGACACTGGTCAGTCATTGCGATCACACTTGGGACAGTGTATGGGTGCGTCTCCTATATGATTCCTACCCCTCCCGGCTGATCAGAGCTAGTTACTACAAGGATACTGGTCAGTCATTGCGATCACACTTGGGACAGTGTATGGGTGCGTCTGCTATATGATTCCTACCCCTCCCGGCTGATCAGAGCTAGTTACTACAAGGACACTGGTCAGTCATTGCGATCACACTTGGGACAGTGTATGGGTGCGTCTCCTATATGATTCCTACCCCTCCCGGCTGATCAGAGCTAGTTACTACAAGGACACTGGTCAGTCATTGCGATCACACTTGGGACAGTGTATGGGTGCGTCTCCTATATGATTCCTACCCCTCCCGGCTGATCAGAGCTAGTTACTACAAGGACACTGCTCAGTCATTGCGATCACACTTGGGACAGTGTATGGGTGCGTCTCCTATATGATTCCTACCCCTCCCGGCTGATCAGAGCTAGTTACTACAAGGACACTGGTCAGTCATTGCGATCACACTTGGGACAGTGTATGGGTGCGTCTCCTATATGATTCCTACCCCTCCCGGCTGATCAGAGCTAGTTACTACAAGGACACTGGTCAGTCATTGCGATCACACTTGGGACAGTGTATGGGTGCGTCTCCTATATGATTCCTACCCCTCCCGGCTGATCAGAGCTAGTTACTACAAGGATACTGGTCAGTCATTGCGATCACACTTGGGACAGTGTATGGGTGCGTCTGCTATATGATTCCTACCCCTCCCGGCTGATCAGAGCTAGTTACTACAAGGACACTGGTCAGTCATTGCGATCACACTTGGGACAGTGTATGGGTGCGTCTCCTATATGATTCCTACCCCTCCCGGCTGATCAGAGCTAGTTACTACAAGGACACTGGTCAGTCATTGCGATCACACTTGGGACAGTGTATGGGTGCGTCTCCTATATGATTCCTACCCCTCCCGACTGATCAGAGCTAGTTAGTACAAGGACACTGGTCAGTCATTGCGATCACACTTGGGACAGTGTATGGGTGCGTCTCCTATATGATTCCTACCCCTCCCGGCTGATCAGACCTAGTTACTACAAGGACACTGGTCAGTCATTGCGATCACACTTGGGACAGTGTATGGGTGCGTCTGCTATATGATTCCTACCCCTCCCGGCTGATCAGAGCTAGTTACTACAAGGACACTGCTCAGTCATTGCGATCACACTTGGGACAGTGTATGGGTGCGTCTGCTATATGATTCCTACCCCTCCCGGCTGATCAGAGCTAGTTACTACAAGGACACTGGTCAGTCATTGCGATCACACTTGGGACAGTGTATGGGTGCGTCTCCTATATGATTCCTACCCCTCCCGGCTGATCAGAGCTAGTTACTACAAGGACACTGGTCAGTCATTGCGATCACACTTGGGACAGTGTATGGGTGCGTCTGCTATATGATTCCTACCCCTCCCGGCTGATCAGAGCTAGATATTACAAGGACACTGGTCAGTCATTGCGATCACACTTGGGACAGTGTATGGGTGCGTCTGCTATATGATTCCTACCCCTCCCGGCTGATCAGAGCTAGTTACTACAAGGACACTGGTCAGTCATTGCGATCACACTTGGGACAGTGTATGGGTGCGTCTCCTATATGATTCCTACCCCTCCCGGCTGATCAGAGCTAGTTACTACAAGGACACTGGTCAGTCATTGCGATCACACTTGGGACAGTGTATGGGTGCGTCTGCTATATGATTCCTACCCCTCCCGGCTGATCAGAGCTAGTTACTACAAGGACACTGGTCAGTCATTGCGATCACACTTGGGACAGTGTATGGGTGCGTCTGCTATATGATTCCTACCCCTACCGGCTGATCAGGGCTAGTTACTACAAGGACACTGGTCAGTCATTTTGATCACACTTGGGACAGTGTATGGGTGCGTCTGCTATATGATTCCTACCCCTCCCGGCTGATCAGAGCTAGTTACTACAAGGACACTGCTCAGTCATTGCGATCACACTTGGGACAGTGTATGGGTGCGTCTCCTATATGATTCCTACCCCTCCCGGCTGATCAGAGCTAGTTACTACAAGGACACTGGTCAGTCATTGCGATCACACTTGGGACAGTGTATGGGTGCGTCTCCTATATGATTCCTACCCCTCCCGGCTGATCAGAGCTAGATATTACAAGGACACTGGTCAGTCATTGCGATCACACTTGGGACAGTGTATGGGTGCGTCTGCTATATGATTCCTACCCCTCCCGGCTGATCAGAGCTAGTTACTACAAGGACACTGGTCAGTCATTGCGATCACACTTGGGACAGTGTATGGGTGCGTCTCCTATATGATTCCTACCCCTCCCGGCTGATCAGAGCTAGTTACTACAAGGACACTGGTCAGTCATTGCGATCACACTTGGGACAGTGTATGGGTGCGTCTGCTATATGATTCCTACCCCTCCCGGCTGATCAGAGCTAGTTACTACAAGGACACTGGTCAGTCATTGCGATCACACTTGGGACAGTGTATGGGTGCGTCTGCTATATGATTCCTACCCCTACCGGCTGATCAGGGCTAGTTACTACAAGGACACTGGTCAGTTATTTTGATCACACTTGGGACAGTGTATGGGTGCGTCTCCTATATGATTCCTACCCCTCCCGGCTGATCAGAGCTAGTTACTACAAGGACACTGGTCAGTCATTGCGATCACACTTGGGACAGTGTATGGGTGCGTCTGCTATATGATTCCTACCCCTCCCGACTGATCAGAGCTAGTTACTACAAGGACACTGCTCAGTCATTTTGATCACACTTGGGACAGTGTATGGGTGCGTCTCCTATATGATTCCTACCCCTCCCGGCTGATCAGAGCTAGTTACTACAAGGACACTGGTCAGTCATTGCGATCACACTTGGGACAGTGTATGGGTGCGTCTGCTATATGATTCCTACCCCTCCCGGCTGATCAGACCTAGTTACTACAAGGACACTGGTCAGTCATTGCGATCACACTTGGGACAGTGTATGGGTGCGTCTCCTATATGATTCCTACCCCTCCCGGCTGATCAGACCTAGTTACTACAAGGACACTGCTCAGTCATTGCGATCACACTTGGGACAGTGTATGGGTGCGTCTGCTATATGATTCCTACCCCTCCCGGCTGATCAGAGCTAGTTATTACAAGGACACTGGTCAGTCATTGCGATCACACTTGGGACAGTGTATGGGTGCGTCTGCTATATGATTCCTACCCCTCCCGGCTGATCAGGGCTAGTTACTACAAGGACACTGGTCAGTCATTGCGATCACACTTGGGACAGTGTATGGGTGCGTCTCCTATATGATTCCTACCCCTCCCGGCTGATCAGAGCTAGTTACTACAAGGACACTGGTCAGTCATTGCGATCACACTTGGGACAGTGTATGGGTGCGTCTCCTATATGATTCCTACCCCTCCCGGCTGATCAGGGCTAGTTACTACAAGGACACTGGTCAGTCATTGCGATTACACTTGGGACAGTGTATGGGTGCGTCTGCTATATGATTCCTACCCCTCCCGGCTGATCAGAGCTAGTTACTACAAGGACACTGGTCAGTCATTGCGATCACACTTGGGACAGTGTATGGGTGCGTCTGCTATATGATTCCTACCCCTCCCGGCTGATCAGAGCTAGTTACTACAAGGACACTGGTCAGTCATTGCGATCACACTTGGGACAGTGTATGGGTGCGTCTCCTATATGATTCCTACCCCTCCCGGCTGATCAGAGCTAGTTACTACAAGGACACTGGTCAGTCATTGCGATCACACTTGGGACAGTGTATGGGTGCGTCTCCTATATGATTCCTACCCCTCCCGGCTGATCAGAGCTAGTTACTACAAGGACACTGGTCAGTCATTGCGATCACACTTGGGACAGTGTATGGGTGCGTCTCCTATATGATTCCTACCCCTCCCGGCTGATCAGAGCTAGTTACTACAAGGACACTGGTCAGTCATTGCGATCACACTTGGGACAGTGTATGGGTGCGTCTCCTATATGATTCCTACCCCTCCCGGCTGATCAGAGCTAGTTACTACAAGGACACTGGTCAGTCATTGCGATCACACTTGGGACAGTGTATGGGTGCGTCTGCTATATGATTCCTACCCCTACCGGCTGATCAGGGCTAGTTACTACAAGGACACTGGTCAGTTATTTTGATCACACTTGGGACAGTGTATGGGTGCGTCTCCTATATGATTCCTACCCCTCCCGGCTGATCAGAGCTAGTTACTACAAGGACACTGGTCAGTCATTGCGATCACACTTGGGACAGTGTATGGGTGCGTCTGCTATATGATTCCTACCCCTCCCGACTGATCAGAGCTAGTTACTACAAGGACACTGCTCAGTCATTTTGATCACACTTGGGACAGTGTATGGGTGCGTCTCCTATATGATTCCTACCCCTCCCGGCTGATCAGAGCTAGTTACTACAAGGACACTGGTCAGTCATTGCGATCACACTTGGGACAGTGTATGGGTGCGTCTGCTATATGATTCCTACCCCTCCCGGCTGATCAGACCTAGTTACTACAAGGACACTGGTCAGTCATTGCGATCACACTTGGGACAGTGTATGGGTGCGTCTCCTATATGATTCCTACCCCTCCCGGCTGATCAGACCTAGTTACTACAAGGACACTGCTCAGTCATTGCGATCACACTTGGGACAGTGTATGGGTGCGTCTGCTATATGATTCCTACCCCTCCCGGCTGATCAGAGCTAGTTATTACAAGGACACTGGTCAGTCATTGCGATCACACTTGGGACAGTGTATGGGTGCGTCTGCTATATGATTCCTACCCCTCCCGGCTGATCAGGGCTAGTTACTACAAGGACACTGGTCAGTCATTGCGATCACACTTGGGACAGTGTATGGGTGCGTCTCCTATATGATTCCTACCCCTCCCGGCTGATCAGAGCTAGTTACTACAAGGACACTGGTCAGTCATTGCGATCACACTTGGGACAGTGTATGGGTGCGTCTCCTATATGATTCCTACCCCTCCCGGCTGATCAGGGCTAGTTACTACAAGGACACTGGTCAGTCATTGCGATTACACTTGGGACAGTGTATGGGTGCGTCTGCTATATGATTCCTACCCCTCCCGGCTGATCAGAGCTAGTTACTACAAGGACACTGGTCAGTCATTGCGATCACACTTGGGACAGTGTATGGGTGCGTCTGCTATATGATTCCTACCCCTCCCGGCTGATCAGAGCTAGTTACTACAAGGACACTGGTCAGTCATTGCGATCACACTTGGGACAGTGTATGGGTGCGTCTCCTATATGATTCCTACCCCTCCCGGCTGATCAGAGCTAGTTACTACAAGGACACTGGTCAGTCATTGCGATCACACTTGGGACAGTGTATGGGTGCGTCTCCTATATGATTCCTACCCCTCCCGGCTGATCAGAGCTAGTTACTACAAGGACACTGCTCAGTCATTGCGATCACACTTGGGACAGTGTATAGGTGCGTCTCCTATATGATTCCTATCCCTCCCGGCTGATCAGAGCTAGTTACTACAAGGACACTGGTCAGTCATTGCGATCACACTTGGGACAGTGTATGGGTGCGTCTCCTATATGATTCCTACCCCTCCCGGCTGATCAGAGCTAGTTACTACAAGGACACTGGTCAGTCATTTTGATCACACTTGGGACAGTGTATGAGTGCGTCTCCTATATGATTCCTACCCCTCCCGGCTGATCAGAGCTAGTTACTACAAGGACACTGGTCAGTCATTGCGATCACACTTGGGACAGTGTATGGGTGCGTCTCCTATATGATTCCTACCCCTCCCGGCTGATCAGAGCTAGTTACTACAAGGACACTGGTCAGTCATTGCGATCACACTTGGGACAGTGTATGGGTGCGTCTCCTATATGATTCCTACCCCTCCCGGCTGATCAGAGCTAGTTACTACAAGGACACTGGTCACTCATTGCGATCACACTTGGGACAAAGTATGGGTCCGTCTCCTATATGATTCCTACCCCTCCCGGCTGATCAGGGCTAGTTACTACAAGGACACTGCTCAGTCATTGCGATCACACTTGGGACAGTGTATGGGTGCGTCTCCTATATGATTCCTACCCCTCCCGGCTGATCAGGGCTAGTTACTACAAGGACACTGCTCAGTCATTGCGATCACACTTGGGACAGTGTATGGGTGCGTCTCCTATATGATTCCTACCCCTCCCGGCTGATCAGAGCTAGTTACTACAAGGACACTGCTCAGTCATTGCGATCACACTTGGGACAGTGTATGGGTGCGTCTCCTATATGATTCCTACCCCTCCCGGCTGATCAGACCTAGTTACTACAAGGACACTGCTCAGTTTGGTAGTAAGGGAGGAGCGACTGGCGGGTCCCCCAGCAAAGTACTGGAGGAGGGGGGGGGGGGGGGTAGGGGTGCATATATAACTTAGGGATGTGGAGAAGCCCTTTGCCGCTAAACCGCCATGAAAGTGATTTACAAGAAGTATAATAACAGCGAGCTAATAAGAGATAAGACTGCTGGAACCCTGCCGGATGGGGGAGGTAATCAAGTGAACTTCTAACCCCCTACAAATATTACGCTGATTCGCCAACTGCCGTCTTCAGAAGGGAGATCTGTGTAATAAATATTTATCCCCTGGTCTGCAGAGTTTCGCCTTTATTGCACAATTTCCATCACACACACACACACACACACACACACACACACACACACACACACACACACACGGGATGAGAGGGGCTCGGGGTGGAGTAGACGTCTAACATCCAGTCTATCTATGAATAAAGGAGAGACATGACACGGGGTCTATCTATGAATAAAGGAGAGACATGACACGGGGTCTATCTATGAATAAAGGAGAGACATGACACGGGGTCTATCTATGAATAAAGGAGAGACATGACACGGGGTCTATCTATGAATAAAGGAGAGACATGACACGGGGTCTATCTATGAATAAAGGAGAGACATGACACGGGGTCTATCTATGAATAAAGGAGAGACATGACATGGGGACTATCTATGAATAAAGGAGAGACATGACACGGGGTCTATCTATGAATAAAGGAGAGACATGACACGGGGTCTATCTATGAATAAAGGAGAGACATGACATGGGGACTATCTATGAATAAAGGAGAGACATGACATGGGGTCTATCTATGAATAAAGGAGAGACATGACATGGGGTCTATCTATGAATAAAGGAGAGACATGACATGGGGTCTATCTATGAATAAAGGAGAGACATGACATGGGGACTATCTATGAATAAAGGAGAGACATGACATGGGGTCTATCTATGAATAAAGGAGAGACATGACATGGGGACTATCTATGAATAAAGGAGAGACATGACATGGGGTCTATCTATGAATAAAGGAGAGACATGACACGGGGTCTATCTATGAATAAAGGAGAGACATGACACGGGGTCTATCTATGAATAAAGGAGAGACGTGACACGGGGACTATCTATGAATAAAGGAGAGACATGACACGGGGACTATCTATGAATAAAGGAGAGACATGACATGGGGACTATCTATGAATAAAGGAGAGACATGACACGGGGTCTATCTATGAATAAAGGAGAGACATGACACGGGGTCTATCTATGAATAAAGGAGAGACATGACACGGGGTCTATCTATGAATAAAGGAGAGACATGACACGGGGTCTATCTATGAATAAAGGAGAGACATGACACGGGGTCTATCTATGAATAAAGGAGAGACATGACACGGGGTCTATCTATGAATAAAGGAGAGACGTGACACGGGGTCTATCTATGAATAAAGGAGAGACGTGACACGGGGACTGTCACTGCAGCACTCACACTCCACGTTCCGCCTAATGGTCCTTTAATAAGAGGTCGGAGCAGCAGAGCTGTTAATTCACATACTGTAAACGCTTCCCATCAATTACTGGCATTTACAGCCTGACAAGGTGCCCTCTCCCCTTCCCCGCGGTGTCAGGTCGTCATAGCCGCGTGGCTCGGAGGGAGCGCGCAGAGAGAACACGTCGTGTTGTATGTAGAGTGGTCACACAACAGAAGCAGGGCCTCATTATAACATGACAAGCTTACACGAGTGTCACAAGGTGCCATTAGCATTCATTTCCAATATATCTGATTAATACAGCACCTGCGAGCGCGCTTGTTCCTGACAGTCTGAGAGTGCGGCAGGAAGCGCTGTATATAGGCGTCCTGCTTTATGCTGGACTCGTGTACTGTAGAATGATTTTACTGTCCGGAGACTCTTCCGTGTGTCACCTCTCAGTCACCCTGCGTCATCAGCGCGGACACCTGACTATGCGTACTGCTGTAATACCGCTGATAACGGCTCAGGACCGCAGAGTGACGCCTGAGCTCCTGGCCTGTTCCCCTGAGCTTATGCAGGAGCATAGGTTGCCTGAAGGATAACCCGGGCCCGGAAGCCATAATAACAAACCATATAAACCAGTGATGGCTAACAGGCGGCCCTAGGTGACACAACGGCCTCCGAGCCCTCGCTTGCAGCGCTCAGCTCCTGGCTGTCCCACTTGTTGGTTATTGTGTGTAATGCTGAAATGTTATATAGGTAGGGGTCTCCCTCACTTATTATGGGGGTAATTCAGATCTGGTCGCTGCAGTGCGTTTTCACACAGGATGCGATCAGATCTGAACTGCGCATGCATCTGAGCCGCACTGCGCTGGCGCGTCGCATGGCTGCAACGGGCATCGGTGCCCTGCAACGGGATGGTGCAAAAAACACATTCGCACGGGCGATTGCAAGAAAACTAAGAGGCCGTTTGTGGGTGGCAACTGACTGTTTTCCGGGAGTGTCCGGAAAACCGTAGGCGGGCTCAGGCGTTTTGCGGGAGGGTGTCTGACGTCAGCTCCGGCCCCGATCAGTAGGAAACAATCGCAGCGGCTGAGTAAGTCCTGAGCTGCGCGGAGACTGCACAGCTCTGCTAATGAAGCGATCGCACACTTGCACAGCGGTTTCCCCTTCCCCTATAGGCAGCGACTATCTGATCGCAGGGCAGCAAAAAACGCAGCCCAGCGATCAGATCTGAATTATCCCCAATGTTATACAGATAGGGGTCTCATTCACTGACTACCTTAGAGTAACGTGCGCCCCTTCTGACGGTTAGCATTACGGTAAATGGACCAGACACTTGCATCACCCAGAAACTCTTGGTTTTACAACACAATCCCTTTATTACACCAATAATTTTCTTGCCACTCCTTCACTGATTGCGCTGAAACTGCTCCACGCCGCTCGGCAGATGCGTATTAAGATATTCTCCTAATCACAAAATGGGACTAACTCCCCAAAGTCTGTAGTACGATTACAGACTCCATTCCTGTAAACAGTTTCCCACAGGACCGCCAATCCTGCTTCCTCCTCTGTTACTTACAGCATTGTTCATTATGAATATAACCGATATCAGCGCTGCCTGACGTGATTATAAACTCCAGGACATATATGTGACTGTGAAAGGTGCCAGTCTCTCTGTATGCCTGGAACGCCAGAGGACGGGATATAGAGAGAGATTATAACCTCGCCCAAGGATGATGTGACAACCTCACCGTGCCCGGGGTAACACGTCTGTAATGGAAATGCAAAGTGATCTCTAGTCACAAAGACTAACATTATAACACTTGTGCGAGCTGCGAGAAGACATCATTCTCCGCACGCTAAAATGGGATGGCTGGAAGGGCACAGGAACGGAACGTCTATTGACATTAAATACTATGACTGCAATGTCAGATGTCACAGCAGTCTGTTCCGATAAGCACAGTGCTCATTTCATTTCCATCTTATCCGGGGAGGGTCAGCGCCCGCAGATGGCGGAGGGGTCATCCAATCCTAATTTTAAATTGTAGTCTTTCTTTACATCCACATTCGGAGTGGCGGTGAAGACAAACACGGACACAGTTCGGCAAGGAAAAGCCTGCGTGCTGCGCAACGCTTGGAAAGAGAGAGCGCAAGCTGCGGGCTACACCTTATTAGAGTGCAAGCTCCTGTGTCGCTGCTCCTATTTATCTGGTGACCGTAGAGGAAACAAAGAATGAGTATGGGGTTGTCACCTAGGCGCGTCTTACAGATCGCTGAATGGAGACGGGATGATCTGCGCAATAGGAAGCGGCCTATGAAATGGGGGTTGTCCCCCAGGAACTGAGGTTAGGCAGCTGAAAACCTAAATACCTGATAGGTGATAGTTACATCTGCAGACCTGAGATTTCCCATCTAAAGGTGGGTACACACTAGAAAGATATATCTGCAGATCAATTGATCTGCAGATATATCTATAGACGGATCGGCCAGTGTGTTGAGCATACACACTGCCCGATCAGTCGTGGACTGACGTCATGAACTGGGCGGGTGTGTACACACGCCCGCCCAGTTCAGCTGTCAATCACCGCCGGCCGCCGCAGCAAGTGTACGGGCGGTCGGCTGACCGCCGTACACACACAGCGACGCGCCAATATATCGGTAGATATATTGGCCGTCGGCTGTGCTGCGGGGCCGACGCGATACGTCTGTGAACGACGGAGTTCACAGACGTATCGGCCGTACACACTGGCCGACGGACCCACGATATATCGGCCAGTGTGTACAGGCCTTAACACAGGGGAAGAGATTAATAAGCACTTCCCAATGCACTCATAATTGTGGCTGCTAATTAAACATTTCCACTTTTTGCAGATACAATCACCTGATAATAGCTCTTATTGGGGCTCATTCCGAGTTGATCGCTCGCTAGCAGTTTTTAGCAGCCGTGCAAACGCTATGCCGCCTCCCACTGGGAGTGTATTTTAGCTTAGCAGAAGTGTGAACGAAGGGATCGCAGAGCGGCTACAAAATATTTTTGTGCAGTTCCAGAGTAGCTTCAGACCTACTCAGCGCTTGCGATCACTTCAGACTGTTCAGTTCCTGTTTTGACGTCACAAACACGCCCTGCGTTCACCCAGCCACGCCTGCGTTTTTCCTGGCACGCCTGCATTTTTTCGAACACTCCCTGAAAACGGTCAGTTGACAACCAGAAACGCCCACTTCCTGTCAATCACTCTGCGGCCAGCAGTGCGACTGAAAAGCTTCGCTAGACCTTGTGTGATACTACATCGGCCGTTGTGAAAGTACGCTGCGCGTGCGCATTGCGCCGCATACGCATGCGCAGAAGTGCAGTTTTTTTGCATCATCGCAGTGCAGCGAACATTTTCAGCTAGCGATCAACTCGGAATGACCCCCATTATTCTAGATATTAATACATGGGCATTCTCTCTAGGTTTGGCCTGTCCTGCACTACATGTTCTTGTATATATATATATATATATATATATATATATATATATATACAGTAGGTACTTCATTGCATATATCTATGTAATGAAGTACTGTCAAAATTCTAAATATAAGTTAAAAACAAGAATCATTATATTACAGAACATAGATATTTCCGATGTGTCTGCAGTAATCACCGTAGATGAGACGCAGGAGGTTATGGCGGTGTCTCCTGTCGCCAGGTCCGTCAGAAGCGGAGCTGGCCGAGGTATCACCGGCCTGTCACTGAGCGGGACAGTGTGACACTAAGCCCCCGGGGGGCCTGATCGCGTCCTCTGTGCCCGTCCGTCTTCATGAGATTGTTATTCTACAGCACACGCAGACTCACGCTAGACCCATAAGTAAATCTCCACTTCTAGACGGAGCTCACAATCAGATATGTGGGATCCAATAACAATGAAAAAAAACTTGATTACGTCTAATGACTGAGCCCTGACATGTGACGCCATTAGAGTCCACGTGCAGGGTTACTGCGCAGTGCGCGGGCCCGGAGCGCAGCCTGGGGGATGCCCCCTCTTGTATCTTACATACAGATCCTCCTGAGGTGTGATAACTTTGTGCTGCAGGAGAGTATGAGATAAGATCACATTGTCACAGCGAGGTCACTAGGCTGATGGCGCTCTGTTATACGGCGCTGTATGCGGTTAGAATTACACCTTGGAATAAATTAGGTAATAACTATCAGGGGACAGTCCCAGTACAGGGTCTCAGCATCTGCTGCACATTATTCATCAATAATTAGCAATCTGAAGAGAGAGATTTTTCATTACTGCCAATTTCATTAAGCAATCAATGTTTTAATTATGGTAAATGACAAATCTGAATTAAATGAATCTATCAGCGTAAACAGTACCTGCGGCAGTAACCCCGGGCATGAAATAAGCGGGTAACTCATACATGGCTACAGTATGTCGGGCACAGTGTACGCTATCTCCTGAGCGCTCAGTGATGTCAGCCACTATATAATCCTAATTAATGTCACAATTTATATGTTGGGATTTCTGCATTTTGCACAGTCACACCTGGTGAGACGGTAATCCGAGGGATCCTAGCGTTACGGATACTGACAAATGGCGCCAGGTGTTTGCATGAAATCGCTGTAAGACAGTGGTTCTCAAACTGTTTTGAATCACGGCGTCCTAGAGTATCAGATTTTGTTTCACGGCGCCCCAGGCCAAAAAATTCTTATTGAGAATTTCAGAAAAAATATATGAAATGAAGTAAATTGTGTTTATATAAGTCATCCTTAGGGTCAGTTGTGTGGAGAGGGACAGGATACACTGGTTTTGTCTATTACACTGACCGAAAATAATTAGAATTGGTTCCAGGGCACCGCTGCAAGAACCTTGAGGCACCCCAGGGCACACAGTTTGAGAACCACTGCTGTTAAGAGGGGTACACACGGAGAGATCCGTGTTTAAAATCTAAGCAATCTGACTAGATTGCTTAGATTTTAAGCACGGAGCTGCCGCGTGTATGCCCCCCCAGCGATAACCGCTATTGCCGGTGCTAGATTGAGCCTGCATGGAGGCTCAATCTAGCGGGTCGCTCACTTCACCGTTGTGTGAAGTGAGCGGCCCCTCGTCCGTCCCCCCCTCACTTAGCACATCGCGCAGTGCTGAGCGGGGGGGGGGGGGGGGGGGGAGAGATGTGTGACTCGGTAGCGCAGAGCATCTCTCTTTGCGTTTTTTCCGATAAAATGTGTCTCTTAGATGCAATGTAATGTAATAGGACACACAAGCAGCTTCTGCGAATTACAATTACACGCAGCATGCCTGTATTCTGTGTGTAATTGCGGCTCTATCTGCATCCGAAATGCCACGTTACAGTGTTTTCCATGAAAGCAGTGTAACATAGCATTTCGTATGCAGATACAGCTGCAGTCACACGCAGAATACAGGCATGCCGCATATCTTTTAATCAGCAGAAGCTGCTTGTGCGTCCTATTACACTTTGCGTCTAAGATAAATTTTTGCAGTAAAAATGCAAAGAAAGACACGCAACGCTACCGAGTCACGCTGCATTCATGGAGCAAAGATGTAAGAGAACACATCTGTACAGTTACAATGTAGGTGAGAAGTTTTTTCCACCAAAAGTGATTAATGCCAAAATGTTGCAATTTAGTATTATTTAGAATCCTTGACATTATGGCTCTTATAGTGATCACGCACATATATATATATTATATATATACGGCCATGCGAATAACGACGGACGGAGCTGCAGTATTGAGGTGAGATAGGGAATACGTCAGGAAAATGGTGTCGTGCATTAATAACAATCTTCCGTCATTCTGCAGCGGGGTGACGGCCGCAGGGTGTGTGACCGATTAATAACACCACCTCTGCTGTTACCACTAAAGATATTACGGAAAGCCCTGTTACCGGGATTATTACACAATATCCCATTTCCCAGGATTAAGCTTCTCCTGAGTGATAATGCCTGGGTATGAGAGCTGCCGCCTGTATCGCACCAGGTAAACGCCACTGCAATGAGATAATCTGACGCCACAGGAGACAGCTGGCCTATATACGGGCGTCTCCGCTAGAATACGCCTCATTCCTTCACAGCGCGGATCCGTCACACAACCTCCCAGCAGTCAGGGCTCTGAGAAATGAGTGACATGTTGAGGGGACAGTCTGTCCGGCTGCTGGATTTACTAAGGGCGATAAAGACAGCCCTCCACGTCTGCTGTGTCAAAGGTTACCCACGGGCTAATTCGTGATTTATGTCCCACATCCGCTCCTGCCTCTCAGTTTAGCCATAGCGGTGATAAAGACATTCAGACAGCCGAGGTTTGGAAGGACATGTCCGCTGGGTCTGACGTGTCATTGTCAGGAGACAGACGCCTCACTAATTGCTGGATCTGGGACAGGACAGTGTTATTGGGGGACAGGAGAAGTTGTACGATGCCACTGATGGTAAGCGCCTGGCCGGCCAATGACATGGTGTTATATATGCACTATATATCCCAATGCACTACCTGAGTCACTGCACCACTGCACTACCTGAGTCACTGCACCACCCAGCTACAATGGAGGTGTTATACAGTATATGTACTGTACATACTGCACCACCTGAGTCACTGCACCACCCAGCTACAATGGAGGTGTTATACAGTATATGTACATACTGCACTACCTGAGTCACTGCACCACCCAGCTACAATGAAGGTGTTATACAGTATATGTACATACTGCACTACCTGAGTCACTGCACCACCCAGCTACGATGGAGGTGTTATACATGTACATACACTGCACTACCTGAGTCACTGCACCACCCAGCTACAATGGAGGTGTTATACAGTATATGTACATACTGCACTACCTGAGTCACTGCACCACCCAGCTACAATAGAGGTGTTATACAGTATATGTACATACTGCACTACCTGAGTCACTACACCACTGCACTACCTGAGTCACTGCACCACTGCACTACCTGAGTCACTGCACCACCCAGCTACAATAGAGGTGTTATACAGTATATGTACATACTGCACTACCTGAGTCACTGCACCACCCAGCTACGATGGAGGTGTCATACATGTACATACACTGCACTACCTGAGTCACTGCACCACCCAGCTACAATGGAGGTGTTATACAGTATATGTACATACTGCACTACCTGAGTCACTGCACCACCCAGCTACAATGGAGGTGTTATACATGTACATACACTGCACTACCTGAGTCACTGCACCACCCAGCTACAATGGAGGTGTTATACATGTACATACACTGCACTACCTGAGTCACTGCACCACCCAGCTACAATGGAGGTGTTATACATGTACATACACTGCACTACCTGAGTCACTGCACCACCCAGCTACAATGGAGGTGTTATTCAGTATATGTACATACTGCACTACCTGAGTCACTGCACCACCCAGCTACGATGGAGGTGTTATACATGTACATACACTGCACTACCTGAGTCACTGCACCACCCAGCTACAATGGAGGTGTTATACAGTATATGCACATACTGCACCACCTGAGTCACTGCACCACCCAGCTACAATGGAGGTGTTATACAGTATATGTACATACTGCGCTACCTGAGTCACTGCACCACTGCACTACCTGAGTCACTGCACCACCCAGCTACAATGAAGGTGTTATACAGTATATGTACATACTGCACTACCTGAGTCACTGCACCACCCAGCTACGATGGAGGTGTCATACATGTACATACACTGCACTACCTGAGTCACTGCACCACCCAGCTACAATGGAGGTGTTATACAGTATATGTACATACTGCGCTACCTGAGTCACTGCACCACCCAGCTACAATGGAGGTGTTATACAGTATATGCACATACTGCACTACCTGAGTCACTACACCACCCAGCTACAATGGAGGTGTTATACAGTATATGTACATACTGCGCTACCTGAGTCACTGCACCACCCAGCTACAATGGAGGTGTTATACAGTATATGCATATACTGCACTACCTGAGTCACTGCACCACCCAGCTACAATGGAGGTGTTATACAGTATATGCACATACTGCACTACCTGAGTCACTGCACCACCCAGCTACAATGGAGGTGTTATACAGTATATGTACATACTGCGCTACCTGAGTCACTGCACCACCCAGCTACAATGGAGGTGTTATACAGTATATGTACATACTGCGCTACCTGAGTCACTGCACCACCCAGCTACGATGGAGGTGTTATACATGTACATACACTGCACTACCTGAGTCACTGCACCACCCAGCTACAATGGAGGTGTTATACAGTATATGTACATACTGCACCACCTGAGTCACTGCACCACCCAGCTACAATGTAGGTGTTATACAGTATATGCACATACTGCACTACCTGAGTCACTACACCACCCAGCTACAATGGAGGTGTTATACAGCATATGTACATACTGCGCTACCTGAGTCACTGCACCACCCAGCTACAATGGAGGTGTTATACAGTATATGCACATACTGCACTACCTGAGTCACTGCACCACCCAGCTACAATGGAGGTGTTATACAGTATATGTACATACTGCGCTACCTGAGTCACTGCACCACCCAGCTACGATGGAGGTGTTATACAGTATATGTACATACTGCACTACCTGAGTCACTACACCACTGCACTACCTGAGTCACTGCACCACCCAGCTACAATGGAGGTGTTATACAGTATATGCACATACTGCACTACCTGAGTCACTGCACCACCCAGCTACAATGGAGGTGTTATACATGTACATACACTGCACTACCTGAGTCACTGCACCACCCAGCTACAATGGAGGTGTTATACAGTATATGCACATACTGCACTACCTGAGTCACTACACCACCCAGCGACAATGGAGGTGTTATATACAGTATGTACTATATATTCACTGCACTACCTGAGTCACTGCACCACCCAGCTACAATGGAAGTGTTATATACAGTATGTACTATATATTCACTGCACCACCTGAGTCACTGCACCACCCAGCTACAATGAAGGTGTTATACAGTATTTGCAGATACACTACACTACCTGAGTCACTGCACCACCCAGCTATAATAGAAGTGTTATACAGTATATGTACATACTGCACTACCTGAGTCACTGCACCACCCAGCTACAATGGAGGTGTTATACAGTATATGTACATACTGCACTACCTGAGTCACTGCACCACCCAGCTATAATAGAGGTGTTATACAGTATATGTACATACTGCACTACCTGAGTCACTGCACCACCCAGCGACAATGGAGGTGTTATATACAGTATGTACTATATATTCACTGCACTACCTGAGTCACTGCACCACCCAGCTACAATGGAGGTGTTATACAGTATATGTACATACTGCACTACCTGAGTCACTGCACCACCCAGCTACAATGGAGGTGTTATACAGTATATGAACATACTGCACCACCTGAGTCACTGCACCACCCAGCTACAGGTTGTATTGACAGCATCAATGGGCCAGGATCGGAGCAGTATTGATGCCACATGCGCTTCTTTTTGTCTGCGCATGTGTTTGAGTCGCACAGCGCATGCGTCTCGATTGTCAGCGATCAGATACAGAATCGGGCGTGCGAATTGCGAAACTCAGTGGGTGTTCCCGGGAGGTAACGGGGGATGGCTAAGCAGATGCACGCGTGTTGCTGTATTCGGCTGCGACCAAAGACGCACAGCGCTTACACAGGACGCCATACTCGGACAGAGAAACTGCACTTGCCACACGGCTGGGGTGGATTTGATGGTGCGTGAGACTGATTTGCACCCTCCCAAGGTGCTACAAACGGGCTTCTCGGGTATTCACATAATTAGCATAAAGATGCGTCTCTGTGGAACTCAGAATCAGCGCCAATGTGTCTACAAATTGTATATAGACACTGACACCCTATAACACAGGTACATACCCCGTCTATAAACCAGGAAAATCCCTGGAATGGATGACTTTAGTTGCCGGGAGTCTGGAGTTGTTAATACAGTCCCTTTCCGGAAAGTGTTTTCATGCAGGAGCTGCATGGCCCTGACACTGGTGTGTCCGCTATAAAATGTTTAGTGGGGATCGGGTACGTTCAGCGGGTGACACATGAGGATTACTGCGGACACTCTCCATGGGAAAAGACGTGTCGGGGGTTGCGGTGGTGACACGCTATCACAGGTTGGTCACCTCTGGCTTGTGGCTGCCGCGGTGAGCATGCTAAGTGCCGTGTCTGCCAGCCGTCATCACCATTAGGACACAATCTTATTCTTTCATTACAAGTGAACTCTGCCGGATCTCTCGGCGGGGAGCCGGAGTCAAATCAATGTCTTGGATTTCCAGGCTGCGCTCCGAGGTCACATCCAGTCTATCATTTCCAGCATTATCTTCCCCGCTCCGGCTCTCTCTCGCAGTCTCCTACTGGCACGCAGCAGATTGAAAACAGCAGGTCTCACATGCACTGCCTGAGCCGTTCCAGAGGTTCTCCCTCTTCCCCTGTCCCAGCCTCCTCTCTGCAAATGTGACTGGCTCTGCCGTGTGCTGCCCAAATACCATCCAGCCGCCATTAACCCCTTCTACCTCTATGAGCCACATGTGCGCCTGGAATTGCTACTAGGCGCTTAAACGAGCCAGGAAGTTGCACTTGTAATATATGTTCTCATTCTATATACACTCTATGGGCCTAATTCAGACCTGATCGCAGCAGCAAAATCTTTCTCTAATGGGCAAAACCATGGGCAGTGGAGGTGGGGCCGATGTAACATGTGCAGAGAGAGTTACATTTGGGTGGGTTATATGGTTTCTGTGCAGGGTAAATACTGGCTGCTTTATTTTTACACTGCAATTTAGATTGCAGTTTGAACACACCCCACCCAAATCTAACTCTCTCTGCACATGTTACATCTGCCCCACCTGCAGTGCAGTATGGTTTTACCCATTGGAGAATGTTTTTGCTGCTGCGATCAGGTCTGAAATAGGTCCTATATACTTAGAGTACTGCACAGTCTCACTTCTATTATTCTGTATGCCTGATACAATTCTCAGTATTATAGACACTACAATGCCACTTGTGTTATTCTGGATGCTAGTTATAGTTCTTAGTATCATTCTGTATATACACAATAGCACAGTACTACTTCTATCGTTTAGTTATCAGTATACCTTCTCATTCTCTATAGACTACACAGTACCACTTCTCTTACATCATATGCTGGGTCTGTACTAATTATCTATACATTTACAGACTACTGCACACTAATCACATCTGTATGCTGGATATAGGTCTCAGTAGCTGTTCTCAGTCTTTATATTTGCAGATTACTGCACAGTGCCGCCTCTCTTTCAGAAGCTTCCAGAAACATATATTTGTGAGTGTTTTATATACATGTCATTTACAATGTGAAATCCTGATTGCGATTTGAGCCTCGACGTGAGATTGCATCATTGCACTTACCACACATATGACACCATAACAACTGACTGTTGTAACTGCGCCCTTTCTCCACAAGACTTGTCGCTGTATTATACAGGTTGAGTATCCCTTATCCAAAATGCTTGGGACCAGAGGTATTTTGGATATGGGATTTTTCCGTATGTTGGAATAATTGCATACCATAATGAGATATCATGGTGATGGGACCTAAATCTAAGCACAGAATGCATTTATGTCACATATACACCTGATACACACAGCCTGAAGGTCATTTTAGCCAATATTTTTTATAACTTTGTGCATTAAACAAAGTGTGTCTACATTCACACAATTCATTTATGTTTCATATACACCTTATACACACAGCCTGAAGGTCATTTTATACAATATTTTTAATAACTTTGTGTATTAAACAAAGTTTGTGTACATTGAGCCATCAAAAAACAAAGGTATCACTATTTCACTCTCACCCAAAAAAGTCCGTATTTCGGAATATTCCGTATTTCGGAATATTTGGATATGGGATACTCAACCTGTATTACGATTTATAATGTGGTGCAATAAAACAGAACATGAGGCCTATAGCTAACAGTGCGGAACCTGTGCTCCAGAACCCTAAAAGACAATACTTCTAGTATAGACTGTTCCGGAACCCTAAAAGACAACACTTATAGTATAGACTGTTCCGGAACCCTAAAAGACAATACTTCTAGTATAGACTGTTCCGGAACCCTAAAAGACAATACTTATAGTATAGACTGTTCCGGAACCCTAAAAGACAATACTTCTAGTATAGACTGTTCCGGAACCCTAAAAGACAATACTTCTAGTATAGACTGTTCCCTTTGCAGGATAACATTCCGGGGGTCGGTGTGTCAGGTACCTTGGATTTGGGCGGCGGGCTGTTGGTGTTCTTCTCGGTGTTGAGACTGTTTGGAGACATGGCAGCGAGGTTTCCCTGCGGCATTCCAGGTATCTTGTTCCCCGGGGACACTTGCATGGCAGCCAGCTGAGCAGCGTACAATTGCTGTGTATAAAAAAGAGAGAGACATCATTCGGGGTCCCTGCGCGGCGGACGCATGCGGTTCCTGTCACAGCCGGCTTCTATTCAGCACATTGAGACAGGAGCTGTCACCCTAACGTCTGTGACTGGTCTCTCCTGGGAGGAATGACAGGCGTGACATGTGCAGTGTGCCGTCTCCAGTCTGTCCGGAGTACAATAGCCAGCGTCTGCAGGGGCATCACACCCCACAGGAGAGGGGACCGTCTACCCAGTGTCTGCTGGAATTCTAGCCACGAGCAAAGGGTGTCTCTGCGGCTGATGTCACACTGCAAGTCCCAGCATGCCCTGTCCTCTCCTCACACTGGGCACTGCTGCTTCTGGCTGACCACCAGTTTCATACTTTATTGTGTATCCCATGTATGAGTACCGTGTATACTATTACATGTATTACTGTAATAACGGTGTATGTGGAGAAATGTGCACAGTACCACTTCTCCTATTCTAAGTGCCATTCTCAGTACATGTCCTCATTTTCTAATAATGGCCAACTAAACAGTACTGTACCACCTGTATTGGTTTCTAAGCTGGCTGTATTCTCATTCTCTGTTTTTACCCCGAATGTAACCGCACAGTACTACTTCTTTTTATATGCAAGGCTGCTAAACGTGACTCACTTTGTATTCTGCATAAATAAAGATACATTGATTAGTATATATAACACAGGACAGCGGTGAGACCTGTAAAACAGCCGCTGACAAGTGACAAGGGACACTTTTATGGCTAAAAGCCGCTGTCCGCTAACCTGAAGACCACCTCATAGCGAGTGTCGCAGACAAGATCGATATTTAAAGCCAAATAAGAAGCCGTTCTCTCTGTTATTTGGGGAATTTGAGTCCGTCTCTCTCTCATCTGCCACTAATGAGCAGTCCAGCCTGTTACAAAGCCATCTAACATCGGCCAAACGACTTATTAATACCCCTCTGTGATCAGGAAGAGTACGACAGAGCACAGATCGGATACAGAGAGAGAAACGGGGAAAACGCTCTGCACAACCTCACACAACCAGGAATCAGTAAAAGTCAGAAATATATAAACAACACATGTTTTACATTTCCCTGCTACCTGAATAGCAGAGAACGTTGAAGTGCTGCAGAGACTCGCGCTCTACAGGGCGACATTGTAGAAGCGGGGTATTAGCGGAGAAGATAATTACGGGGGAATACTTATTTATGTAGTGATTTGTAGAATAGAGCCCTACAGACACCACTTGTGAACGGGCCCTCTGTCATGCCTCTGTGTAACTGCTGGTTACTCTCTGCGCCAGGCCAGCGCAGCCCTCACACCTACACGCGGCCTCGGCCGGTATATGAGCTAATGTTTACCCAGTGACTCTGACACATTTCTGCTGAGGCGCAGAGAGCCGAGTGGGTGACTCTGGAACACTAACCAAACACAGCTGTACATATTCTTACAAGAATTTTATTCCAAAAATAAATGACAACTTTCTGATGTGCTACCCAATATTACTTTACCCGAGGAGGGGGAGGGGGGGGGGGGGGACTTAGTTCCAATTGGCAGCCCAACAAATGTCAGACTCTCGGAACAATTACTGTACTTATAGGCCCTCCGGGCAGCAGCCTAGAGGCACAAAGGAGCAGGGACGCAGGACAGGGTTCAGGATGTCCACCATCAATTCCATGCACAGCAGCATTAAACTGGATATTCATCCTTTTTACAACGGTGTGCTGGGATTTGTAGTCCAAGATTGTCGCTGGTGACTTCCGGTATAGAGAAAACATGTAACCAGCATTTTATTATAAAGTGAGAAGTAGATAAAGCAGTGTACATTCATAAAATAGTCATATATGATGGTAGATGCTCAATCAGCTTAATGATATCATTCAGGTGCTCGAAAGGGAGGGGTATTTCTAAGCAAGAAAAAAAAGAGAGACATTGTTTCCCCCAGCACCCTGAATGATAACAGTAACCAGCTATAAATCCCACATAATATTAGAATTCAGAGATGTTGGTTACACATATTTGCGCCTTGATGCGGCTTTGGGGCTTATTCACACATTTGCGCAAATATGTGTTACCAAGATCTCTGAATTCTAATATTATGTGGAATTTATATCTGGTTACTGTTATCATTCAGGGTGCTGGGGGAAACAATGTCTCTCTTTTTTCCCTACATTCATAAAATATACAGCCAGGGATATATACGGTGTAACTGGGCAGAGAAAATGGAGTTGACGGATGGCGCAAGCCCTAACTGAGGCCTACCGGACAGGTGGTGATGTCGCACAATGACGCAGGTGACCATGAATAAAGTCTATAAAAGCATGAAGTCGCACTTGCAATGCTGTACGGTTTATGATGTGACACTATTGGCCGAGGCTGGGAACTGCGGAACCACGCAACACTGCGACATCTACGTCCCTGCACGCGGCAGAGAACAGCGTCTGATCACTTCTCTGGTTCTCCTCCCCTCCCCGGCTCCGTGTGCTGTGCAGTAATCTATCACAATATGCTGCAGCAGCTGCCTCTCCGTATGATGTGTGACCCGTTTGATTGACCCCTCTTCATGTTGCTGTAGAGCAGCCGATCATTACTGGAGAGGAGAGAGAGCGCTGGTCCCTCTCCGAGGTCATCAATCAGCAGACACATCTCAATCTGGAAACGGGGATTTATCTCATCCATTGTACCTCAACCATCAATAAATAAATCCATCCACCCTCCTACTCCCTGGCTGTGTATACATAAGGCTTGGATCTGTAATCCAGCATTACACACATATATATATATATATATATATATATATATATATATATACACTCACATATTGATCACACAGTCGGAATATACTCAGCTTTAAATAAACATAGATTAGCTGAACATAATAAATGGTATAATTGGAAGGATGTACTTGGTAATCAACAATCTTTGGCATCTCAGCCTCATTAATGCCGGAAATCTGGCTCGGTTACTTCAATATTAGTCCAGCTACAAGAAAATCCATCACTACAGTTCCAATAGCAGTGCCGCAGCGTAGCGCTTATGGGGCGAATCCCTAAAGTCTGACGCTGGCGGTCGCTGCGACGGAAAGGAGGGATAGGTATAGAGAGGCAGATGCTGGACTGTGATGTACGCATGAAGTCAGGACATTGAGGGGGGATTCAGATCTGATTACTGCTGTGCGTTTTCGCACAGTGGGCGATCAGCGATTGACTGCGCATGTACATGCACCGCAATGCGCACGCGCAATGGAAAACAACAACAGGCATCGCCGGTCAACGACAGGCCGGTGCGAAAATTCTAATCACAGAGCCATTCGCAGGATGTTTGTGGGTGGTAACTGCCCGTTTTCTGGGAGTGTCAGGGAAAACGCAGGCATGTCCAAGCGTTTTCAGGGCGGGTGTGTGACGTCAGCTCCGGTCCCCGTCAGCCTGTTCTCATCGCACTGTAGGAGTAAGTCCTGGGCTGCGCACACACTGGAAAAATCATTCACTGGTGAGTGAAGTGCGAACGAATTTGCAGCTGTCCGCTGACTGAGGTTTTTTTTTGCAGCGCGGCGTACACATGCGATCTAACACTTGAACGGCAAATATACACTCCCTTGGGCAGCGACTATCTGAATGCGGCCGCTGTTTATGCTGTATGCAGGCTATGCCCTGGAAGTCGCGGAGGAGGAGTCGCGT
This sequence comes from Pseudophryne corroboree, assembly GCF_028390025.1. Lineage (NCBI taxonomy): Eukaryota > Metazoa > Chordata > Amphibia > Anura > Myobatrachidae > Pseudophryne > Pseudophryne corroboree. The sequence goes on along the minus strand of NC_086449.1, from coordinate 833,179,945 downwards.
GCTTTAGGCAAAACTCAGAGAATCTGCACAAGGGCCGCTGGCACCCGTCGCTAGATACAGGGAGATATTTGCTAAACTGTGCAAAAGTGAATTTGTGCAGACCCAAAAGTGAGCAGAGTTTGTTTTGCAGATTGCTTAACTTGTAGAATGGTCACCTCTAATTACTGAACGGTGGCTTCTGGGTAACTGCGTGTGTGCACTTTGCTGTAAAGGAAAGCAGTGTGTCCGCATATTCATTGTGTTTGAATAAATGTAAAATAAATGAAAAGAGTTCAAGACAAAACACCAAATTTCTTCATAAGAAATGATCCACTACGCAGATTTATAGAGGCAAATTTATTGTGCAAATACCCCGCGCGTAGCTCTCATTTCACAGGTGCACAATCGCTGTCTCTTGGCTTTACCGCTGCTGTCCGCCGAACCAGGTAACTCACTCCGATCCCCAGCCAAACAACCGCTGGAGGTGACAAGATATGTAGACCCCTTGCATTAACAGAAGGGTCTTCACACATCCAGGGCGCAAGAGGGTGAGACTGTCCGTGACTCTATTATCTGGCTGTGCCCTTCAGACTGTTCCCACAATCATAGTGGGTGCACGTGGGACAGGAAGAAATACATTAACTGGGATCCGAGCCTTCTGAAAGGTTACAGCTGCCCATTTATAATTCCATTTAATGCTTCCCCTTTGGAGGGTTTGGTGTATGTATTCATGCCCGGAGTGCAAAAGACAGAACTCTCTCTATGCTCATGGGAAGAGTATAGGACGCAGAGCTGACACTCTACTGTGTATTGTAGTTGCTGCTGGGAGAGCCAATGACCTGACACTACATATTAATCTGATGCACTTACAGTAGATACTCTGATTTCTTATGTAATTAAACCTTTTCCATCCTCTACAATAACGAGTGTAATTATACCTAATTCTCTGCATGTGAGGCTGGCAGCATTTACAGGAATATCCGTTAGATTTTACCTCTCTTACGTCGCCCCCTGACTTATATTATAGCAACAGTTAAGCTCCGATAAAATAAACAACCGCGCATATTATAATCACCGTCAACATTGTAACGGCTGCGAGGCGTCTCTGCTGTTATGTCGCTGACCTATGTCTACTTACTGACATGCGCCTGTCAGTAAACATTTCACAAGCTGACTGTCACAATAAGGGTTTGTTTGAGCCATTAAATAGAATATTGCAGTTTCCTACTACAAAATGACAAACAGCGCCATTAAAGTGACAACCGCCGGTACCGACACACAGAAAGAATAAAACCGCTGCCCACGTGTGCACAGATCTGGGGAAAGCGACCTCAGCTTATGATATGCACTGATCCAGGGACCTGCGCAAGGCCGCTGTCCAGACGAGAATCTGCAAACGGCGCGGATTCAACCAGAACTCCGCTAAAGAGGCCGTCACGTCATCCAAAGCGGAACACCAGCGCCACAGGGTCATCTGCAGGGGAGGCATCAAAGGGGCATCTTCTATCATATATGAAATAATTGTCCGGGGGTGAAAACTTTACCGATAAGTCAGTGTGGGATCCGATTCCGAATAATCAGCAGCGGCCATCTCCGATTTCCAGCTCCGAGGAGTTACAAAGGGAGCCCAGGTGTAAGTCTGGCTGCTCCGTGACCCAGAATCACAGATTTCTTTCATGTCTGCTATTTAGTGAAATGACGCGTGATATTTTCCAGAGTTCACCGCTGGTTAACTAATACAATACCATGAGGGGATGGAGAGGCGGAATCAGAGTCGGGGAGGTTTGATTGACAGCCGGAGCCCGTGATCAGCGCGGTGGAGAGAAAAGACATTAAACGCGGCACCGATACACTAGCGGGTGATTGACGTATTAAGGAGCGCAGTGGCAGATAGCACAGATTCATTCACACTAATTATTATTATTACACTATCTTTTGTGCCTGCAAATCCAGTAATGCTCTGGAGAGCGCCGGATGAAGTTATAGCTGGGTGAGACGACACGTGTTACCCCGGGGTGTCTATAACTAGCGGGACATAAAAGGTGACACAAACATCAGGGGCCATATATTAGCCCGGTCAGGTGAGTGTCTCTCTGTCCCGTGTGCAGGTAGGTGCGCGCTGGGTAGATGGATCCTGCCGTACACTGCTTTGTGCTGGATACAAGAAAGGGAAATGAGAAGATAGACGGGGGAGGAGGGGGTTAACGCAAGGATTGTGCCATTTCCTTTGTCCAAATGTCACAAAGCTCCGGGGAGCCTTCTGGGTGGTGACTGCTATGTCACTGGCTCTGAACAGAATCTCCCCCCCAGGCGAAACCTTTGAATGGGCTATAACTCCAACCCGTATGGGCTGGGGGACATGGCAGAGAATAGCACCGTTGTTTAGGCCGAGCGACCTATATTCCGCTACGCGCAGAACGCTGAATTGTTTTGCTTCTATTATTATATGTGTACATGATTCTGTGCTATAGCGGGGCCGTACTAATCGCCCAGGGCTCCTGCCCCAGGCACGGAGGGTGGTGGCAGAGTCTATGGGAATTCTGCGGGGACAGGTCACACATAATGTTCCATCATCATAACGTAGGTATTATTGGGGTTGCGTTACTCGCTCAGCGTGCGACCACGCAGGAAACAGAAGAGGAAACACACGTGTTATGTCTTGGCCACAGGTAGGAGGAATCTACCAGATCTTGATAGAAAATAAGCAGAAAATATAAAGTAGGAATAAAACTGATTGATTTTGATTTGTATTCAAATATGTGCATGGAGCAAAGGTTTAAAATATTATTAGATTAAAATGCGCCAGGCACACCAAGAAGGCGTTCATCCAAATGTGCGCGCACGCCAACATGGAGGACAGCAACTGAAGCCAAATACATGTGAGCACGTTGGTCGTGGAGCTGGGTCACACTTGGGTGTACCAAGATGGAGGATGAGGCTATCGGCAGGGGAATAGTGTGAGAAATTGGCGACCTTTCACTCACCACATCGCACAGATCCCCCCCCCCACTCCTGCGCTCAGCGGATGGCGACGTCCAGCCAATGAGCACGCTCCCACCGTGCTGTGTCCGGATTATCACCCCAAGGGAAACTGATCGTGCTGCCATATGACCCTAAATGCTGCTCAGATCCCAGTATCCACCCTACAGACGCGTTATTACCCTGTGTGGGACCTTCTGTTGCCCGGATTTCCTTACACGTGGCTTTCTGTCGGACCTCAATGACAAGAGCGTATGTGTGATATCTGGGGGTAGAATGGCCTGAGTGACAGGGATGTTACAATATTTTGGCTGGTGGAGACTACTAGGAGGGGTCTGATCTGGGGTCTGGCCACAGATATACACTTAGCGTTGGTGGGACAGGATAAAGGGTGTAGGCGGCTCACTAACGCTTCTCTCCTGCAGGAAAATAACGCATCTCTGAGGTCTCAGATATTACCATTAAGGTGTACTCAGCGCTATACAAGAGGTAACATAAAATCAAGCCAAGTAAATGGTGTAAATACATTGCACAACAGTAAGAACCTCATAGGAGTATAAGCAGAAACACAAACGCCGCGGAAGAACATAACCAAGGAGTGGCAGGTGCAGGGGAAGGGTAGGGCAACGTGCTGTAGTCAGCAGGACATGGTGAGTGGCGGGGTACTACAACTCTCAGCAATCCTGTACCAACTGTAAGGGAGACAAGGAGAACTCTTGGAAAGGAGTGTGCGGAGGAAGGTACAAGAGGGAAGAGGGCCCTGCTCTACAGCTTACATGTAATAGGGGGAGATGAACACATGGAGGGTGAACCAGTAAGGAACAATGAAAGTGACTGAGGCTACAATGAAAAGATGCCATTAGGGGACGTTTAAAGCTGGGAAGAGGGGAAGAAAGTCGGCTTGGCGAGGGAAAGCATTCCAGAGAAGGAGGGGGGCTGCGGGAGAGAGAGGTGGGCATGGGGCGAAGAGACCAGAGTAGAGGTGAGGTGGCAGTCAGCCGAGGGGCAGAGATGGGAGATTAACTCCATACTTATAAAGAGACGCATTTCGCAACTACCAGGTGAATGTCTGTGGGAACACGCACTTCAACCAATGTAACTTTCTATCACACAAACATGTGTCTCCTCAATCTCATATGTATCAGGGTTACTAGAGCAGTACTGTATGTCAGGAGCAAAACTAGAAAGGTTCACTCAAATACTGGGTGTGGCCCTAATGAAGTCAGGGGCCGGACTATGATTACCACCTGCCAAACCCTCTGGAGTGTAAGTTCCTATTGCCGGGACTCTCTCTATACTGTATATCCTGTCTGCATCTTCTCCATCTACGTATAACTAGTTATACCATCAGGAACGGCGGAGTTATCTGGTGCCGTACAAATGATGATGAACGAGACGGGACGGCCTTCATAGACACTTGCCTTGGGAAAATCTGCATCTGTCCTTCCTGCACTCTCCCTGCACTGTGCCCTCCTGAGCCGGGCAGTAGCGGGAGGCGGCACACAATGGAAGCAGGCAGGGTGCGCCCTCCCAGGGATGCCCACTCTCATTGTCATATTGTTCAGAGGGGAAATGAAATGCAGCCAGCAGCTGCTGTGTCCCCTTCTCACCCAATCTCTCCACACTGTACTCCCTCCACCCATTTGTATTAGTGCCAATTAATCAGCGCCATTGTTGTGTTTTGATTAACAAACTATCGGCCAGGAAACGGGAACAAATGCTCTGCGAATTCAATATCTCGGTAGATTAGGATCTTTGTGGAAGTAAAAGGAAAAAGTAACCCCGAAAATACAAAGCGCTGATGAGAACAAATGACGGAAAGGTGCAGAAAGGAAGATGGCTCTGACTACCCACCGCTGTCTCAGTCTGCCTTTATAATGACACACGCCCTGGGGACGCTCATACGGCGCACGGTAACACACTGCGGAATAAACCGACGCTCTGTGAACGTAGGAAAGTAATACCGCCAACATCTTTTCATCATGGGATTATGGAGGACCTCATAGGGGTTATGAAGAGCGATCCCGACATTTTGAAACAAAAAAGTGGGACATCCTGGCAACACGAAACCCAAGTAACAGAACCCGTCCGTACTTACCCTGCGAGTCTTCAGCGCAAACCCAAATGATCAGCTGCCATTACTCTACCAAACACAGCACTCAGCCGCTCCCATAGGATGCTTCAGGACTTATCATCGTACAGATCTCGCCGTTACATTACTCACCGACTCGCCCGTATCCCATACCAGTCTGCCCGGGCGCAATGCTCTATAATAACGGGAGCGGAATGCCCTTATGCATTACCATACAACACCCTTCGCCGCAACGTCACATTAATGGCAACGTTTGCAGTAGCGCAGACCTCACAAGGATCATACGTGCAATACGTCAGCACACATGGAACATGTGATTCCCAGAGCACAGATGTAAGTAGCGTGTGTCCGAACCCTAATACGCCTCTGACACTACACAATGACATACAGATGTCTTTAGAAAACCAACTGTATAACGTAGCGAGATCTGACCCGACAAGAGAAGGGATGATAAGAGCCCATTGTGCTGCGTATCCGGACGCTGCACGGAGGTGGTAAATGATTAAACCGCATTGTCCGCGCTTTCCCCGTCCATCAGTAATATGTGTAATATTCATCATGCTGGGATTAACCCCTGCACTGCCCCATCTCTAGTCCCTGCGTACGCCCCTGCTAACTGCGGGCTCAGTAAGCCTCGCGCTCATGGCGTCACAGCTCGGGAAAAGTACACAGTGTCCTCCTAAACATTCAATTACACGGTGGCTTCAAAAATGTTATTTCATCCCAGGCACTGGCCAGGAAACGGTTAACCAGATAGGGCCCGGTAAGTAGGGATCACGTGTTCACAGTACAATAGGTGAATTGTCATTTCCTCATGTTGTTCATACACAATAACTTGCCCCAGGAGCTGGCGCATTGTCTGTGGTCTTACCTGTAACTGCAGCGGGCCCAGGCCGGGAGTTGCGGCAGCTGCAGCTGCCATAGTAGTTGGAATCAGCTGAACGGGGTAAGGGTCACCTGAGTGGAAGAATAACAGAGGCGTCAGCACCTTTTTATCTGCTCTCCACCTGCAAATTAAACTCAAACATTCACTCCCGCTAAAGCCGTCTTTTGTGCGCTGTACACGGGCCTAATGAAAGGCTCTATTGTGAGTCCCTTTCACTGACACTCTTCACGATCCGAGCTGGGAGAGGAATGTGAATAGAAGGCACTAAGCAATTAAGGCGGAAACCTCATCCCTACGTTATGTTTTTTTTTTTCATGATGCATTTAGGGAAATGGGAAGAAGCGCTGGTGAGCGCCCGCACGGCTCCACACAGCGCTGCGATCGCAGGGGCGGAATTAGTGGTAGTATGCGTACGGGAGTAATATATTCTGGAGAGACCCCCCACCACCACCCATGGGGGTCATTCCGAGTTGATCGCTCGCTAGCTAGTTTTAGCAGCCGTGCAAGCGCTATGCCGCCGCCCACTGCGGAGTGTATTTTAGCTTAGTAGAAGTGGGAACGCATGTGCAGCCAAGGTCTACAAAAACAGTTTGTGCAGTTTTAGAGTAGCTCTGAACCTACTCAGCGCTTGCGATCACTTCAGCCTATTCGTGTCAGGATTTGACGTCATACACCCGCCCAGCGAACGCCCAGCCACGCCTGCGTTTTTTCAGACACGCCTGCGTTTTTGCAAACACTCCCTGAAAACGGTCAGTTGACACCCAGTAACGCCCCCTTCCAGTCTTGCGGCCGTCAGTGCGACTGAAAACTTCGCTAGAACCTGAGCACAACCACAAAGAGCTTTGTACCCGTACGTCGCGCATGCGCATTGCGGGGCAGAAATGCCATTTTTTCACCTGATCGCTGCAGAAATTGGCAGCGAGCGATCAACTCACAATGACCCCCTATGTCATCACGATACATCGTTACCTGCAAAACTGACACATTCATTGCTGTTATTGAATCGGCAAAACAATTATAGGACATGTAAAAAGTTTTCTGGGACAACCGATGAAGCGTTCCATGAAGCTGCAGCGGTGACGCCAGCGACCCGATTCCAGCTACACGGCAGCCTATTTAAGTGTGCAATTAGGAAGGATCAGCAGACGCTTGTGTTTGCCCCAATGAATTGGTCGCTGATATGATAATGTCTACACACAGCAATGCAGAAGAGTAATGCAGGATACGGAGAACAAATGCCCTGCGGGACCGTGGCTGCTGTAGAGCCACGTCTAATGTCACGGAAAAAAGGACTATAAGTAAATAAGCAAGTCCATGTACAGTATAGGAAACAATGTCTACGGAGGATCTGCTCATGAAAGGGCGGCAGAGCTTTGATTGGTTATTTTGGAAACGTTTGGTTCCGCTGATCTGTCCGCGGCACAGTCTAGTATTGTGTACTCACACCAATATCACACATCGGGGACTGTTACTGACTACAATTACATATAGAAGCAGGGTCTCCTAACCGCACGTGTCCTCTGGGTGTCGCATTACCTAGTACTAATTAACACTAAAAAGGTTTTAATTTAGTAGGTAAAACTAATGGAAAGAATCGCACTTAGATGTCTGAAAATATCAGTTCTCCTTCCTATCACCTTCCCGTGCGCTAAAGTCAATGATACAGTGATTTATACAAAGCCGGATCTATGGGGCTGATTTTATAGAGCACTGCTCGGCTATACAGTGGAGGCAGCCATGATGTGGGCTGGTGCGATAGGCTGTGACATCACTCAGGCAATGAGGCCCACGCTGAGTGATGTCACCGGTTCCCGCAGACCATGAGATGCACCCACCAGTGGTAACAGCAGCAGAGGGAAGGCTGGGGGAGAGGCCCCTGTACATGGCAGCGGGTTGGCTCCTTATACCTCTGATGACACAGGTTATCAGGGAGGTATGTAGACACAATGGGGGTCATTCCGAGTTGATCGCTCGCTGGCTAGTTTTAGCAGCCGTGCAAACGCTATGCCGCCGCCCACTGGGGAGTGTATTTTAGCTTAGCAGAAGTGCGAACGCATGTGCAGCCGAGCTCTACAAAAACAGTTTGTGCAGTTTGAGTAGCTCTGAACCTACTCAGCGCTTGCAATCACTTCAGCTTATTCGTGTCCGGATTTGACGTCATACACCCGCCCAGCGGACGCCCAGTCACGCCTGCGTTTTTTCAGACACGCCTGCGTTTTTGCAAACACTCCCTGAAAAAAGTCAGTTGACACCCAGAAACGCCCCCTTCCTGTCAATCTTCGCCAGTGTGAAGGAACACTTCGCGAGAACCTGAGCACAACCACAAAGAGCTTTGTACTCGTACGTCACGCGTGCGCATTGCGGGGCATGTCGTTTTTTCACCTGATCGCTGCGCTGCGAAAATCGTCAGCGAGCGATCAACTCGGAATGACCCCCAATAGCCGGACCATCTAGATGATGATATTGGGGTCTGTCCTACAGGTCACTACTGCTCCCTACATGATGGGAAGATCAGGGTCTGTCCTACAGGTCACCACTACTTCCTACATGATGTGGAGATCCGGGTCTGCTCTACAGGTCACTACTGCTCCCTACATGATGTGGAGATTGGGGTCTGTCCTACAGGTCACCACTACTACCTACATGATGGGAAGATCGGGGTCTGTCCTACAGGTCACCACTGCTCCTTACATGATGGGAAGATCGGGGTCTGCCCTACAGGTCACTACTGCTCCCTACATGATGGGAAGATCAGGGTCTGCCCTACAGGTCACTACTGCTCCCTACATGATGGGAAGATCAGGGTCTGCCCTACAGGTCACTACTGCTCCCTACATGATGGGAAGATCAGGGTCTGCCCTACATGTCACCACTGCTCACTACATGATGGGAAAATCGGGGTCTGCCCTACAGGTCACTACTGCTCCCTACATGATGGGAAGATCGGGGCCTGCCCTACAGGTCACTACTGCTCCCTGCATGATGGGAAGATAGGGGTCTGTCCTACAGGTCACTACTGCTCCCTACATGATGTGGAGATCGGGGTCTGTCCTACAGGTCACTACTGCTCCCTACATGATGTGGAGATCGGGGTCTGTCGTACAGGTCACCACTGCTCCCTACATGATGGGAAGATCGGGGTCTGTCCTACAGGTCACCACTGCTCCCTACATGATGGGAAGATCGGGGTCTGCCCTACAGGTCACTACTGCTCCCTGCATGATGGGAAGATCGGGGTCTGTCCTACAGGTCACTACTGCTCCCTACATGATGGGAAGATCAGGGTCTGCCCTACAGGTCACTACTGCTCCCTACATGATGGGAAGATCAGGGTCTGTCCTACAGGTCACCACTGCTCCCTACATGATGGTAAGATTGGGGTCTGTCCGACAGGTCACCACTGCTCCCTACATGATGGGAAGATCTGGGTCTGCCCTACAGGTCATCACTGTTCCCTACATGATGGGAAGATCGGGGTCTGCCCAACAGGTCACCACTGCTCCCTACGTGATGTGGAGATCGGAGGCTGTCCTACAGGTCACCACTGCTCCCTACGTGATGGGAAGATCGGGGTCTGTCCTACAGGTCACCACTGCTCCCTACATGATGGGAAGATCGGGGTCTGCCCTACAGGTCACCACTGCTCCTTACATGATGGGAAGAACGGGGTCTGCCCTACAGGTCACTACTGCTCCCTACATGATGGGAAGATCAGGGTCTGCTCTACAGGTCACCACTGCTCACTACATGATGGGAAGATCGGGGCCTGCCCTACAGGTCACCACTGCTCCCTACATGATGGGAAGATTGGGGTCTGTCCGACAGGTCACTACTGCTCCCTACATGATGGGAAGATCTGGGTCTGCCCTACAGGTCACTACTGCTCCCTACATGATGGGAAGATAGGGGTCTGTCCTACAGGTCACTACTGCTCCCTACATGATGTGGAGATCGGGGTCTGCCCTACAGGTCACCACTGCTCCCTACATGATGTGGAGATCGGGGTCTGCCCTACAGGTCACCACTGCTCCCTACATGATGGGAAGATCGGGGTCTGCCCTACAGGTCATCACTGTTCCCTACATGATGGGAAGATCGGGGTCTGCCCTACAGGTCACCACTGCTCCCTACGTGATGTGGAGATCGGAGGCTGTCCTACAGGTCACCACTGCTCCCTACGTGATGGGAAGATCGGGGTCTGCCCTACAGGTCACTACTGCTCCCTACATGATGTGGAGATCGGGGTCTGTCCTACAGGTCACTACTGCTCCCTACATGATGGGAAGATCGGGTCTGTCCTACAGGTCACCACTGCTCCATACATGATGGGAAGATCGGGGTCTGTCCTACAGGTCACCACTGCTCCCTACATGATGGGAAGATCGGGGTCTGCCCGACAGGCCACTACTGCTCCCTACATGATGGGAAGATCTGGGTCTGCCCTACAGGTCACTAATGCTCCCTACATGATGGGAAGATCGGGGGCTATCCTACAGGTCACTACTGCTCCCTGCATGATGGGAATATAGGGGTCTATCCTACAGGTCACTACTGCTCCCTACATGATGTGGAGATCGGGGTCTGTCCTACAGGTCACCACTACTTCCTACATGATGTGGAGATCGGGGTCTGCCCTACAGGTCACTACTGCTCCATACATGATAGGAAGATCGGGGTCTGTCCTACAGGTCACCACTGCTCCCTACATGATGGGAAGATCGGGGTCTGCCCGACAGGTCACCACTGCTCCCTACATGATGGGAAGATCGGGGTCTGCCCGACAGGTCACCACTGCTCCCTACATGATGGGAAGATCGAGGTCTGTCCTACAGGTCACTACTGCTCCCTACATGATGGGAAGATCGGGGTCTGCTCTACAGGTCACCACTGCTCCCTACATGATGAGAAGATTTGGGTCCGTGCCACAGGTCACTACTGCTCCCTACATGATGGGAAGATCGGGGTCTGCCCTACAGGTCACTACTGCTCCCTACATGATGGGAAGATCGGGGTCTGCCCTACAGGTCACTACTGCTCCCTACATGATGGGAAGATCGGGGTCTGCCCTACAGGTCACTACTGCTTCCTACATGATGTGGACACTGGTGTCTCTCCTGACTTTCTTCCATGCAAGCTCTATACTATTAGAAACTTACTGCATCCGGCCTTATAGCTGAATCCAGGAGGTATGAGGAATCCTTGCTGGGCTGCAGCTGCTGCTGCGAACGTCCTCTGATCAGGTGGGAATACAGGTATCATTAGGGGGGGCAGCTGGCCTTGGACCTGTGGAACACAAACAAAAAGGAAACTATTATATCACTTGTCACTCTTGCGATATAACACTGTGTATATGTACATACTGTAGGCTGCTGTGACATCCTATATATATATATATATATATATATATACACACACAGTATATATAGCACTGTGCAAACGTTTTAGGCAGGTGTGAAAATAATGCTGCAAAGTAAGATTGGTTTCAAAAATAGAAATGTTGATAGTTTACTTTTATCAATGACCAAAATGCAAAGTGAAGGAACAAAAAATAAATCTAAATCAAATCAATATTTGGTGTGACCATCTTTTGCCTTCAAAACAGGTATCTATTTTTCTAGGTACACTTGCACAAAATCAGGGATTTTGCAGGATTATAGTCAGGTGTATGATTAACCCATCATATCAAACAGGTGATAATGAGAATCATTTCATTTTGATATGTAGGTTGAAACAGTCACTAACTCAAAAAGAAACAGCTGTGTAGGAGGCTTAAAACTAGGTGAGGAACAGCCAATCTGCTACAAAGGTGAGGTTGTGGAAGGCGGTTTCATGTCACAGGTCATACACCATGGTAAGACTGAGCACAGCAACAAGACACAGGGTAGTTATACTGCATCAGCAAGGTCTCTCCCAGGCTAAGATTTCAAAGCAGACCGGGGTTTCAGGGTGTGTTGTCAAGCTATTTTGAAGAAGGACAAAGAAACGGGCAATGTTGAGGACCGTAGACGCAGTGGTCGGCCAAGGACACTTACTGCATCAGATGAAAGACACATCATGCTTAATTCCCTTCAAAATCGGAAGATGTCCAGCAGTGCCACCAGCTCAGAACTGGCAGAAACCAGTAGGACCCAGGTCCACCTATTTACTGTTTGGAGAAGTCTGGCCAGAAGTGGTCTTCATGGAAGAATTGCGGCCAGAAAGCCATACCTTCGATGTGGACACAAGGCCAAGCGACTCAACTATGCAGGAAAACATAGGAACTGGGGTGCAGGAAAATGGCGCCAGGGGCTCTGGACTGAGGAGTCTCAATGTGAAATATCTGGCTGTAACAGAAGGCGGTGCGTTGGCAGAAGGGCTGGAGAGCGGTACAATAATGAGAGACTGCAGGTAACAGTGACGCATGGTGGAGGTTCCTTGCAGGATTGGGGCTGCATTTCAGCAAATGGATTTGGGGATTTGGTCACGATTAATGGCGTACTCATTATTGAGAAATACAGGCAGATACTTATCAATCATGCAATATCATCAGGGAGACGTCTGATTGGCTCCAAAATTATTCTGCAGCAGGACAACGAGCCGAAATATACAGCCAATGTCATTAAGAACTATCTTCAGCGTAAAGAAGAACAAGGAGTATATGGTCCTCACAGAGCCCTGATCTCAACATCATGAGGTCTGCCTGGGGTTACATGAAGAGACAGAGGGATATGAGCAAGCTACATCCACGGAGGATCTGTGGTTAGTTCCCCAAGATGTTTGGAACAACCTCCCTGCCGAGTTCCTTCAAAAACTGTGTGCAAGTGTACCTAGAAGAACTGACGCTGTTTTGAAGGCAAAGGACGGTCACACCAAATATTGATTTGATTTAGATTTCTCTTCTGTTCCTTCACTTTGCATTTTGTTAATTGTTAAAAATAAAGTATTAACACTTCTATTTTTGAAGCAATATTATTTTGCAGCATTATTTCCACACCTGCATAAAACGTTTGCATAGTATTGTATATATCCTTATTGCACACATAGAATGTATATATCCCTATAGCACATAGTGAATGTATTTATGCCGATAGCACACACAGTATGTATATATCCCTATAGTACACACAGTATGTATGTATCCTTATAGAACACAGTAATTAAATATCCGTACAGCACACATGGTATGTACCATCTCCATATAAGACACCGTATGTATATATTGCTATAGCACACAATGGTAGGTATATATCACTAAAGAACACATTGTATGTATATATATCTATAGCACACATGGTATGTATATATCACTATATAACACATGGCATGTATGAATCCCTATAGCACAAAAAATATGTATATATCCCTATATCACACACAATAAATGTATCCCTATAGCACACATGGAATGTAAATATCCTTAGAGCACACAAAAATTAATATATCCCTATTTAAAACACGGTATGTATATATCCCAATATAAAACACAGTATTTATATATCTGTATAGCACACACATGTATACTGTATATCCATATAGCGCACACAGTATGTATATATCCCTATAGCACAGAGTATGTATATATCCCTATAGTACACACAGTATGTATATATCCCTATAGAACACATGATATGTATATATCCCTATATAACACACGGTATGTATAGATCTCTATAGCACACTGTATGTATATATCCCTAAAGCACACACCAAGTAAACATCATTATAGCACACACAGTACGTATATATCCCTATAGCACACACAATATATATGTATCCCTATAGCACACACAGTATATCTATATCCCTATAGCACACTGAATGTACATATCCTTTTGAACACAAATATGTATATATCCCTATAGCATACACAGTATGTGTATATCCCTATAGCACACACAGTATGTATATATCCCTATAACACATTGTATGTATATATCCCTATAGCACACTGTATGTATAAATCCCTATAGAACACAAATATGTATGTATGTGTGTATATATATATATATATATATATATCTATCCCTATAGCATACACAGTATGTTTATATCCCTATAATACACACACAGTATGTATATATCCCTATAGCATACACACAATAAGTATATATCCCTATAGCACACTGTATGTACATATCCCTATAGAACACACAGTAGGTATGTATATATCCCTATAGCACACTGTATGTATGTATGCATATATCTATATCTATATATATCTATCCCTATAGCACACACAGTATGTATATATCCCTATAACACACACAGTATGTATATATCCCTATAACACACACAGTATGTATATATCCCTATAACACACACAGGGGGAAATTTACTAAGCTCCCGATTTTGACCGAGATGCCGTTTTTTCATCAAAGTGTCATCTCGGTAATTTACTAAACACTAATCACGGCAGAGATGAGGGCATTCGTAATTTTTTGCAAGTCCAAGTAAAAAATTACGAATGAATACACCATCGGTCAAAACGCGGCTGTTTAAGTATGAATCTCGGTCATTTACTAAGAAGTGCAAAGCAAAAAACAAACAAACACTGCCGTGAAAAATTACAACTCGTAAAAAAGTGCTAAAAAAAAACAGACCTTTTTTTTTTATTCGTGATTGGATAGGCATGCACGGATCCATGAGATCCGTGCATGTATATCAGTGGGAAGGGGTGGGAAAGTGCTTATTTTTTCAAAAAAAATTGCGTGGGGTCCCCCCTCCTAAGCATAACCAGCCTCGGGCTCTTTGAGCCGATCCTGGTTGCAGAAATATGGGGGAAAAAATGACAGGGGTTCCCCCATATTTAAGCAACCAGCATCGGGCTCTGCGCCTGGTCCTGGTCCCAAAAATACGGGGGACAAAAAGAGTAGGGGTCCCCCGTATTTTTAAAACCAGCACCGGGCTCCACTAGCTGGACAGATAATGCCACAGCCGGGGGTCACTTTTATATAGTGCCCTGCGGCCGTGGCATCAAAAATCCAACTAGTCACTCCTGGCCGGGGTACCCTGGGGGAGTGGGGACCCCTTCAATCAAGGGGTCCCCCCCCCCCAGCCACCCAAGGGCCAGGGGTGAAGCCCGAGGCTGCCCCCCCCCCCATCCAATGGGCTGCGGATGGGGAGGCTGATAGCCTTTGTTGTAAAAGAAAAGATATTGTTTTTAGTAGCAGTACTACAAGGCCCAGCAAGCCTCCCCCGCATGCTGGTACTTGGAGAACCACAAGTACCAGCATGCGACGGAAAAACGGGCCCGCTGGTACCTGTAGTACTACTACTAAAAAAATACCCAAAAAAAGACAAGACACACACACCGTGAAAGTATAATTTTATTACATACATACACACATACATACATACTTACCTTAAGTTCCCACGCAGGTCGGTCCTCTTCTCCAGTAGAATCCAAGGGGTACCTGTTGAAGAAATTATACTCACGAGATCCAGGGGTCCAGGCTCCTCGGGAAATCCAGGGGTAATCCACGTACTTGCATAAAATAAGAAAACGGAAAGCCGAGCCACGAACTGAAAGGGGCCCCATGTTTTCACATGGGACTCCTTTCCACGAATGCCAGAAACCCACTCTGACTGATGTCTAAGTGGGTTTCTTCAGCCAATCAGGGAGTGCCACGTTGTAGCACTCTCCAGATCGGCTGTGTGCTCCTGTACTGAGTGACAGGCGGCACACGGCAGTGTTACAATGTAGCGCCTATGCGCTCCATTGTAACCAATGCTGGGAACTTTCTGCTCAGCGGTGACGTCACTTTAGGTCAACCGCAGGGCAGAAAGTTCCCATCATTGGTTACAATGGAGCGCATAGGCGCTACATTGTAACACTGCCGTGTGCCACCTGTCACTCAGTACAGGAGCACACAGCCGATCAGGAGAGTGCTACAACGTGGCACTCCCTGATTGGCTGAAGAAACCCACTTAGACATCAGTCAGAGTGGGTTTCTGGCATTCGTGGAAAGGAGTCCCATGTGAAAACATGGGGCCCCTTTCAGTTCGTGGCTCGGCTTTCCGTTTTCTTATTTTATGCAAGTACGTGGATTACCCCTGGATTTCCCGAGGAGCCTGGACCCCTGGATCTCGTGAGTATAATTTCTTCAACAGGTACCCCTTGGATTCTACTGGAGAAGAGGACCGACCTGCGTGGGAACTTAAGGTAAGTATGTATGTATGTATGTGTGTATGTATGTAATAAAATTATACTTTCACGGTGTGTGTGTCTTGTCTTTTTTTGGGTATTTTTTTAGTAGTAGTACTACAGGTACCAGCGGGCCCGTTTTTCCGTCGCATGCTGGTACTTGTGGTTCTCCAAGTACCAGCATGCGGGGGAGGCTTGCTGGGCCTTGTAGTACTGCTACTAAAAACAATATCTTTTCTTTTACAACAAAGGCTATCAGCCTCCCCATCCGCAGCCCATTGGATGGGGGGGGACAGCCTCGGGCTTCACCCCTGGCCCTTGGGTGGCTGGGGGGGGGGGACCCCTTGATTGAAGGGGTCCCCACTCCCCCAGGGTACCCCGGCCAGGGGTGACTAGTTGGATTTTTGATGCCACGGCCGCAGGGCACTATATAAAAGTGACCCCCGGCTGTGGCATTATCTGTCCAGCTAGTGGAGCCCGGTGCTGGTTTTAAAAATACGGGGGACCCCTACTCTTTTTGTCCCCCGTATTTTTGGGACCAGGACCAGGCGCAGAGCCCGATGCTGGTTGCTTAAATATGGGGGAACCCCTGTCATTTTTTTCCACATATTTTTGCAACCAGGATCGGCTCAAAGAGCCCGAGGCTGGTTATGCTTAGGAGGGGGGACCCCACGCATTTTTTTTTATTATTTTACAGTGTTTAATTAAAAAAATAAAAATAAATAAACCCCAGCACGGATCACACAGATCCGGCCGAGATTGATTGTAAAAAAAGTCGGCAGTGTTTTGCTAATCACTGCCGTAAAAATAGAAAAAAAACCACGAATGACATCGACATCGGAACAAAAGAAAAACCCGAATACGACAGCTTAGTAAATTAGTCGGAATCAATTCAAAAAGTTGCAGTTTTACACTTTCGATGTCATTCGTGATTGAACTTTGACCTGAATCTGGATAATACGAATCTTAGTAAATTTACCCCACAGTATGTATATATCCCTATAACACACACAGTATGTATATATCCCTATAACACACACAGTATGTATATATCCCTATAGTACACACAGTATGTTTATATCCCTATAGTACACACAGTATGTATATATCCCTATAACACACAAAGTATGTATATATCCCTATAGTACACACAGTATGTATATATCCCTATAACACACACAGATTATGTATATATCTCTATAGAACACAAATATCTATCTATCTATCTATCTATCTATCTATCTATCTATCTATCTATCTATCTATCTATCTATCTATCTATCTATCTATCTATAACACACACAGTATGTATATCTCCCTAAAGCACACACCATGTATATATCCGTACAGCACACACATTATGTATATATCCCTACAGCACACAGCATGAATATATCCCTATAGCACACACAGTATGTATATATCATTCATTATAGCACTTAGGGGGTCATTCCGAGTTGTTCGCTCGTTATTTTTTTTTCGCAACGGAGCGATTAGTCACGAATCCGCATGCGCAATGTCCGCAGTGCGACTGCGCCAAGTAAATTTGCTATGCAGTTAGGTATTTTACTCACGGTTTTTTCTTCGTTCTGGTGATCGTAATGTGATTGACAGGAAGTGGGTGTTTCTGGGCGGAAACTTGCCGTTTTATGGGTGTGTGCGAAAAAACGCTACCGTTTCTGGGAAAAACATGGGAGTGGCTGAAGAAACGGAGGAGTGTCTGGGCGAACGCTGGGTGTGTTTGTGACGTCAAACCAGGAACGACAAGCACTGAACTGATCGCAGATGCCGTGTAAGTTTGAAGCTACTCAGAAACTGCTAAGAGGTGTGTAATCGCAATTTTGAGAATCTTTCGTTCGCAATTTTACTATGCTAAGATTCACTCCCAGTAGGCGGTGGCTTAGCGTGTGCAAAGCTGCTAAAAGCAGCTTGCGAGCGAACAACTCGGAATGACCCCCTTAGTGTATGTATATATCCCTATAGCACGGACACTATGTATATATCCCTATAGCACACACAGTATGTATGTATGTATGTATGTATGTATGTATGTATGTATCTATCTATCTATCTATCTATCTATCTATCTATCTATCTATCTATCTATCTATCCCTATAGTACACACAGCATGTATATATCCCCATAGCATACACAGTATGTATGTGTATATATATATATATATATATATATATATATATACACATACACCAATAGCACACACGGTATATAGATCCCTATATATGTATCCCTATAGTACACACAGTATTATATATATATATATATATATCTATATATATATCTATCTGTATAGCACACACATTATGTATATATCCCTATAGCACAGAGTATGTATATATCCCTATAGTACACACAGTATGTATATATCCCTATAGAACACATTTTATGTATATATTCCTATATAACACACAGTATATATAGATCTCTATAGCACAGATGTTACGTATGTATCCCTATAGCACACTGTATATATGTATACCTATAGCACACTCCAAATATATATCATTATAGCACATACAGTATGTATATATCCCTATAGCACACACAGTATATATATATATATATATATATATATATATATATATATATATATCCCTATAGCACACTGACTGTACATATCCTTTTGAAAACAAATATGTATATATCCCTATAGCATACACAGTATGTATATATCCCTATAGCACACACAGTATGTATATATCCCTATAACACATGGGGGTATATTTACTAAGCTCCGATTTTGACCGTTTTGGTGTTTTTTCTTCAAAGTGTCATCTCGGGAATTTACTAAGCACAAATCTCGGCAGTGATGAGGGCATTCGTGTTTTTTTTGTAGTCCAAGAAAAAAAAATACGAATGAATACACCATCGGTCAAATATGCCTGTTATTTGATAGAACTCGGTAATTTACTAAAATTTGTATTTCACAAACACTGCCGGCAATAGCCAAACACTGCCGTGAATAAATACAAATCGTAAAAAAAAGCTGTTTTAAAACAGACCTGCTTTTTTTTACCGTGTTCTGATAGGCATGCACGGATCCGTGAGAACCGTGCATGTTTATCAGTGGGAAGGGGATGGGAAAGTGTTAATTTAAAAAAAAAATTGCGTGTTGTCCCCCCTCCTAAGGAAAACCAGCCTCGGGCTCCTTGAGCCGGTCCTGGTTGCAAAAATATGGGGGGAAAAATGATAGAGGTTCCCCCATATTTAAACAACCAGCACCGGGCTCTGCGCCTGGTCCTGGTTCCAAAAATACGGGGGACAAAAAGCGTAGGGGTCCCCCGTATTTTTGAAACCAGCACCGGGTTCCACTAGCCAGGTACATAATGCCACAGCCGGGGGACACTTTTATACTGGTCCCTGCGGCCCTGGCATTACATAACCAACTAGTCACTCCTGGCCGGGGTACCCTGGAGGAGTGGGAACCCCTTAAATCAAGGCCCCCCCCCCCCCCCCTCCAGCCACCCAAGGGCCAGGGGTGAAGCTCGAGGCTGTCCCGCCCCATCCAAGGGCGGCGGATGGGGGGCTGATAGCCTTTTGAAAAAAATGTGAATATTGTTTTTAGTAGCAGTACTACATGTCCCAGCAAGCCTCACCCGGAGAACCACAAGTACCAGCATGCGGTGGAAAACCGGGCCCGCTGGTACCTGTAGTACTACTACTAAAAAAAATACCCCCCAAAAAGCAGGACACACACACCGTGACAGTATAAGTTTATTACATACATGCACACCTCCAAACATACATACTTACCTATGTTCCCACGAGGCTCGGTCCTCTTCTCCATGTAGAATCCTCGGGGTACCTGTGAAAAAAATTATACTCACATAATCCAGTGTAGAATCAGACCTTTGTATAATCCACGTACTTGGCAAAACAAAAAAACGGAAACCCGACCACGCACTGAAAGGGGCCCCATGTTTACACATGGGACCCCTTTCCCCGACTGCCAGGACCCCCCCTGACTCCTGTCAAAGAGGGTCCCTTCAGCCAATCAGGGAGCACCACGTCGTGGCACTCTCCTGATTGGCTGTGTGCTCCTGTAGTGTCTGTCAGGCAGCACACGGCAGTGATACAATGTAGTGTCTATGCGCTCCATTGTATCCAACTTTGCGGTCAGCGGTGAGGTTACTTTCGGTCAACTGCTGACCGGCAGCTTAATGAATCTCACTCCAAATCGGTACATATACCCCATTGTATGTATATATCCCTATAGCACACACAGTATGTATATATCCCCATAGCACACACAGTATGTATATATCCCTATAGAACACAAATATGTATGTATGTATGTACGTACGTACGTACGTACGTACGTACGTACGTACGTACATACATATATATATATATATATATATTATCCCTATAGAACACACAGTATGTATATATCCCTATAGTACACTGTATGTATGTATATATCCCTATAGAACACAAATATGTATATATATATATATATATATAATAAGATTTTACTTACCGATAAATCTATTTCTCGGAGTCCGTAGTGGATGCTGGGGTTCCTGAAAGGACCATGGGGAATAGCGGCTCCGCAGGAGACAGGGCACAAAAAGTAAAGCTTTTTCCGATCAGGTGGTGTGCACTGGCTCCTCCCCCTATGACCCTCCTCCAGACTCCAGTTAGGTACTGTGCCCGGACGAGCGTACACAATAAGGGAGGATTTTGAATCCCGGGTAAGACTCATACCAGCCACACCAATCACACCGTACAACTTGTGATCTAAACCCAGTTAACAGTATGATAACAGCGGAGCCTCTGAAAGATGGCTTCCTACAACAATAACCCGAATAAGTTAACAATAACTATGTACAATTTATGCAGATAATCCGCACTTGGGATGGGCGCCCAGCATCCACTACGGACTCCGAGAAATAGATTTATCGGTAAGTAAAATCTTATTTTCTCTATCGTCCTAGTGGATGCTGGGGTTCCTGAAAGGACCATGGGGATTATACCAAAGCTCCCAAACGGGCGGGAGAGTGCGGATGACTCTGCAGCACCGAATGAGAGAACTCCAGGTCCTCCTTAGCCAGAGTATCAAATTTGTAAAATTTTACAAACGTGTTCTCCCCTGACCAAGTAGCTGCTCGGCAAAGTTGTAATGCCGAGACCCCTCGGGCAGCCGCCCAAGATGAGCCCACCTTCCTTGTGGAGTGGGCCTTTACAGATTTAGGCTGTGGCAGGCCTGCCACAGAATGTGCCAGTTGGATTGTGCTACAGATCCAACGAGCAATCGTCTGCTTAGACGCAGGAGCACCCATCTTGTTGGGTGCATACAATATAAACAACGAGTCAGATTTTCTGACTCCAGCTGTTCTTGCAATATATATTTTTAATGCTCTGACAACGTCCAGTAACTTGGAGTCCTCCAAGTCACTTGTAGCCGCAGGCACTACAATAGGCTGGTTCAGATGAAATGCTGACACCACCTTAGGGAGAAAATGCGGACGAGTCCGCAGTTCTGCCCTGTCCGAATGGAAAATCAGATATGGGCTTTTGTAAGATAAAGCTGCCAATTCTGACACTCTCCTGGCAGAAGCCAGGGCTAGAAGCATGGTCACTTTCCAAGTGAGATATTTCAAATCCACCTTATTTAGTGGTTCAAACCAATGAGATTTTAGAAAATCCAAAACTACATTGAGATCCCACGGTGCCACTGGAGGCACCACAGGAGGCTGTATATGCAGCACTCCCTTAACAAAGGTCTGGACTTCAGGGACTGAAGCCAATTCTTTTTGGAAGAAAATCGACAGGGCCGAAATTTGAACCTTAATAGATCCCAATTTGAGACCCATAGACAATCCTGATTGCAGGAAATGTAGGAATCGACCCAGTTGAAATTCCTCCGTCGGAGCACTCCGATCTTCGCACCACGCAACATATTTTCGCCAAATTCGGTGATAATGTTGCACGGTTACTTCTTTCCTTGCTTTAATCAAAGTAGGAATGACTTCTTCCGGCATGCCTTTTTCCATTAGGATCCGGCGTTCAACCGCCATGCCGTCAAACGCAGCCGCGGTAAGTCTTGAAACAGACAGGGACCCTGCTGAAGCAAGTCCCTCCTTAGAGGTAGAGGCCACGGATCTTCCGTGATCATCTCTTGAAGTTCCGGGTACCAAGTCCTTCTTGGCCAATCCGGAACCACTAGTATCGTTCTTACGCCTCTTTGCCGTATAATTCTCAATACTTTTGGTATGAGAGGCAGAGGAGGAAACACATACACCGACTGGTACACTCAAGGCGTTACCAGCGCGTCCACAGCTATTGCCTGCGGATCTCTTGACCTGGCGCAATACCTGTCCAGTTTTTTGTTGAGGCGAGACGCCATCATGTCCACCATTGGTCTTTCCCAACGGGTTACCAGCATGTGGAAGACTTCTGGATGAAGTCCCCACTCTCCCGGGTGAAGATCGTGTCTGCTGAGGAAGTCTGCTTCCCAGTTGTCCACTCCCGGGATGAACACTGCTGACAGCGCTATCACATGATTCTCTGCCCAGCGAAGAATCCTTGCAGCTTCTGCCATTGCACTCCTGCTTCTTGTGCCGCCCTGTCTGTTCACATGGGCGACTGCCGTGATGTTGTCCGACTGGATCAACACCGGTTTTCCCTGAAGCAGAGGTTCTGCCTGGCTTAGAGCATTGTATATTGCTCTTAGTTCCAGAATGTTTATGTGAAGAGACGTTTCCAGGCTCGTCCATACTCCCTGGAAGTTTCTTCCTTGTGTGACTGCTCCCCAGCCTCTCAGGCTGGCGTCCGTGGTCACCAGGATCCAATCCTGTATGCCGAATCTGCGGCCCTCCAATAGATGAGGACTCTGCAACCACCACAGAAGAGACACCCTTGTCCTTGGAGACAGGGTTATCCGTAGGTGCATCTGAAGATGCGACCCTGACCATTTGTCCAACAGATCCCTTTGGAAAATTCTTGCGTGGAATCTGCCGAATGGAATTGCTTCGTAAGAAGCCACCATTTTTCCCAGGACTCTTGTGCATTGATGTACAGACACTTTTCCTGGTTTTAGGAGGTTCCTGACAAGCTCGGATAACTCCTTGGCTTTTTCCTCCGGGAGAAAAACCTTTTTCTGAACCGTGTCCAGAATCATCCCTAGGAACAGCAGACGAGTTGTCGGCATTAACTGGGATTTTGGAATATTCAGAATCCACCCGTGCTGTTTTAGCACTTCTTGAGACAGTGCTAATCCCATCTCTAGCTGTTCTCTGGACCTCGCCCTTATTAGGAGATCGTCCAAGTATGGGATAATTAATACGCCTTTTCTTCGAAGAAGAATCATCATCTCGGCCATTACCTTTGTAAAGATCCGAGGTGCCGTGGACAATCCGAACGGCAGCGTCTGAAACTGATAGTGACAGTTTTGTACAACGAACCTGAGGTACCCCTGGTGTGAGGGGTAAATTGGAACGTGGAGATACGCATCCTTGATGTCCAAGGATACCATAAAGTCCCCCTCTTCCAGGTTCGCTATCACTGCTCTGAGTGACTCCATTTTGAACTTGAACTTCTTTATGTACAGGTTCAAGGACTTCAGATTTAGAATAGGCCTTACCGAGCCATCCGGCTTCGGTACCACAAAAAGAGTGGAATAATACCCCTTCCCTTGTTGTAGAAGAGGTACCTTGACTATCACCTGCTGAGAGTACAGCTTGTGAATGGCTTCCAAAACCGTCTCCCTTTCGGAGGGGGACGTTGGTAAAGCAGACTTCAGGAAACGGCGAGGTGGATCCGTCTCTAATTCCAACCTGTACCCTTGAGATATTATCTGCAGGATCCAGGGATCTACCTGCGAGTGAGCCCACTGCGCGCTGTAATTTTTGAGACGACCGCCCACCTTCCCCGAGTCCGCTTGAGAAGCCCCAGCATCATGCTGAGGCTTTTGTAGAAGCCGGGGAGGGCTTCTGTTCCTGGGAAGGAGTTGCGTGTTGCTGTCTCTTCCCTCGACCTTTGCCTCGTGGCAGATATGAATAGCCCTTTGCTCTCTTATTTTTAAAGGAACGAAAGGGCTGCGGTTGAAAAGTCGGTGCCTTTTTCTGTGGGGGAGTGACTTGAGGTAGAAAGGTGGATTTCCCGGCTGTAGCCGTGGCCACCAAATCTGATAGACCGACTCCAAATAACTCCTCCCCTTTATACGGCAAAACTTCCATATGCCGTTTTGAATCCGCATCGCCTGTCCACTGTCGCGTCCATAAAGCTCTTCTGGCCGAAATGGACATAGCACTTACCCGTGATGCCAGTGTGCAGACATCCCTCTGTGCATCACGCATATAAAGAAATGCATCCTTTATTTGTTCTAACGACAGTAAAATATTGTCCCTGTCCAGGGTATCAATATTTTCAATCAGGGACTCTGACCAAACTACCCCAGCACTGCCCATCCAGGCAGTCGCTACAGCTGGTCGTAGTATAACACCTGCATGTGTGTATATACTTTTTTGGATATTTTCCATCCTCCTATCTGATGGATCTTTAAGTGCGGCCGTCTCAGGAGAGGGTAACGCCACTTGTTTAGATAAGCGTGTTAGCGCCTTGTCCACCCTAGGAGGTGTTTCCCAGCGCTCCCTAACCTCTGGTGGGAAAGGGTATAATGCCAATAATTTCTTTGAAATTATCAGCTTTTTATCAGGGGCAACCCACGCTTCATTACACACGTCATTTAATTCTTCTGATTCAGGAAAAACTATAGGTAGTTTTTTCATACCCCACATAATACCCTGTTTAGTGGTACCTGTAGTATCAGCTAAATGTAACGCCTCCTTCATTGCCAAAATCATATAACGTGTGGCCCTACTGGAAAATACGGTTGATTCGTCACCGTCACCACTGGAGTCATCGCCTGTGTCTGGGTCTGTGTCGACCGACTGAGGCAAAGGGCGTTTCACAGCCCCTGACGGTGTTTGAGTCGCCTGGACAGGCACTAATTGATTGTCCGGCCGCCTCATGTCGTCAAACGACTGCTTTAGCGTGTTGACACTATCCCGTAGTTCCATAAATAAAGGCATCCATTCCGGTGTCGACTCCCTAGGGGGTGACATCCTCATATTTGGCAATTGCTCCGCCTCCACACCAATATCGTCCTCATACATGTCGACACACACGTACCGACACACAGCAGACACACAGGGAATGCTCCTAACGAAGACAGGACCCACTAGCCCTTTGGGGAGACAGAGGGAGAGTTTGCCAGCACACACCAAAAGCGCTATATATATATCAGGGATAGCCTTATAATAAGTGCTCCCTTATAGCTGCTTTGTTATATCAAATTTTCGCCATAAATGTGCCCCCCCCTCTCTGTTTTACCCTGTTTCTGTAGTGCAGTGCAGGGGAGAGACTTGGGAGCCGTCCTGACCAGCGGAGCTGTGAGAGGAAATGGCGCCGTGTGCTGAGGAGATAGGCCCCGCCCCTTTTCTGGCGGGCTCGTCTCCCGCTATCTAGAAAAATTAGGCAGGGGTTAAATATCTCCATATAGCCTCTAGGGCTATATGTGAGGTATTTTTAGCCTTTATAGGTAATCATTTTGCCTCCCAGGGCGCCCCCCTCCCAGCGCCCTGCACCCTCAGTGACTGCCGTGTGAAGTGTGCTGAGAGGAAAATGGCGCACAGCTGCAGTGCTGTGCGCTACCTTTTGAAGACTGCAGGAGTCTTCAGCCGCCGATTCTGGACCTCTTCTGTCTTCAGCATCTGCAAGGGGGCCGGCGGCGTGGCTCCGGTGACCATCCAGGCTGTACCCGTGATCGTCCCTCTGGAGCTTGATGTCCAGTAGCCAAGAAGCCAATCCATCCTGCACGCAGGTGAGTTGACTCCTTCTCCCCTCAGTCCCTCGCTGCAGTGATCCTGTTGCCAGCAGGAATCACTGTAAAATAAAAAACCTAGCTAAACTTTTTCTAAGCAGCTCTTTAGGAGAGCCACCTAGATTGCACCCTTCTCGGCCGGGCACAAAAATCTAACTGGAGTCTGGAGGAGGGTCATAGGGGGAGGAGCCAGTGCACACCACCTGATCGGAAAAAGCTTTACTTTTTGTGCCCTGTCTCCTGCGGAGCCGCTATTCCCCATGGTCCTTTCAGGAACCCCAGCATCCACTAGGACGATAGAGAAATATCCCTATAGCATACACCGTATGTATATATCCCTATAACACACACAGTATATGTATATCCCTATAGCACACACAGTATGTATATATCCCCATAACACACACAGTATGTATATATCCCTATAGCACACACAGTATGTATATATCCCTATAACACACACAGTATGTATATATCCCTATAGCACACACAGTATGTATATATCCCTATAGCACACACAGTATGTATATATCCCTAAAGCACACACAGTATGTATATATCCCTATAGCACACACACAGTATGTATATACCCCTAAAGCACACAGTATGTATATATCCCTAAAGCACACTGTATGTACATAGCCCTATAGAACACAAATATGTATATATCCCTATAACACACACAGTATGTATATATCCCTATAGCACACACCATGCATATATGTCATTATAGCACACACCATGTATATATCATTATAGCACACACGTTATGTATATATCCATACAGCACACAAAGAATGTATATATCCCTATAGCACACACCACGTATATATCATTATAGCACACACGGTATGTATATATCCCTATAGCACACAGTATGTATATATCCCTATAGCACACAGTATGTATATATCCCTATAGCACACTGTATGTATATATCCCTATTCACACTGTATGTATATATCCCTATAACACACATTATGTATATATCCCTATAGCACACACCATGTATATATCCCTATAGCACACACCACGTATATATCACTACTGCACACACCATGTATATATTATTATAGCACACACGGTATGTATATATCCCTATAGCACACATGGTATGCATATATCCCTATAGCACACACCATGTATATATCCCTATAGCACACTGTATGTATATATCCCTATAGCACACACCATGTATAGATCCCTATAGCACACAGCATATATCTATCTATCTATCTATCTATCTATCTATCTATCTATCTATCTATCTATCCCTATAGCACACTGTATGTATATATCCCTATAGCACACACAGTATGTAGTATGTATATATCCCTATATCACACAGTATGTATATATACCTATAGCACACATGGTATGCATATATCCATATAGCACACACAGTATGTATATATCCCTGTAGCACACTGTATGAATATATCCCTATAGCACACTGTATGAATATATCCCTATAGCACATACTGTATGTATATATCCCTGTAACACATACTGTATGTATATATCCCTATAGCGCACACCATGTATATATCCCTATAGCACACAGTATGTATATATCCCTATAGCACACAATGTATGAATATATCCCTAAAGCACACACAGTATGTATAAACCCCTATAGCACACTGTATGTATATATCCCTATAACACTTACCATGTATATTTCCCTATAGCACACACCATGTATATATCCCTATAGCACACTGTATGTATGTATATATATATATATATATATATATATATATCTATCCCTATAGCACACATAGTATGTATATATCCCTATAGAACACATGGTATGTATATATCCCTATAGCACACTGTATGCATATATCCCTATAGAACCCATGGTATGTATATATCCCTATAGCACACAGTATGTTTATATCCCTATAGCACACATGGTATGTATATATCCCTATAGCACACTGTATGTATATATCCCTATAGCACACTGTATGCATATATCCCTATAGAACCCATGGTATGTATATATCCCTATAGCACACTGTATGTATATATCCCTATAGCACACTGTATGTATATATCCCTATAGCACACGCCATGTATATATCCCTATAGCAAACTGTATGTATATATCCCTATAGCACACTGTATGAATATATCCCTATAGCACACGGTATGTATATATCCCTATAGCACACGGTATGTATATATCCCTATAGCACACTGTATGTATATATCCCTATAGCACACATAATATTACTATTACTAACAGGGGCAGTAACCGCAGCACATGCAGAAATCTCCATACATGACGCCACGTGGATCATGTGAGATGTAAATCAAAAATTAGTCCACAGTAATAAATATATTGGCATAGTATATACATTATATAAGATCTACACTTTGAGGATGTGCTGTACATTAAAGTATATAGGGCCTAATTCAGACCTGATCGCAGCAGCAAATTTGTTAGCAGTTGGGCAAAACCATGATGGTCATTCCGAGTTGATCGCTCACTGACGATTTTTGCAGTGCAGCGATCAAGTGAAAAAAACTGCAAAAATGCGCATGCGCATGGTACGCAGCACTCATGCGCTAAGTACTTTCACACAAAACTTTGTAGATTTACACAAGCTCGAGCGATGAAAAAACGTCGCTTGAGCTTGTGTAAATCTACAAAGTTTTGTGTGAAAGTACTTAGCGCATGCGCGCTGCGCACCATGCGTATTTTTGCAGTTTTTTTTTCAATTGATCGCTGCACTGCGAAAATCGGCAGCAAGCAATCAACTCGGAATCGTGATCGTAGTGTGATTGACAGGAAGTGGGTGGAAACTGAGCGTTTTCAGGGAGTGTGCTAAAAAACGCAGGCGTGCCATAAAAAAACGCAGGAGTGGCTGGAGAAACGGGGGAGTGGCTGGCCGAATGAACGCAGGGCGTGTTTGTGACGTCAAACCAGGAACTAAACGGACTGAGCTGATCGCAATCTAGGAGTAGGTCTGGAGCTACTCAGAAACTGCAGGGAATTAATTAGTAGCAGTTCAGCTAATCTTTCGTTCGCTATTCTACTAAGCTAAGATACACTCCCAGAGGGCGGTGGCCTAGCGTTTGCAATGTTGCTAAAAGCAGCTAGCGAGCGAACAACTCGGAATGAGGGCCCATGTGCACTGCAGGGGAGGCAGATGTAACATGTGCAGAGAGAGAGTTAGATTTGGGTGGGTTACATTGTTTCTGTGCCAGGTAAACACTGGCTGCTTTATTTTACACTGCAATTTGGATTTCAGTTTAAACACACCCCACCCAAATCTAACTCTCTCTGCATATGTTACATCTGCCCCACCTGCACTGCACATGGTTTTGCCCAACTGCTAACAAATTTGCTGCTGCGATCAGTTCTGGATTAGGCCCTAAGTCATTCAGTACACACAGTATATATGATATATACACATTATATAGGACCTATATATTGAGCATGCAGTATGTATATAGTCCTACAGAACGCACGGTAAATAAAGCATATAAACATTGTATAGGCTCAATACATTGAGGATGCAGTGGGTGGGTATGTGCATATATATATATATATATATATATATATATATATATATAACAAACATATATATTGGTAGATGCTCAATTAGCTTAGTGATATCATTCAGGTGCTTGAAAGGGAGC
Organism: Pseudophryne corroboree; assembly: GCF_028390025.1. Taxonomy (NCBI): domain Eukaryota; kingdom Metazoa; phylum Chordata; class Amphibia; order Anura; family Myobatrachidae; genus Pseudophryne; species Pseudophryne corroboree. The sequence goes on along the minus strand of NC_086449.1, from coordinate 833,150,387 downwards.
GGTATTTCTAAGCAAGAAAAAAAATGTGTAACGAAGATCTCTGAATTCTATTATTATGTGGAATTTATATCTGGTTACGGCATACCTCCCAACATGTCCCTCTCCAGGAGGGACAGAATGCTTTGCTTCTGGACTTTTTTCTTAATTTATTATTGTCTACACCTGTGTTGAACAGGTTAATGGGTAAGAAAGGTGTTTCAGCACAGGTGATGGCAATCATAAATTAGGAGTGAAGTCCAGGAGTAGAGCATTGTGTCCTTCCTGGAGAGGGGCATGTTGGGAGGTACGGGTTACGGTTATCATTCAGGGTGCTGGGGGAAACAAATGCCTTTTTTTCTTGCTTAGAAATACCCCTCCCTTTCGAGCACCTGAATGATATCACTAAGCTAATTGAGCATCTACCAATATATATGTTTGTTGTGAGAGGCAGAGAGGTTCCTGCATTAGGAGGAGGTGCAGGCCCTGACATGCCACATGGAGCATTATGGGGTTGCTCCAAGGTAGGTAGCTCTTAGCTTAGACATATTGTAGTAAGGAGCCATTATCATGTGGCTCCTTGCTGGTTAATCTTAGACCCAGATTGGGGTAATGGAGGTGTGAGGTGTGGTGCCTCTGGACTGGCTGAGCTGGATGGCCTTAGTGTGGCATACCTTTACATTCTACTAACACTTTTCACTTATTAATTTTTTTACACTATTTCTCTATTTTAATTGCATTTCATTTTTGTATCACTTTCTCTATAGCTTCGGCTTCCTTAATACTAATTTATTAACACTATAGTTTTTTCACTGGTATGCTACGCTGGGCTTTCTGGCTTATGCTGGTGTTTTGGGGTGCCACACCCTCCACCTAGATATAGCGCTAGGGACCCCAAATATACAAAGACGCCTTGATGCGGCTTTGGGGCTTATTCACACATTTGCGCAAATATGTGTAACGAAGATCTCTGAATTCTATTATTATGTGGAATTTATATCTGGTTACGGTTATCATTCAGGGTGCCGGGGGAAACAAATGCCTTTTTTTCTTGTATATATATATATATATATATATATAAATATATATTATGTATGTCTGTAAATAGATATCTATATAGCACACACAGTATATATAGTATATACACATTATATAGGATCAATACATTATATAGGACGCAAGTGAACAGCTGTGAGCAATTTTTTGCATCGTTCTCTCCGGCAAAGAGCCATGAAACTTTTTTTAAATGGTTTCCAAGGATAAAAGTGACTTTGCCAAGCGAAGAGGCTCCAAAACAGGCCTCAAAAAACACTAATAGAAAGACAGATGGTTCTACTAAGATGCTCGCTGCCAAAAAATGGGGGGAAAATAAATAAATAAAAATAAAATGTTATTGAAGCTGATTGTAAAGTCCTTTAATTGCTGCCAATGTGGATGTGATGCTCAGATGCTCATGCCATGGACTGAGACGGGAAGAAGGAGCCGACCCTGGTGACCCGGGCCCCAGAACTGACAATCTTATGCTCCCAGTGCCGGGACGCAAGCCCCCGGTATAACCGCACTATGCAGTATTCGGGGCCCGGCAACCTGTTGTATAACTACTAGACTCAGCATGCCCTCTCAGCCAGCTGAGGTTATGTCTGGCTAGCAGGGCATACTGGCATTTGTAGTTCTACAACAGCAAAAGGACATACGTTTTAGTTTGGTGCTGTAGCGGTTACATGTCATAGTAAATATCTGGTTGCAGTGCGCATTATGCTACGGACCTGACTAGCTCCTCTCCTGGCCGCGTGGAGAACCCACCTCCTTGCTCCCTCTTTCGGGGAGACCCAGTTTTATGTGCAGTGATCTCACTGGGGTATTTGATAACACAGACAGCAGTAATGTCTTGTGGGATCCACTGCTTGTGTCAATGTACAACAAAATGGGAAATATTGCCGGACTGCAATGAGCCGAACGCTTACCAAGTCTAGGAGATAACTTTCCACACCATATTTTGGAGACTGCACCTGATTGACATTGGGAAAACATAAGATACGTTTAGAATTATGAATCTTGTTGACACCGGAAAAATCAGCTTTGTGCAAAAAAAACAGAGGTGAGACAAAATCAAAAAGGTGACCCAAGAATTAAAGTGATCAGATATGAACCCTGAAAGTATAATTCACTGTTCAGTGTAACCCTGCAGCTGTGTTCTACTGAGGTATTACTTCCCCACACTCCTTCACCGACAGCTGAAGCTCCTCCCACATTATTATGTCCTGATGGGTTCTCCAAAAAGTCAAAACGCTTTAAATTACTGTCACCCTGTAAGCTCCGCCCCTTATCTATGAGTCAACCAATCCACACAGAGCCTCTCTACAAAGCAAGTCTACAAAGCTGTCAGTCCCTCTGTGTCTGCTCCGATAGAGAAGCTCCTCCCTCCTATCATGCTACAAAAGAGTGAGAAAACATGGAACACATATTTATACTCAGGTTACTTCACACATACTGTATATTACTCAACTCTGTGATCAATACTTGTTCTTTCAGTGGTTATTAGGAGAGTTTCCCTAATATATTATTATTATCATCATTTATTTATAAAGTGCCACAAGTGTTTCGCAGCGCCGTACATACATATACAGAACAATTATAATAACATTTCCCATATGTGATCTCTGATAAGCTTTCCGTGTACAAACTGAAGATAAGAAAGTGTTTAACTTCAACTTACTGTAAGAAAATATATAGGTGATAAGCAATGCTATAACTACTTACATACAGAATCAGAGTAGGCGTGTGCATATATATATATATACATACATGCGTGTGCATACACGTGTGTGTGTGTGTGTGTGTGTGTGTGTGTGTGTGCATATATATATATATATATAAACAGAAAACTGGGCAGCACAGATCGTGTTGTGGTTAGCATTACTGCCTCACAGCACCGAGGTCATGGATTCGATTTCCACAATGGCCCTAACTGTGTGGAGTTTGTATGTTCTCCTCCAGTTTCCTCTCACAATCCAAAAATATACTGGTAGATTAATTGGTACCCAACAAAATTAACCCTTGTGTGTACATGTGATAGGGAATATAGAGTGTAAGCTCCACTGGGGCAGGGACTGATGTGAATGGGAAAATATTCTCTGTACAGCGCTGCGGAATATGTGAGCGTTATATAAATAACTGGTAGTAATAAATAATAAACTGACACCTAAGAACCAAGCTATATCCTGTGGCTATAGCATATTACGGAGGATAGGTGGCAGCAGAGCAGACATTGAGGGATTGGGATGTTTGCCAAACAGCTCACAATCAGTAACGGAGAGACCAGGGTTTAAACAGCACAGTCCAAATAGCTGTAAAAGCTACTAACTGGTGTGGGTCTCAATATATACTGTAGGCCTAATTCAGACCTGATTGCTAGCAGGTGATTTTTGCACTGCTGCGAACAGATAGTCGCCGCCTACAGGGTAGTGTATTTTAGCTGTGCAAGTGTAGCAGAGCGGTACAAACAGATCTTGTGCAGTCTCTGCGCAGCCCAGGACTTACTCAGCCGCTGCGATCACATCAGCCTGTCCGGGACCAGAATTGACGACAGGAACTCTCCCTGCAAACGCTTGGACACGCCTGCGCTCTTCCAGACACTCCAAGAAAACGGTCAGTTGCCACCCACAAACGCCTTCTACCTGTCAATCTCCTTACGATCGCCGGTGCGAACGAATCCTTCGCACAAACCCATCGCTGAGCGACAATCCACTTTGTACACGTGCGACGCGCCTGTGCATTCGCATGCGCAGTTTAGACCTGATCGCCGCTATATGAAAACGCAGCCTAGCGATCAGGTCTGAATTACCCCCTGTGTGCATATATATATATATATATATATAATATATTATACACACACAAATTTAACAGGCAGATCTGGCCGCTCGGTAGTACCGTGTATAACAGGCAGATCTGGCTGCCAGGCCGCCAGGCCGCTCGGTAGTACCGTGTATAATAACAGGCAGATCTGGCTGCCAGGCCGCTCGGTAGTACCGTGTATAACAGGCAGATCTGGCTGCCAGGCCGCTCGGTAGTACCGTGTATAACAGGCAGATCTGGCTGCCAGGCCGCTCGGTAGTACCGTGTTTAACAGGCAGATCTGGCTGCCAGGCCGCTCGGTAGTACCGTGTATAACAGGCAGATCTGGCTGCCAGGCCGCTCGGTAGTACCGTGTATAACAGGCAGATCTGGCTGCCAGGCCGCTCGGTAGTACCGTGTATAACAGGCAGATCTGGCAGCCAGGCCGCTCGGTAGTACCGTGTATAACAGGCAGATCTGGCTGCCAGGCTGCTCGGTAGTACCGTGTATAACAGGCAGATCTGGCTGCCAGGCCGCTCGGTAGTACCGTGTATAATAACAGGCAGATCTGGCTGCCAGGCCGCTCGGTAGTACCGTGTATAACAGGCAGATCTGGCTGCCAGGCCGCTCGGTAGTACCGTGTATAACAGGCAGATCTGGCTGCCAGGCCGCTCGGTAGTACCGTGTATAACAGGCAGATCTGGCTGCCAGGCCGCTCGGTAGTACCGTGTATAACAGGCAGATCTGGCTGCCAGGCCGCTCGGTAGTACCGTGTTTAACAGGCAGATCTGGCTGCCAGGCCGCTCGGTAGTACCGTGTATAACAGGCAGATCTGGCTGCCAGGCCGCTCGGTAGTACCGTGTATAATAACAGGCAGATCTGGCTGCCAGGCCGCTCGGTAGTACCGTGTATAACAGGCAGATGTGGCTGCCAGGCCGCTCGGTAGTACCGTGTATAACAGGCAGATCTGGCTGCCAGGCCGCTCGGTAGCACCGTGTATAACAGGCAGATCTGGCTGCCAGGCCGCTCGGTAGCACCGTGTATAACAGGCAGATCTGGCTGCCAGGCCGCTCGGTAGTACCGTGTATAACAGGCAGATCTGGCTGCCAGGCCGCTCGGTAGTACCGTGTATAATAACAGGCAGATCTGGCTGCCAGGCCGCTCGGTAGTACCGTGTATAACAGGCAGATCTGGCTGCCAGGCCGCTCGGTAGTACCGTGTATAACAGGCAGATCTGGCTGCCAGGCCGCTCGGTAGTACCGTGTATAACAGGCAGATCTGGCAGCCAGGCCGCTCGGTAGTACCGTGTATAACAGGCAGATCTGGCTGCCAGGCCGCTCGGTAGTACCGTGTATAACAGGCAGATCTGGCTGCCAGGCTGCTCGGTAGTACCGTGTTTAACAGGCAGATCTGGCTGCCAGGCCGCTCGGTAGTACCGTGTATAACAGGCAGATCTGGCTGCCAGGCCGCTCGGTAGTACCGTGTATAATAACAGGCAGATCTGGCTGCCAGGCCGCTCGGTAGTACCGTGTATAACAGGCAGATCTGGCTGCCAGGCCGCTCGGTAGTACCGTGTATAACAGGCAGATCTGGCTGCCAGGCCGCTCGGTAGTACCGTGTATAACAGGCAGATCTGGCTGCCAGGCTGCTCGGTAGTACCGTGTATAACAGGCAGATCTGGCTGCCAGGCCGCTCGGTAGTACCGTGTATAACAGGCAGATCTGGCTGCCAGGCCGCTCGGTAGTACCGTGTATAACAGGCAGATGTGGCTGCCAGGCCGCTCAATAGTACCGTGTATAACAGGCAGATCTGGCTGCCAGGCCGCTCGGTAGCACCGTGTATAACAGGCAGATCTGGCTGCCAGGCCGCTCGGTAGCACCGTGTATAACAGGCAGATCTGGCTGCCAGGCCGCTCGGTAGTACCGTGTATAACAGGCAGATCTGGCTGCCAGGCCGCTCGGTAGTACCGTGTATAATAACAGGCAGATCTGGCTGCCAGGCCGGTCGGTAGTACCGTGTATAATAACAGGCAGATCTGGCTGCCAGGCCGCTCGGTAGCACCGTGTATAACAGGCAGATCTGGCTGCCAGGCCGCTCGGTAGTACCGTGTATAACAGGCAGATCTGGCTGCCAGGCCGCTCGGTAGTACCGTGTATAACAGGCAGATCTGGCTGCCAGGCCGCTCGGTAGCACCGTGTATAACAGGCAGATCTGGCTGCCAGGCCGCTCGGTAGTACCGTGTATAACAGGCAGATCTGGCTGTCAGGCCGCTCGGTAGTACCGTGTATAACAGGCAGATCTGGCTGCCAGGCCGCTCGGTAGCACCGTGTATAACAGGCAGATCTGGCTACCAGGCCGCTCGGTAGTACCGTGTATAACAGGCAGATCTGGCTGCCAGGCCGCTCGGTAGTACCGTGTATAACAGGCAGATCTGGCTGCCAGGCTGCTCGGTAGTACCGTGTATAACAGGCAGATCTGGCTGCCAGGCCGCTCGGTAGTACCGTGTATAACAGGCAGATCTGGCTGCCAGGCCGCTCGGTAGTACCGTGTATAACAGGCAGATGTGGCTGCCAGGCCGCTCAATAGTACCGTGTATAACAGGCAGATGTGGCTGCCAGGCCGCTCGGTAGCACCGTGTATAACAGGCAGATGTGGCTGCCAGGCCGCTCGGTAGCACCGTGTATAACAGGCAGATCTGGCTGCCAGGCCGCTTGGTAGTACCGTGTATAATAACAGGCAGATCTGGCTGCCAGGCCGCTCGGTAGTACCGTGTATAACAGGCAGATCTGGCTGCCAGGCCGCTCGGTAGTACCGTGTATAACAGGCAGATCTCGCTGCCAGGCCGCTCGGTAGTACCGTGTATAACAGGCAGATCTGGCTGCCAGGCCGCTCGGTAGTACCGTGTATAACAGGCAGATCTGGCTGCCAGGCCGCTCGGTAGCACCGTGTATAACAGGCAGATCTGGCTGCCAGGCCGCTCGGTAGTACCGTGTATAACAGGCAGATCTGGCTGCCAGGCCGCTCGGTAGTACCGTGTATAACAGGCAGATCTGGCTGCCAGGCCGCTCGGTAGTACCGTGTATAACAGGCAGATCTTGCTGCCAGGCCGCTCGGTAGTACCGTGTATAACAGGCAGATCTCGCTGCCAGGCCGCTCGGTAGCACCGTGTATCACAGGCAGATCTGGCTGCCAGGCCGCTCGGTAGTACCGTGTATAACAGGCAGATCTGGCTGCCAGGCCGCTCGGTAGTACCGTGTATAACAGGCAGATCTGGCTGCCAGGCCGCTCGGTAGCACCGTGTATAACAGGCAGATCTGGCTGCCAGGCCGCTCGGTAGTACCGTGTATAACAGGCAGATCTGGCTGCCCGGCCGCTCGGTAGTACCGTGTATAACAGGCAGATCTGGCTGCCAGGCCGCTCGGTAGCACCGTGTATAACAGGCAGATCTGGCTGCCAGGCCGCTCGGTAGTACCGTGTTTAACAGGCAGATCTGGCTGCCAGGCCGCTCGGTAGTACCGTGTATAACAGGCAGATCTGGCTGCCAGGCCGCTCGGTAGCACCGTGTATAACAGGCAGATCTGGCTGCCAGGCCGCTCGGTAGCACCGTGTATAATAACAGGCAGATCTGGCTGCCAGGCCGCACGGTAGTACCGTGTATAACAGGCAGATCTGGCTGCCAGGCCGCTCGGTAGTACCGTGTATAACAGGCAGATCTGGCTGCCAGGCCGCTCGGTAGTACCGTGTATAATAACAGGCAGATCTGGCTGCCAGGCCGCTCGGTAGTACCGTGTTTAACAGGCAGATCTGGCTGCCAGGCCGCTCGGTAGTACCGTGTATAACAGGCAGATCTGGCTGCCAGGCCGCTCGGTAGCACCGTGTATAACAGGCAGATCTGGCTGCCAGGCCGCTCGGTAGCACCGTGTATAATAACAGGCAGATCTGGCTGCCAGGCCGCTCGGTAGTACCGTGTATAACAGGCAGATCTGGCTGCCAGGCTGCTCGGTAGTACCGTGTATAACAGGCAGATCTGGCTGCCAGGCCGCTCGGTAGTACCGTGTATAACAGGCAGATCTGGCTGCCAGGCCGCTCGGTAGTACCGTGTATAACAGGCAGATCTGGCTGCCAGGCCGCTCGGTAGTACCGTGTATAACAGGCAGATCTGGCTGCCAGGCCGCTCGGTAGTACCGTGTATAACAGGCAGATCTGGCTGCCAGGCCGCTCGGTAGTACCGTGTATAACAGGCAGATCTGGCTGCCAGGCCGCTCGGTAGTACCGTGTATAACAGGCAGATCTGGCTGCCAGGCCGCTCGGTAGTACCGTGTATAACAGGCAGATCTGGCTGCCAGGCCGCTCGGTAGTACCGTGTATAACAGGCAGATCTGGCTGCCAGGCCGCTCGGTAGTACCGTGTATAACAGGCAGATCTGGCTGCCAGGCCGCTCGGTAGTACCGTGTATAACAGGCAGATCTGGCTGCCAGGCCGCTCGGTAGTACCGTGTATAACAGGCAGATCTGGCTGCCAGGCCGCTCGGTAGTACCGTGTATAATAACAGGCAGATCTGGCTGCCAGGCCGCTCGGTAGTACCGTGTATAATAACAGGCAGATCTGGCTGCCAGGCCGCTCGGTAGCACCGTGTATAACAGGCAGATCTGGCTGCCAGGCCGCTCGGTAGCACCGTGTATAATAACAGGCAGATCTGGCTGCCAGGCCGCTCGGTAGCACCGTGTATAATAACAGGCAGATCTGGCTGCCAGGCCGCTCGGTAGTACCGTGTATAACAGGCAGATCTGGCTGCCAGGCCGCTCGGTAGTACCGTGTATAACAGGCAGATCTGGCTGCCAGGCCGCTCGGTAGTACCGTGTTTAACAGGCAGATCTGGCTGCCAGGCCGCTCGGTAGTACCGTGTATAACAGGCAGATCTGGCTGCCAGGCCGCTCGGTAGCACCGTGTATAACAGGCAGATCTGGCTGCCAGGCCGCTCGGTAGCACCGTGTATAATAACAGGCAGATCTGGCTGCCAGGCCGCTCGGTAGTACCGTGTATAACAGGCAGATCTGGCTGCCAGGCTGCTCGGTAGTACCGTGTATAACAGGCAGATCTGGCTGCCAGGCCGCTCGGTAGTACCGTGTATAACAGGCAGATCTGGCTGCCAGGCCGCTCGGTAGTACCGTGTATAACAGGCAGATCTGGCTGCCAGGCCGCTCGGTAGTACCGTGTATAACAGGCAGATCTGGCTGCCAGGCCGCTCGGTAGTACCGTGTATAACAGGCAGATCTGGCTGCCAGGCCGCTCGGTAGTACCGTGTATAACAGGCAGATCTGGCTGCCAGGCCGCTCGGTAGTACCGTGTATAACAGGCAGATCTGGCTGCCAGGCCGCTCGGTAGTACCGTGTATAACAGGCAGATCTGGCTGCCAGGCCGCTCGGTAGTACCGTGTATAACAGGCAGATCTGGCTGCCAGGCCGCTCGGTAGTACCGTGTATAACAGGCAGATCTGGCTGCCAGGCCGCTCGGTAGTACCGTGTATAACAGGCAGATCTGGCTGCCAGGCCGCTCGGTAGTACCGTGTATAACAGGCAGATCTGGCTGCCAGGCCGCTCGGTAGTACCGTGTATAATAACAGGCAGATCTGGCTGCCAGGCCGCTCGGTAGTACCGTGTATAATAACAGGCAGATCTGGCTGCCAGGCCGCTCGGTAGCACCGTGTATAACAGGCAGATCTGGCTGCCAGGCCGCTCGGTAGCACCGTGTATAATAACAGGCAGATCTGGCTGCCAGGCCGCTCGGTAGTACCGTGTATAACAGGCAGATCTGGCTGCCAGGCCGCTCGGTAGTACCGTGTATAACAGGCAGATCTGGCTGCCAGGCCGCTCGGTAGTACCGTGTATAACAGGCAGATCTGGCTGCCAGGCCGCTCGGTAGTACCGTGTTTAACAGGCAGATCTGGCTGCCAGGCCGCTCGGTAGTACCGTGTATAACAGGCAGATCTGGCTGCCAGGCCGCTCGGTAGCACCGTGTATAACAGGCAGATCTGGCTGCCAGGCCGCTCGGTAGCACCGTGTATAATAACAGGCAGATCTGGCTGCCAGGCCGCTCGGTAGTACAGTGTATAACAGGCAGATCTGGCTGCCAGGCCGCTCGGTAGTACCGTGTTTAACAGGCAGATCTGGCTGCCAGGCTGCTCGGTAGTACCGTGTATAACAGGCAGATCTGGCTGCCAGGCCGCTCGGTAGTACCGTGTATAACAGGCAGATCTGGCTGCCAGGCCGCTCGGTAGTACCGTGTATAACAGGCAGATCTGGCTGCCAGGCCGCTCGGTAGTACCGTGTATAACAGGCAGATCTGGCTGCCAGGCCGCTCGGTAGTACCGTGTATAACAGGCAGATCTGGCTGCCAGGCCGCTCGGTAGTACCGTGTATAACAGGCAGATCTGGCTGCCAGGCCGCTCGGTAGTACCGTGTATAACAGGCAGATCTGGCTGCCAGGCCGCTCGGTAGTACCGTGTATAACAGGCAGATCTGGCTGCCAGGCCGCTCGGTAGTACCGTGTATAACAGGCAGATCTGGCTGCCAGGCCGCTCGGTAGTACCGTGTATAACAGGCAGATCTGGCTGCCAGGCCGCTCGGTAGTACCGTGTATAACAGGCAGATCTGGCTGCCAGGCCGCTCGGTAGTACCGTGTATAATAACAGGCAGATCTGGCTGCCAGGCCGCTCGGTAGTACCGTGTATAATAACAGGCAGATCTGGCTGCCAGGCCGCTCGGTAGTACCGTGTATAATAACAGGCAGATCTGGCTGCCAGGCCGCTCGGTAGTACCGTGTATAACAGGCAGATCTGGCTGCCAGGCCGCTCGGTAGTACCGTGTATAACAGGCAGATCTGGCTGCCAGGCCGCTCGGTAGTACCGTGTATAATAACAGGCAGATCTGGCTGCCAGGCCGCTCGGTAGTACCGTGTATAACAGGCAGATGTGGCTGCCAGGCCGCTCGGTAGTACCGTGTATAACAGGCAGATCTGGCTGCCAGGCCGCTCGGTAGCACCGTGTATAACAGGCAGATCTGGCTGCCAGGCCGCTCGGTAGTACCGTGTATAACAGGCAGATCTGGCTGCCAGGCCGCTCGGTAGCACCGTGTATAATAACAGGCAGATCTGGCTGCCAGGCCGCTCGGTAGTACAGTGTATAACAGGCAGATCTGGCTGCCAGGCCGCTCGGTAGTACCGTGTTTAACAGGCAGATCTGGCTGCCAGGCTGCTCGGTAGTACCGTGTATAACAGGCAGATCTGGCTGCCAGGCCGCTCGGTAGTACCGTGTATAACAGGCAGATCTGGCTGCCAGGCCGCTCGGTAGTACCGTGTATAACAGGCAGATCTGGCTGCCAGGCCGCTCGGTAGTACCGTGTATAACAGGCAGATCTGGCTGCCAGGCCGCTCGGTAGTACCGTGTATAACAGGCAGATCTGGCTGCCAGGCCGCTCGGTAGTACCGTGTATAACAGGCAGATCTGGCTGCCAGGCCGCTCGGTAGTACCGTGTATAACAGGCAGATCTGGCTGCCAGGCCGCTCGGTAGTACCGTGTATAACAGGCAGATCTGGCTGCCAGGCCGCTCGGTAGTACCGTGTATAATAACAGGCAGATCTGGCTGCCAGGCCGCTCGGTAGTACCGTGTATAACAGGCAGATCTGGCTGCCAGGCCGCTCGGTAGTACCGTGTATAACAGGCAGATCTGGCTGCCAGGCCGCTCGGTAGTACCGTGTATAACAGGCAGATCTGGCTGCCAGGCCGCTCGGTAGCACCGTGTATAACAGGCAGATCTGGCTGCCAGGCCGCTCGGTAGTACTATGCACTTCCGTTTAATTCCATTTCCAACCACTGTTCTCATTATAGAGACAATTGAAATGAGAACTTTTGCTTCCCTTTGTTTTTTCCCTGTCTTTGTGGTTTTGTTCTCTGTTCCAGACCTGATGACTGTTGCCTTGGCCAGAAACATAAATGCAGTAATCACACAATTATTGTGCTGGGAACAGTTTAATTCAGCATTCTGTTCCCAACCACAGAACAATTACCCAACAATTTTGGTTAACCAGAGAATCACGCTGCCTGGGGACGCGGCGTTACATGTACGTGCGCAGGGTGTATTGCCTCACACAGAAGCCGCCACCAGGTAACGTTACTGCGATGCGCTACATTCCTCCAGCCTAATAAAGACTAAATTAATTACAAGAGCTTTTATTGACTACTTTATCTATATCAGTGGGGCAGTTTTAATTATACGTCGGCGTGCTAACGAGACAGAAATGAATTTGTGCTTGGCTTTAAATGATCAAGAGACAGCTCATGCGGAGGAGAGAAATCCCTGTGTTTGTGTCAGCATATATGGCCAAGCGCAGGCAGAATGGCGCAACACCGAGCTGACGCAGGGCGCACTTTGCTCTGAACGCTGCAGTCGGATGACAATTAAGATATTAAAGTAGCATAGGGAGGAGGCAGAGCACGGACTCGGAGAGTAACGTGTGTCAGATCTGGCCCAAGGGAGGAAAGGGTTAAGCACCAGGATTGTGCGTCTTTGGAAGCTCCACAGTAGCATGTGGTACAATAAGCATTGATGTGCGGCCCAACTGAATGAAACAGACTTAACGTCCACTGAATTGGTCGCACATAAAAGTAGACGGAACGGGTCCCGCAGTGCAGTCTATAAGCTGTATAACCCGCTCGCAGAGCAGCAGTAATAAACTCTCTGGCAACGTATGGTCGGTGTATGTGCGCCTTTCCGCATTAACCTTTACATAGCCGGGCGACGCCTGTATTCCAGTCCCTGCAAATGTCCGTCCCAGTTCCCGGAGGAGACATTACTGGTGCTTTTATCATTTCTAATCATATTGTGGTGTGAAGTCAGTACGTGTGTAACGCTATGGAGATCTAGTACATGTTCTAGAGGTCGCGGTCTTTACTATGGAAATGATCTGTAATGCATGGAATATGCTCTGCCTATAGCCACCAACTAGGAATCGCTAGGAAAATGCACGAGAACACCGCACGCAATCAGCAGTCAGCTTTTATTTGTCTGCTGCAGGTAAGATAATGAAAGCCAACATCTGATTGGTTGCTGGCAAATTATACAGCCAATGAGTGCAATCCCTATAGAGCACTGCGAAATATAGATATGAAGCAAATACTGAAACTAGCACCTATCTTCCTGACATTATACTGGACAAGTTAAATTGATATATATATATATATATATATATATATAAACACATATACAGTATATACACATATTTATATGTTGCACTGTTTGACCACCGACCCTGTACTAGTATTGTAAGCTGTATTTGCAGCAATGAGATGAATAAGAAAGCACGGCTTAATGAGCGCAGTGGTATGGGCAGTGCCCGGCGTACAGGGGGGGTGGGGGATTCGGACGCAGGGGCAGATTAGGATGTGATTAGTGTTAAACCGGCTGGAAGCAAATATGTAAAACATAAAAAGATTGTGTGCAAAAATAAAAACACAAAACAAAAAAAAACCTGTTATTTTAAACACATAATAGGAGAAAGCTTTTTATTTTCTTGTTGTGTCAGAGGGCGGAATCCAGCTGTTACATTCTGTAGAGACAAAAGTGTTGCTGCTAATGTAAATATGGGTTTCAGCTGTGCCACGTAGGTGCACATGTGTATTAAAATCCATTCACACGGCTGCTGTGACACGTTTCCACCAGATAATGTATATAACTGATTTATAACGACAGTAGATGTGTGTGCGGGGGGGGGGGATGTCTCCATCATACAGAGTCTCTCTGATTGTCTTCTTCCTCCTATGAAGCTGCCCAGAGCGGTGCAGTGCGATGCAGGGCAGTGCAGTAAGGTGCAGTAAGGTGAGGTACGGTGCAGGGCAGTGCAGTACGGTTCAGGGCGGTGCAGTAAGGTGAGGTACGGTGCAGTAAGGTGCAGTGCAGTGCAGTAAGGTGAGGTACGGTGCAGGGCAGTGCAGTACGGTTCAGGGCGGTGCAGTAAGGTGAGGTACGGTGCAGTAAGGTGCAGTGCAGTGCAGTAAGGTGAGGTACGGTGCAGGGCAGTGCAGTACGGTTCAGGGCGGTGCAGTACAGTGCAGGGCAGTGCAGTATGGTGCAGTGTGGTGCAGGGCAGTGCAGTAAGGTGAGGTACGGTGCAGGGCGGTGCAGTATGGTGCAGGGCGGTGCAGTAAGGTGAGGTACGGTGCAGGGCGGTGCAGTACGATGCAGGGCAGTGCAGTACGGTGCAGGGCGGTGCAGTATGGTGCAGGGCGGTGCAGTAAGGTGAGGTACGGTGCAGGGCGGTGCAGTATGGTGCAGGGCGGTGCAGTAAGGTGAGGTACGGTGCAGTGCGATGCAGGGCAGTGCAGTACGGTGCAGGGCGGTGCAGTATGGTGCAGGGCGGTGCAGTAAGGTGAGGTATGGTGCAGGGCGGTGCAGTAAGGTGAGGTATGGTGCAGGGCGGTGCAGTAAGGTGAGGTACGGTGCAGTATGTCAGTCCTGTGTGTCCGGTGCCTGATTACTAAGATGAACATTTGAGGATGTCCCATGTTCTATGCACAGCTCATGGTCACTGTCCACATCCGCACAGACACACAGTGCACAGGAGGTTCTACCAACATGGCAGCGCCAATCCAGCGACCGCCACGCTGCGCCGGAGCAAAGGGCACTTCAGTGAGAAGCTCTTAACAGCTGCACATGTCACGTGACCTGCGCCTTCCCAGCGCTACCCAGAATCCACCCCCCCCCACACACACACTGCTGCAGAACAGAACAAGGGGATTTTCTCTCATTCTTCTCTTTTAAATCAGCCTTATTCCCGATCAGCCATCCCAATTTAGCCTCTGCCCTAGAATACTGAGGACAATGCTATTGGGCCCATCTGTGCTCTGCATTAAACTCCTGTAATCCCTCTAAGAACAGCTGGACATTCACATGCCAGGCGCAGCGACGGCCTATCGCACAGCTCCCGTGTATGGACTGAGGACACAAAGTGGCCCAATGCAACTAAGCAGGGGGAAATGTTACCAAATAAATGGACTTTACGCTGACAGCCAATCAGAGTGTGACCACTGACCAATCACGGGGTACAGGGCAGTGTATAACCAAGAGCGGGGTACAGGGTGGTGTATAACCAAGAGCGGGGTACAGGGCAGTGTATAACCAAGAGCGGGGTACAGGGCGGTGTATAACCAAGAGCGGGGTACAGGGTGGTGTATAACCAAGAGCGGGGTACAGGGCAGTGTATAACCAAGAGCGGGGTACAGGGTGGTGTATAACCAAGAGCGGGGTACAGGGTGGTGTATAACCAAGAGCGGGGTACAGGGTAGTGTATAACCAAGAGCGGGGTACAGGGTGGTGTATAACCAAGAGCGGGGTACAGGGCGGTGTATAACCAAGAGCGGGGTACAGGGTGGTGTATAACCAAGAGCGGGGTACAGGGTGGTGTATAACCAAGAGCGGGGTACAGGGTGGTGTATAACCAAGAGCGGGGTACAGGGTGGTGTATAACCAAGAGCGGGGTACAGGGCAGTGTATAACCAAGAGCGGGGTACAGGGTGGTGTATAACCAAGAGCGGGGTACAGGGCAGTGTATAACCAAGAGCGGGGTACAGGGTAGTGTATAACCAAGAGCGGGGTACAGGGTGGTGTATAACCAAGAGCGGGGTACAGGGCGGTGTATAACCAAGAGTGGGGTACAGGGCGGTGTATAACCAAGAATGGGGTACAGGGCGGTGTATAACCAAGAACGGGGTACAGGGCAGTGTATAACCAAGAGCGGGGTACAGGGCGGTGTATAACCAAGAGCGGGGTACAGGGTGGTGTATAACCAAGAGCGGGGTACAGGGCGGTGTATAACCAAGAGCGGGGTACAGGGTGGTGTATAACCAAGAGCGGGGTACAGGGTGGTGTATAACCAAGAGCGGGGTACAGGGCGGTGTATAACCAAGAGTGGGGTACAGGGCGGTGTATAACCAAGAGCGGGGTACAGGGTGGTGTATAACCAAGAGCGGGGTACAGGCCGGTGTATAACCAAGAATGGGGTACAGGGCGGTGTATAACCAGGATTAGGGTACAGGCCGGTATATAACCAGGAATGGGGTACAGGGCGGTGTATAACCAGGATTAGGGTACAGGCCGGTATATAACCAGGAATGGGGTACAGGGCGGTGTATATCCAGGAATGAGGTACAGGGCGGTGTATAACCAGGAATGAGGTACAGGGCGGTGTATATCCAGGAATGAGGTACAGGGCGGTGTATAACCAGGATTAGAGTACAGGCCGCTATGTAACCAGGAGCGGGGTACAGGGCAGTGTATAACCAAGTGCGGGGTACAGGGTGGTGTATAAACAAGAGCGGGTACAGGCCTTTATTTAACCAGGAGTGGGGTACAGGGTGATGTATAACCAAGAGTGGGGTACAGGGCGGTATATAACCAGGAGTGGGGTACAGGGCGGTATATAACCAGGAGTGGGGTACAGGGCGGTATATAACCAGGAGTGTGGTACAGGGCGGTATATAACCAGGAGTGGGGTACAGGGCGGTAAATAACCAGGAGCAGGGTACAGGGTGGTGTATAACCAGGAGCAGGGTACAGGTCGGTATATAACCAGGAGTGGGATACAGGGTGGTGTATAACTAGGAGCAGGGTACAGGCCGGTATATAACCAGGAGCGGGGTACAGGCCGGTATATAACCAGGAGCGGGGTACAGGGTGGTGTATAACCAGGAAAAGGGTACAGGCCGGTATATAACCAGGAGCAGGGTACAGGCCGGTATATAACCAGGAGCAAGGCACAGGCCGGTATATAACCAGGAGCAGGGCACAGGCCGGTATATAACCAGGAGCGGGGTACAGGGTGGTGTATAACCAGGAAAAGGGTACAGGCCGGTATGTAACCAGGAGAAGGGTACAGGCCGGTATATAACCAGGAGAAGGGCACAGGTTGGTATATAACCAGGAGAAGGGTACAGGCCGGTATATAACCAGGAGAAGGGTACAGGTCGGTATATTACCAGGAGATGGGTACAGGCCGGTATATAACCAGGAGAAGGGTACAGGCCGGTATATAACCAGGAGAAGGGCACAGGGTGGTATATAACCAGGAGAAGGGTACAGGCCGGTATATAACTAGGAGCAGGGTCCAGGCCGGTATATAACTAGGAGCAGGGTCCAGGCCGGTATATAACTAGGAGCAGGGTCCAGGCCGGTATATAACCAGGAGAAGGGTACAGGTCGGTATATAACCAGGAGATGGGTACAGGCCGGTATATAACCAGGAGCTGGGTACAGGCCGGTATATAACCAGGAGAAGGGTACAGGCCGGTATATAACCAGGAGAAGGGTACAGGCCGGTATATAACCAGGAGCAGGGTCCAGGCCGGTATATAACCAGGAGCAGGGTACAGGCCGGTATATAACTAGGAGCAGGGTCCAGGCCGGTATATAACTAGGAGCAGGGTACAGGTCGGTATATAACTAGGAGCAGGGTACAGGTCGGTATATAACTAGGAGCAGGGTACAGGCCGGTATATAACTAGGAGCAGGGTACAGGTCGGTATATAACCAGGAGAAGGGTCCAGGCCGGTATATAACTAGGAGCAGGGTCCAGGCCGGTATATAACTAGGAGCAGGGTACAGGTCGGTATATAACTAGGAGCAGGGTACAGGTCGGTATATAACTAGGAGCAGGGTACAGGCCGGTATATAACCAGGAGCAGGGTCCAGGCCGGTATATAACTAGGAGCAGGGTAGAGGTCGGTATATAACCAGGAGAAGGGTACAGGCCGGTATATAACCAGGAGAAGGGTACAGGCCGGTATATAACCAGGAGCAGGGTACAGGCCGGTATATAACCAGGAGTGGGGCGGTGTATTACCAGAAGCGGAGTACAAATAGTGCAAAGAGCATTTTATACAAGGAGCCTGTACGTTTGCAGCTGTTTTAGGACTACAACTCCGAGCATGGGCCCTCATTCTGAGTTGTTCGCTCGGTATTTTTCATCGCATCGCAGTGAAAATCCGCTTAGTACGCATGCGCAATGTTCGCACTGCGACTGCGCCAAGTAACTTTACTATGAAGAAAGTATTTTTACTCACGGCTTTTTCTTCGCTCCGGCGATCGTAATGTGATTGACAGGAAATGGGTGTTACTGGGCGGATACACGGCGTTTCAGGGGCGTGTGGCTGAAAACGCTACCGTTTCCGGAAAAAACGCAGGAGTGGCCGGGGAAACGGTGGGAGTGCCTGGGCGAACGCTGGGTGTGTTTGTGACGTCAACCAGGAACGACAAGCACTGAAATGATCGCACAGGCAGAGTAAGTCTGGAGCTACTCTGAAACTGCTAACTCGTTTGTAATCGCAATATTGCGCGTACGTCGGTCGCAATTTTAAGAAGCTAAGATTCACTCCCAGTAGGCGGCGGCTTAGCGTGTGTAACTCTGCTACATTCGCCTTGCGAGCGAACAACTCGGAATGAGGGCCATGGTCCACTAGTAGATATAATATGATACCACTAGTTTGGAGCCGGGCCCTCTTGTCTCTTTGTTATTACCCTGTCTTGTTTTAATACTGCGTTTGTTCCCAAGGCGCAACGGAATATGCTGGCGATATATAAACAAATGCTAATCACTAAGTAACACTTAGCATTAGTGATGGGGAAACGCAGGCAGTCTCTCTATGGTGTCGTCTCTGTTCCAACACAAAGTGATCTGAGCAGAAGGTTTCTATGACAATAGAGAATGTAAGAGATTGGGCGTATTGCCAGAAAGAGAAAGGTCCGGGGCAGTGCGACGCAGTCCCCATCAGCGGATACAGGAGGGGAATACGGGCGAATACACCAGATGTATAAGACGGGATCTGTTATTCTTAGGAAAAGCGTATGGACATTATCCGGTCTGCACGGCAAGCACTGTATCCTGATGTGCATCCAGGACGTTTCTCCAAACATCAGCCGCAATGTGCGTACGCCACTGATTGGCTGCGGTACTCGCTCTGCGCTGGCCGCAGTCGCACAGCAGAACGGAGGGGGGACAATACCGACAAAGTCCGGAATGCTATGAATAGGAACATAAATATAATAAGCTACTACATAATATGGGACTGATGTGATCACACATTCTCTGTACAGCACTGAGGCATATGCTGGCGCTATAGAAATAAAATATATAATATTAATAACAACTAATTAGGAGCTGCCAGGGAGACTTCTCTGCAAGGGTAAAATGCTAGCTGGTAGCAATGGAACAGCACCACCCAGTGCATATACATACATACATATACTTGAGGGTGACTGGAAATTACAAAATGTACAAATAATGAATTAATAAATCATTAATTCCTGTCTCTTTTGGGTACCCCCTTGTATGTATGTATATATATATATATATATATATATATATATATATATATATATATTAATCCTAAAAAATGATCTTCAATGTATCTGTTGTTTCCTCATCGATATCTCGATCTAAATAACGGCGTTCTGTTGATGAAGTCACCGACTAGGAAACACTACATGTAAACTGTAGCACCATTAGCAGCCTGCAATGTGTGGGCGGGTTCTACAGCGCTTGTCTCTCGGGGTGGGGAAGTCATATTAATTTGGGAGCGCAATCGCCCATTAGGCAGCAGACTCTCGTTTAAGAATTTCCTGAAAGCCAGGAGTCTTGTAAAGACAACAAGATGCGCCTGTATTAAAACTTTTAATGACTTTAGTAAAAAAAGGTGGAAGTTTGGAGCCAGCTGGCTGACTACACCAGGCAGGCGGCACAGCTTGAACTTAAAGCTATCTTAACATAATGAATAAGTGCCAATAATTAGCATATGTAGTGTGAACAGGTTTGCTGGCACGAACAAGTGAAAAACTCCAAGGTAAAGTTATTATTAGGGAGTAATTAGCTCTGTGAAGTAAATGAGTGAAACAATAGCTGCCAGCACTCACAATATGTCCAACATCTGACGGTGGAGGAGATAACATTGTATGGTATCGCTCCCTGCACTAGAATCTGTTAATAACCATATGTTAGTGTAATTAATGCAGAATCTCTCTGACCTGTTGTCACAAAGGAACAATACTTGGTGGAAACCATCAAACAGCCAACGCGCCGCTCAGAGGCGGAAATTCGGGCAGAGTCTGCTTAGTAACGTGCGGGCGATGTACAGCCGGCTGGGTGCACTCATCCAATTAACATGTTCGCTGCTTCTAGAGGTATCGTATACATAGAGGATGTATAATCTACAGCTTCTTATATGCAACCATTATATAATTGCCCGCTGAGGTGGTCCGACTACCGCCCGGGTGGACTCATCGCCGCTGCGTTGCCGATAAGATGTGGCGGCCGTTGGCCTAATATATGCTTCTACTATTAGTTCCTACAGCGAGGCGCTTAGTTTCATTTTTGTACAAAAATGTGCAATTATAAGTGTAAGAATATCACATTTAGAACCGTGATAATATTAGTGATAGTGGTGATATAAATGGTAATGTCAGTTTAAATTAATGTTTGTGCAGAGCTAATATGCCTAAATCAGGCATGTCCAAACTGCGGCCCCCCAGCTGTTGAGAAACTACACATCCCAGCATGCCCTGACACAGCTTTAGCATTCTCTGACAGCAAAACTGTATCAGGGCATGCTGGGATATGTAGTTTCACAACAGCTAGAGGGCCGCAGTTTGGACATGCCTGGCCTAAATGAACCTTAAGAGGCTGACAATGAAATAAATATATACACACACACACACACACACACACACACACACACACACACACACACACACACGCACACACACACAGTATATCGGAACCTCCGATGGACAATCCTTTGCAATAGTAATTATATAAGAGTATATTTAGGTAATGAGATATTCCTGATATTACGGTAGCACTCAGTCCATCCGTTAGCTTTTCATTAATGTAAAAGTATACTGCATGCCTAGTCCTGCACACAGACAATGGGGCTGGCGCTAAGTAACGGGCGCACATTCGCAGTGCACCTGCCACAAACAGAAGGCACGTATGACGACTGCAGTGTATCGGACGTCTGCGCCGCTTTGCTACCGGAGAAGTGGGAAGTGGAAGGGACAGGGCATGTGACATAGCCCAAGTACAATAAGATTGCGGCTCGCGGCGGCGGCCGAATCACGCTTACATGCCCGTTAGGAGGCGTTTGTTTTGCACGTGCTACAGGGCAGCCGCAAATAGAGGTGGATGGTCACTTGGCGTGATCCAGTCGCATATGCTGCTGATATGGTGCCAGATGTATCTTGAGATGCGTATGGTTCCGCACATGAGGTGGAGATACGCTATTTGGGGCGCAGACTATTTCTTCCTCTGTAATGTTACCGACACGCCTGTGCTGACCCCCGTCACCTTCCCATTGTCCCTAACTGCAGCTGCTGCACTGATTAATTGGGGACGGACACCTGTAAGATGTGTCGGTTGCAGGGAGACGAACGCCTCGCCCCACCGCACGCCATCAGACTGACGCCGGGTCCCATCTGGTAAACGCCTTGCGGTGGGTTCTCCGCTAAGTACTCCCAGCACTTTTTTCTTTAAGATGCGCGGCTGGTTTTATCTTATAAAATGTAAATTCCTGACAGGTTGCGCTAGCAGCGGAGACGCTCATTCATCTTGTTACTAAACATCTGTTTAAGGCCTGTGTGATCTACCTGTCACAGCCCAGATCCACCAAGTGTTTGAACCTTCTGCCACAAGCCTCCGTGCTGTTTTGATCAGAGGCTCAGAGCCAGCTAATCACTGCATTTATCTCCTGTAATGTTAGGAAAAACACAGCGAGGCTGTCTTCCCAATCTGACGGTAATTAATCTTCCTGTGGGGGGAACCTGGCTGCCTCAGAAAGGGAAGATCTGATGTTCTGCGACTGCCAGTCCTCGCTATCTGTCCCTGTACAGTGCGCCGTCCTCGCAGATGACCTTCACTGGCCGCTAGCTGCAGAGAATAGAGACCAAGTGGCATCACTGCGACCCACGCTACCGCCCCCCTATTATATCCCCCCACCTCCACCCCTAACCGCAGGGCCCAAGTTATAGACGTGTATTGATAAACTGCTACATTGGCTTCTTAAAACGCTGTGTGACTGGGCGGCAATGGGAAGAGCTGTGCGACAACCTGACGCTATTTCATTAGTTGGCCTACAGGGACACAGAAGGAGCCATTTGCATTTGTGCGCCTACCCCTAGCGTGATTCGGTTTTGGGAAAACAATGCTACTTTACACCCGAGGTATAATTCTGTTTCGGGATGGATATTGCAGTTACTGTAGCCTTACTGGTTATCCTGTATAAATTCTACACTACACACTGATGTGCTGGACACTTTTACTAGTAATTATGTAGTAGTATTTAGCGTTAGATGTCTGGCTGTCTCGCTGATTCTGCTCCATGCTGCCATCTCATTGGACAAAAGTAAATCGTTTGTGAAACTTTAAAACAAATAAAAAAAAATTTTTTTTTGGAATGATCATTTCATAACAATCTGGAATTTAATTTTGGATCTGATTCAATTTCATTCTCTTTTCGTCCACAATTAATGCTTTTCTGAATTTACAATGTTATAATTAGCTGCGCTGAATCTCGTAATTGCCAGCAGAATGCTTCTTAATATGTCACGGGGATCAAATAAGCTGATGCCGCTCCAGATTTTAATGGCGATATAGTTAAGTGGTCTGTAAATAAATAAATAATAACGTATTTCATTCCAGCGTGGGAGAACTTGACACTGACCAAGACGGGGGAATCAGGATTTGGAATCTGGAGATCGCCCCCTGTAGGTGACACCAAGAATTCCCAGTCTGGTAATATGGGGGTCAGTCCGAACCGATCGCACTCTGCGCTTCTTCGCAGGCGCACCGTTGCCCGGCGATGGCCGCGAAGCCTCCAACGAAGAAAGCGGTCGCAGCGGCGACTGCAAGAAGATTGACAGGAGGAAGGCGGATCCGGGCGTCAACTCACCGTTTTCGGGGCGTGGAGATCCGAACGCAGGCGTGTCGAGGCGTTTGGAGGACGGATGTCTGACGTCAATTCCGGGACCTGCAACGCTGAAGTGATCGCACAGGGTAAGTAAGTCTTACTCTAGTCTAGTTCTGCACAAAACTTTTTGGGCATAGCAGGGCTGCACAAGCGATTGCAGCCTTGCTATGCAAAAATACACGCCCCCATAGGCGGCGGCGAGTTGATCGCACGGGCTGCAAAAAGTGGCAGCGTGCGATCAACTCGGAATGAGTGTCTACGTTCGGAGTGCAGGCTACCTCTGGCACGTGCCGGAACATCCACCAACAGCACAATTGGAACAAGCGTGGGCAACTCTTAAGTGCACAGGTGGCTGCGGGTCACCCTAGTTTAAATAAACGGGTGGAAATGAATTTTGGGTCACTTAAGTACAGCTGCACACAAACTATATCACATGATGAGAGCCCCATTCCTGCAGGTCCCCAAATAGTGCGCTCCCAACTCTAGGTCAACGCAGCAGAGAAGAGGTTCCCGGTGGAAATTAGTTTGATCATGAACGCACAATCCGGTGAGAAGAATTAAACTACTGCCTAGGAACAATATGCAAATCAACCACTCCTATTCGGGAGATCATACCTCTGGGAACTGCTGAGAATTAAGCCTTTACCCGCCGGGTTATTAGAGCATGACCCAACCTAACACAATACAGAACAGACTGTTTGTAGGTGGATATTCCGCCTCAAGCTCGCACCATGCTCCAAAAAACAAGTGGATAAAGAATGGATCAGAGGGCCAACATCCTTCCGAGACACGGGAGTGGCGTTACTGCGCGAAGCTAAACTTCTCTGTCCTTGAAAACTTTCCCGGAGCGGCGCGACGACCCATCATTCAACAGACCTGTGAGCGATTCAAGGGAATTTTCAGGACTGTTGTGTAATTAGAAATATGTTAATTTTGAGCCTGTTTACAAACAAGACATCGGAACAACTGCAATCTGGCTGTCAGCCGCGGAACCTTTGGAGATTCCGGAGTGTCAAAGGGAAAGGCGAAGCCAGAGGTAACGGCGAGCAAATTGTGTCAGAGAGGTAACTTCCCTGTCATCCAGCGGCGCGGGGGGCTCAGTAGGGCATGTTCGCGGGAAGACAAGTGGGAGTTTTGTGTCTGAATAATTGTTGCCGGGTTGTAGAGGTCACTGATCTGTCTGCACGGAGATGGTGAGAGGATGCGCAGGTTACAGAAGTCGCGCACAATGAACCGACAATGTGACTGCAATAAAATTGATGGAAGGGGGGGGGGGAAATATTTAATTGATATTTAGATAGGTGTTTCATTAAGTTGAAGTGGCAGCCTCAGTGTAGCCTTCGGAAAACTGACGACAAACCTTCCCCAGACGACACAATGCCGACGCTGAGAGTAGGGTTTATAAAAAGAACTGTTAATTGCACAAAGACAAATCTTTGGGGGAGAGGAAGAGATTCCCAGCACAAAGTCTAACAATCTACTATTTCTACAGGAAAGACAGACACAATAAAAACCAGCACAATGCGCATGAGCCCTTCCAACGGGACAGAAGAACCGGGGAACCGCATTTACGGAGTGTCGTTACACAAAGGTCAAAGGACAAAGGTCATTTCCAGGCCCAAAGCTTTATAAAAAGGCACCTAGAACGCAGGCGAGGATCTGATGTTCTACAATACCAGGTTTTGCTGTATAACGTGGTAATAGGAGCTGCAGATAGATGAGAAGCTCCTATATATATATATATATATATATATATATATACAGTAAGTGCGAACATAGCTCTCTCCAGCTTCCAATAAATGCTGCGTCCACGTCCATAAGTTCACACGTAGCACCGATAGTGGCCGACCCTTCACCACGCGCTCGCATCTTGGAAAGGTGCGATTGCATGGTGATTGACAAGCGGCGGGCGTCCGGGGGCGGTGACGCGGCGTTGTGGTGGGGAGGAGATCGGGAAACACAGGCGTGTCATGCCATTTTCCAGGGCCAGCCTACGACGTCACTTGTGTATGGAAACATGGCGGCAGTGCCCCTGCGTCCTCAGCCAGGCTGTGCAGGCAGGGGTCTGCATCTATTCAATGCATTCACAATTAAATTGCAAATGCATCGTGGGGCGACCCCCAGCATGTGAGTATATACAACCAACTATTAATAGCCCCCCTTGTGAGGCAGATTCTTCACTGGGAGCAAATCACATAAAGGCAGTAACTTTACTCCTGGTGAAACTACAGATGCGTCCTCATACATCCAGGTATGAATGCGTTTGCATGCTGGGGCCATTTGAAGGCCCCCAGCCGCACTGCGCGTGTGCACACTGTGAGATTCTGGATTAGTGACCGCTTTCTTACCCTGTATCCTTATTACACAGATAAACCGGAAAGAGACAAACCATGAGCAGATGTGAGTATCCCCCCCCGGCGCCACCACCCTAAATAACGCCTTACTTTCTGACATATAAAACTGCACCTAAAATAATGTCGCCAAACACACATTTCTATATCGCATGAGTCAATGCAATGTTAAAGTTCATGAACGCCGACATCTTGACACCTTGGCGTATGGACACCCCTTACGCACGTGGCCTCAGAGCGGACTGGAAAATGACTTGCGGCGCGGCCACGGTTTAGCAATAGCTCCGGCTATTTAAAGCAGTTAGAAATGAAAGGCGAGCGGTAAGGTAAATGTGCGCTGCAAAGTGTAACCTGCTTTCATTAAGTTCCTCGTCCACATCTTGTGCATTAGGGGAAATCTGCACTTTCATCCAAAGCTTTTAGCCATGGTCACATAATTCCTCTATCTCCACTTTCATTTACAGCCTCACTTAGCCCTGTGATGTTTTCACTTCCTCCGTAATCGAATAAAACATCCAGTTAGCAACAAGCTGCATTAACATGTATCACAGGTGTCCATTGTTTCTCTTCCACGTCGCTGCGGCCGTTGTTTAGTAATTATAATGCCATCAAAAGTGGGGGGAAAAAAACAATCTAGTGGTCTAAATCCTAGCAATTTATGGGCCTAATGCACAACACGGCTGCACTGCATTAGGTTTGCTACAATAACAGGTATGCAGAACATAGGAGGAAGTCAATGAACATCGCCATAGAGCCATTGTTCCTGGCTGACGTGGGCAGGATTCCTGCTGGTGCATAGAGAAGCTTAACACAGCCAGAGGTCGGGACGGGGAAGGTAATTAGGCAAATGTGGCATTAGGGGGCCCTGGCGCATTGTTTCTACTCTTTGGATAAAACTCATGGACAGCAAAATAGGGAGGAGGCAACAGAGAGAGCCTTAATGTTCTCCGTAATATCATGGAGCTGTCTAGTGTTCTCCATCCGCCATCCCCGGCCCCGCAGGTTGGAAGGCGGCTAAGGATGTGATTTGGCCGGTGTAGCAGAGACGCTGTCCTCTGGCAGGTAATCACTGGATTTAGATCAAAGCAGACAAAGAAAATCACAGGTTTGGCTGGAGCCTCAGCTTTCTCATACACACATGTGACCTTCACAGTATGCTCTGTGGCTCTGCAGACCTGGAGCTTTCACTGACAAGAGAGACAGATAAGGGGATTATCACAGTGATGGTGGGTGCTGGGGTCCACAATCAGTCCATAACTAGCAGGACATTATTTCATTACATTAGCTGCTTACTCCCCAGTGGGTTTTCCATATGTTCTTTTATGTACGATTTACACCCATAAGCTTTCTCCCTTCTGCTGTTCTAGGTGCCCAGTGGCGTGACTTCCTTCTGCTGTTCTAGGTGCCCAGTGGCGTGACTTCCTTCTGCTGTTCTAGGTGCCCAGTGGCGTGACTTCCTTCTGCTGTTCTAGGTGCCCAGTGGCGTGACTTCCTTCTGCTGTTCTAGGTGCCCAGTGGCGTGACTTCCTTCTGCTGTTCTAGGTGCCCAGTGGCGTGACTTCCTTCTGCTGTTCTAGGTGCCCAGTGGTGTGACTTCCTTCTGCTGTTCTAGGTGCCCAGTGGTGTGACTTCCTTCTGCTGTTCTAGGTGCCCAGTGGTGTGACTTCCTTCTGCTGTTCTAGGTGCCCAGTGCCGTGACTTCCTTCTGCTGTTCTAGGTGCCCAGTGCCGTGACTTCCTTCTGCTGTTCTAGGTGCCCAGTGGTGTGACTTCCTTCTGCTGTTCTAGGTGCCCAGTGGCGTGACTTCCTTCTGCTGTTCTAGGTGCCCAGTGGCGTGACTTCCTTCTGCTGTTCTAGGTGTCCCCTGGTGTGACTTCCTTCTGCTGTTCTAGGTGTCCCCTGGTGTGACTTCCTTCTGCTTTTCTAGGTGTCCTGTGGCGTCACTTCCTTCTGCTGTTCTAGGTGTCCTGTAGAGTCACTTCCTTCCTGCTGTTCTAGGTGTCCTGTAGAGTCACTTCCTTCCTGCTGTTCTAGGTGTCCTGTGGCGTCACTTCCTTCCTGCTGTTCTAGGTGTCCTGTAGAGTCACTTCCTTCCTGCTGTTCTAGGTGTCCTGTGGAGTCACTTCCTTCCTGCTGTTCTAGGTGTCCTGTGGCGT
Organism: Pseudophryne corroboree; assembly: GCF_028390025.1. Lineage (NCBI taxonomy): Eukaryota > Metazoa > Chordata > Amphibia > Anura > Myobatrachidae > Pseudophryne > Pseudophryne corroboree. The sequence continues at coordinate 833,123,067 of NC_086449.1, read as the reverse complement.
CACTTCCTTCCTGCTGTTCTAGGTGTCCTGTGGCGTCACCTCCTTCCTGCTGTTCTAGGTGTCCTGTGGCGTCACTTCCCTTCTGTTGTTTTAGGTGCCCAGTGGCGTCACTTCATTCCTACTGTTCTAGGTGTCCCGTGGTGTGACCTCCTTTCTGCTGTTCTAGGTGTCCCGTGGTGTGACTTCCCTTCTGCTGTTCTAGGTGTCCCCTGGTGTGACTTCCTTCTGGTGTTTTAGGTGCCCAGTGGTGTAACTTCCTTCCTGCTGTTCCAGGTGTCCCATGGTGTCACTTCCTTCCTGCTGTTCTAGGTGTCCTGTGGCGTCATTTCCTTCCTGCTGTTCTAGGTGTCCCATTGTGTCACTTCCCTTCTGCTGTTCTAGGTGTCCTGTGGTGTCACTTCCTTCCTGCTGTCCCAGGTGTCCTGTGGTGTCACTTCCTTCTTGCTGTTCTAGGTGTCCTGTAGAGTCACTTCCCTTCTGCTGTTCTAGGTGTCCTTTCTGGAGAACCCACTTTGCCCCTAAGTGTTCAACTTTGTTTATTTGTGATTAGATTTGAGGTTCCCTTGTAAATAATAGCAGAAATTGGGATCTAGTCTGGATGTGGGCCCAACTCATCGTAGTTCTGTTAGGATATATGTGGAGATCACACAGATCTGACAGCTAGATGACATTACTGGTAACAGGCACCAGAAACATGACCTCTGGGACATCCTCAGCTAGCCTGTATCGAAGACCCTTACTCTCCTCTGCTGTCTCCAACTTGTAAAACAACAATGTACCTTGGCTGCACCCCAATTCAATGTAGCCCGGCTCATCACCCAGCCGAAAGCTCCGCTCTGACTGGACAGCAGAGTAACCAGCTGCTGCCGACATCTAGGACTCCACGCACGGAGGTGAGCACTGCCTGCTTGTAATGTAAGAACGTGACCTAATAACTGCGCAAACGGAACGTGCTCCAAGCTGATGAAGAAAAAAAGAAACTTAACCTTGGTGTCTGCCATTGCTTTGTCATGTATCTGTACTACAGTCCCTCAATATTGTACAGAAAATGTTGTATGATAATAATAATTATAGGGTATGCTATAATATATAGCTCCTACAGTCTGTCATTATGTTTATGATGCCGGCTACATCAAACCGCTTTGTTCCAACGACAATTCTAACTGACTTTATTCCGGCAACATGGAAATATTATAGTAAAACACAGGTTAGAGATCGGAGGAGAAATCTATCAGACACTAGAGAATGATTTGCACAGCCACCTCTAGTAACAAACGTGCCGACTGAGTCGTATTGTATCTCTGCACAAAGAGGTTTCCTACACCAACCAATCTATTACTCTACTGAGAAAGAGTTAAATAAAACTGAACGAGAAAGACTTCCCCGGCGCAAAACTCAGCGTCCAAACCCGCTCTGTCCTAATAACAGCTAACAATAAGGAACCGGGGACTCATTCAATCAAGCGCAGCATAACATTTGGATCACACGCTAGATATGGACAAGGGGAAGAGCCTGGAAAAGGGTAATGTAGTTTAAGGACGTCGTTGTTTCTGGAGATTGCGGCGGGAGGCTCATTTCGAGACAGTGGCATTTCCCCCCCACAAAAGACAGTTCAATCAGAGTCTCAGGGGCCCCGGGCTCAGAAGTCCTTGTCTTCCATGAAAGAAACACCTGTTATAATCTTGAAGCAAAGAACATGGAAACAAAGGCTGCGGAACAGAGGGGGGGTGACACAATGGTGGAGAGAGGGAGCGCGATAACGCTTCCAACAGAGATCTGCACGCTTACATGAATGGAGACTGACCACCTTGCTGTCACTACTTAAAGCAGCAGTCACCGGCCGGATGGAAGCCATTTATGATGGTAAGCTCTGAAGGTCAGTACTCCATCGCTAGAGTGACACGTGTTCACGCACATCTATAATGTGTAATAACCATGACCATACATGTATACTTAATTGAGTATTATTATGATAAGCGTTTATGTATGAGGCACCGCAAAGTGTCCACATAGCCGCACAAAATACAGAGTAGCATAGCGTAAGGGCAATACACAAGCGCTAAGAACGCGTACGTACATAGCATTGCCGTAACTCCACAGAGTGGGGGACACAGAGAACAGGGGTAAGCATTACGTGGCGAGACTGGGAGTCCCAGAGGAGGGGGCACGTCAGGCAAAGTCTTGGAGGTGAGCATAAGAGGAGGAGATCGGAGTGGGGGTGAGGTGACAGTTGGAGGAAGAGCAATGGGGGCGGGATGGAGTGTGGACAGAGATAAGGTTGGAGATGTAGGTGGGGGAGGAGCCACTTAAGCCTTTTTATATATGTGAGTGTGGCATCTGAACAGGATTCTGGGGGGGATTGTGAGTATGAGGCACGAGGTACAATGAGCCGACATGCAGTACATTTGGTTTGTGTGAGCAGCGAGGACAAGATATTTAATGATCCCTACGGAGAGACACTTGTAAAGAATAGGGGCAGAATGCCACATAGTTATCAATCTCCAACAAAGATACAATAAGTGATATTTGTAACTAAACTACTATTCCGTATTGCCAAACAGACATGTTCTGTATTTTCATGGATATCAGTCCATTGGGTGGCGCTGTTTATGGAACAATGGGTTACACAGCATGCAGCTCTCCCAGCACAGGACAGCAGATCACTGTACATGGGATACACAGCATGCAGCTCTCCCAGCACAGGGCAGCAGATCACTGTATATGGGATACACAGCATGCAGCTCTCCCAGCACAGGACAGCAGATCACTGTACACAGGGGTTAAAGTGAGCCGGAACGGGCCGGAACTGCGTTCCGTCAGTTCCACCAGGAGACGGAACGCAGTTCCGCCTCCCCCGGCTCACCTAACCCGATGTCCCGGGCGGCGCTGCAGGGAGATGCCGAGCGCCCGCCGAGATCGCGTTACCAGCGGGCGCCCGTCTCCCTCTCCGCAGCGGCAGCCGGAGGCAGGAGCTCAGTACTGAGCTCCGGCTTCCGGCTCTGTCAGCGCGCGCTATGGGAGAGACGTCATGACGTCTCTCTCATAGTGCAGAGGAGCGGGCGGCGAGAGAGGACTGCGGCGGGAGCGGGGCTAGGTAAGTATAGTTCTTTCCCTCCCTCCCTCCTTCCTATATGTGTACCACAGGCGTTTCTACTGGGGGCCTTTACTACTGGGGCAAACTACTGGGGGGCTCTAGTACTGGGGGCAAACTACTGGGGGGCTTTACTGCTGGGGCAAACTACAAGGGGCAAACTACTGGGGGGCTCTAGTACTGGGGGCAAACTACTGGGGCAAACTACAGAGGGGCAAACTACTGGGGGGCTCTAGTACTGGGGGCAAACTACTGGGGGCCTTTACTACTGGGGCAAACTACAGAGGGGCAAACTACTGGGGGCCTTTACTACTGGGGCAAACTACAGAGGGGCAAACTACTGGGGCAAACTACAGAGGGGCAAACTACTGGGGGGCTCTAGTACTGGGGGCAAACTACTGGGGGGCTTTACTGCTGGGGCAAACTACTGGGGGCATTACTACAAGGGGGCAAGCTACAAAGGGGCAAACTACTGGCAGCATTACTACTGGGGGCTAAACTACAAGGGGGCATAATTACAGGAGCTAAACTACTGGGGGTATAACTACAAGGGGGCAAACTACTGGGGACATTACTAACTTTGGCAAACTACATGGGGGCTAAACTACAGGGGCTAAACAACTGGGGGCACAACTGCAGGGGGCATTACCACTGGGGGCTAAACTACATGGGGCAAACTACATGAGGGCAAAACTACTGGGGGCATTACCACTCAGAGGCTAAACTAGAGGGGGGGGGGGGGTTGTAAATTGCAGGGGTCATAACTGCAGGGGCATTACCAGTATGGGCATGACTACTGGGGCTAAACTACAGGGGCTAAACGACTAGGGGCAATACTACACAGGGGCATTACCATTAAGGGCATTACTGATGGGGTGCACAGCTAATGAGGGCATTGTAAAGGGGGCACTTCATAAGGGGCACTACTGTTGGGGGCATTGCATAAGGGGCACTACTACTGTGGGCATTGTATAAGGGATGCTACTGCTGGGGGCATTACTGTATGGGCCGACAAAGAAGCTGCGTTCCCGGTCCGCCCTCCGTCGCTCCGCCCCTACCATCGCCGCCGCACTGGAAGCCCAGGTTCCAGACTCCCAGCTGCAGCGGATCTGGGACCAGGCCGGCTTTATTATCCCTGCCGCTGCATCGAGCTTCTGTGACCGCGGCACTACTAGTTCAAATCTGTCGCTGATTGGCTGCCGGTCCGCAGCAGTTTTGAAATATTAGCGCCGTGGTCACAGGAGCTCGATGCGGCGGCAGGGATAATAAAGCCAGCCTGGTTCCAGATCCACTGCAGCCGCCCTCAGCCTCTTCTGCCGCCCCGCCCTCGGACCTCTGCGCACCCACAGCCTCCTCCTCCGCACTATCTCCGAGGCCCACAGCCTCCTCAACGTCACGCCTACCACAGCCTACTCATCCACAGCACCGCAGACCACCGCCGCTGCTAAACAGGTAATCTTACCCTGCTGCCTTTCTCTCTCCCTAGTCCCAACTGTTTTCCCCTGCTGTCACTTTCCATGTCCCTGCTGTCACTTTCCATGTCCCTGCTGTCACTTTCCATGTCCCTGCTGTCACTCTCCCTGTCACTCTGTCACTCTATAATGTGAATTTCGGCTCATTCTGTGTGCTATAATGTGAATTTCGGCTCATACCGTGTGCTATAATGTGAATTTCGGCTCATACCGTGTGCTATAATGTGAATTTCGGCTCATACTGTGTGGTGTAATGTGAATTTCAGCTCATACCGTGTGCTATAATGTGAATTTCGGCTCATACCGTGTGCTATAATGTGAATTTGGCTCATACTGTGTGGTGTAATGTGAATTTCGGCTCATACCGTGTGGTGTAATGTGAATTTCGGCTCATACCGTGTGCTATAATGTGAATTTCGGCTCATACTGTGTGGTGTAATGTGAATTTCGGCTCATACCATGTGGTGTAATGTGAATTTGGCTCATACTGTGTGGTGTAATGTGAATTTGGCTCATACTGTGTGGTGTAATGTGAATTTCGGCTCATACCGTGTGGTGTAATGTGAATTTCGGCTCATACCGTGTGGTGTAATGTGAATTTCGGCTCATACCGTGTGCTATAATGTGAATTTCGGCTCATACTGTGTGGTGTAATGTGAATTTCGGCTCATACCGTGTGCTATAATGTGAATTTGGCTCATACTGTGTGGTGTAATGTGAATTTCGGCTCATACCGTGTGGTGTAATGTGAATTTGGCTCATACTGTGTGGTGTAATGTGAATTTCGGCTCATACCGTGTGGTGTAATGTGAATTTCGGCTCATACCGTGTGGTGTAATGTGAATTTGGCTCATACTGTGTGGTGTAATGTGAATTTGGCTCATACTGTGTGGTGTAATGTGAATTTGGCTCATACTGTGTGGTGTAATGTGAATTTGGCTCATACTGTGTGGTGTAATGTGAATTTCGGCTCATACTGTGTGGTGTAATGTGAATTTGGCTCATACTGTGTGGTATAATGTGAATTTGGCTCATACTGTGTGGTGTAATGTGAATTTCGGCTCATACTGTGTGGTGTAATGTGAATTTCGGCTCATACTGTGTGGTGTAATGTGAATTTGGCTCATACTGTGTGGTGTAATGTGAATTTGGCTCATACTGTGTGGTGTAATGTGAATGTGGCTCATACTGTGTGGTGTAATGTGAATTTGGCTCATACTGTGTGGTGTAATATGAATGTGGCTCATACTGTGTGGTGTAAATGTGAATTTCGGCTCATACTGTGAGGTATAATGTGAAAGGGGTCCTACTATTGTGGTGCATAATGTGTATAAGGGGTATATGGTGTGGTAAACTACACTGAAGGGCACGCCCCCTTTTGCGTGGCCACGCCCCCTTGTCAGGAGTGCGCGCGCCAATTGCACCCTTCACTTTTCCATACCCCCACTTCAAAATTTCCACTTGGGTACTACTACTGTGGGCATTATTACTATTGTGTGACCACGCCCCTTTCTTTTTGAGACCACACCCCCTTTTTGCTGCGCGCGCCTTAGGCGCGCGCAATACCTTTATTTCATGGGCGCCGTGGGGAGGGGGTGAGTTCCACCACCTCTCTAGGACCACTTTAAGCACTGACTGTACATGGGTTACACAGCATGCAGCTCTCCCAGCACAGGACAGCAGATCACTGTACATGGGTTACACAGCATGCAGCTCTCCCAGCACAGGACAGCAGATCACTGTACATGGGTTACACAGCATGCAGCTCTCCCAGCACAGGACAGCAGATCACTGTACATGGGTTACACAGCATGCAGCTCTCCCAGCACAGGACAGCAGATCACTGTACATGGGTTACACAGCATGCAGCTCTCCCAGCACAGGACAGCGGATCACTGTACATGGGATACACAGCATGCAGCTCTCCCAGCACAGGACAGCAGATCACTGTACATGGGATACACAGCATGGGTTACACAGCATGCAGCTCTCCCAGCACAGGACAGCAGATCACTGTATATGGGATACACAGCATGCAGCTCTCCCAGCACAGGACAGCAGATCACTGTACATGGGTTACACAGCATGCAGCTCTCCCAGCACAGGACAGCAGATCACTGTACATGGGATACAATACAGGGCTGGACAGAAAGAAACCACATTAATCAATGATCGCTTATACAGCAGTAATATCATGGCGCTATATCAGTAAGGGGGACAACAAATATTAATCTATATGAGATATTTTCCCTTAAAAGTAAGAGCTCATTAACAACTGAGATACTGCATCCCATGAAATGTCTGCAGTCATGGAACTACAAGTACCTGCATGCCCAGACTGTCTTTGGTGTTGCACAGCTGGCCTGTTGAGCTGAAACGGTCAGGGGGGCTTATTAGCTGCAGAATACCAGCCCCCATCATGTACAGCTTATGTAAAGGTTGGATGTTCAGCAAAGTCCGGGGCAGAAAGACGCAATATAGGAATAAGCAGGAGAATGTAGTTAGAGAGCAGGTGCGCGGGTCTTGGAGAAGACTGAGGCTGACGACGCGGCCAGACTGAGCGGGTGGGAGGAGAATAAGCCACTATTTGCTGTAATTACCACACACAAATCCCGCTAAGTGCTCACATGTATAATGTGCAGATAGACGAGGGGTACAGAGAACAGTGTTAGCTCACAGGACGAGGTGACAAACATTATCAAACTAATAGCTCACGTGCATTCTGAACAATACAAAACCCAAAAAGCCTCTTAAAGGGGAAGCAATGTACAATTTATAGCTTCTAAGGATGGATTACTATTATTTTTACTACGTTTATTTTAAATGAACCTCTTAGTAAAAATACCAGATACTGTAAAATACAAAATAGCTAAATCTAGAATGCTGCGACCCTGCCCGGTGACTGCGCCCCTACTGACGTCATTACTGTTTTAGGTTTCTCACCTTTTTTTAAACCCTACGGCTGAAATCAGGGCCCCAATTTATAGACGAGTCCGACAAATGCGGACAAAGGGCCTGAATCTGAGATACGCTATTACCGCCGCAGCTGAGAATGTGTACGCAGCGACTGTGAATAAATATACAAATGTCGCAGCTGCCTGGGTTTGTATTGGGACGCCTGCCGGTGGCTTTGCGAGTCCCAGCGACTATGTACAAAGACGCAGTGTTACTACTGAGTATCCCTACGGCCGCACAGCACGGACGCAGCAAGTCAGACATCGGAACTATTGCAGTTGCATACGGAAGGGCAGTCTCAGCCTGAGACAAGTCCCAAAAGCGGTCATGACAGACCTGCCTTAACGCCGCTACTCCCCGTAACCGCCCCAAAACGTTCCCGACTGCCAGCCACTTTGCGCATAAATACTCTCTGCCACCGCAAGACCATCGCAACACACGTGCAGTTGGCCGATAATCACTGAACTGCATAAAAATCGGGTTTGCGTCCATCTGAATCAGGGCAAAAATTGGCCACAATCTGGCCGTCCAAAACTTTTCACCCTCTGGTCTGGTGTGATTCCCTGAGCTTATAACTTCACCGCAGACGACTCAATTATTCCCCTTTAAGAATATCCTTAATTATTTAAGGAAGCTGACTCCATTGCTCCAAAATCTCTCTTGTTCCGCTGATTAGTATCAATGTGATTTAGACACCATCCTGAGTGTTAAGGACTTTGCATTCACAAATGAGAAAGGCAGTTTCCAGCACTTTAGTGAAGGAATAATTATCTGCTTTGTTTCCATATTGTGTGGGTTTTTTTTTGTTTTTTTCCCGGCGTACAAAATCCTGCTTCTTATCTCGAGGCTACTTAGAAAAACAATAGCAGCAGCCGTTGTGTGTGTGTGCGCTTTCGCCAAGCACCTGATTTCAATTATTTTTCTATTGCTAATTACTATTCACTGCCGAACACGGCTTTGCCAGGTGCCAAAAACGCCGGTGTTCTGCAGAAGCGGTAATGCGCGCTGAGGTGTAGGAATAAAAGGGTGTGTGTACAGACGTACGTGGTGTAAGAAGCCGGACCTGGCGTGCTAGGTGCAGTCAGTATGGAGCCAGAGAGTCAGAGTCCGGGGTAAGTGATTCTGCTCGGCCGCAGACACAGATGCTGTGTAACTAGCGCCGTTCCCAGAACGTTCCTCCGTAAGTGGCTGCTCTCTCCACTTATCTGTCACTCAAAGTCACTGCGGCTGTCACACGTGCACAAAGCGCAGTCACCGCGGAGGGAGAGACACTGCTATTTTTCTCTTCAGCTTGAAGCAAACACGTTTTGACTGCTAGTCATTCAATTTGGGGCAGATGAAGCCATAAAGGGAAAACATCCCAGAGATATCAGTGAGACGTACAGTTGTTTTGTCAGGGAAAGGCTTCTCTCCGAGCGCCCCCCCCACACAGCGCACACACAGCACAGGTTAATGATGGCGTGGGGGCCGCTGGTGTCCTCCACATCTGATCGCACTGTACAAACAATCTGCGAGGATTTTGTGCTGACGCCGGGAATGTATCGAGGTTTATAATGTGCTCACTTACTGTGTGGTGGGGGGGATAATGTACAGGGACTCGTCTCTCATTCTAGAGATGAGAGGTGGCATCGTATCCACCTGGGGGGCCCGGGATCACTGACTCGCCCTTCTTCAGGTCACCACCACTGTTGAAATATATTGTATTATACATGGACATTACCTTTAATGGACTTTTCGCGGGTTAAATTTTGTGGGAGGTCTTTAGTATGCCGACTGACGGGATCCCGGCGCACAGTATACCGGCGCTGGAATCCCGGCAGCCGGCATACCGACACTTATTCTTCCTCGTGGGGGTCCACGACCCCCCTGGAGGGAGAATAAAATAGGGTGGCGTGCGTAGCGCGCCACCGTGCCCGCAGCGTGGCGAGCACAGCGAGCCCGCAAGGGGCTCATTTGCGCTCGCCACACTGTCGGTAAACCGGCGGTCGGGCTCCCGGCGCCTGTATGCCGGTCGCCGGGAGCCCAACCGCCGGCATACCATACTGAACGCAAATTTTGCAAATACAACACATATTTTATATATATATATATATATATATATATATATGTGTATATATATATATATATATATATATATATATATAAATAGGATTTGACGAAAGATAAGAACCACTTGGCCCATCTAGTCCACCCCTTTTTTTATCCTTTAGGTAATCTCAACCCTTTTTGAACCTTAATTCTTTGTAAGGATTATATATATATATATATATATATATATATAGATAGATAAAAGCAGCACTCCCAAATACCAGACCTTTAGATGCCCGGTGCCTCCACAAAGTGATGTGTATACAGCGGTCGGCGGTGTGACACTCGCGGCAATGGAGACAAGACTCCAATGGTGCTTATAGTCAACGTTTCAATCAAACTCGATATTCATCAGGAAAATATATATATATTTGTACACAGGTTGAGTTTCCCATATCTGGAATTCCAAAGTATGGAATATTCCAAAATACGCAATTAGTTTGGGTGCGAATGAAATAGAGTTGCCTCTGCTTTCTGATGGTTCAATGTACACAAACCTTGTTGCAAAATTACGAACACTGTATAAAAATAAAATCCCCTTTGGGCTGCGTATATGAGGTGTATATGAAACATAAAATGAAAATGAATCGTGTATGTACACAAACTGCTTCGTGCACAAAATTATTAAAAATATTGTATAAAATGACCTTCAGGATGTGTGTATAAGGTGTATATGAAACATAACACATTCTGCGTTTAGGCTTCAGTCCAGCCAAAATATATCTCATTATGGTACGCAAATATTCCAGAATCCGGAAGAATCTCAAACCCAAGATACTTCTGCTCCCAAGCATTTTGGATATTGGAAACTCAACCTGTATACCTGACTTCATGACGAAAATGTGATCAATACACTGAAACATTGACACAACAGAAAGAGGTGATGTCCTGTTCCTCTGATCCCTGACTGACGCTGAATACTGGTCTCCATACACGCCGCTGTTCTATGAGATGGACATACAGAGCCAACATGGTGAAGAAGTCTAAGTAACAGCAAGAGCCAGACAACTCCACAAATTGCATTATATATATATATATATATATATATATATATATATATAAGTTTTCTAGATGCTGCGCTTGTACTTTAATAAGGGGTAGGTATCCTTCCGGCTACAGAGGTTCTGTGGTTACTCAGATTTATGGGTTATAGTGCAGTACATCAATATTAGGTTTGTAAGAAAAATAATCTGTGGATCACAGCTGTAGTCCCATAGACATAAAGGTCTAACTCTAAGGATCAGTCTGGCAGCAGAAGTCTGCAGTATGACCTCTGACCCCATAAATATGGCTGGGCACTTATGCTGGGTGCTCCTGGTCACATGACCCGGGCCACGCAACGCACTGCGACCGCAAAACACACATCTTCTTAAATAAGTGAAACATCCCAATTACGAACGTAAAGCAAAAGGAAATCATTTGGTACATAACCAGGTATGCAGTAACATGCACATGCCCTTGTGTAACCAATATTGCTTTATTAACGTTTCCATTAAAAGGATCATAAAGTTTCCGTATTAATTAATGGCTGAACCTATAAATAAATCATTCCTATTACTGATGATGTCATCATATAAGGTGTCACATTAATGATTACAGATTATTATAAAACAAATGCGCAGAAAGTAATTAAACCTTTTCATATTCCGTTTGCACTGCGATCAAGAGTCATAAAAGTAAGAAAAAGGAGATTTCTTAACTCCTTCTCTCTACGGGGGATTTATAAACCCGAGATGTGCAGAGGGAGGGTCTTCAGACAGACTCGTATATAGGGGGTCATTCAGAGTTGATCGCTAGCTGAAAATGTTCGCTACGCAGCGATGATGCAAAAAAAAGCGGCACTTCTGCGTATGCGGCACAATGCGCACGCGCGACGCACTTTCACAACTGCCGATGTATTTTTAAACAAGGTCTAGCGAAGCATTTCAGTCGCAATGGCCGCCGCAGAGTGATTGACATGAAGTGGGCGTTTCTAGGTGTCAACTGACCGTTTTCAGGGAGTGCTCGAAAAAACGCAGGCGTGCCAGGAAAAATGCAGGCGTGGCTGGGCGAACCCAGGGCTTGTTTGTGACGTCAAATCCGGAACTGAATGGTCTGAAGTGATCGCAAGTGCTGAGTAGGTCTGAAGCTACTCTGAAACTGCACAAAATTATTTTGTAGCCGCTCTGCGATCTTTTCGTTCGCACTTCTGCTAAGCTAAAATACACTCCCAGTGGGAGGCGGCATGGCGTTTGCACGGCTGCTAAAAACAGCTAGCGAGCGATCAACTCAGAATGACCCCCATAGATCTAGGGTGCCCATATTAGAGGCTCGGACCCTCACTTGTTATGTAAGCCCCCTATGGTGGACCCAGCCCAACACTGGAGGAGAAGGTTCTGTGGCGGCCGGCGCAGTACATACTCAGCACCACTCACAGTGGCGCAATCACTGCCAGGCGCTGCAAGTCTGATCCAGGAGACTGACTGCCGCACATCGCGTTTATTTATTTTACTTGTGCACTATTTCAGTATTTACTTTATAACAGTATTTACTTCTGTATTTTATACAGGGTCCGGCACTAAGCCGGCCGGACGTGGAGGAGGGCGGACGCAGAACAGTAGTCCCAGGCGATCCTTGGCCCCCCGCTAGTCACAGCCCCCCACCTGAGCTAACCGTAGCTGGTTGCTAACACTATGTAACGCGGTCAGATTAATAAAGGTGCTTTTCATATAAAAGCTTTGCAGATAATGCAGAAATAAAGAGACAATTGCCTTTGCCTGGAGCCGCAGAAACATCAGGAACTGATAAGAAGGACAATAAACAGACAGAAGTGAGGAATGACGCCATCACTGCGCTGCCGGCGTGACTGAAATCCTCTGTACACTGTAAAATGCGTCCCAATATGCGTCAGCGGCCGGACGCCCAGCGAGATCTGTGCAGGGATCTGGAGGCTGGCGGCAGGGAAGGGGTTAAGGCGGCTGAGAACAGTCTCCCCGGCCTCTCCCACCCTCTTCTCCTTTTGTTTTTTGATCTCTGGGTTCCCAGGCGTTTATCTGACTTACAGGGGAGGGTGGGACCTATTCTGATAACTGATAGGACATCAGCTGTTGCGTCTCTGTGAGAAACAATTGTTCCTCAGTTGTTTGGGAAAAGGTTGCAGAGTCATGGGAAAGGGAGCTGGGACGGCATCGGAGGCCGGTCTCTGGAATGAGGCTGTCCCTGTGTTTACAAGATGCAGAAAAACAGCTGCTCCTGACACAACGCCGGCTGGGACAGTACGTTCCTGCGCTGCCAGCGTCTGGGTGTGGCCTCTCCGGCCACCATACCCATCTCAGGATGAGTCTACGCTCAATGCAATTACAGAGAGGGGATTCAGGCAGATGACTATCCATCCGATGGCTGCAGGAAGCTGCGGGATGAAATGCAATAAAAGAACCTTGCTTTGTAAAGCGACACATGACATCAGTCTCTCCAGAGCAGGTGAACCACAAGTCCCAGAACAAGTGCATATCATTTTACTATTAACATTTATTTATATAGTGCCCTAATATTCCGCTGTGCGGTACTTTGCGGTCACCTAAGGAAATTGCATTATACAGCTCCTCTCCCCGTCCCGTAAGTCTGGAACCAACCAATTGAATAACCTGTGCGCTGAGATCTACTTGTATAGGTGGATACACACTGGCCTGTAACTGAATGCTTATCAAGAGGAGTATTATAAATGGACGACTGTAATTCAGACCTGATCGCAGCAGCAAATTTGTTAGCTAAAGGGCAAAACCATGTGCAGTGCAGGTGGGGCAGATGTAACATGTGCAGAGAGAGAGAGATTTGGGTAAAGCAGCCAGTATTTACCCTGCACGGAAACAAAATAACCCACCCACATCTAACTCTCTCTGCACATGTTACATCTGCCCCACCTGCAGTGCACATGGGCCCTCATTCCGAGTTGTTCGCTCGCAAGCTGCTTTTAGCAGCTTTGCACACGCTAAGCCGCCGCCTACTGGGAGTGTATCTTAGCTTATCAAAATTGCGAACGAAAGATTAGCAAAATTGCGAATAGACACTTCTTAGCAGTTTCTGAGTAGCTCCAGACTTACTCGGCATCTGCGATCAGTTCAGTGCTTGTCGTTCCTGGTTTGACGTCACAAACACACCCAGCGTTCGCCCAGACACTCCTCCGTTTCTCCAGCCACTCCCGCGTTTTTCCCAGAAACGGTAGCGTTTTTTCGCACACACCCATAAAACGGCCAGTTTCCGCCCAGAAACACCCACTTCCTGTCAATCACATTACGATCACCAGAACGAAGAAAAAATCTCGTAATGCCGTGAGTAAATTTCCTAACTGCATAGCAAATTTACTTGGCGCAGTCGCACTGCGGACATTGCGCATGCGCTTTAGCGACTAATCGCTCCGCTGCAAAAAAAAAATAACGAGCGATCAACTCGGAATGACCACCATGGTTTTGCCCAATTGCTAACAAATTTGCTGCTACGATCAGATCTGAATTAGGTCCTGTGTCTGCTATTTCCATCACTACCAATAATCGCGGCATTTAGCTATATCTGACGGGCTGTGCATTGGTCTTACGTGTCCCTCTGTCTACATCTGCAGTCTCAGAAGTACGAAACCACCACGAGAAAATAATCAGCACCTCTCAGTCAATCGAATCAAAATACAAGTGTTATCCTAATTTCATCATTCTCGCTCCCAGAAAGATCACTTTTTACAGCCAAAACATAAAAAAAACAAAACCCAGAAGTATAATATAAATGTACTGTAATATGACGGAGCCGAGTCTCTCCATAACACCCTCATTACATGCTGACAATACTATAAAAAAAAAGTCTTCATCAACAGAACGCAGCGTGACTTGGTGACGGCATAATGCGCCCTTTGTCCGCAACACGCTCTGTTCCTTCTACAACATAATTATTCAGCGTCAATGTTCCATGAGGTGAACTGCAGCCCTCGGTTAACACCATTTCCTGCACAATAAATTTGAGCCTGTTTATTTAAAACTTGGGGTCGGCCTGAGACGGGCGTGATAGATTAGCTCAGCCAAGGTGAGTACAACAAGGGCCCGCACTGTTCCTCAGTCCTCATTCCACTTATTTTTTTCTTCTAAATTTGCAGGGGGAAAAAAAAAAGAAAAAAATAAACAGACGAGGGTCAGTGACACCCCGCAGGTCTGCAAGAGGTAAACGTCTGTCTGTGGCTATTATACGTACGCCTCCCAATTATTGCTCTGAAAGGCGCCTTGTCAGACTCCCGAACAATGTTTTAATGACTGGATAGGGCGGACACTTTGTCTGGGACGTGTTTGTTGGATCTTATGATTGGTGACGAGTGAAACTACCTACAGTTCTAATGTCAAAGGAGGAGAGGGAAGACACTTGGGGGGGGGGTATCCAATTCCCCGTGGTAAAACTGCGGGACTGAAAAACAGACGTTTTCCCCAATTTTTCACCAATATTTTTTTTACAACCTATCCACTTCTGTTGCCTGTAAAAAAATAAATTTTCACATGAAAACACACAGATTCAGTCCGAAAACGGAGGCACGCGCCGGCTTATGGGGGCTAATTGGATAGCCGCCAGCGCAAAATTTACGTCATTGGATACCCCGCTTAGACGAGTCCAGCGTAGGGCCCTACATCTCTTGCCGTTAAATGTCATAAAGACCGGGCAGATCGCATTCAGAGGCGAACATACGGCGGAGCCACTATCACAAGAAGATTACTATGTGTATATATATATATGTATATATATATATATTACATATATACATACATACTGTACACACACACACAGTTTCATCACACAGTTTAGCAGTACCAGCTGAACATTACTTAGGTAAATCATTCTTTATGAATCTCCTTACTACATTACAGTGTTATTAATTGCCCGGAATAACGGGCCCATTAGAAGCAGATGATGGCTGTAGAAGCCGTTCCTGTAACTATGGCTGAGGGACTATTTGAGATCCCTGTAATGAGGTGATGTACACAGTAATAACACGACACAGTGCGGGCTGAAGAGCCCGGGGAGACGCACAATGACAGAAGATAAAGTCTCTGACCTGTATTTGCTGTTGGAGCAGATTGATTTTATGCTGTTGCTGCAGAAGCTGTTGCTGTTGCCTTGCGATCTGAGGAGGAATTCCGGTTAATAGGAGTAGGAAATAGTTTTGCAGCAATAATGCAAACAACGTGCACAGTTTTACCAGAGACACCCTCACTAGTGCGCCAAATCCCGCGGTGATAACATATGACATCATCAACGTACGGAACGTAGTGAATTACCAGATATAAAGGGGGTGGGCTACCAATTAACATCCCCCCGCTACTTCCCAGCCATACAGGAGCTGGTCATGCAGAATCTGGTGCATAGTTTATATATAACATGCGTGACGCAATATAATCATCTGTACATTATATATTTGCTTTGTAGTGTCACACTGGCACTCTGCCCGCCTATACCCGGAAGCCTGGCGATCCCGCGGCATGCAGAATAACGCAGCGGTGAAGCGCGCAGCTCACCTGTTCTTGCTGCTGCTTGGCGAGCTCCATCTGCTGGCGCTGCTTCTCGATCTGCGATGCGGCGAGCTTCTTCTGCTCATCGTGCGCTGCCAGCAGCTGTTCTCGCAGACTCGTCAGCTGATTTATCATCCCCATCAGCTGCCGCTCCTTCTCCGCTAGACTTTCAGGAGTCCCTATGGAATGATACAGGAATTAGAGGAAGGCTACTTACACAGAGATTGACAAATACGGTATTTCCAAATGATTTCTCGTTTTCAAATCCAGACACCCACATCCCGATTTTATGTCCGATAGATAAATCTGTGTGCGGATTATATCCTCCGCTGGCTCTCAAATATGTCAGCTTAATATTATAATGTTACACTTATCCTGTGTATTACTCAGTATCGAGGCTTTGTGCTGTCCGCAGTTATCAACACCAAGATATAAGAGAGCGCGTCTGCCCAAACTTCTCTTATAGCATTCTCCCCACCGCCTTATAAGAAGTTACAGATTATATATATATATATATATACCTATATATACATATATATCTATCTATCTGCCTAAACTTCTCTTATAGCATTCTCCCCACCGCCTTATAAGAAGTTACAGATTATATATATATCTATATACCTATATATACATATATATCTATCTATCTGCCTAAACTTCTCTTATAGCATTCTCCCCACCGCCTTATAAGAAGTTACAGATTATATATATATATATATATATATATATATACACCTATAAATACATATCTATCTATCTGCCTAAACTTCTCTTATAGCATTCTCCCCACCGCCTTATAAGAAGTTACAGATTATATATATATATATATATATATATACACCTATAAATACATATCCATCTATCTGCCTAAACTTCTCTTATAGCATTCTCCCCATCGTCTTATAAGAAGTTACAGATTATATATATATATATATATATATACACCTATAAATACATATCTATCTATCTGCCTAAACTTCTCTTATAGCATTCTCCCCACCGCCTTATAAGAAGTTACAGATTATATAAATATATATATATATATATATATATATATATATACACCTATAAATACATATCTATCTATCTGCCTAAACTTCTCTTATAGCATTCTCCCCACCGCCTTATAAGAAGTTACAGATTATATATATATATATATACATACACCTATAAACACATATCCATCTATCTGCCTAAACTTCTCTTATAGCATTCTCCCCACCGCCTTATAAGAAGGTTACAGATTATATATATATCTATATACCTATATATACATATATATCTATCTATCTGCCTAAACTTCTCTTATAGCATTCTCCCCACCGCCTTATAAGAAGTTACAGATTATACATAAATATATACCTATATATACATATATATCTATCTATCTGCCTAAACTTCTCTTATAGCATTCTCCCCACCGCCTTATAGGAAGTTACAGATTTTATATATATATATATATATATATATATATATATACACACCTATAAATACATATATATCTATCTATCTGCCTAAACTTCTCTTATAGCATTCTCCCCACCGCCTTATAGGAAGTTACAGATTACATATATATATATATATACCTATAAATACATATCTATCTATCTATCTGCCTAAACTTCTCTTATAACATTCTCCCCACTGCCTTATAAGAAGTTACAGATTATATATATATATACATATATATATCTGCCTAAACTTCTCTTATAGCATTCTCCCCACTGCCTTATAAGAAGTTACAGATTATATATATATCTGCCTAACCTTCTCTTATAGCATTCCCCCCACTGCTTTATAAGAAGTTACAGATTATATATATATCTGCCTAAACTTCTCTTATAGCATTCTCCCCACTGCCTTATAAGAAGTTACAGATTATATATATATCTGCCTAACCTTCTCTTATAGCATTCTCCCCACTGCCTTATAAGAAGTTACAGATTATATATATATATATATATATATATATATATATATATATGTATATCTGCCTAAGCTTCTCTTATAGCATTCTCCCCACTGCTTTATAAGTCACAGATTTTTGTTTTTGTTTTGTTTTTCACCACACAGCGTAGCACCTTGACAAAAACGCCCAGGAGGCGTTGAAACGTTGGTGTCCACTATGCTTGTTATTTCTTGATTCACTTTGAATACATTTTTTACTTGTTTAAACCCATGGAGTGCCGCCTGGTTCTTTATACATAGAGGAGAGGAGTCGTAATCCGTCCCAGAGAACCATCACTTGCTATATATATATATATATATATATTTACACTCACTGAAACGATGGCACAATTGTCACTGCGTGATGCATGAGACAAAGGTTCTCAGTGTATATATATATATATATATATATATATATATATACAGTATAAAGCATATTTTTTATCTTAACTTTCCTAGGGTGTTGCAATGGAGCATACACCTAAGGTGTAATTTGATAAGGGTCAAAACAGACCCGAATATCCTAGGAAGGTTAAAGACTGTAGGTGTCACTGTTTCCAGTGCTATCTACAGTATGGACAGGTCCAGCCACCAGTTACTGCAGTGTAGCGCCATCTCTAGGCCAATATATAGTACTGCACCCCTTAGAAAAATGTGCAAAATGAATATCAACAGAACAGTGTGCTAAAAATGCAATCAACTGGGATTCTATAATAATATTCTGTGCAAACTAAACTAAATTTATAGTTTGACTATATCAACCTGTAAAGTGACTGTGTACACAATCCACCAAAATATAGAAGACAGCAATGGATGTGGTAACGTCAGATTTCTCAGTAACACGTCACATACAGGCCCTCATTCCGAGTTGTTCGCTCGGTATTTTTCATCGCATCGCAATGAAAATCCGCTTAGTACGCATGCGCAATATTCGCACTGCGACTGCGCCAAGTAATTTAACAATAAAGATAGTATTTTTACTCACGGCTTTTTCGTCGCTCCGGCGATCGTAATGTGATTGACAGGAAATGGGTGTTACTGGGCGGAAACACGGCGTTTTATGGGCGTGTGGTTGAAAACGCTACCGTTTCCGGAAAAAACGCAGGAGTGGCTGGAGAAACGGAGGAGTGTCTGGGCGAACGCTGGGTGTGTTTGTGACGTCAAACCAGGAACGACAAGCACTGAACTGATCGCATAGGCAGAGTAAGGTTGAAGTTACTCAGAAACTGCTCAGTAGTTTGTAATCGCAATATTGCGATTACATCGGTCGCAATTTTAAGAAGCTAAGATACACTCCCAGTAGGCGTAGGCTTAGCGTGTGTAACTCTGCTAAATTCGCCTTGCGACCGATCAACTCGGAATGAGGGCCCCAGTCCACACAGATCCGCAGGTTGTCCATGATAAAATAAGGCAACATCATCCCTCCCCATAGATGAAACAAGCAGAACTTCATTAGAATGTAACCACCAAGGGGCGCTGTTTCATTGATCTTTAGGATGTTTTGTAGCCACAAAGAAACAAAGTTTAGCAACAAACAGGATATTTCTGAGAAACAGCTTCCTATTGGCCGTTCCGCTCTCTATACGACAACGTTCCCTCCTCTCCGTATCGCGTAATTAACTAAATGAAACCAGAAAAATCTAAACTAAAACAGAATAGGCTGACACTAGTGATACAGATTATTTATAACACTGTTATATATTTATCCACCACAAGGCAGAACCTCGATACTCAGCGATTTCATCATATTTTCACTCGTTTCGTCGCATTTCAATAAGAACTTTATTTCCAGGGAAATATTCTAAAAAAATATAAATAAAAGAGACCTCTCAGCCTTGTTTCAGGATGAGACATTCCGCCATTGAAGTATTTCAGTATCCAAATATATCTATGAAAACAAAACTCTGGCCGGGCTGTGGAAACGCTGAGAAAGACGCCCTCCTGCGCCGCCCCCCAGAATGAACACTGATACCACTGTGTAAACCAACCATCAAAAAAATTAAAATGTTTATTTCATCCTGCTCGGGTTTCGCTGCCCACTAAATTGCACCCGTGGAAGGAAATCTGCCGGGCTGGATGTAAACAGCGAGACTGCTATCTGCCCAGGGGCCCGGCGCGGCCCCTCGTCTACCTGATGAAGCGGCGGCTTTGTCTATTCTATTACAGATCCTTTTCAGGCACGTTGGTGTTTTATAAACAATTTGTTTTCCTCTTGCACAGAGCAGGAAAAATGTGGCAGCTATTACCCACCGCGCACATTTCTGCATTGTGACGGACTGTATGCAACAAGAAACAATGCGTAGGGGTAAATTTACTAAGGTGGGACTTTTTTTTTTAGAACTGGTGATGTTGCCCTTAGCAACCGATCAGATTTTATCTATTATCTTCTAGAAGCAAATAGATGAATGTTAAGTCTGATTGGTTGCTACAAGCAACATCACCAGTTCTAAAAAAAAACCTCCCACCTTAGTAAATTCACCCCACTGTCTGTATAACTGACACGATAAAACACAGCGGATTCCGCATGTTTAACTCCATAACTATTCCTTGCAGAAACACATCACCGCAGATTAGATTGTAAGCTTGCGAGCAGGGCCTTCCTACCTCTATGACTGTTTGTTATCACCCAGTTTGTTATATCATTGTTATTTCCAATTGTAAAGCGCAACGGAATTTGCTGCGCTATAAGAAACTGTTAATAAATAATAATAATAAATAATTTGCTAATGCTTTTAAAAATTCAAAGTGGAGCTGTTTCCCATAGCAACGCCTCCGCTTGCCCATTGCAGCTAATCAGATCCCAGCTTTTATTTCCTTGACTGCACAGGAGAGACGACAGCTGAATTTTCTTATTTCTAGAAGTTTTAATAGCGACTACAGTATTTTCTGGGACAATCTGCCTACAGGGGGCGCTGTTCCAAAGGAGCCAATGATGATATAACACTATCACTAGAGTGGCTGCATCAGAACTCACCTGCAGTTACAGCGACAGGAGTTTGTACACAGGTGGTCATTCCGAGTTGATCGCTTGCTGCATTCGTTCGCTGTGCAGCGATGAGGCAAAAAAGCGGCACTTCTGCGCTTGCGTATGCGGCACAATGCGCACGCGCAACGTACTATTACAACGAACTATGTAGTTTCACACAGGGTCTAGCGAATCTTTTCAATCGCACTGGTGAGTGATTGAAAATGAAGTGGGCGTTTCTGGGTGTCAACTGACCGTTTTCAGGGAGTGTTCGGAAAAACGTAGGCGTGGCTGGGCGAACGCAGGGCGTGTTTGTGACGTCAAAACAGGAACCGAACAGTCTGAAGTGATTGCAAGTGCTGAGTAGGTTTTGAACTACTCTGAAACTGCAAAAAAAATATTTGCAGCCGCTCTGCGATCCTTTCGTTCGCACTTCTGCTAAGCTAAAATACACTCTCAGTGGGAGGCGGCATAGCGTTTGCACGGCTGCTAAAAACTGCTAGCGAACGATCAACCACCACAGTCAGCATACATCATACACTGATTATAGAACCATTTCTTGCAACTGCATAAACAGAGACATCGATGCTCCACAGTTCTATCGCAGGTGAATCGTTTTGGACTATTTGGGGAAGAACAGTGGCCATAAGAGGGTCACCAGCGCGTACCAGTCAGCCGGGGGTCCTGAACACCGCACAGTTAATCGCTTTGCATTACCCTCCGTCTCCAGTCACCGGCCCCCGGTGTTTATGGCTTAAAAGCATCAGAGAATAATTGGAGCCCATTGTCTATAATTGTGTTAAAATGGAAAAAATGAGTAAAGGAGATGTGGGGAGCCGGAGCGGGCTGTGGGACATACTGAATGGATATTTCTTGGAATACATTGACCAATTGACTCCGGCTCCGATAATTATGGGGCAGATTCTTGTTGTACACTTTGGTTGCACAGAGGTCAGCTGCATTAATGTAGCTTGGCGCCGATCCTGCCATCCCTCCGCTATCACGCCGCACAAATATTGTAATGCATCAAACAAATTCAGAAATTAGTCCAGCGCACAATATTAAATATACTATTAATCACTACGTGATATGTTGTCGGAGCACCAAGCTGAAGAGCCCGGAGGTTACGTGCGCATTGTCATGTGTTACTGGGGAGCGCAGTAGTGATACTGTTGTTTGCAGCCATTTTAGCACTCATTCGCGCCCCCAGAAAAACATAAGGGCGTGAAAGCAGATTTAGGGGGTACTTCTAGTCCCCTCACAATGGAAGCAGCCATTTTGTGGGTTGTTCAAAAATTCAGCCTGTCTTATGAGTATGGCTTCAGCCCCCAAAATGGCTGCCTCCAGCAGAGCCGTTCATTATTGGCTCAACCTTTGACATGGCTTCTTCATTGTGAGCATTTATCATATTCACTTTATCATATTATAAATGCTAAAATGGGACAAAACAAGCCCCGCCCTTCATCTGCCCACTTTAGGGTGGAATCCTGCCCACTTCTGGGGAAGCTCCACCCCCTTTGAGGTCCACGATATCCCTGATGACATCACAGCACCGCGTCCATATTTGTCTTTTGCTGCAAGCTGCTCTTATCTTGTATATGCACCAATGGCAGATGCACTATGTAATAAAGAGTCACAACGTATAACATGTCACAGCTATGGTCATACACCATGTACGGTGATATTCCGTTACTGTACCCTGTATATGAAATGTCTTTCGGGGAGAGATCTGGTCACAAGAGAGATTATATACAGTAGGTGACATTATCCTCCGTTATCCATATATTACCCTGTGCAGAGCACCGGCTGTCATTCAGGAGCCATCGTACCACAGAACGGGTCTGCTCCCTCACATATACTGTCGCAGGCCGCAATAATCCAGTAGCTGTAAGCGGACTCCAAGCAGCTATAAGAGTTTTACCTTCACACAAACCGGTTATATCTTGTATATTATACTGCAGCTGGGTGGGGCTCAGTTGCTGAGATGGGTGGGTCCGGTTTGCTGAGTTGGGTGGGTCCCGGTTGCTGAGTTGGGTGTGTCCCATTTGCTGAGATGGGTGAGGCCTGGTTGCTGAGTTTGGTGAGGCCCAGTGCTGAGATGGGTGAGGCCTGGTTGCTGAGATGGGTGAGTGAGGCCCGGTTGCTGAGATGGGTGAGGCCTGGTTGCTGAGATGGGTGAGACCCAGTTGCTGAGATGCGTGGGTCCTGTTTGCTAAGTTGGGTGAGGCCTGGTTGATTATTTGGGTGGGGCCCAGTTGCTGAGTTAGATGGGGCCTATTTGATGAGTTAGGTCGCGCCTAGTTGATGAGTTGGGTGGGGCCTAGTTGCTGAGTTGGGTGGGGCCCAATTGCTGAGTTAAATGGGGCCCAGTTGATGAGTTGGGTGGGGCCAGGTTGCTGAGTTGGGTGGGGCCAGGTTGCTAAGCTAGGTGGGGCCTGGTTGCTGAGTTGGTTGGGGCCCAGTTAATAAGTTGGGTGGGGCCAGGTTGATGAGTTGGTTGGGGCCCGGTAGCTAAGTTAGGTGGCCTGGTTGCTGAGTTGAGTGGGGCCAGGTTGCTGAGTTAGGTGGCCCAGTTGCTAAGTTGGGTGGGGCCCGGTTGCTGAGTTGTTTGGGGCCCAGTTGGTGCACTACCCAGAGACATACCGTGAAGACATATCATATTACACCCTCTTACCACAGGTGCACTACCTTCTGCCGGTGTGATAATTCTGCCTGGGTGCATTTCACCCTTGCACTGCAAATGGCATCAGGGGTCACCTCACTCCTTGCAGGTAGGAACACTAACCCACCACTACTGTTATTTCAATGACCATAGCCCACTGTTCTCTCCTCATCCATTCTATACACATATACTGTATATATACAGTCTGTGAGGCGGTGATGCTGTTCCACCATACCGACCAATGTCACTTATCAATTCTGTTCCTCCATACCGCTGCTCTGCAGAACTCACTGGCACAAGCATGCTGGAGGCACACTGGCACAAACATGTTTGAGGCACACTGGCACAAGCATGTTTGAGGCACACTGGCACAAGCATGTTTGAGGCACACTGGCACAAGCATGTTTGAGGCACACTGGCACAAGCATGTTTGAGGCACACTGTCACTGGGCCACTGAAGTGACACAACTGCTTATTCAGCATTTCACCAAATCCGGTCATGTGACCCTCATGCGCCACAACGGCAGAGAACCAACAATAACAATTATTTCTGTAAATGCCGCGGTCAGTAGGTGTAGCCTCCCCCAGTGGGATTTGCACATTGAGCCGCCCAAATTCAGCAAGCATCCGAGCACGCTCTCAGCAGTCACCATTACAAAGGCGTCCTGTTTCATGTTATTAAACGGCCGGTCTGCGGCTGGGGGCTGGTGGCGCAGAAAATGGAGGTGACGGGTTTATTTCACAAATTAGCATTTCAGACTTTCGCCAGTCACCATTGTACACAGAGAAATTGTATTGTCTGGGGGATTAATTATATATTCAGCTGCCACGGAACATATTCATCAGCCGGGCACTGCAAAACTTTCCTTCTAAAGTAAGACATTTCCAAACAGCAACACACGGAAATACCGGTCTAACTTTACACCAAGATAAATAAGACAGTCAGCTTCTGGGGTTAACTAGCCGCCTGCAGTAAACCACGTACCCCGTGACCGCCCTCTGTAGACGCAATATTTATTATCATCAATGCTTTAAAAGTACAGTAACGATTATAAATGTATATAAAAGAAATTAACACATGTTTAATCATTTAGAATAAGTTATAGAAATAATAAAATAATAACTAAATAATAACTTAAGTAAAAAAAGCACAAACTCTGTCGTGTTTTACGCAGCAGAAAGCGCCCTATAGCGGAGTATTGTTTCTCGCTGGAAGGATTATGTACCTTTAATTATTATATAAACACATCTCAGCGCTGTGGTCCGTGCAGTGTACGGAGGACTCAATGCTTACATGGCTAAACATCAGTATAGGTAACTGACAAATTGTCTTACTGTAACTAACTGACAATGCAGAAATGCTCTGCATATTGCTCACTACATGATGCCACATTGCCGAGAAAGTCTTCCCCACATCTGGAAATCTACTTTTACACTAACATCTCCTAAAAAAACAAAACTTGTCCAATATCTTAGAATATACACTCAGCATAATATATATACACAGCGATCGTGACAAGCGCTCTAATGCAACTTAAACAACTTGTCAAGGTGCCCCCCAAATTAATGGACCAAAGCAATGTACCCCTCAGCAGTACAGCAGATCCAACGTGTATATATATATATATATATATATATATATATATATATAGTTGTATGATGCCTTTTGAATACAGTTTCTACACTTTAAATTGGCAGTTCATCAATAAAGACACTTAATATACATTATAGGCTGCAGTAAACTCCCGGACGACAAAGAGACAGAGAATAACAGGTTGTGTCTCTGGTCTAAGGAACAAACGCTCTGATAATGACAAACAGCTGAAGAGGGGGCACATTTTACGCCCCCTCCTTGCAATGTGTGGATGCAGCAGTGAATGGCTTAGCTATGGACTGCGACACCTGTGAAAGTCTTCACACGCGGATGTATTTGTCACAGCGTACATGTCTGATGGCCTCCCACCACTGAGCTGAATATAGAAGTGATGGATGCAGACGGACGGGAGAGGCTCCTCAGACCCTTGTCCGCTCCTCAGCGTTGTTCGTGCTCACCGAGAGTGGACGTCGCCTCACTGTGACGAGCCGCGTGGAATAATCACTGGGAATTTAGGACAGCTAATTTGTTTGGGAAGCCTAAGAGCTCCAGAAGTAAAGGATAAATTAATCTACTAATCTCCAATTAGAAGACGGGCAAATCCCCTTAGTATCATCCAAAAAAACAGGTGTATACATACAATCCAATCTTATGTGCTTCCTAATTAATCTAGAACAAAAGCCGTGATAGCACCACTCAGCTCCGATCTGCCACCCGCAATGGTTATACTCCAAACACTGCTCTTTGTATGTCAGTATAATTGGAGGCTCAAAATTATAATACTGTTAAACTACAATTGCCGCCAGGAGAAATTATGCGCTCAAATAAGCAAATTAAACATGGGAGGTAGACGGTCTGCGGCTGTGGGGGAACTACAAGTATCAGTGTGCCCTAACAGCAAGCTGATACACAGCAGGCACAGGTTGTTTAATCCTACCATGCAGCAGACGCAGCCAGGTGGGAGAGAAACGTCTTCTGCGATGCATAATCCACAGCACAGCTGTAACTCTGTGTCATTAAATTGTCAGCTCTGCAGGTAAGAGCGCAATTCCCGACAAACATGACGCTGAGAGGCCAAAAAGGGACCTAGTCGCTGGGGCTATAGCTAGTGTCTAATAGCGCAAATGGCTGCGACTTGCCTCTAGAATGTTAGCGTTAAGTCACTTTGCGATTAGGATCTTCGCTACGTCTACCCAACATCCCATAGAGGTGCCAGGGAAAGCGAGCAAAGTTTGTGTACCACGATAGACTGTAAATTGCGCAGCCAGACATGGCGATGATGTGCGGCAGTACATAGTGACGATGGCCATTCCATCTACCGGGCTTATTCAATTAAGTGGCGCACGTGCAGCTGCACACATACCGGGTTTTTGCAGGAGGAAACCACTTGTTTTTAGCTCTTACCTACATGGGACGAGAGTAACAGTGAGATTTTCCTGGCCGGGTAACCTGTGTAATAGTGGTGTAGGAGGTTCTGATGGAATTCTCATGGCTAAGTGACTCTGCCCCTATGTGTAATGACTGTCACTTCATTCCGCTGCGTGCTGTGGCTGGGGTAGGGACCCGTACAGCCAAATCCCAACGCTGCTAAATTTCACAACCGCACGTGGAACAAAGCAAATATTCCCAGTCGCCCACAATATATCACCTATTGCGCAATGTAACATGGACGTACTACCTCCGCACACGGAGACCCAGTTCCTGCACTGAAACAGCTTTGGCCGCTGTTGGTTTTCTTGATAAGTTCTCGTTAAATGTGTTTTCCCGGAAATTCTTAGCTACTCCAGTGTGAAATGGAATTACTTCAGTGTAAAAAAAGAAAAAGAAAAAACAATTTTTGAGTTTAACTAACTGGAAAAAAAGAGGCAGCGCCAAGCCAAACAGGCGGGCGAGAATACCTGACTGGCCATAGGGTGCGGGGGGAGGAATAGAATGTCTTTGTTACACAATGTACAGCTGAATGTACACACAGTGCTCCTGTTGTCTCACCAAATACAGCTGCAGCCCATCTGAATCTCTGTTTGTCGGGTGGTGGTGGCACAAACGACTCATTCTTGGGCAGTAAATAACCAGCCCTCTTGACCCTGTAAAGATCCTATAAGTCAAATTAATCTACCCCCAGAGGGAGCCTAAATTGTGTCCTCCCTCCCCGCTAACCTCACACCAACAATAGACAATAATTGCCCCTGTCACGGTAGCCAGCAGGAACAATAAACTAGGTCTTGTTTTCACAGCTTTCTGCCAAACCGGCTCCCCATAAAGACACTTCCAGGTCACTGCTCCATGGGTGACACACCCCACACTACACACAGGGGGGGCAACTGCCCCACACTACACACAGGGGGGGCAACTGCCCCACACTACACACAGGGGGGGCAACTGTCCCACACTACACACAGGGGGCTGACTGCCCCACACCACACATTGGGTGTGTGTGTGTGACTGCCCCGCACTACACACGGGGGGGTGGGGGGGGGGGCAACAGGGTGGGCAACTGTCCCACACTACACACAGGGGGGGGCAACTGTCCCACACTACACACAGGGGGGGCAACTGTCCCACACTGCACACAGGGGGCACGGGGGGGGGGGGGGGGATGGGTGATTGTCCTTCACTGCATCACACTACACACAGGGGGGGCAACTGTCCCACACTACACACAGGGGGCACGGGGGGGGGGGGGGATGGGTGATTGTCCCTCACTGCATCACACTACACATAAGATTATTGCAACAAAAGCACTTATATTAAGGCGAGGAGGAACTCTCTCATCCACTTCCACTAATCTGAGCTGCGGGCCTCGGAGAATGAAGATGTCTGACAAATAACACCAGGCTGCAGTCAGGAGCGCTTAGTCTCTACCATATGTAACACTACAGCGGCGTCATATCATTATTATTACCCTTATCATGTGACTCCGACACATCCAGCAGGGAGAGGACACAAAGCATGGCCGGGTGGCTGTACTTACTACAGCTCACATTCTAACAGTCTGCAATGTGCACAACGCACGGGTACATGGGTAGACAGTAAGGGACTGATGCACAACGCACGGGTACATGGGCAGACAGTAAGAGACTGATGCACAACGCACGGGTACATGGGCAGACAGTAAGGGACTGATGCACAACGCACGGGTACATGGGCAGACAGTAAGGGACTGATGCACAACGCACGGGTACATGGGCAGACAGTAAGGGACTGATGCACAACGCACGGGTACATGGGCAGACAGTAAGGGACTGATGCACAACGCACGGGTACATGGGCAGACAGTAAGAGACTGATGCACAACGCACGGGTACATGGGCAGACAGTAAGAGACTGATGCACAACACACGGGTACATGGGCAGACAGTAAGAGACTGATGCACAACGCACGGGTACATGGGCAGACAGTAAGAGACTGATGCACAACGCACGGGTACATGGGCAGACAGTAAGGGACTGATGCACAACGCACGGGTACATGGGCAGACAGTAAGGGACTGATGCACAACGCACGGGTACATGGGCAGACAGTAAGAGACTGATGCACAACGCACGGGTACATGGGCAGACAGTAAGGGACTGATGCACAACGCACGGGTACATGGGCAGACAGTAAGAGACTGATGCACAACGCACGGGTACATGGGCAGACAGTAAGGGACTGATGCACAACGCACGGGTACATGGGCAGACAGTAAGGGACTGATGCACAACGCACGGGTACATGGGCAGACAGTAAGAGACTGATGCACAACGCACGGGTACATGGGCAGACAGTAAGGGACTGATGCACAACGCACGGGTACATGGGCAGACAGTAAGAGACTGATGCACAACGCACGGGTACATGGGCAGACAGTAAGAGACTGATGCACAACACACGGGTACATGGGTAGACAGTAAGGGACTGATGCACAACGCACGGGTACATGGGCAGACAGTAAGAGACTGATGCACAACGCACGGGTACATGGGCAGACAGTAAGGGACTGATGCACAACGCACGGGTACATGGGCAGACAGTAAGGGACTGATGCACAACGCACGGGTACATGGGCAGACAGTAAGGGACTGATGCACAACGCACGGGTACATGGGCAGACAGTAAGGGACTGATGCACAACGCACGGGTACATGGGCAGACAGTAAGAGACTGATGCACAACACACGGGTACATGGGCAGACAGTAAGAGACTGATGCACAACGCACGGGTACATGGGCAGACAGTAAGAGACTGATGCACAACGCACGGGTACATGGGCAGACAGTAAGGGACTGATGCACAACGCACGGGTACATGGGCAGACAGTAAGGGACTGATGCACAACGCACGGGTACATGGGCAGACAGTAAGAGACTGATGCACAACGCACGGGTACATGGGCAGACAGTAAGGGACTGATGCACAACGCACGGGTACATGGGCAGACAGTAAGAGACTGATGCACAACGCACGGGTACATGGGCAGACAGTAAGGGACTGATGCACAACGCACGGGTACATGGGCAGACAGTAAGGGACTGATGCACAACGCACGGGTACATGGGCAGACAGTAAGAGACTGATGCACAACGCACGGGTACATGGGCAGACAGTAAGGGACTGATGCACAACGCACGGGTACATGGGCAGACAGTAAGAGACTGATGCACAACGCACGGGTACATGGGCAGACAGTAAGGGACTGATGCACAACGCACGGGTACATGGGCAGACAGTAAGGGACTGATGAACAACGCACGGGTACATGGGCAGACAGTAAGGGACTGATGCACAACGCACGGGTACATGGGCAGACAGTAAGGGACTGATGCACAACGCACGGGTACATGGGCAGACAGTAAGAGACTGATGCACAACGCACGGGTACATGGGCAGACAGTAAGAGACTGATGCACAACACACGGGTACATGGGCAGACAGTAAGAGACTGATGCACAACGCACGGGTACATGGGCAGACAGTAAGAGACTGATGCACAACGCACGGGTACATGGGCAGACAGTAAGGGACTGATGAACAACGCACGGGTACATGGGCAGACAGTAAGAGACTGATGCACAACACACGGGTACATGGGCAGACAGTAAGGGACTGATGCACAAAGCACGAGTACATGGGCAGACAGTAAGAGACTGATGCACAACGCACGGGTACATGGGCAGACAGTAAGGGACTGATGCACAACGCACGGGTACATGGGCAGACAGTAAGGGACTGATGAACAACGCACGGGTACATGGGCAGACAGTAAGGGACTGATGCACAACGCACGGGTACATGGGCAGACAGTAAGGGACTGATGCACAACGCACGGGTACATGGGCAGACAGTAAGGGACTGATGAACAACGCACGGGTACATGGGCAGACAGTAAGAGACTGATGCACAACGCACGGGTACATGGGCAGACAGTAAGGGACTGATGAACAACGCACGGGTACATGGGCAGACAGTAAGAGACTGATGCACAACGCACGGGTACATGGGCAGACAGTAAGAGACTGATGCACAACGCACGGGTACATGGGCAGACAGTAAGAGACTGATGCACAACGCACGGGTACATGGGCAGACAGTAAGAGACTGATGCACAACGCACGGGTACATGGGCAGACAGTAAGAGACTGATACACAACGCACGGGTATATGGGCAGACAGTAAGGGACTGATGCACAACGCACGGGTACATGGGCAGACAGTAAGAGACTGATGCACAACGCACGGGTACATGGGCAGACAGTAAGGGACTGATGCACAACGCACGGGTACATGGGCAGACAGTAAGGGACTGATGCACAACGCACAGGTACATGGGCAGACAGTAAGAGACTGATGCACAACGCACGGGTACATGGGAAGACAGTAAGAGACTGATGCACAACGCACGGGTACATGGGCAGACAGTAAGAGACTGATGCACAACGCACGGGTACATGGGCAGACAGTAAGAGACTGATACACAACGCACGGGTATATGGGCAGACAGTAAGGGACTGATGCACAACGCACGGGTACATGGGCAGACAGTAAGGGACTGATGCACAACGCACGGGTACATGGGCAGACAGTAAGAGACTGATGCACAACACACGGGTACATGGGCAGACAGTAAGGGACTGATGCACAACGCACGGGTACATGGGCAGACAGTAAGAGACTGATGCACAACGCACGGGTACATGGGCAGACAGTAAGAGACTGATGCACAACGCACGGGTACATGGGAAGACAGTAAGGGACTGATGCACAACGCACGGGTACATGGGCAGACAGTAAGAGACTGATGCACAACACACGGGTACATGGGAAGAAAGTAAGGGACTGATGCACAACGCACGGGTACATGGGCAGACAGTAAGAGACTGATGCACAACGCACGGGTACATGGGAAGACAGTAAGAGACTGATGCACAACGCACGGGTACATGGGCAGACAGTAAGAGACTGATACACAACACACGGGTACATGGGCAGACAGTAAGGGACTGATGCACAACGCACGGGTACATGGGCAGACAGTAAGAGACTGATGCACAACGCACGGGTACATGGGCAGACAGTAAGAGACTGGTGCACAACGCACGGGTACATGGGCAGACAGTAAGAGACTGATGCACAACGCACGGGTACATGGGCAGACAGTAAGGGACTGATGCACAACGCACGGGTACATGGGCAGACAGTAAGAGACTGATAGACAACGCACGGGTACATGGGAAGACAGTAAGAGACTGATAGACAACGCACGGGTACATGGGCAGACAGTAAGAGACTGATGCACAACACACGGGTATATGGGCAGACAGTAAGGGACTGATGCACAACGCACGGGTACATGGGCAGACAGTAAGGGACTGATGCACAACGCACGGGTACATAGGCAGACAGTAAGAGACTGATGCACAACGCACGGGTACATGGGCAGACAGTAAGAGACTGATGCACAACGCACGGGTACATGGGCAGACAGTAAGGGACTGATGCACAACGCACGGGTACATGGGCAGACAGTAAGAGACTGATGCACAACGCACGGGTACATGGGCAGACAGTAAGGGACTGATGCACAACACACGAGTACATGGGCAGACAGTAAGGGACTGATGCACAACGCACGGGTACATGGGCAGACAGTAAGGGACTGATGCACAACGCACGGGTACATGGGCAAACAGTAAGGGACTGATGCACAACGCACGGGTACATGGGCAGACAGTAAGAGACTGATGCACAACGCACGGGTACATGGGCAGACAGTAAGAGACTGATGTACAACGCACGGGTACATGGGCAGACAGTAAGAGACTGATGCACAACGCACGGGTACATGGGCAGACAGTAAGAGACTGATGCACAACGCACGGGTACATGGGCAGACAGTAAGGGACTGATGCACAACACACGGGTACATGGGCAGACAGTAAGAGACTGATGCACAACGCACGGGTACATGGGCAGACAGTAAGGGACTGATGCACAACACACGGGTACATGGGCAGACAGTAAGAGACTGATGCACAACGCACGGGTACATGGGCAGACAGTAAGAGACTGATGCACAACGCACGGGTACATGGGCAGACAGTAAGAGACTGATGCACAACGCACGGGTACATGGGCAGACAGTAAGAGACTGATGCACAACGCACGGGTACATGGGCAGACAGTAAGGGACTGATGCACAACGCACGAGTACATGGGCAGACAGTAAGGGACTGATGCACAACGCACGAGTACATGGGCAGACAGTAAGGGACTGATGCACAACGCACGAGTACATGGGCAGACAGTAAGGGACTGATGCACAACGCACGAGTACATGGGCAGACAGTAAGGGACTGATGCACAACGCACGGGTACATGGGCAGACAGTAAGAGACTGATGCACAACGCACGGGTACATGGGAAGACAGTAAGAGACTGATGCACAACACACGGGTACATGGGCAGACAGTAAGAGACTGATGCACAACACACGGGTACATGGGCAGACAGTAAGAGACTGATGCACAACACACGGGTACATGGGTAGACAGTAAGGGACTGATGCACAACGCACGGGTACATGGGCAGACAGTAAGAGACTGATGCACAACGCACGGGTACATGGGCAGACAGTAAGAGACTGATGCACAACGCACGGGTACATGGGCAGACAGTAAGAGACTGATGCACAACACACGGGTACATGGGTAGACAGTAAGAGACTGATGCACAACACACGGGTACATGGGTAGACAGTAAGGGACTGATGCACAACGCACGAGTACATGGGCAGACAGTAAGGGACTGATGCACAACGCACGGGTACATGGGCAGACAGTAAGAGACTGATGTACAACGCACTGGTACATGGGCAGACAGTAAGAGACTGATGCACAACGCACGGGTACATGGGCAGACAGTAAGAGACTGATGCACAACACACGGGTACATGGGTAGACAGTAAGGGACTGATGCACAACGCACGAGTACATGGGCAGACAGTTAGAGACTGATGCACAACGCACGGGTACATGGGCAGACAGTAAGAGACTGATGCACAACGCACGGGTACATGGGCAGACAGTAAGAGACTGATGCACAACGCACGGGTACATGGGCAGACAGTAAGGGACTGATGCACAACGCACGGGTACATGGGCAGACAGTAAGGGACTGATGCACAACGCACGGGTACATGGGCAGACAGTAAGGGACTGATGCACAACGCACGGGTACATGGGCAGACAGTAAGAGACTGATGCACAACGCACGGGTACATGGGCAGACAGTAAGAGACTGATGCACAACGCACGGGTACATGGGCAGACAGTAAGAGACTGATGCACAACACACGGGTACATGGGTAGACAGTAAGGGACTGATGCACAACGCACGGGTACATGGGCAGACAGTAAGAGACTGATGCACAACGCACGGGTACATGGGCAGACAGTAAGAGACTGATGCACAACGCACGGGTACATGGGCAGACAGTAAGAGACTGATGCACAACACACGGGTACATGGGTAGACAGTAAGAGACTGATGCACAACACACGGGTACATGGGTAGACAGTAAGGGACTGATGCACAACGCACGAGTACATGGGCAGACAGTAAGGGACTGATGCACAACGCACGGGTACATGGGCAGACAGTAAGAGACTGATGTACAACGCACGGGTACATGGGCAGACAGTAAGAGACTGATGCACAACGCACGGGTACATGGGCAGACAGTAAGAGACTGATGCACAACACACGGGTACATGGGTAGACAGTAAGGGACTGATGCACAACGCACGAGTACATGGGCAGACAGTTAGAGACTGATGCACAACGCACGGGTACATGGGCAGACAGTAAGAGACTGATGCACAACGCACGGGTACATGGGCAGACAGTAAGAGACTGATGCACAACGCACGGGTACATGGGCAGACAGTAAGGGACTGATGCACAACGCACGGGTACATGGGCAGACAGTAAGGGACTGATGCACAACGCACGGGTACATAGGCAGACAGTAAGGGACTGATGCACAACGCACGGGTACATGGGCAGACAGTAAGAGACTGATGCACAACGCACGGGTACATGGGCAGACAGTAAGAGACTGATGCACAACGCACGGGTACATGGGCAGACAGTAAGAGACTGATAGACAACGCACGGGTACATGGGCAGACAGTAAGAGACTGATGCACAACGCACGGGTACATGGGCAGACAGTAAGAGACTGATGCACAACGCACGGGTACATGGGCAGACAGTAAGAGACTGATGCACAACGCACAGGTACATGGGCAGACAGTAAGAGACTGATGCACAACACACGGGTACATGGGCAGACAGTAAGAGACTGATGCACAACACACGGGTACATGGGCAGACAGTAAGTGACTGATGCACAACGCACGGGTACATGGGCAGACAGTAAGAGACTGATGCACAACGCACGGGTTCATGGGCAGACAGTAAGGGACTGATGCACAACGCACGGGTACATGGGCAGACAGTAAGGGACTGATGCACAACGCACGGGTACATGGGCAGACAGTAAGAGACTGATGCACAACGCACGGGTACATGGGCAGACAGTAAGAGACTGATGCACAACGCACGGGTACATGGGCAGACAGTAAGGGACTGATGCACAACGCACGGGTACATGGGCAGACAGTAAGAGACTGATGCACAACGCACGGGTACATGGGCAGACAGTAAGAGACTGATGCACAACACACGGGTACATGGGCAGACAGTAAGGGACTGATGCACAACGCACGGGTACATGGGCAGACAGTAAGGGACTGATGCACAACGCACGGGTACATGGGCAGACAGTAAGGGACTGATGCACAACGCACGGGTACATGGGCAGACAGTAAGAGACTGATGCACAACGCACGGGTACATGGGCAGACAGTAAGAGACTGATGCACAACGCACGGGTACATGGGCAGACAGTAAGAGACTGATGCACAACGCGCGGGTACATGGGCAGACAGTAAGGGACTGATGCACAACGCACGGGTACATGGGCAGACAGTAAGAGACTGATGCACAACGCACGGGTACATGGGCAGACAGTAAGGGACTGATGCACAACGCACGGGTACATGGGCAGACAGTAAGGGACTGATGCACAACGCACGGGTACATGGGCAGACAGTAAGAGACTGATGCACAACGCACGGGTACATGGGCAGACAGTAAGAGACTGATGCACAACGCACGGGTACATGGGCAGACAGTAAGAGACTGATGCACAACGCGCGGGTACATGGGCAGACAGTAAGAGACTGATGCAGTTCTAACCTGATCGCTGGCTGTGAGAAAACGCAGCCTAGCAATCAGGTCTTAATTAGGCCCAATGCCCGCCTTCCCTTGTGCCCCAGCGCTCGGCGGAGAGGGGAAGAGTCTCAGGACTGTTCGCGCTCGCTGTTGTCAGCGTGTATTTGCACCAAATAATACTTTGCGCTAATGATGCACCAGACGCAATTATGCTGCTGTCACACTCTGTGTATCCCCCATTTGTGCAGCTCGTCCTCCGCCCCTATATGTGCTAATTGTACCACAGGAACATAAACATCGCTAGCACACAGACTCACACTGACTTTCCATGCAAATGACACCAAGGGGTCAGACTGAATAGGACTTCTAGTGGTGTAAAAAGCACGACGCCAGCGTAACAATGAGAGACAAGGAGACTAGTCCGAGAACGAATAAATCTCTACAAGGTCTTTGCAGCAATGACATAAAACCAACACTTCACAGCGTTGAGGAACAATCCTGGCTGTACAAAGAACTATTGTAACAGATATATTCCAACAATATCTTCCTAAATCGCCAGTCTGTATTATATATTATATATAATTATCTATAAACCTGCTGCTATTTCTGGAAGGAACACAGAGAGATAAGCTGCACGTTGCTTATTGTTCTGTACATACACAATGTGTCAGTGATACAATGTAACAAGGGGCGGAGCTACTGCGTCAGCTGCTTACCTTTTATGTCACCTAAATTCCCTGATCCCATGGCGAGTAGCTTTTCCTTCCAGTCCTTAGACAGAAGCTTTTCAATGCTGGGCGTCTCTGCAAGAAGAGAACAGAGAGAAGATGTCTCAGTTATAAGTGGAGCCGGCGTCTCAGGAGGACAGCAGCTGTGAGAGGGGTTAGGAGCTGCCAGGTCGCCTCCTCTTCCTAATGTTCAGTCATATCACTGAGAGTAGAGATTGTCACTACAGTACTGACCGGCCTCATCTTCTACATGAGATTCCTATCATCCACATTTATTATCAGACATTACAGTAGTGACCGGCCTCATCTTCTACATGAGATTCCTACCATCCACATTTATTATCAGACATTACAGTAGTGACCGGCCTCATCTTCTACATGGGATTCCTACCATCCACATTTATTATCAGACATTACAGTAGTGACCGGCCTCATGTTCTACATGAGATTCCTACCATCCACATTTATTATCAGATATTACAGTAGTGACCGGTCTCATGTTCTACATGAGATTCCTACCATCCACATTTATTATCAGACATTACAGTAGTGACCGGCCTCATCTTCTACATGGGATTCCTACCATCCACATTTATTATCAGACATTACAGTACTGACCGGCCTCATCTTCTACATGAGATTCCTACCATCCACATTTATTATCAGACATTACAGTAGTGACCGGCCTCATCTTCTACATGGGATTCCTATCATCCACATTTATTATCAGACATTACAGTACTGACCGGTCTCATCTTCTACATGGGATTCCTACCATCCACATTTATTATCAGACATTACAGTACTGACCGGCCTCATCTTCTACATGGGATTCCTACCATCCACATTTATTATCAGACATTACAGTACTGACCGGTCTCATCTTCTACATGGGATTCCTACCATCCACATTTATTATCAGGCATTACAGTAGTGACCGGTCTCATCTTCTACATGGGATTCCTACCATCCACATTTATTATCAGACATTACAGTAGTGACCGGTCTCATCTTCTACATGGGATTCCTACCATCCACATTTATTATCAGACATTACAGTAGTGACCGGTCTCATCTTCTACATGGGATTCCTACCATCCACATTTATTATCAGACATTACAGTACTGACCGGCCTCACCTTCTACATGGGATCCTACCATCCACATTTATTATCAGACATTACAGTAGTGACCGGCCTCATCTTCTACATGAGATTCCTACCATCCACATTTATTATCAGACATTACAGTAGTGACCGGTCTCATCTTCTACATGGGATTCCTACCATCCACATTTATTATCAGACATTACAGTACTGACCGGCCTCACCTTCTACATGGGATTCCTACCATCCACATTTATTATCAGACATTACAGTACTGACCGGCCTCACCTTCTACATGGGATTCCTACCATCCACATTTATTATCAGACATTACAGTAGTGACCGGTCTCATCTTCTACATGAGATTCCTACCATCCACATTTATTATCAGACATTACAGTAGTGACCGGTCTCATCTTCTACATGAGATTCCTACCATCCACATTTATTATCAGACATTACAGTACTGACCGGCCTCACCTTCTACATGGGATTCCTATCATCCACATTTATTATCAGACATTACAGTAGTGACCGGCCTCATCTTCTACATGAGATTCCTACCATCCACATTAATTATCAGACATTACAGTAGTGACCGGCCTCATCTTCTACATGAGATTCCTACCATCCACATTTATTCTCAGACATTACAGTAGTGACCGGCCTCATCTTCTACATGAGATTCCTACCATCCACATTTATTCTCAGACATTACAGTAGTGACCGGCCTCACCTTCTACATGGGATTCCTATCATCCACATTTATTATCAGACATTACAGTAGTGACCGGCCTCACCTTCTACATTGGATTCCTATCATCCACATTTATTATCAGACATTACAGTACTGACCGGCCTCATCTTCTACATGGGATTCCTATCATCCACATTTATTATCAGACATTACAGTAGTGACCGGCCTCATCTTCTACATGAGATTCCTACCATCCACATTTATTATCAGACATTACAGTACTGACCGGCCACATCTTCTACATGGGATTCTTACCATCCACATTTATTATCAGACATTACAGTAGTGACCGGCCTCATCTTCTACACGGGATTCCTATCATCAACATTTATTATCAGACATTACAGTAGTGACCGGCCTCATCTTCTACATGGGAGTCCTATCATCCACATTTATTATCAGATATTACAGTACTGACCGGTCTCATCTTCTACATGGGATTCCTATCATCCACATTTATTATCAGACATTACAGTACTGATCGGCCTCATCTTCTACATGAGATTCCTACCATCCACATTTATTATCAGACATTACAGTAGTGACCGGCCTCATCTTCTACATGAGATTCCTACCATCCACATTTATTATCAGACATTACAGTAGTGACCGGCCTTATCTTCTACATGAGATTCCTACCATCCACATTTATTATCAGACATTACAGTACTGACCGGCCTCATCTTCTACATGAGATTCCTACCATCCACATTTATTATCAGACATTACAGTACTGACCGGCCTCATCTTCTACATGGGATTCCTATCATCCACATTTATTATCAGACATTACAGTACTGACCGGCCTCATCTTCTACATGAGATTCCTACCATCCACATTTATTATCAGACATTACAGTACTGACCGGCCTCATCTTCTACATGGGATTCCTATCATCCACATTTATTATCAGACATTACAGTACTGACCGGCCTCATCTTCTACATGAGATTCCTACCATCCACATTTATTATCAGACATTACAGTAGTGACCGGCCTCACCTTCTACATGGGATTCCTATCATCCACATTTATTATCAGACATTACAGTACTGACCGGCCTCATCTTCTACATGAGATTCCTATCATCCACATTTATTATCAGACATTACAGTACTGACCGGCCTCATCTTCTACATGAGATTCCTATCATCCACATTTATTATCAGACATTACAGTAGTGACTGGCCTCATCTTCTACATGGGATTCCTACCATCCACATTTATTATCAGACATTACAGTACTGACCGGCCTCATCTTCTACATGGGATTCCTACCATCCACATTTATTATCAGACATTACAGTAGTGACCGGCCTCATCTTCTACATGGGATTCCTATCATCCACATTTATTATCAGACATTACAGTACTGACCGGCCTCACCTTCTACATGGGATTCCTACTATCCACATTTATTATCAGACATTACAGTAGTGACTGGCCTCATCTTCTACATGAGATACCTACCATCCACATTTATTATCAGACATTACAGTACTGACCGGCCTCATCTTCAACATAGGATTCCTACCATCCACATTTATTCTCAGACATTACATTACTGACCGGCCTCATCTTCTGTATGGAATTCCTACCATCCACATTTATTATCAGACATTACAGTACTGACCGGCCTCATCTTCTACATGAGATTCCTGCCATCCACATTTATTATCAGACATTACAGTTGTGACCGGCCTCATCTTCTACATGAGATTCCTACCATCCAAATTTATTATCAGACATTACAGTAGTGACCGGCCTCATCTTCTACATGAGATTCCTACCATCCACATTTATTGTCAGACATTACAGTAGTGACTGGCCTCATCTTCTACATGGGATTCCTACCATCCACATTTATTATCAGACATTACAGTACTGACCGGCCTCATCTTCTACATGGGATTCCTACCATCCACATTTATTATCAGACATTACAGTACTGACCGGCCTCATCTTCTACATGGGATTCCTACCATCCACATTTATTATCAGACATTACAGTACTGACCGGCCTCATCTTCTACATGAGATTCCTACCATCCACATTTATTATCAGACATTACAGTAGTGACCGGCCTCATCTTCTACATGGGATTCCTACCATCCACATTTATTATCAGACATTACAGTACTGACCGGCCTCATCTTCTACATGAGATTCCTACCATCCACATTTATTATCAGATATTACAGAAGTGACTGGCCTCATCTTCTACATGAGATTCCTACCATCCACATTTATTATCAGACATTACAGTAGTGACAGACCTCATCTTCTACATGAGATTCCTACCATCCACATTTATTATCAGACATTACAGTAGTGACTGGCCTCATCTTCTACATGAGATTCCTACCATCCACATTTATTATCAGACATTACAGTACTGACCGGCCTCATCTTCTACATGGGATTCCTACCATCCACATTTATTATCAGACATTACAGTACTGACCGGCCTCATCTTCTACATGAGATTCCTACCATCCACATTTATTATCAGACATTACAGTAGTGACCGGCCTCATCTTCTACATGGGATTCCTACCATCCACATTTATTATCAGACATTACAGTAGTGACCGGCCTCATCTTCTACATGAGATTCCTATCATCCACATTTATTATCAGACATTACAGTACTGACCGGCCTCATCTTCTACATGAGATTCCTACCATCCACATTTATTATCAGACATTACAGTAGTGACTGGCCTCATCTTCTACATGGGATTCCTACCATCCACATTTATTATGAGATATTACAGTACTGACCGGTCTCATCTTCTACATGGGATTCCTACCATCCACATTTATTATTAGACATTACAGTAGTGACCGGCCTCATCTTCTACATGAGATTCCTACCATCCACATTTATTATCAGACATTACAGTAGTGACCGGTCTCATCTTCTACATGAGATTCCTACCATCCACATTTATTATCAGACATTACAGTAGTGACCGGTCTCATCTTCTACATGAGATTCCTATCATCCACATTTATTATCAGACATTACAGCAGTGACCGGCCTCATCTTCTACATGGGATTCCTATCATCCACATTTATTATCAGACATTACAGTACTGACCGGCCTCATCTTCTACATGAGATTCCTATCATCCACATTTATTATCAGACATTACAGTACTGACCGGCCTCATCTTCTACATAAGATTCCTACCATCCACATTTATTATCAGACATTACAGTAGTGACCGGCCTCATCTTCTACATGATATTCCTATCATCCACATTTATTATCAGACATTACAGTACTGACCGGCCTCATCTTCTACATGGGATTCCTATCATCCACATTTATTATCAGACATTACAGTACTGACCGGCCTCATCTTATACATGAGATTCCTATCATCCACATTTATTATCAGACATTACAGCAGTGACCGGCCTCATCTTCTACATGAGATTCCTATCATTCACATTTATTATCAGACATTACAGCAGTGACCGGCCTCATCTTCTACATGAGATTCCTATCATCCACATTTATTATCAGACATTACAGTACTGACCGGCCTCATCTTCTACATGAGATTCCTATCATTCACATTTATTATCAGACATTACAGTACTGACCGGCCTCATCTTCTACATGGGATTCCTATCATCCACATTTATTATCAGACATTACAGTAGTGACCGGACTCATCTTCTACATGAGATTCCTATCATCCACATTTATTATCAGACATTACAGTACTGACCGGCCTCATCTTCCACATAAGATTCCTATCATCCACATTTATTATCAGACATTACAGTACTGACCGGCCTCATCTTCTACATGGGATTCCTACCATCCACATTTATTATCAGACATTATAGTAGTGACCGGTCTCATCTTCTACATGGGATTCCTACCATCCACATTTATTATCAGACATTACAGTACTGACCGGCCTCATCTTCTACATGGGATTCCTACCATCCACATTTATTATCAGACATTATAGTAGTGACCGGTCTCATCTTCTACATGGGATTCCTACCATCCACATTTATTATCAGACATTACAGTACTGACCGGCCTCATCTTCTACATGGGATTCCTACCATCCACATTTATTATCAGACATTACAGTAGTGACCGGCCTCATCTTCTACATGAGATTCCTATCATCCACATTTATTATCAGACATTACAGTACTGACCGGCCTCATCTTCTACATGAGATTCCTACCATCCACATTTATTATCAGACATTACAGTAGTGACTGGCCTCATCTTCTACATGGGATTCCTACCATCCACATTTATTATGAGATATTACAGTACTGACCGGTCTCATCTTCTACATGGGATTCCTACCATCCACATTTATTATTAGACATTACAGTAGTGACCGGCCTCATCTTCTACATGAGATTCCTACCATCCACATTTATTATCAGACATTACAGTAGTGACCGGTCTCATCTTCTACATGAGATTCCTACCATCCACATTTATTATCAGACATTACAGTAGTGACCGGTCTCATCTTCTACATGAGATTCCTATCATCCACATTTATTATCAGACATTACAGCAGTGACCGGCCTCATCTTCTACATGGGATTCCTATCATCCACATTTATTATCAGACATTACAGTAGTGACCGGACTCATCTTCTACATGAGATTCCTATCATCCACATTTATTATCAGACATTACAGTACTGACCGGCCTCATCTTCCACATAAGATTCCTATCATCCACATTTATTATCAGACATTACAGTACTGACCGGCCTCATCTTCTACATGGGATTCCTACCATCCACATTTATTATCAGACATTATAGTAGTGACCGGTCTCATCTTCTACATGGGATTCCTACCATCCACATTTATTATCAGACATTACAGTACTGACCGGCCTCATCTTCTACATGGGATTCCTACCATCCACATTTATTATCAGACATTATAGTAGTGACCGGTCTCATCTTCTACATGGGATTCCTACCATCCACATTTATTATCAGACATTACAGTACTGACCGGCCTCATCTTCTACATGAGATTCCTACCATCCACATTTATTATCAGACATTACAGTAGTGGCCGGCCTCATCTTCTACATGAGATTCCTACCATCCACATTTATTATCAGACATTACAGTAGTGACCGGCCTCATCTTCTACATGAGATTCCTATCATCCACATTTATTATCAGACATTACAGTAGTGACCGGCCTTATCTTCGACATAAGATTCCTATCATCCACATTTATTATCAGACATTACAGTACTGACCGGTCTCATCTTCTGCACGGGATTCTTACCATCCACTAGAGATGAGCCCCGGAAATTTTTCGGGTTTTGTGTTTTGGTTTTGGGTTCGGTTCCGCGGCCGTGTTTTGGGTTCGACCGCGTTTTGGCAAAACCTCACCGAATTTTTTTTGTCGGATTCGGGTGTGTTTTGGATTCGGGTGTTTTTTTCAAAAAACACTAAAAAACAGCTTAAATCATAGAATTTGGGGGTCATTTTGATCCCAAAGTATTATTAACCTCAAAAACCATAATTTACACTCATTTTCAGTCTATTCTGAATACCTCACACCTCACAATATTATTTTTAGTCCTAAAATTTGCACCGAGGTCGCTGTGTGAGTAAGATAAGCGACCCTAGTGGCCGACACAAACACCGGGCCCATCTAGGAGTGGCACTGCAGTGTCACGCAGGATGTCCCTTCCAAAAAACCCTCCCCAAACAGCACATGACGCAAAGAAAAAAAGAGGCGCAATGTGGTAGCTGACTGTGTGAGTAAGATTAGCGACCCTAGTGGCCGACACAAACACCGGGCCCATCTAGGAGTGGCACTGCAGTGTCACGCAGGATGTCCCTTCCAAAAAACCCTCCCCAAACAGCACATGACGCAAAGAAAAAAAGAGGCGCAATGAGGTAGCTGACTGTGTGAGTAAGATTAGCGACCCTAGTGGCCGACACAAACACCGGGCCCATCTAGGAGTGGCACTGCAGTGTCACGCAGGATGTCCCTTCCAAAAAACCCTCCCCAATCAGCACATGATGCAAAGAAAAAGAAAAGAAAAAAGAGGTGCAAGATGGAATTGTCCTTGGGCCCTCCCACCCACCCTTATGTTGTATAAACAAAACAGGACATGCACACTTTAACCAACCCATCATTTCAGTGACA
The DNA here is from genome assembly GCF_028390025.1 of Pseudophryne corroboree. Taxonomy (NCBI): domain Eukaryota; kingdom Metazoa; phylum Chordata; class Amphibia; order Anura; family Myobatrachidae; genus Pseudophryne; species Pseudophryne corroboree. The sequence goes on along the minus strand of NC_086449.1, from coordinate 833,078,225 downwards.
GGGTCTGCCACACGACTGTGACTGATATGACGGGTTGGTTTGGACCCCCCCAAAAAAAGAAGCAATTAATCTCTCCTTGCACAAACTGGCTCTACAGAGGCAAGATGTCCACCTCATCTTCACCCTCCGATATATCACCGTGTACATCCCCCTCCTCACAGATTATCAATTCGTCCCCACTGGAATCCACCATCTCAGCTCCCTGTGTACTTTGTGGAGGCAATTGCTGCTGGTCAATGTCTCCGCGGAGGAATTGATTATAATTCATTTTAATGAACATCATCTTCTCCACATTTTCTGGATGTAACCTCGTACGCCGATTGCTGACAAGGTGAGCGGCGGCACTAAACACTCTTTCGGAGTACACACTTGTGGGAGGGCAACTTAGGTAGAATAAAGCTAGTTTGTGCAAGGGCCTCCAAATTGCCTCTTTTTCCTGCCAGTATAAGTACGGACTGTGTGACGTGCCTACTTGGATGCGGTCACTCATATAATCCTCCACCATTCTATCAATGTTGAGAGAATCATATGCAGTGACAGTAGACGACATGTCCATAATCGTTGTCAGGTCCTTCAGTCCGGACCAGATGTCAGCATCAGCAGTCGCTCCAGACTGCCCTGCATCACCGCCAGCGGGTGGGCTCGGAATTCTGAGCCTTTTCCTCGCACCCCCAGTTGCGGGAGAATGTGAAGGAGGAGATGTTGACAGGTCGCGTTCCGCTTGACTTGACAATTTTGTCACCAGCAGGTCTTTCAACCCCAGCAGACCTGTGTCTGCCGGAAAGAGAGATCCAAGGTAGGCTTTAAATCTAGGATCGAGCACGGTGGCCAAAATGTAGTGCTCTGATTTCAACAGATTGACCACCCGTGAATCCTTGTTAAGCGAATTAAGGGCTGCATCCACAAGTCCCACATGCCTAGCGGAATCGCTCCGTGTTAGCTCCTCCTTCAATGCCTCCAGCTTCTTCTGCAAAAGCCTGATGAGGGGAATGACCTGACTCAGGCTGGCAGTGTCTGAACTGACTTCACGTGTGGCAAGTTCAAAGGGCATCAGAACCTTGCACAACGTTGAAATCATTCTCCACTGCACTTGAGACAGGTGCATTCCACCTACTATATCGTGCTCAATTGTATAGGCTTGAATGGCCTTTTGCTGCTCCTCCAACCTCTGAAGCATATAGAGGGTTGAATTCCACCTCGTTACCACTTCTTGCTTCAGATGATGGCAGGGCAGGTTCAGTAGTTTTTGGTGGTGCTCCAGTTTTCTGTACGTGGTGCCTGTACGCCGAAAGTGTCCCGCAATTCTTCTGGCCACCGACAGCATCTCTTGCACGCCCCTGTCGTTTTTAAAAAAATTCTGCACCACCAAATTCAAGGTATGTGCAAAACATGGGACGTGCTGGAATTGGCCCAGATTTAATGCACACACAATATTGCTGGCGTTGTCCGATGCCACAAATCCACAGGAGAGTCCAATTGGGGTAAGCCATTCCGCGATGATCTTCCTCAGTTGCCGTAAGAGGTTTTCAGCTGTGTGCGTATTCTGGAAAGCGGTGATACAAAGCGTAGCCTGCCTAGGAAAGAGTTGGCGTTTGCGAGATGCTGCTACTGGTGCCGCCGCTGCTGTTCTTGCGGCGGGAGTCCATACATCTACCCAGTGGGCTGTCACAGTCATATAGTCCTGACCCTGCCCTGCTCCACTTGTCCACATGTCCGTGGTTAAGTGGACATTGGGTACAGCTGCATTTTTTAGGACACTGGTGACTCTTTTTCTGAGGTCTGTGTACATTTTCGGTATCGCCTGCCTAGAGAAATGGAACCTAGATGGTATTTGGTACCGGGGACACAGTACCTCCAACAAGTCTCTAGTTGGCTCTGCAGTAATGATGGATACCGGAACCACGTTTCTCACCACCCAGGATGCCAAGGCCTCAGTTATCCGCTTTGCAGTAGGATGACTGCTGTGATATTTCATCTTCCTCGCAAAGGACTGTTGAACAGTCAATTGCTTACTGGAAGTAGTACAAGTGGGCTTACGACTTCCCCTCTGGGATGACCATCGACTCCCAGCGGCAACAACAGCAGCGCCAGCAGCAGTAGGCGTTACACGCAAGGATGCATCGGAGGAATCCCAGGCAGGAGAGGACTCGTCAGAATTGCCAGTGACATGGCCTGCAGGACTATTGGCATTCCTGGGGAAGGAGGAAATTGACACTGAGGGAGTTGGTGGGGTGGTTTGCGTGAGCTTGGTTACAAGAGGAAGGGATTTACTGGTCAGTGGACTGCTTCCGCTGTCACCCAAAGTTTTTGAACTTGTCACTGACTTATTATGAATGCGCTGCAGGTGACGTATAAGGGAGGATGTTCCGAGGTGGTTAACGTCCTTACCCCTACTTATTACAGCTTGACAAAGGGAACACACGGCTTGACACCTGTTGTCCGCATTTCTGGTGAAATACCTCCACACCGAAGAGCTGATTTTTTTGGTATTTTCACCTGGCATGTCAACGGCCATATTCCTCCCACGGACAACAGGTGTCTCCCCGGGTGCCTGACTTAAACAAACCACCTCACCATCAGAATCCTCCTGGTCAATTTCCTCCCCAGCGCCAGCAACACCCATATCCTCCTCATCCTGGTGTACTTCAACACTGACATCTTCAATCTGACTATCAGGAACTGGACTGCGGGTGCTCCTTCCAGCACTTGCAGGGGGCATGCAAATAGTGGAAGGCGCATGCTCTTCACGTCCAGTGTTGGGAAGGTCAGGCATCGCAAACGACACAATTGGACTCTCCTTGTGGATTTGGGATTTCAAAGAACGCACAGTTCTTTGCGGTGCTTTTGCCAGCTTGAGTCTTTTCAGTTTTCTAGCGAGAGGCTGAGTGCTTCCATCCTCATGTGAAGCTGAACCACTAGCCATGAACATAGGCCAGGGCCTCAGCCGTTCCTTGCCACTCCGTGTGGTAAATGGCATATTGGCAAGTTTACGCTTCTCCTCCGACAATTTTATTTTAGGTTTTGGAGTCCTTTTTTTTCTGATATTTGGTGTTTTGGATTTGACATGCTCTGTACTATGACATTGGGCATCGGCCTTGGCAGACGACGTTGCTGGCATTTCATCGTCTCGGCCATGACTAGTGGCAGCAGCTTCAGCACGAGGTGGAAGTGGATCTTGATCTTTCCCTAATTTTGGAACCTCAACTTTTTTGTTCTCCATATTTTATAGGCAGAACTAAAAGGCACCTCAGGTAAACAATGGAGATGGATGGATTGGATACTAGTATACAATTATGGACGGACTGCCACGGTTAGGTGGTATAAAAAAACCACGGTTAGGTGGTATATATTATAATAATAATACAATTATGGATGGACGGACTGCCTGCCGACTGCCGACACAGAGGTAGCCACAGCCGTGAACTACCGCACTGTACACTGGTTGATAAAGAGATAGTAGTATACTCGTAACAACTAGTATGACACTATGACGACGGTATAAAGAATGAAAAAAAAACCACGGTTAGGTGGTATATATTATAATAATAATACAATTATGGATGGACGGACTGCCTGCCGACTGCCGACACAGAGGTAGCCACAGCCGTGAACTACCGCACTGTACACTGGTTGATAAAGAGATAGTAGTATACTCGTAACAACTAGTATGACACTATGACGACGGTATAAAGAATGAAAAAAAAACCACGGTTAGGTGGTATATATTATAATAATAATACAATTATGGATGGACGGACTGCCTGCCGACTGCCGACACAGAGGTAGCCACAGCCGTGAACTACCGCACTGTACACTGGTTGATAAAGAGATAGTAGTATACTCGTAACAACTAGTATGACACTATGACGACGGTATAAAGAATGAAAAAAAAACCACGGTTAGGTGGTATATATTATAATAATAATACAATTATGGATGGACGGACTGCCTGCCGACTGCCGACACAGAGGTAGCCACAGCCGTGAACTACCGCACTGTACACTGGTTGATAAAGAGATAGTAGTATACTCGTAACAACTAGTATGACACTATGACGGTATAAAGAATGAAAAAAAAACCACGGTTAGGTGGTATATATTATAATAATAATACAATTATGGATGGACGGACTGCCTGCCGACTGCCGACACAGAGGTAGCCACAGCCGTGAACTACCGCACTGTACACTGGTTGATAAAGAGATAGTAGTATACTCGTAACAACTAGTATGACACTATGACGACGGTATAAAGAAAGAAAAAAAAATACCACGGTTAGGTGGTATATATTGTAATACAATTATGGATGGACGGACTGCCTGCCGAGTTCCGACTGCCGACACAGAGGTAGCCACAGCCGTGAACTACCGCACTGTACTGTGTCTGCTGCTAATATAGACTGGTTGATAAAGAGATAGTATACAATACATACAACAATATACTACTATACTGGTGGTCAGGCACTGGTCACCACTAGTCACACTGGCAGTGGCACTCCTGCAGCAAAAGTGTGCACTGTTTAATTTTAAATTAATATAATATTATGTACTCCTGGGGGCTCCTGCTATAACAACCTGCAGTGCTCCCCAGTCTCCCCCACAATTATTATAAGCTTTGCCTTTTATACATTGATGTGCAGCACACTGGGCTGAGCTGAGTGCACACAGACTGAGTCACACTGTGTGACTGGCTGCTGCTGTGTATCGTTTTTTTTCAGGCAGAGAACGGATATAGCAGAGAACGGATATATTATATTAAAATAAATAAAAGTTAACTAACAACAACTGCACTGGTCACTGTGGTAAACTCTGTCTGACTCTGCACAATCTCTCTCTCTCTTCTAATCTAATTTCTAATGGAGAGGACGCCAGCCACGTCCTCTCCCTATCAATCTCAATGCACGTGTGAAAATGGCGGCGACGCGCGGCTCCTTATATAGAATCCGAGTCTCGCGAGAATCCGACAGCGTCATGATGACGTTCGGGCGCGCTCGGGTTAACCGAGCAAGGCGGGAGGATCCGAGTCTGCTCGGACCCGTGAAAAAACCATGAAGTTCGTGCGGGTTCGGTTTCAGAGAAACCGAACCCGCTCATCTCTACCATCCACATTTATTATCAGACATTACAGTGGTGGCCGGCCTCATCTTCTACATGAGATTCCTACCATCCACATTTGTTATCAGACATTACAGTACTGACCGGCCTCATCTTCCACATAAGATTCCTCTCATCCACATTTATTATCAGACATTACAGTACTGAACGGCCTCATCTTCTACATGGGATTCCTATCATCCACATTTATTATCAGACATTACAGTACTGACCGGCCTCATCTTCTACATGAGATTCCTACCATCCACATTTATTATCAGACATTACAGTAGTGACTGGCCTCATCTTCTACATGGGATTCCTACCATCCACATTTATTATGAGATATTACAGTACTGACCGGCCTCATCTTCTACATGGGATTCCTACCATCCACATTTATTATTAGACATTACAGTAGTGACCGGCCTCATCTTCTACATGAGATTCCTACCATCCACATTTATTATCAGACATTACAGTAGTGACCGGCCTCATCTTCTACATGAGATTCCTACCATCCACATTTATTATCAGACATTACAGTAGTGACCGGTCTCATCTTCTACATGAGATTCCTATCATCCACAATTATTATCAGACATTACAGCAGTGACCGGCCTCATCTTCTACATGGGATTCCTATCATCCACATTTATTATCAGACATTACAGTACTGACCGGCCTCATCTTCTACATGAGATTCCTATCATCCACATTTATTATCAGACATTACAGTAGTGACCGGCCTCATCGTCTACATGGGATTCCTATCATCCACATTTATTATCAGACATTACATTACTGACCGGCCTCATCTTCTACATGAGATTCCTACCATCCACATTTATTATCAGACATTACAGCACTGACCGGCCTCATCTTCCACATAAGATTCCTATCATCCACATTTATTATCAGACATTACAGTACTGACCGGCCTCATCTTCTACATGGGATTCCTACCATCCACATTTATTATCAGACATTATAATAGTGACCGGTCTCATCTTCTACATGGGATTCCTACCATCCACATTTATTATCAGACATTACAGTAGTGGCCGGCCTCATCTTCTACATGAGATTCCTACCATCCACATTTGTTATCAGACATTACAGTACTGACCGGCCTCATCTTCCACATAAGATTCCTATCATCCACATTTATTATCAGACATTACAGTAGTGACCAGCCTCATCTTCTACATGAGATTCCTACCATCCACATTTATTATCAGACATTACAGTAGTGACCGGCCTCATCTTCTACATGAGATTCCTACCATCCACATTTATTATCAGACATTACAGTAGTGACCGGCCTCATCTTCTACATGAGATTCCTACCATCCACATTTATTATCAGACATTACAGTACTGACCGGCCTCATCTTCTACATGAGATTCCTATCATCCACATTTATTATCAGACATTACAGTAGTGACCGGTCTCATCTTCTACATGGGATTCCTACTATCCACATTTATTATCAGACATTACAGCACTGACCGGCCTCATCTTCTACATGAGATTCTTACCATCCACATTTATTATCAGACATTACAGTACTGACCGGCCTCATCTTCTACATGAGATTCCTACCATCCACATTTATTATCAGACATTACAGTAGTGACCGGCCTCATCTTCTACATGAGATTCCTATCATCCACATTTATTATCAGACATTATAGTACTGACCGGCCTCATCTTCTACATGGGATTCCTATCATCCACATATATTATCAGACATTACAGTAGTGACCGGCCTCATCTTCTACATGAGATTCCTATCATCCACATTTATTATCAGACATTACAGTACTGACCGGCCTCATCTTCTACATGGGATTCCTATCATCCACATTTATTATCAGACATTACAGTAGTGACCGGTCTCATCTTATACATGGGATTCCTACCATCCACATTTATTATCAGACATTACAGTACTGACCGGCCTCATCTTCTACATGAGATTCCTATCATCCACAATTATTATCAGACATTACAGTACTGACCGGCCTCATCTTCTACATGAGATTCCTATCGTCCACATTTATTATCAGACATTACAGTACTGACCGGCCTCATCTTCTTTATGAGATTCCTATCATCCACATTTTTTTTTCCTCCAAAATAAATTTTTATTTATTAAGCACTGCAATTGTCAACATCTTTTTACAAACTGTGCATAAGATACAATAAGATGGTCATAAGTGTGCATCCAAACAGTATTTAGAATCAAATAAAGTAATCATGTCACAGTGAAGTAGAGTAATCAATGTCGAAAAATTATCCATTTATCAGTGAAACGATATGTAAATTATCTGTTAGGACTCAATACTGTGGTATAAAAGTTATTACAGGTTGAGTATCCCATATCCAAATATTCCGAAATACGGAATATTCCGAAATACGGACTTTTTTGAGTGAGAGTGAGATAGTGAAATCTTTGTTTTCTGTGGCTCAATGTACTCAAACTTAGTTTAATACACAAAGTTATTAAAATATTTTATTAAATGACCTTCAGGCTGTGTGTATAAGGTGTATATGAAACATAAATGAATTGTGTGAATGTACATACACTTTTTTTGTGCACAAAGTTATTAAAAATATTGGCTACAATTACCTTCAAGCTGTGTGTATAAGGTGTATATGTAACATAAATGTATTCTGTGCTTAGACTTGGGTCCCATCACCATGAAATCTCATTATGGTATGCAATTATTCCAAAATACGGAAAAATCCGATATCCAAAATACCTCTGGTCCCAAGCGTTTTGGATAAGGGATACTCAACCTGTATAACACTGCCATTTACAATACACATTGCTAAGTGACATGATGGAAGAAGGGAGGGGAAGGGAGAGGAGGGGGGGGGGAGCCGCGGAGCCGCACAAGACCACAAGAGCCAAACCCCAAAGTGTCAATTGTGAGCAATAAAAGGGGGGTAGTAAGAAACTACATTTTCTCATACTTCAAAGGGGAGATCACCCGCAATTCTTCGTTGCTGAAACCACGTTGTGTTTGTAAGTGAGTCTATAATTCTGTTCCGAAATTCCCCTGGTAGAGTGGGGATATAACTTTTCCATGTTTCAAAGAAAGGCGTAATCAAACTCTCCTTATTCAATGATGTTTCGATCCAATCCATATTAAAAATGTGGAACAGCTTATTTTTAAACATCTGTAGGGAAGGTGGGGAAGTGGAAATCCAACATTGCAGAATAGACTTGCGGGCAGCCGCGCTTATAGCAAGCAGTAATTTCCTACATCCCCTAGCAACTCTTTGTGGAATAGGTACTATCCCAAATATTGCCCATTCAGCGCCAAATGGAATGTAATTGACCAAATGTTCCAAGGAAAATTCTCTCACCGTCAACCAAAATCTCCGAAGCAAAGGACAAGACCAGAAGCAATGGAGGAAGTCCGCTTGAGGAGACATGCATCTCAAACAATTATGAGAGGCAGTCATACCTGCCAGGTATTGCCTATGGGGAGTGAAATACGAGCGGTGAAAAATGTTCAGGAACATTTCTCGATATTGTGCAGCGGGCAATAATTTACAACAACTGCGAAAACCTATCATCCACATTTATTATCAGACATTACAGTAGTGACCGGCCTCATCTTCTACATGGGATTCCTATTATCCACATTTATTATCAGACATTACAGTAGTGACCGGCCTCATCTTCTACATGAGATTCCTACCATCCACATTTATTATCAGACATTACAGTAGTGACCTGCCTCATCTTCTACATGAGATTCCTACCATCCACATTTATTATCAGACATTACAGTAGTGACCTGCCTCATCTTCTACATGAGATTCCTACCATCCACATTTATTATCAGACATTACAGTAGTGACCTGCCTCATCTTCTACATGAGATTCCTACCATCCACATTTATTATCAGACATTACTGTACTGACCGGCCTCATCTTCTACATGAGATTCCTACCATCCAGATTTATAATCAGACATTACAGTACTGACCGGCCTCACCTTCTACATGAGATTCCTATCATCCACATTTATTATCAGACATTACAGTACTGACCGGCCTCATCTTCTACATGAGATTCCTACCATCCAGATTTATAATTAGACATTACAGTACTGACCGGCCTCATCTTCTACTTGAGATTCCTACCATCCACATTTATTATCAGACATTACAGTACTGACCGGCCTCATCTTCTACATGAGATTCCTACCATCCATATTTATTATCAGACATTACAATAGTGACCGGCCTCATCTTCTACATGGGATTCCTACCATCCACATTTATTATCAGACATTACAGTACTGACCGGCCTCATCTTCTACATGGGATTCCTATCATCCACATTTATTATCAGACATTACAGTAGTGACCGGCCTCATCTTCTACATGAGATTCCTACCATCCACATTTATTATCAGACATTACAGTAGTGACCGGCCTCATCTTCTACATGAGATTCCTATCATCCACATTTATTATCAGACATTATAGTACTGACCGGCCTCATCTTCTACATGGGATTCCTATCATCCACATATATTATCAGACATTACAGTAGTGACCGGCCTCATCTTCTACATGAGATTCCTATCATCCACATTTATTATCAGACATTACAGTACTGACCGGCCTCATCTTCTACATGGGATTCCTATCATCCACATTTATTATCAGACATTACAGTAGTGACCGGTCTCATCTTCTACATGGGATTCCTACCATCCACATTTATTATCAGACATTACAGTACTGACCGGCCTCATCTTCTACATGGGATTCCTACCATCCACATTTATTATCAGACATTACAGTAGTGACCGGTCTCATCTTATACATGGGATTCCTACCATCCACATTTATTATCAGACATTACAGTACTGACCGGCCTCATCTTCTACATGAGATTCCTATCATCCACATTTATTATCAGACATTACAGTACTGACCGGCCTCATCTTCTACATGAGATTCCTATCATCCACATTTATTATCAGACATTACAGTACTGACCGGCCTCATCTTCTACATGAGATTCCTATCGTCCACATTTATTATCAGACATTACAGTACTGACCGGCCTCATCTTCTACATGAGATTCCTATCATCAACATTTTTTTTTTCCAAAATAAATGTTTATTTATTAAGCACTGCAATTGTCAACATCTTTTTACAAACTGTGCATAAGATACAATAAGATGGACATAAGTGTGCATCCAAACAGTAATTAGAATCAAATAAAGTAATCATGTCACAGTGAAGTAGAGTAATAAATGTCGAAAAATTATCCATTTATCAGCGAAACGATATGTAAATTATCTGTTAGGACTCAATACTGTGGTATAAAAGTTATTATAACACTGCCATTTACAATACACATTGCTAAGTGACATGATGGAAGAAGGGAGGGGAAGGGAGAGGAGGGGGGGGGGGGAGCCGCGGAGCCGCACAAGACCACAAGAGCCAAACCCCAAAGTGTCAATTGTGAGCAATAAAAGGGGGGTAGTAAGAAACTACATTTTCTCATACTTCAAAGGGGAGATCACCCGCAATTCTTCGTTGCTGAAACCACGTTGTGTTTGTAAGTGATTCTATAATTCTGTTCCGAAATTCCCCTGGTAGAGTGGGGATATAACTTTTCCATGTTTCAAAGAAAGGCGTAACCAAACGCTCCTTATTCAATGATGTTTCGATCCACTCCATATTAAAAATGTGGAACAGCTTATTTTTAAACATCTGTAGGGAAGGTGGGGAAGTGGAAATCCAACATTGCAGAATAGACTTGCGGGCAGCCGCGCTTATAGCAAGCAGTAATTTCCTACATCCCCTAGCAACTCTTTGTGGAATAGGTACTATCCCAAATATTGCCCATTCAGCGCCAAATGGAATGTAATTGACCAAATGTTCCAAGGAAAATTCTCTCACCGTCAACCAAAATCTCCGAAGCAAAGGACAAGACCAGAAGCAATGGAGGAAGTCCGCTTGAGGAGACATGCATCTTAAACAATTATGAGAGGCAGTCATACCTGCCAGGTATTGCCTATGGGGAGTGAAATACGAGCGGTGAAAAATGTTCAGGAACATTTCTCGATATTGTGCAGCGGGCAATAATTTACAACAACTGCGAAAACCTATCATCCACATTTATTATCAGACATTACAGTAGTGACCGGCCTCATCTTCTACATGAGATTCCTACCATCCACATTTATTATCAGACATTACAGTAGTGACCGGCCTCATCTTCTACATGAGATTCCTACCATCCACATTTATTATCAGACATTACAGTAGTGACCGGCCTCATCTTCTACATGGGATTCCTACCATCCACATTTATTATCACACATTACAGTAGTGCCCGGCCTCATCTTCTACATGAGATTCCTATCATCCACATTTATTATCAGACATTACAGTAGTTACCGGCCTCATCTTCTACATGGGATTCCTACCATCCACATTTATTATCAGACATTACAGTACTGACCGGCCTCATCTTCTACATGGGATTCCTACCATCCACATTTATTATCAGACATTACAATACTGACCGGCCTCATCTTCTACATGAGATTCCTATCATCCACATTTATTATCAGACATTACAGTACTGACCGGCCTCATCTTCCACATGGGATTCCTACCATCCACATTTATTATCAGACATTACAGTAGTGACCGGCCTCATCTTCTACATGGGATTCCTACCAACCACATTTATTATCAGACATTACAGTACTGACCGGCCTCATCTTCTACATGAGATTCCTACCATCCACATTTATTATCAGACATTACAGTACTGACCGGTCTCATCTTCTACATGAGATTCCTATCATTCACATTTATTATCAGACATTCCATTACTGACCAGCCTCATCTTCTACATGAGATTCCTATCTTCCACATTTATAATCAGACATTACAGTAGTGACCGGCCTCATCTTCTACATGGGATTCCTACCATCCACATTTATTATCAGACATTACAATAGTGACCGGCCTCATCTTCTACATAAAGATTCCTATCATCCACATTTATTATCAGACATTACAGTAGTGACCGGCCTCATCTTCTACATGAGATTCCTATCATCCACATTTATTATCAGACATTACAGTAGTGACCGGCCTCATCTTCTACATGAGATTCCTATCATCCACATTTATTATCAGACATTACAGTAGTGACCGGCCTCATCTTCTACATGATATTCCTATCATCCACATTAATTATCAGACATTACAGTAGTGACCAGCCTCATCTTCTACATGAGATTCCTATCATCCACATTTATTATCAGACATTACAGTAGTGACCGGCCTCATCTTCTACATGAGATTCCTATCATCCACATTTATTATCAGACATTACAGTAGTTACCGGCCTCATCTTCTACATGGGATTCCTACCATCCACATTTATTATCAGACATTACAGTACTGACCGGCCTCATCTTCTACATGGGATTCCTACCATCCACATTTATTATCAGACATTACAATACTGACCGGCCTCATCTTCTACATGAGATTCCTATCATCCACATTTATTATCAGACATTACAGTACTGACCGGCCTCATCTTCTACATGGGATTCCTACCAACCACATTTATTATCAGACATTACAGTACTGACCGGCATCATCTTCTACATGAGATTCCTACCATCCACATTTATTATCAGACATTACAGTACTGACCGGTCTCATCTTCTACATGAGATTCCTATCATTCACATTTATTATCAGACATTCCATTACTGACCAGCCTCATCTTCTACATGAGATTCCTATCTTCCACATTTATAATCAGACATTACAGTAGTGACCGGCCTCATCTTCTACATGGGATTCCTACCATCCACATTTATTATCAGACATTACAATAGTGACCGGCCTCATCTTCTACATGAGATTCCTATCATCCACATTTATTATCAGACATTACAGTAGTGACCGGCCTCATCTTCTACATGAGATTCCTATCATCCACATTTATTATCAGACATTACAGTAGTGACCGGCCTCATCTTCTACATGAGATTCCTGTCATCCACATTTATTATCAGACATTACAGTAGTGACCGGCCTCATCTTCTACATGATATTCCTATCATCCACATTAATTATCAGACATTACAGTAGTGACCAGCCTCATCTTCTACATGAGATTCCTATCATCCACATTTATTATCAGACATTACAGTAGTGACCGGCCTCATCTTCTACATGAGATTCCTATCATCCACATTTATTATCAGACATTACAGTAGTGACCGGTCTCATCTTCTACATGAGATTCCTACCATCCACATTTATTATCAGACATTACAGTACTGACCGGCCTCATCTTCTATTTGGGATTCCTACCATCCACATTTATTATCAGACATTACAGTAGTGACCGGCCTCATCTTCTACATGGGATTCCTACCATCCACATTTATTATCAGACATTACAGTACTGACCGGCCTCATCTTCTACATGGGATTCCTACCATCCACATTATTATCAGACATTACAGTAGTGACCGGCCTCATCTTCTACATGAAGGCCCTCATTCCGAGTTGATCGGTCGCAAGGCGAATTTAGCAGAGTTACACACGCTAAGCCGCCGCCTACTGGGAGTGTATCTTAGCATCTTAAAATTGCGACCGATGTATTCGCAATATTGCGATCACAAACTACTTAGCAGTTTTAGAGTAGCTCCACACTTACTCTGCCTGTGCGATCAGTTCAGTGCTTGTCGTTCCTGCTTTGACGTCACAAACACACCCAGCGTTCGGCCAACCACTCCCCCGTTTCTCCGGCCACTCCTGCGTTTTTTCCGGAAACGGTAGCGTTTTCAGCCACACGCCCATAAAACGCCGTGTTTCCGCCCAGTAACACCCATTTCCTGTCAATCACATTACGATCGCCGGAGCGATGAAAAAGCCGTGAGTAAAAATACTTTCTTCATAGCAAAGATACTTGGCGCAGTCGCAGTGCGAATATTGCGCATGCGCACTAAGCGGAATTTCACTGCGATGCGATGAAAAATACCGAGCGAACGACTCGGAATGAGGGCCGAAATTCCTACCATCCACATTTATTATCAGACATTACAGTACTGACCGGCCTCATCTTCTACATGGGATTCCTACCATCCACATGTATTATCAGACATTACAGTAGTGACCGGTCTCATCTTCTACATGAGATTCCTACCATCCACATTTATTACAGGTTGAGTATCCCATATCCAAATATTCCGAAATACGGAATATTCCGAAATACGGACTTTTTTGAGTGAGAGTGAGATAGAGAAACCTTTGTTTTTCGATCACTCAATGTACACAAACTTTGTTTAATACACAAAGTTATTAAAAATATTGTATTAAATGACCTTCAGGCTGTGTGTATAAGGTGTATATGAAACATAAATGAATTGTGTGAATGTACACACACTTTGTTTAATGCACAAAGTTATAAAAAATATTGGCTAAAATTACCTTCAGGCTGTGTGTATAAGGTGTAAATGAATTATAAATGCATTCTGTGCTTAGATTTAGGTCCCATCACCATGATATCTCATTATGGTACGCAATTATTCCGAAATACGGAAAAATCTGATATCCAAAATACGTCTGGTCCCAAGCATTTTGGATAAGGGATACTCAACCTGTATCAGACATTACAGTAGTGACCGGCCTCATCTTCTACATGGGATTCCTACCATCCACATTTATTATCAGACATTACAGTAGTGCTGGCCTCATCTTCTACATGAGATTCCTACCATCCACATTTATAATCAGACATTACATTACTGACCGGCCTCATCTTCTACATGAGATTCCTATCATCCACATTTATTATCAGACATTACAGTACTGACCGGCTGCATCTTCTACATGGGATTCCTACCATCCACATTTATTATCAGACATTACAGTACTGACCGGCATCATCTTCTACATGAGATTCCTATCATTCACATTTATTATCAGACATTCCATTACTGACCAGCCTCATCTTCTACATGAGATTCCTATCTTCCACATTTATAATCAGACATTACAGTAGTGACCGGCCTCATCTTCTACATGGGATTCCTACCATCCACATTTATTATCAGACATTACAATAGTGACCGGCCTCATCTTCTACATGAGATTCCTATCATCCACATTTATTATCAGACATTACAGTAGTGACCGGCCTCATCTTCTACATGAGATTCCTGTCATCCACATTTATTATCAGACATTACAGTAGTGACCGGCCTCATCTTCTACATGAGATTCCTATCATCCACATTTATTATCAGAAATTACAGTACTGACCGGCCTCATCTTCTACATGAGATTCCTATCATCCACATTTATTATCAGACATTACAGTAGTGACCGGCCTCATCTTCTACATGAGATTCCTATCATCCACATTTATTATCAGACATTACATTACTGACCGGTCTCATCTTCTACATGAGATTCCTATCATCCACATTTATTATCAGACATTACAGTACTGACCGGTCTTATCTTCTACATGGGATTCCTATCATCCACATTTATTATCAGACATTACATTACTGACCGGCCTCATCTTCTACACAGGATTCCTACCATCCACATTTATTATCAGACATTACAGTAGTGACCGGCCTCATCTTCTACATGAGATTCCTTTCATCCACATTTATTATCAGACATTACAGTAGTGACCGGCCTCATCTTCTACATGAGATTCCTATCATCCACATTTATTATCAGACATTACAGTAGTGACCGGCCTCATCTTCTACATGAGATTCCTACCATCCACATTTATTATCAGACATTACAGTAGTGACCGGCCTCATCTTCTACATGAGATTCCTTTCATCCACATTTATTATCAGACATTACAGTAGTGACCGGCCTCATCTTCTACATGAGATTCCTATCATCCACATTTATTATCAGACATTACAGTAGTGACCGGCCTCATCTTCTACATGAGATTCCTACCATCCACATTTATTATCAGACATTACAGTAGTGACCGGCCTCATCTTCTACATGAGATTCCTATCATCCACATTTATTATCAGACATTACAGTACTGACCGGTCTCATCTTCTACATGGGATTCCTATCATCCACATTTATTATCAGACATTACATTACTGACCAGCCTCATCTTCTACATAGGATTCCTACCATCCACATTTATTATCAGACATTACAGTAGTGACCGGCCTCATCTTCTATATGAGATTCCTACCATCCACATTTATTATCAGACATTACAGTAGTGACCGGCCTCATCTTATACATGAGATTCCTACCATCCACATTTATTATCAGACATTACATTACTGACCAGCCTCATCTTCTACATAGGATTCCTACCATCCACATTTATTATCAGACATTACAGTAGTGACCGGCCTCATCTTCTATATGAGATTCCTACCATCCACATTTATTATCAGACATTACAGTAGTGACCGGCCTCATCTTCTACATGAGATTCCTTTCATCCACATTTATTATCAGACATTACAGTAGTGACCGGCCTCATCTTCTACATGAGATTCCTATCATCCACATTTATTATCAGACATTACAGTAGTGACCGGCCTCATCTTCTATATGAGATTCCTACCATCCACATTTATTATCAGACATTACAGTAGTGACCGGCCTCATCTTCTACATGAGATTCCTTTCATCCACATTTATTATCAGACATTACAGTAGTGACCGGCCTCATCTTCTACATGAGATTCCTATCATCCACATTTATTATCAGACATTACAGTAGTGACCGGCCTCATCGTCTACATGAGATTCCTACCATCCACATTTATTATCAGACATTACAGTAGTGACCGGCCTCATCTTCTACATGAGATTCCTTTCATCCACATTTATTATCAGACATTACAGTAGTGACCGGCCTCATCTTCTACATGAGATTCCTATCATCCACATTTATTATCAGACATTACAGTAGTGACCGGCCTCATCTTCTACATGAGATTCCTACCATCCACATTTATTATCAGACATTACAGTAGTGACCGGCCTCATCTTCTACATGAGATTCCTATCATCCACATTTATTATCAGACATTACAGTACTGACCGGTCTCATCTTCTACATGGGATTCCTATCATCCACATTTATTATCAGACATTACATTACTGACCAGCCTCATCTTCTACATAGGATTCCTACCATCCACATTTATTATCAGACATTACAGTAGTGACCGGCCTCATCTTCTATATGAGATTCCTACCATCCACATTTATTATCAGACATTACAGTAGTGACCGGCCTCATCTTATACATGAGATTCCTACCATCCACATTTATTATCAGACATTACATTACTGACCAGCCTCATCTTCTACATAGGATTCCTACCATCCACATTTATTATCAGACATTACAGTAGTGACCGGCCTCATCTTCTATATGAGATTCCTACCATCCACATTTATTATCAGACATTACAGTAGTGACCGGCCTCATCTTCTACATGAGATTCCTACCATCCACATTTATTATCAGACATTACAGTAGTGACCGGCCTCATCTTCTACATGAGATTCCTATCATCCACATTTATTATCAGACATTACAGTACTGACCGGTCTCATCTTCTACATGGGATTCCTATCATCCACATTTATTATCAGACATTACATTACTGACCAGCCTCATCTTCTACATAGGATTCCTACCATCCACATTTATTATCAGACATTACAGTAGTGACCGGCCTCATCTTCTATATGAGATTCCTACCATCCACATTTATTATCAGACATTACAGTAGTGACCGGCCTCATCTTATACATGAGATTCCTACCATCCACATTTATTATCAGACATTACAGTAGTGACCGGCCTCATCTTCTACATGAGATTCCTATCATCCACATTTATTATCAGAAATTACAGTACTGACCGGCCTCATCTTCTACATGAGATTCCTATCATCCACATTTATTATCAGACATTACAGTAGTGACCGGCCTCATCTTCTACATGAGATTCCTATCATCCACATTTATTATCAGACATTACATTACTGACCGGTCTCATCTTCTACATGAGATTCCTATCATCCACATTTATTATCAGACATTACAGTACTGACCGGTCTTATCTTCTACATGGGATTCCTATCATCCACATTTATTATCAGACATTACATTACTGACCGGCCTCATCTTCTACACAGGATTCCTACCATCCACATTTATTATCAGACATTACAGTAGTGACCGGCCTCATCTTCTACATGAGATTCCTTTCATCCACATTTATTATCAGACATTACAGTAGTGACCGGTCTCATCTTCTACATGAGATTCCTATCTTCCACATTTATAATCAGACATTACAGTAGTGACCGGCCTCATCTTCTACATGGGATTCCTACCATCCACATTTATTATCAGACATTACAATAGTGACCGGCCTCATCTTCTACATGAGATTCCTATCATCCAGATTTATTATCAGACATTACAGTAGTGACCGGCCTCATCTTCTACATGAGATTCCTATCATCCACATTTATTATCAGACATTACAGTAGTGACCGGCCTCATCTTCTACATGAGATTCCTGTCATCCACATTTATTATCAGACATTACAGTAGTGACCGGCCTCATCTTCTACATGATATTCCTATCATCCACATTAATTATCAGACATTACAGTAGTGACCAGCCTCATCTTCTACATGAGATTCCTATCATCCACATTTATTATCAGACATTACAGTAGTGACCGGCCTCATCTTCTACATGAGATTCCTATCATCCACATTTATTATCAGACATTACAGTAGTGACCGGTCTCATCTTCTACATGAGATTCCTACCATCCACATTTATTATCAGACATTACAGTACTGACCGGCCTCATCTTCTACTTGGGATTCCTACCATCCACATTTATTATCAGACATTACAGTAGTGACCGGCCTCATCTTCTACATGGGATTCCTACCATCCACATTTATTATCAGACATTACAGTACTGACCGGCCTCATCTTCTACATGGGATTCCTACCATCCACATTATTATCAGACATTACAGTAGTGACCGGCCTCATCTTCTACATGAAGGCCCTCATTCCGAGTTGATCGGTCGCAAGGCGAATTTAGCAGAGTTACACACGCTAAGCCGCCGCCTACTGGGAGTGTATCTTAGCATCTTAAAATTGCGACCGATGTATTCGCAATATTGCGATCACAAACTACTTAGCAGTTTTAGAGTAGCTCCACACTTACTCTGCCTGTGCGATCAGTTCAGTGCTTGTCGTTCCTGGTTTGACGTCACAAACACACCCAGCGTTCGGCCAACCACTCCCCCGTTTCTCCGGCCACTCCTGCGTTTTTTCCGGAAACGGTAGCGTTTTCAGCCACACGCCCATAAAACGCCGTGTTTCCGCCCAGTAACACCCATTTCCTGTCAATCACATTACGATCGCCGGAGCGATGAAAAAGCCGTGAGTAAAAATACTTTCTTCATAGCAAAGATACTTGGCGCAGTCGCAGTGCGAATATTGCGCATGCGCACTAAGCGGAATTTCACTGCGATGCGATGAAAAATACCGAGCGAACGACTCGGAATGAGGGCCGAAATTCCTACCATCCACATTTATTATCAGACATTACAGTACTGACCGGCCTCATCTTCTACATGGGATTCCTACCATCCACATGTATTATCAGACATTACAGTAGTGACCGGTCTCATCTTCTACATGAGATTCCTACCATCCACATTTATTACAGGTTGAGTATCCCATATCCAAATATTCCGAAATACGGAATATTCCGAAATACGGACTTTTTTGAGTGAGAGTGAGATAGAGAAACCTTTGTTTTTCGATCACTCAATGTACACAAACTTTGTTTAATACACAAAGTTATTAAAAATATTGTATTAAATGACCTTCAGGCTGTGTGTATAAGGTGTATATGAAACATAAATGAATTGTGTGAATGTACACACACTTTGTTTAATGCACAAAGTTATAAAAAATATTGGCTAAAATTACCTTCAGGCTGTGTGTATAAGGTGTAAATGAATTATAAATGCATTCTGTGCTTAGATTTAGGTCCCATCACCATGATATCTCATTATGGTACGCAATTATTCCGAAATACGGAAAAATCTGATATCCAAAATACGTCTGGTCCCAAGCATTTTGGATAAGGGATACTCAACCTGTATCAGACATTACAGTAGTGACCGGCCTCATCTTCTACATGGGATTCCTACCATCCACATTTATTATCAGACATTACAGTAGTGCTGGCCTCATCTTCTACATGAGATTCCTACCATCCACATTTATAATCAGACATTACATTACTGACCGGCCTCATCTTCTACATGAGATTCCTATCATCCACATTTATTATCAGACATTACAGTACTGACCGGCTGCATCTTCTACATGGGATTCCTACCATCCACATTTATTATCAGACATTACAGTACTGACCGGCATCATCTTCTACATGAGATTCCTATCATTCACATTTATTATCAGACATTCCATTACTGACCAGCCTCATCTTCTACATGAGATTCCTATCTTCCACATTTATAATCAGACATTACAGTAGTGACCGGCCTCATCTTCTACATGGGATTCCTACCATCCACATTTATTATCAGACATTACAATAGTGACCGGCCTCATCTTCTACATGAGATTCCTATCATCCACATTTATTATCAGACATTACAGTAGTGACCGGCCTCATCTTCTACATGAGATTCCTGTCATCCACATTTATTATCAGACATTACAGTAGTGACCGGCCTCATCTTCTACATGAGATTCCTATCATCCACATTTATTATCAGAAATTACAGTACTGACCGGCCTCATCTTCTACATGAGATTCCTATCATCCACATTTATTATCAGACATTACAGTAGTGACCGGCCTCATCTTCTACATGAGATTCCTATCATCCACATTTATTATCAGACATTACATTACTGACCGGTCTCATCTTCTACATGAGATTCCTATCATCCACATTTATTATCAGACATTACAGTACTGACCGGTCTTATCTTCTACATGGGATTCCTATCATCCACATTTATTATCAGACATTACATTACTGACCGGCCTCATCTTCTACACAGGATTCCTACCATCCACATTTATTATCAGACATTACAGTAGTGACCGGCCTCATCTTCTACATGAGATTCCTTTCATCCACATTTATTATCAGACATTACAGTAGTGACCGGCCTCATCTTCTACATGAGATTCCTATCATCCACATTTATTATCAGACATTACAGTAGTGACCGGCCTCATCTTCTACATGAGATTCCTACCATCCACATTTATTATCAGACATTACAGTAGTGACCGGCCTCATCTTCTACATGAGATTCCTTTCATCCACATTTATTATCAGACATTACAGTAGTGACCGGCCTCATCTTCTACATGAGATTCCTATCATCCACATTTATTATCAGACATTACAGTAGTGACCGGCCTCATCTTCTACATGAGATTCCTACCATCCACATTTATTATCAGACATTACAGTAGTGACCGGCCTCATCTTCTACATGAGATTCCTATCATCCACATTTATTATCAGACATTACAGTACTGACCGGTCTCATCTTCTACATGGGATTCCTATCATCCACATTTATTATCAGACATTACATTACTGACCAGCCTCATCTTCTACATAGGATTCCTACCATCCACATTTATTATCAGACATTACAGTAGTGACCGGCCTCATCTTCTATATGAGATTCCTACCATCCACATTTATTATCAGACATTACAGTAGTGACCGGCCTCATCTTATACATGAGATTCCTACCATCCACATTTATTATCAGACATTACATTACTGACCAGCCTCATCTTCTACATAGGATTCCTACCATCCACATTTATTATCAGACATTACAGTAGTGACCGGCCTCATCTTCTATATGAGATTCCTACCATCCACATTTATTATCAGACATTACAGTAGTGACCGGCCTCATCTTCTACATGAGATTCCTTTCATCCACATTTATTATCAGACATTACAGTAGTGACCGGCCTCATCTTCTACATGAGATTCCTATCATCCACATTTATTATCAGACATTACAGTAGTGACCGGCCTCATCTTCTATATGAGATTCCTACCATCCACATTTATTATCAGACATTACAGTAGTGACCGGCCTCATCTTCTACATGAGATTCCTTTCATCCACATTTATTATCAGACATTACAGTAGTGACCGGCCTCATCTTCTACATGAGATTCCTATCATCCACATTTATTATCAGACATTACAGTAGTGACCGGCCTCATCTTCTACATGAGATTCCTACCATCCACATTTATTATCAGACATTACAGTAGTGACCGGCCTCATCTTCTACATGAGATTCCTTTCATCCACATTTATTATCAGACATTACAGTAGTGACCGGCCTCATCTTCTACATGAGATTCCTATCATCCACATTTATTATCAGACATTACAGTAGTGACCGGCCTCATCTTCTACATGAGATTCCTACCATCCACATTTATTATCAGACATTACAGTAGTGACCGGCCTCATCTTCTACATGAGATTCCTATCATCCACATTTATTATCAGACATTACAGTACTGACCGGTCTCATCTTCTACATGGGATTCCTATCATCCACATTTATTATCAGACATTACATTACTGACCAGCCTCATCTTCTACATAGGATTCCTACCATCCACATTTATTATCAGACATTACAGTAGTGACCGGCCTCATCTTCTATATGAGATTCCTACCATCCACATTTATTATCAGACATTACAGTAGTGACCGGCCTCATCTTATACATGAGATTCCTACCATCCACATTTATTATCAGACATTACATTACTGACCAGCCTCATCTTCTACATAGGATTCCTACCATCCACATTTATTATCAGACATTACAGTAGTGACCGGCCTCATCTTCTATATGAGATTCCTACCATCCACATTTATTATCAGACATTACAGTAGTGACCGGCCTCATCTTCTACATGAGATTCCTACCATCCACATTTATTATCAGACATTACAGTAGTGACCGGCCTCATCTTCTACATGAGATTCCTATCATCCACATTTATTATCAGAAATTACAGTACTGACCGGCCTCATCTTCTACATGAGATTCCTATCATCCACATTTATTATCAGACATTACAGTAGTGACCGGCCTCATCTTCTACATGAGATTCCTATCATCCACATTTATTATCAGACATTACATTACTGACCGGTCTCATCTTCTACATGAGATTCCTATCATCCACATTTATTATCAGACATTACAGTACTAACCGGTCTTATCTTCTACATGGGATTCCTATCATCCACATTTATTATCAGACATTACATTACTGACCGGCCTCATCTTCTACACAGGATTCCTACCATCCACATTTATTATCAGACATTACAGTAGTGACCGGCCTCATCTTCTACATGAGATTCCTTTCATCCACATTTATTATCAGACATTACAGTAGTGACCGGCCTCATCTTCTACATGAGATTCCTATCATCCACATTTATTATCAGACATTACAGTAGTGACCGGCCTCATCTTCTACATGAGATTCCTTTCATCCACATTTATTATCAGACATTACAGTAGTGACCGGCCTCATCTTCTACATGAGATTCCTATCATCCACATTTATTATCAGACATTACAGTAGTGACCGGCCTCATCTTCTACATGAGATTCCTACCATCCACATTTATTATCAGACATTACAGTAGTGACCGGCCTCATCTTCTACATGAGATTCCTATCATCCACATTTATTATCAGACATTACAGTACTGACCGGTCTCATCTTCTACATGGGATTCCTATCATCCACATTTATTATCAGACATTACATTACTGACCAGCCTCATCTTCTACATAGGATTCCTACCATCCACATTTATTATCAGACATTACAGTAGTGACCGGCCTCATCTTCTATATGAGATTCCTACCATCCACATTTATTATCAGACATTACAGTAGTGACCGGCCTCATCTTATACATGAGATTCCTACCATCCACATTTATTATCAGACATTACATTACTGACCAGCCTCATCTTCTACATAGGATTCCTACCATCCACATTTATTATCAGACATTACAGTAGTGACCGGCCTCATCTTCTATATGAGATTCCTACCATCCACATTTATTATCAGACATTACAGTAGTGACCGGCCTCATCTTATACATGAGATTCCTACCATCCACATTTATTATCAGACATTAGAGTAGTGACCGGCCTCATCTTCTACATGGGATTCCTACCATCCACATTTATTATCAGACATTACCGTAGTGACCGGCCTCATCTTATACATGAGATTCCTACCATCCACATTTATTCTCAGACATTACAGTACTGACCGGCCTCATCTTCTACATGAGATTCCTACCATCCACATTTATTATCAGACATCACAGTAGTGACCGGCCTCATCTTCTACGTGAGATTCCTACCATCCACATTTATTATCAGACATTACAGTAGTGACCGGCCTCATCTCCTACATGAGATTCCTATCATCCACATTTATTATCAGACATTACATTACTGACCGGCCTCATATTCTACATGGGATTCCTACCATCCACATTTATTATCAGACATTACAGTAGTGACTGGCCTCATCTTCTACATGGGATTCCTACCATCCACATTTATTATCAGACATTACAGTACTGACCGGCCTCATCTTCTACATGAGATTCCTGCCATCCACATTTATTATCAGACATTACAGTAGTGACCGGTCTCATCTTCTACATGGGATTCCTACCATCCACATTTATTATCAGACATTACAGTAGTGACCAGCCTCATCTTCTACATGGGATTCCTACCATCCACAGTTATTATCAGACATTACAGTAGTGACCAGCCTCATCTTCTATATGAGATTTCAATTCCCCACATTTATTATCAGACATTACAGTACTGACCGGTCTCATCTTCTACATGGGATTCCTATCATCCACATTTATTATCAGACATTACAGTAGTGACCAGCCTCATCTTCTATATGAGATTTCAATTCCCCACATTTATTATCAGACATTAAAGTACTGACCGGTCTCATCTTCTACATGGGATTCCTATCATCCACATTTATTCTCAGATATTACAGTAGTGACCGGCCTCATCTTCTACATGGGATTCCTATCATCCACATTTATTATCAGACATTACAGTAGTGACCGGCCTCATCTTCTACATGGGATTCCTATCATCCACATTTATTATCAGATATTACAGTAGTGACCGGCCTCATCTTCTACATGGGATTCCTATCATCCACATTTATTATCAGACATTACAGTAGTGACCGGTCTCATCTTCTACATGGGATTCCTATCATCCACATTTATTATCAGACATTACAGTACTGACCGGTCTCATCTTCTACATGAGATTCCTACCATCCACATTTATTATCAGACATTACAGTAGTGACCGGCCTCATCTTATACATGAAATTCCTACCATCCACATTTATTATCAGACATTACAGTAGTGACCGGCCTCATCTTCTACATGGGATTCCTACCATCCACATTTATTATCAGACATTACAGTACTGACCGGCCTCATCTTCTACATGATATTCCTGCCATCCACATTTATTATCAGACATTACAGTAGTGACCGGTCTCATCTTCTACATGGGATTCCTACCATCCACATTTATTATCAGATATTACAGTAGTGACCGGTCTCATCTTCTATATGAGATTTCAATTCCCCACATTTATTATCAGACATTACAGTACTGACCGGTCTCATCTTCTACATGGGATTCCTATCATCCACATTTATTATCAGATATTACAGTAGTGACCGGCCTCATCTTCTACATGGGATTCCTATCATCCACATTTATTATCAGACATTACAGTAGTGACCGGCCTCATCTTCTACATGGGATTCCTATCATCCACATTTATTATCAGATATTACAGTAGTGACCGGCCTCATCTTCTACATGGGATTCCTATCATCCACATTTATTATCAGACATTACAGTAGTGACCGGTCTCATCTTCTACATGGGATTCCTATCATCCACATTTATTATCAGACATTACAGTACTGACCGGTCTCATCTTCTACATGGGATTCCTATCATCCACATTTATTATCAGACATTACAGTACTGACCGGTCTCATCTTCTACATGAGATTCCTACCATCCACATTTATTATCAGACATTACAGTAGTGACCGGCCTCATCTTATACATGAAATTCCTACCATCCACATTTATTATCAGACATTACAGTAGTGACCGGCCTCATCTTCTACATGGGATTCCTACCATCCACATTTATTATCAGACATTACAGTAGTGACCGGCCTCATCTTATACATGAGATTCCTACCATCCACATTTATTCTCAGACATTACAGTACTGACCGGCCTCATCTTCTACATGAGATTCCTACCATCCACATTTATTATCAGACATTACAGTAGTGACCGGCCTCATCTTATACATGAGATTCCTACCATCCACATTTATTATCAGACATAACAGTACTGACCGGC
This sequence comes from Pseudophryne corroboree, assembly GCF_028390025.1. Classification (NCBI taxonomy): domain Eukaryota; kingdom Metazoa; phylum Chordata; class Amphibia; order Anura; family Myobatrachidae; genus Pseudophryne; species Pseudophryne corroboree. The sequence goes on along the minus strand of NC_086449.1, from coordinate 833,051,448 downwards.
CTCATCTTCTACATGAGATTCCTATCATCCACATTTATTATCAGACATTACATTACTGACCGGCCTCATCTTCTACATGGGATTCCTACCATCCACAATTATTATCAGACATTATAGTAGTGACCGGCCTCATCTTATACATGAGATTCCTACCATCCACATTTATTATCAGACATTACAGTAGTGACCGGCCTCATCTTCTACATGGGATTCCTATCATCCACATTTATTATCAGACATTACAGTAGTGACCGGCCTCATCTTCTACATGGGATTCCTATCATCCACATTTATTATCAGACATTACAGTAGTGCTGGCCTCATCTTCTACATGAGCTTCCTATCATCCACATTTATTATCAGACATTACCGTAGTGACCGGTCTCATCTTCTACATGAGCTTCCTATCATCCACATTTATTCTCAGACATTACATTACTGACCGGCCTCATCTTCTACATGGGATTCCTATCATCCACATTTATTATCAGACATTACCGTAGTGACCGGTCTCATCTTCTACATGAGCTTCCTATCATCCACATTTATTATCAGACATTACCGTAGTGACCGGTCTCATCTTCTACATGAGCTTCCTATCATCCACATTTATTATCAGACATTACCGTAGTGACCGGTCTCATCTTCTACATGAGCTTCCTATCATCCACATTTATTCTCAGACATTACATTACTGACCGGCCTCATCTTCTACATGGGATTCCTATCATCCACATTTATTATCAGACATTACCGTAGTGGCCGGTCTCATCTTCTACATGAGCTTCCTATCATCCACATTTATTATCAGACATTACCGTAGTGACCGGTCTCATCTTCTACATGAGCTTCCTATCATCCACATTTATTATCAGACATTACAGTAGTGACCAGCCTCATCTTCTGCATGAGACTTCTACCATCCACATTTATTATCAGACATTACAGTACTGACCGGCCTCATCTTCTACATGAGATTCCTCTCATCCACATTTATTATCAGACATTACAGTACTGACCGGCCTCATCTTCTACATGAGATTCCTACCATCCACATTTATTATCAGACATTACAGTACTAACCGGCCTCATCTTCTACATGGGATTCCTACCATCCACATTTATTATCAGACATTACAGTAGTGACCGGCCTCATCTTCTACATGGGATTCCTACCATCCACATTTATTATCAGACATTACAGTACTAACCGGCCTCATCTTCTACATGGGATTCCTACCATCCATATTTATTATCATACATTACAGTACTGACCGGCCTCATCTTCTACATGGGATTCCTACCATCCACATTTATTATCAGACATTACAGCACTGACCGGCCTCATCTTCTACATGGGATTCCTACCATCCACATTTATTATCAGACATTACAGTACTGACCGGCCTCATCTTCTACATGGGATTCCTACCATCCACATTTATTATCAGACATTACAGTACTGACCGGCCTCATCTTCTACATGGGATTCCTACCATCCACATTTATTATCAGACATTACAGTACTGACCGGCCTCATCTTCTACATGGGATTCCTACCATCCACATTTATTATCAGACATTACAGCACTGACCGGCCTCATCTTCTACATGGGATTCCTATCATCCCCATTTATTATCAGACATTACAGTACTGACCGGCCTCATCTTCTACATGGGATTCCTATCATCCAAATTTATTATCAGACATTACATTAATGACCGGCCTCATCTTCTACATGGGATTCCTACCATCCACATATATTATCAGACATTACTGTAGTGACCGGTCTCATCTTCTACATGGGATTGCTATCATCCACATTTATTATCAGATATTACAGTACTGACCGGCCTCATCTTCTACATGGGATTCCTACCATCCACATTTATTATCAGACATTACAGTAGTGACCGGCCTCATCTTCTACATGGGATTCCTACCATCCACATTTATTATCAGACATTACAGTAGTGACCGGCCTCATCTTCTACATGGGATTCCTACCATCCACATTTATTATCAGACATTACAGTACTGACCGGCCTCATCTTCTACATGAGATTCCTACCATCCACATTTATTATCAGACATTACAGTAGTGACCGGCCTCATCTTCTACATGGGATTCCTACCATCCACATTTATTATCAGACATTACAGTACTGACCGGCTTCATCTTCTACATGGGATTCCTACCATCCACATTTATTATCAGACATTACAGTAGTGACCGGCCTCATCTTCTACATGAGATTCCTATCATCCACATTTATTTTCAGACATTACAGTAGTGACCAGCCTCATCTTCTACATGAGATTCCTATCATCCACATTTATTATCAGACATTACAGTACTGACCGGCCTCATCTTCTACATGGGATTCCTACCATCCACATTTATTATCAGACATTACAGTAGTGACCGGCCTCATCTTCTACATGGGATTCCTATCATCCACATTTATTATCAGACATTACAGTAGTGACCGACCTCATCAGTGTCTTTGTTTAATTCAGCGCTGCCCGTGAGCCAATCAGCCTTGGCCTTGGCTGCCGGACCGCGAGCTTTGATTGGCTCACAGATCGGCGCTGAATTGAACTGAGCCACCCGCATCCGCCGGACACTGAGGGGAAGGCGAGGCGCAGGCTGCGCTGTCCTCCCCTCACACACACACACACACACACACACACACTCAAGACAGCAGCGGCAGCAGCAGCGGTGAGCAGCAGGGGGGGGGGGGCTTCATGTATACCTGGCACTGGGGGCATGTATACCTGGCACTGGGGCATATCTGGCAATGGGGGTATATCTGGGAAAAGGGGGGGACATGTGTATCTGGCACTGGGAGCAGATGTGGCACTGCGGGGATATGTGTATCTGGCACTGGGGGCATATGTGGCACTGCGGGAATATGTGTATCTGGCACTGGAGGGGCATGTATACCTGGCACTGGGGGCATATCTGGCACTGTGGGATATCTGGCACTGGGGGCATATCTGGCAATGGGGGGACATGTGTATCAGGCACTGGGGGCATATCTGACACTGAGGGCATATCTGGCACTGGGGGGACATGTGTATCTTGCACTGGGGGCATATCTGTCATTGTGGGGACATGTGTATCTGGCACTGGGGTCATATCTGGCACTGGGGGGACATGTGTATCTGGCACTGGGGGCATTTCTGTATCTGGCACTGGGGGCATATCTGGCACTGTGGGTGCATTTCTGTATCTGGCACTGTGGGGCAATGTATATCTGGCACTGTGGGGCAATGTGTATCTGGCACTGTGAGGCAATGTGTATCTGGCACTCTGGGGGCATTTGTGTATCTGGCACATGGGGCAATGTATATCTGGCACTATGGGGCAACGTGTATCTGGCACTTTTGGGGTCATATGTGTATCTGCCGCTACCCCCATATGTGTACCACGCCCCCATTTTCATTGGCCACACCCCATGTGGCATTTGGCCACACCCATTTTGCACACAGGTCCCAAAACACATTTGTTCTACTTGCACCACTGCCTACATGGGATTCCTATCATCCACATTTTTTTTTTTTAAATTGCGTACTGTTTATTGACATTTTTAAATGAACATCCCAATAAAACAAAAACAAAAATAATAATGATAGCAAACAGTAATGGCAGGTATAATAAAGTATGCAGTAAGCAAGCAAAAGTACGGTCAGACAATAGACACACAATATAGGTACTGTACACATCTAATAGATCAGGATATACAATACACCCCACAGTATAACAATAAGCAGTAGGAACCCACAGGCGCCATGTGAGCTCACACATCAAGGATAAAGTAAAAAAGACACATGAGGCATAGAAAAATACAGAAGTATTGGCACTGCAGACCATAAATAAAACACTCGCATAACTATACAGATTAAAATGAAAAATAATTTAAATCCTAAAATATCTGCCACAAAACCCTGCAACACAAACACCCTGCAATATATAACACACAAACACCCTGCAATATATAACGAAAACTAAACCTCCCAAAACGAACCACCTCAGAGCCCCCCACCCTGTATAGCCTAACCCCAACCTAGGTATACCTGGATCCCCCCCCCCCCCATTAAACTATTTAAACTGTACCCAAAGCAACCCTCCCCATAACCTCACACCCTGTATAACCTACCCCCAACCTAGGTATACTTGGATCCCGAAACAAGTAACCCCTACCCCCACTAAATACACTCTATCTAAACACCTCCCCCCTCAATGAAGAAAAATTAAAAGAAATAACTGACAGGGGCAAAATACTAATAGCTCCAACTAGGATAGGTTCAACTCTCTCAGAATAAAGGGCATAAAGTATCTCCCCACATACAGTAGTACTCGACAGCAGCCTGACATATAAACAGTCTACCAGATATTAGAATAATATGTTGAATCAATGTGTACTGAAGAACCCAAAGCAAGAGTAAACAGAACTCTGCTTATTGCTTCAGCAAAGAATAACTATCATACCGTAGGCCTTAACGAGAATGTAAAGAAATCGGGTATACAGTATGTAGACCCTTCTAATCTAGGAAAATAGTACCACTGCATATTAAAGGAAAAAAAAACAAAACAGAATACATGTACATATATACCACAGCAACCAGAAAAAAAGGGGGTATCCAGAGATGGATGAGGCATCTCCAATACTAAGGTGGTGTATCAATAGTCATTAGTCTGGCCAAAGTTCAGCTCCCCGACAGAGCAAAAATATAAAACCAGGTCCATCCCAGGGTGATCGTGAATAAACATTAAAGCATCCGGCAAATATAGATGGTAAGTCCCGGGGTCGTAAGATCTTCAACAGAGGCATAGTAGGAACCAATGAGGGACCATCAGCATCAGAACAACATCCAGGTATGACGAACCACGAAATCTCTGATTTGGCCAGAACCACCAGAAGACTCAAGTCCACAGTATAATCAGCCTCAGGGGCAATGGGAATTGTAGTATTATAATTTAGAGACCGATCATCAGCATTTCCTCCGATACATTGCTCAGATAGACAAGAAGGAGAGGGGGTAACCACATATATGGCAGCAAACTTGTTCAGGAGCCGTTGTGTAGTGGCACGAATAGCCTGGAGTATTCTCTGTAAGGAGATATCTATGGTTCCAATATAAGATCCGCAGCAGGAGATCAGCCCAGTATGTAAAGCAGACCAGTCTCCGTACTATGGGCGAGACCGGTATGCCGCTTAGAGATATTAGGAATATAGTACAGACCGTTTTAAAGTGTGTCCACTGAAAAGTCTCTGCAGGCTGTGTCCAAGATGGCCATCGGAAAGTAATAAGGGAATACGTCACCTGGAGTTTTCTGCTTTCCCCGGGCTGTGCAGACGTTAGTGCGGGGAAATTATGGTCAGATAGAGCAGGAGAATGTATACAGCACACCCCCGGATGGGGCTCCCAGTCAGTCCGCAGCCTCAAAAGCTCACAAGTGTCCGCAATCTAGGGTTTGGAGCTCGGCCGTCGGGTACTGTGAGAAATTTAATCCGCGGCTTAGTAGGTGGTGTAGACCATAGCCTGCAGAAAGGGATTTCTCCCACCCCCGACTTCGCAGCACCAACCAAGCTGATCCGGAGAGTGCCCGCAGGATAGATAAACACCGTCTGATGTGGTATAGGTTGCGTGTGGGGGAAATAACCTTATACTATACAGGATATTGCAGGAGCTCAGGATATATGTGTCTTGCTGGTTTCCTGGCTAGACCATGCCCCCACCATCCACATTTATTATCAGACATTACAGTACTGACCGGCCTCATCTTCTACATGAGATTCCTATCATCCACATTTATTATCAGACATTACAGTACTGACCGGCCTCATCTTCTACATGAGATTCCTACCATCCACATTTATTATCAGACATTACAGTAGTGACCGGCCTCATCTTCTACATGGGATTCCTATCATCCACATTTATTATCAGACATTACAGTAGTGACCGACCTCATCTTCTACATGGGATTCCTACCATCCACATTTATTATCAGACATTAGAGTAGTGACCGGCCTCATCTTCTACATGGGATTCCTATTATCCACATTTATTATCAGACATTACAGTAGTGACCGGCCTCATCTTCTACATGGGATTCCTACTATCCACATTTTTAAAAAAAATTGCGTACTGTTTATTGAAAGTTTTAAATGAACATCCCAATAAAACAAAAACAGAAATAATAATGATAACAAACAGTAATGGCAGGTATAATAAAGTATGCAGTATGCAATCAAAAGTACGGTCAGACAATAGACACAGAATATAGGTACAGTACACATCTAATAGATCAGGATATACAATACACCCCACAGTATATCAATAATCAGTAAGAACCCACAGGCGCCATGTGAGCTCACACATCAAGGATAAAGTAAAAAAGTAACATGGGGCATAGAAAAATACAGAAGTATTGGCACTGCAAACCATAAATAAAACACTTGCATAACTATACAGATTAAAATGAAAAATAATTAAAATCCTAAAACATCTGCAATACATAGAGACAAAACACAAAACCCTGCAATATATAACGAAAACTAAACCTCCCAAAACGAACCACCTCAGAGCCCCCCACCCTGTATAGCCGAACCCCAACCTATCTATACCTGGATCCCCCCCCCCCCATTAAACTATTTAAACTGTACCCAAAGCAACCCTCCCCATAACCCCGCACCCTGTATAACCTACCCCCAACCTAGGTATACTTGGATCCCGAAACAAGTAACCCCTACCCCCACTAAATACACTATCTATCTAAACACCTCCCCCTTCAATGACGGAAATTAAAAGAAATAACTGACAGGGGCAAAATACTAATAGCTCCAACTAGGATAGGTTCAACTCTCTCAGAATAAAGGGCATAAAGTATCTCCCCACATACAGTAGTACTCGACAGCAGCCTGACATACAAACAGTCTACCAGATATTAGAATAATATGTTGAATCAATGTGTACTGAAGAACCCAAAGCAAGAGTAAACAGAACTCTGCTTATTGCTTCAGCAAAGAATAACTATCATACCGTAGGCCTTAACGAGAATGTAAAGAAATCGGGTATACAGTATGTAGACCCTTCTAATCTAGGAAAATAGTACCACTGCATATTAAAGGAAAAAAAACAAAACAGAATACATGTACATATATACCACAGCAACCAGAAAAAAAGGGGGTATCCAGAGATGGATGAGGCATCTCCAATACTAAGGTGGTGTATCAATAGTCATTAGTCTGGCCAAAGTTCAGCTCCCCGACAGAGCAAAAATATAAAACCAGGTCCATCCCAGGGTGATCGTGAATAAACATTAAAGCATCCGGCAAATATAGATGGTAAGTCCCGGGGTCGTAAGATCTTCAACAGAGGCATAGTAGGAACCAATGAGGGACCATCAGCATCAGAACAACATCCAGGTATGACGAACCACGAAATCTCTGATTTGGCCAGAACCACCAGAAGACTCAAGTCCACAGTAAAATCAGCCTCAGGGGCAATGGGAATTGTAGTATTATAATTTAGAGACCGATCATCAGCATTTCCTCCGATACATTGCTCAGATAGACAAGAAGGAGAGAGGGTAACCACATATATGGCAGCAAACTTGTTCAGGAGCCGTTGTGTAGTGGCACGAATAGCCTGGAGTATTCTCTGTAAGGAGATATCTATGGTTCCAATATAAGATCCGCAGCAGGAGATCAGCCCAGTATGTAAAGCAGACCAGTCTCCGTACTATGGGCGAGACCGGTATGCCGCTTAGAGATATTAGGAATATAGTACAGACCGTTTTAAAGTGTCTCCACTGAAAAGTCTCTGCAGGCTGTGTCCAAGATGGCCATTGGAAAGTAATAAGGGAATACGTCACCTGGAGTTTTCTGCTTTCCCCGGGCTGTGCAGACTTTAGTGCGGGGAAATTATGGTCAGATAGAGCAGGAGAATGTATACAGCACACCCCCGGATGGGGCTCCCAGTCAGTCCGCAGCCTCAAAAGCTCACAAGTGTCCGCAATCTAGGGTTTGGAGCTCGGCCGTCGGGTACTGTGAGAAATTTAATCCGCGGCTTAGTAGGTGGTGTAGACCATAGCCTGCAGAAAGGGATTTCTCCCACCCCCGACTTCGCAGCACCAACCAAGCTGATCCGGAGAGTGCCCGCAGGATAGATAAACACCGTCTGATGTGGTATAGGTTGCGTGTGGGGGAAATTACCTTATACTATACAGGATATTGCAGGAGCTCAGGATATATGTGTCTTGCTGGTTTCCTGGCTAGACCATGCCCCCACCATCCACATTTATTATCAGACATTACAGTACTGACCGGCCTCATCTTCTACATGGTATTCCTACCATCCACATTTAATATGAGACATTACAGCAGTGACCGGCCTCATCTTCTACATGAATTCCAACCATCCACATTTATTATCAGACATTACAGTAGTGACCGGTCTCATCTTCTACATGGGATTCTTACTATCCACATTTATTATCAGACATTACAGTACTGACTGGCCTCATCTTCTACATGGGATTCCTACCATCCACATTTATTATCAGACATTACAGTAGTGACCGGCCTCATCTTCTACATGAGATTCCTACCATCCACATTTATTATGAGACATTACAGTAGTGACCGGCCTCATCTTCTACATGAGATTCCTATCATCCACATTTATTATCAGACATTACAGTAGTGACCGGCCTCATCTTCTACATGAGATTCCTATCATCCACATTTATTATCAGACATTACAGTAATGACCGGCCTCATCTTCTACATGAGATTCCTACCATCCACATTTATTATGAGACATTACAGTAGTGACCGGCCTCATCTTCTACATGAGATTCCTATCATCCACATTTATTATCAGACATTACAGTAGTGACCGGCCTCATCTTCTACATGAGATTCCTACCATCCACATTTATTATCAGACATTACAGTAGTGACCGGCCTCATCTTCTACATGAGATTCCTACCATCCACATTTATTATGAGACATTACAGTAGTGTCCGGCCTCATCTTCTACATGAGATTCCTATCATTCACATTTATTATCAGACATTACAGTAGTGACCGGCCTCATCTTCTACATGGGATTCCTACCATCCACATTTATTATCAGACATTACAGTACTGACCGGCCTCATCTTCTACATGGGATTCCTACCATCCACATTTATTATCAGACATTACAGTACTGACCGGTCTCATCTTCTACATGGGATTCCTACCATCCACATTTATTATCAGACATTACAGTAGTGACCGGCCTCATCTTCTACATGAGATTCCTACCATCCACATTTATTATCAGACATTACAGTAGTGACCGGCCTCATCTTCTACATGAGATTCCTACCATCCACATTTATTATCAAACATTACAGTAGTAACCGGCCTCATCTTCTACATGAGATTCCTACCGTCCACATTTATTATCAGACATTACAGTAGTGACCGGCCTCATCTTCTACATAGGATTCCTATCATCCACATTTATTATCAGACATTACAGTACTGACCGGCCTCATCTTCTGCATGTTATTCCTACCATCCACATTTATTATCAGACATTACAGTAGTGACCGGCCTCATCTTCTACATGGGATTCCTACCATACACATTTATTATTATCAGACATTACAGTACTGACCGGCCTCATCTTCTACATGAGATTCCTACCATCCACATTTATTATCAGACATTACATTACTGACTGGCCTCATCTTCTACATGGGATTCCTACCATCCACATTTATTATCAGACATTACAGTACTGACCGGCCTCATCTTCTACATGAGATACCTGCCATCCACATTTATTATCAGACATTACAGTAGTGACCGGCCTCATCTTCTACATGGGATTCCTACCAGACAAATTTATTATCAGACATTACAGTACTGACCGGCCTCATCTTCTACATGGTATTCCTACCATCCACATTTAATATGAGACATTACAGCAGTGACCGGCCTCATCTTCTACATGAATTCCAACCATCCACATTTATTATCAGACATTACAGTAGTGACCGGTCTCATCTTCTACATGGGATTCTTACTATCCACATTTATTATCAGACATTACAGTACTGACTGGCCTCATCTTCTACATGGGATTCCTACCATCCACATTTATTATCAGACATTACAGTAGTGACCGGCCTCATCTTCTACATGAGATTCCTACCATCCACATTTATTATGAGACATTACAGTAGTGACCGGCCTCATCTTCTACATGAGATTCCTATCATCCACATTTATTATCAGACATTACAGTAGTGACCGGCCTCATCTTCTACATGAGATTCCTATCATCCACATTTATTATCAGACATTACAGTAATGACCGGCCTCATCTTCTACATGAGATTCCTACCATCCACATTTATTATGAGACATTACAGTATTGACCGGCCTCATCTTCTACATGAGATTCCTATCATCCACATTTATTATCAGACATTACAGTAGTGACCGGCCTCATCTTCTACATGAGATTCCTACCATCCACATTTATTATCAGACATTACAGTAGTGACCGGCCTCATCTTCTACATGAGATTCCTACCATCCACATTTATTATGAGACATTACAGTAGTGTCCGGCCTCATCTTCTACATGAGATTCCTATCATTCACATTTATTATCAGACATTACAGTAGTGACCGGCCTCATCTTCTACATGGGATTCCTACCATCCACATTTATTATCAGACATTACAGTACTGACCGGCCTCATCTTCTACATGGGATTCCTACCATCCACATTTATTATCAGACATTACAGTACTGACCGGTCTCATCTTCTACATGGGATTCCTACCATCCACATTTATTATCAGACATTACAGTAGTGACCGGCCTCATCTTCTACATGAGATTCCTACCATCCACATTTATTATCAGACATTACAGTAGTGACCGGCCTCATCTTCTACATGAGATTCCTACCATCCACATTTATTATCAAACATTACAGTAGTAACCGGCCTCATCTTCTACATGAGATTCCTACCGTCCACATTTATTATCAGACATTACAGTAGTGACCGGCCTCATCTTCTACATAGGATTCCTATCATCCACATTTATTATCAGACATTACAGTACTGACCGGCCTCATCTTCTGCATGTTATTCCTACCATCCACATTTATTATCAGACATTACAGTAGTGACCGGCCTCATCATCTACATGGGATTCCTACCATACACATTTATTATTATCAGACATTACAGTACTGACCGGCCTCATCTTCTACATGAGATTCCTACCATCCACATTTATTATCAGACATTACATTACTGACTGGCCTCATCTTCTACATGGGATTCCTACCATCCACATTTATTATCAGACATTACAGTACTGACCGGCCTCATCTTCTACATGAGATACCTGCCATCCACATTTATTATCAGACATTACAGTAGTGACCGGCCTCATCTTCTACATGGGATTCCTACCAGACAAATTTATTATCAGACATTACAGTACTGACCGGCCTCATCTTCTACATGGTATTCCTACCATCCACATTTAATATGAGACATTACAGCAGTGACCGGCCTCATCTTCTACATGAATTCCAACCATCCACATTTATTATCAGACATTACAGTAGTGACCGGTCTCATCTTCTACATGGGATTCTTACTATCCACATTTATTATCAGACATTACAGTACTGACTGGCCTCATCTTCTACATGGGATTCCTATCATCCACATTTATTATCAGACATTACAGTAGTGACCGGCCTCATCTTCTACATGAGATTCCTACCATCCACATTTATTATGAGACATTACAGTAGTGACCGGTCTCATCTTCTACATGAGATTCCTATCATCCACATTTATTATCAGACATTACAGTAGTGACCGGCCTCATCTTCTACATGAGATTCCTACCATCCACATTTATTATCAGACATTACAGTAGTGACCGGCCTCATCTTCTACATGAGATTCCTACCATCCACATTTATTATGAGACATTACAGTAGTGTCCGGCCTCATCTTCTACATGAGATTCCTATCATTCACATTTATTATCAGACATTACAGTAGTGACCGGCCTCATCTTCTACATGGGATTCCTACCATCCACATTTATTATCAGACATTACAGTACTGACCGGCCTCATCTTCTACATGGGATTCCTACCATCCACATTTATTATCAGACATTACAGTACTGACCGGTCTCATCTTCTACATGGGATTCCTACCATCCACATTTATTATCAGACATTACAGTAGTGACCGGCCTCATCTTCTACATGAGATTCCTACCATCCACATTTATTATCAGACATTACAGTAGTGACCGGCCTCATCTTCTACATGAGATTCCTATCATCCACATTTATTATCAGACATTACAGTACTGACCGGCCTCATCTTCTACATGAGATTCCTATCATCCACATTTATTATCAGACATTACAGTACTGACTGGCCTCATCTTCTACATGGGATTCCTACCATCCACATTTATTATCAGACATTACAGTAGTGACCGACCTCATCTTCTACATGGGATTCCTACCATCCACATTTATTATCAGACATTACAGTAGTGACCGGCCTCATCTTCTACATGGGATTCCTATCATCCACATTTATTATCAGACATTACAGTAGTGACCGACCTCATCTTCTACATGGGATTCCTACCATCCACATTTATTATCAGACATTAGAGTAGTGACCGGCCTCATCTTCTACATGGGATTCCTATTATCCACATTTATTATCAGACATTACAGTAGTGACCGGCCTCATCTTCTACATGGGATTCCTACTATCCACATTTTTAAAAAAAATTGCGTACTGTTTATTGAAAGTTTTAAATGAACATCCCAATAAAACAAAAACAGAAATAATAATGATAACAAACAGTAATGGCAGGTATAATAAAGTATGCAGTATGCAATCAAAAGTACGGTCAGACAATAGACACAGAATATAGGTACAGTACACATCTAATAGATCAGGATATACAATACACCCCACAGTATATCAATAATCAGTAAGAACCCACAGGCGCCATGTGAGCTCACACATCAAGGATAAAGTAAAAAAGTAACATGGGGCATAGAAAAATACAGAAGTATTGGCACTGCAAACCATAAATAAAACACTTGCATAACTATACAGATTAAAATGAAAAATAATTAAAATCCTAAAACATCTGCAATACATAGAGACAAAACACAAAACTCTGCAATATATAACGAAAACTAAACCTCCCAAAACGAACCACCTCAGAGCCCCCCACCCTGTATAGCCGAACCCCAACCTATCTATACCTGGATCCCCCCCCCCCCATTAAACTATTTAAACTGTACCCAAAGCAACCCTCCCCATAACCCCGCACCCTGTATAACCTACCCCCAACCTAGGTATACTTGGATCCCGAAACAAGTAACCCCTACCCCCACTAAATACACTATCTATCTAAACACCTCCCCCTTCAATGACGGAAATTAAAAGAAATAACTGACAGGGGCAAAATACTAATAGCTCCAACTAGGATAGGTTCAACTCTCTCAGAATAAAGGGCATAAAGTATCTCCCCACATACAGTAGTACTCGACAGCAGCCTGACATACAAACAGTCTACCAGATATTAGAATAATATGTTGAATCAATGTGTACTGAAGAACCCAAAGCAAGAGTAAACAGAACTCTGCTTATTGCTTCAGCAAAGAATAACTATCATACCGTAGGCCTTAACGAGAATGTAAAGAAATCGGGTATACAGTATGTAGACCCTTCTAATCTAGGAAAATAGTACCACTGCATATTAAAGGAAAAACAAAAACAAAACAAAACAGAATACATGTACATATATACCACAGCAACCAGGAAAAAAAGGAGGTATCCAGAGATGGATGAGGCATCTCCAATACTAAGGTGGTGTATCAATAGTCATTAGTCTGGCCAAAGTTCAGCTCCCCGACAGAGCAAAAATATAAAACCAGGTCCATCCCAGGGTGATCGTGAATAAACATTAAAGCATCCGGCAAATATAGATGGTAAGTCCCGGGGTCGTAAGATCTTCAACAGAAACATAGTAGGAACCAATGAGGGACCATCAGCATCAGAACAACATCCAGGTTTGACGAACCATGAAATCTCTGATTTGGCCAGAACCACCAGAAGACTCAAGTCCACAGTATAATCAGCCTCAGAGGCAATGGGAATTGTAGTATTATAAATTAGAGACCGATCCTCAGCATTTCCTCCGATACATTGCTCAGATAGACAAGAAGGAGAGGGGGTAACCACATATATGGCAGCAAACTTGTTCAGGAGCCGTTGTGTAGTGGCACGAATAGCCTGGAGTATTCTCTGTAAGGAGATATCTATGGTTCCAATATAAGATCCGCAGCAGGAGATCAGCCCAGTATGTAAAGCAGACCAGTCTCTGTACTATGGGCGAGACCAGTATGCCGCTTAAAGATATTAGGAATATAGTACAGACCGTTTTAAAGTGTCTCCACTGAAAAGTCTCTGCAGGCTGTGTCCAAGATGGCCGTCGGAAAGTAATAAGGGAATACGTCACCTGGTGTTTTCTGCTTTCCCCGGGCTGTGCAGACGTTAGTGCGGGGAAATTATGGTCAGATAGAGCAGGAGAATGTATACAGCTCACCCCCGGATGGGGCTCCCAGTCAGTACGCAGCCTCAAAAGCTCACAAGTGTCCGCAATCTAGGGTTTGGAGCTCGGCCGTCGGGTACTGTGAGAAATGTAATCCGCGGCTTAGTAGGTGGTGTAGGCCATAGCCTGCAGAAAGGGATTTCTCCCACCCCCGACTTCGCAGCACCAACCAAGCTGATCCGGAGAGTGCCCGCAGGATAGATAAACACCGTCTGATGTGGTATAGGTTGCGTGTGGGGTAAAATACCTTATATTATACAGGATATTGCAGGAGCTCAGGATATATGTGTCTTGCTGGTTTCCTGGCTAGACCACGCCCCCAGCATCCACATTTATTATCAGACATTACAGTACTGACCGGCCTCATCTTCTACATGGGATTCCTACCATCCACATTTATTATCAGACATTACAGTACTGACCGGCCTCATCTTCTACATGGGATTCCTACTGTCAAAGTCGAAAAATATTACAAAACACACATTACATACAAACATACAAACACCACATAGGTGGCTTCCGTGTGCGTGCGTGTTCGGCTGTGCATGCACATATTCGCAAATTGTGTATGGTCGCTCCCGCGGTCCTGTGCGGTTTGAGCGTGGTATGAGTAATTACAGTGGAGTTTGTACTCTCATGGAAAAGCCACAAAGACATATCATAAATCTAATATATATATATTGTATAAATCCCACACTGTCTGCTTTAACCTTTAAATAGCATGAAAATCAGTCACACATAAATTAAAACTCCCAGAGACTAAAATACAATAGCCTTATTTACACTAAGCTTTGAAATTCTATAAAGAAGGCAAACACCTTTGTTTACTAAAATAGCCAAGTTTCTATTTTAAACAATGAGTACTGGATTGTCATTGTCTCACCAGAAGGCAAAAACAAACGAATAGACAATACCCAGGACCCGAAGCTGTTTAGAAAATCAATTAACAATAAGCTAACCACAACACAAGACCAGACAGTTAGAAATCTAAGATATTAACATTCATAGTCTAAAACCCATGGAGATGTAGGTGTTCATATATATATATATATATATATATATATAATTATTATATATATATATATATATATATGAATAAATATATATAATTCCTAACAAATTGTAATAGTGTCTATTGTATTATGTCTTGATCTACTGAATAAAGAGCGAGCTGCAGGCCAGGTCACTATCACAGACTCTGAAGGTCATCATCCGTGATGACTGAGGACCGGACCGGGAAGCGCACGCGATTATTCTCACGTATGTACATTGATGGTAACCATTATTCTGTTATAGATTTATCTTGTTAGCCTGTAGTGTATAATTTGTACTGTTATCCCTTTTGAAATAATCCACTGTGGCCTTAGAACCCTGTGGTTCACTACATATCGGTGTTGTGTCCTCATTTCCCTGCTAGGGTTTAAAGCGTATTTAACTGTATAAGGTTTAAGAGTATATTGATAAGGTGTACGCACTGCGGGTACTTTATACCATTCAGTGCTACTTAAGGTTTAAGGTATAACATCGTTGCAGTGCTTTGCTGCATAAAGGTTTAAAGTGTAACCATATCATTGCATTGTATCACTAATAAGGTTTAAAGGTTATCAATTGAGTGTGCGCGCGCTGTGTGTACTTTGTACCTCCAGCGCGGCATTGGTACGTTAAGACCGTACAACTTACGGGACTCTGTACGCAAATAGCAAATAGCGTGCAAAGTGCGTAGCGTGTATATTCAGTCTAGCGGCCATAGCGGCTCCAAGGTAAAAGTGTATTTAGAGGTATAGCTTTATGGTTTAAGATAATATCGACATTATCAATTTGGAGCATCGTCCGGTTTTTCCTCATACCCGCAGCCTAGCAGGTTACAACAGACTTTATCTATCAGCAAAAGGGCGGACAGGTACCCTGCGTGAACCCTTTCCTGATCGCAGGATACACTAGAAACCCTATGTGTATGCTGATTAGATGAAGTCTGCTCTGCATGGTTTTTAGGGATGCTGGTGGGACCCGTAAAGTGAATAAGCAAAGCTATTTAAAAAGTCTGTGAATTTCTGTTTGGCGCCAAATGCGCACACAATACAAGCATACACCTGTACTCTGCATATCTGATCATATTGTTGCAAAACAAGGTTCAAATGAGTCATATTGTGTTTGATGCAGATTGGATTGCTTATCTGTTAAGTAGGGTAAAAGTACATTTAAAAGTTGCTGCAAAAGCCTTGATTTAGTGTTTTTTTTAAAACTCAGGCCTAAAATAACTTCAGGGGCTTGAATGGTGTGTGATTTCTTTGTGACAAAGGAAGCCGCATGGTCTGTCCTCCATTTTGGACTAACCACATGGCTTGTCCACCATTTTGTGTAACCCTCATGGATGTGGAAGGGGGAGGAGCAGCGGCCATGTTGAGAAGGTCATTTTTCTAAATGGCTGATTTTCACTGCCCGGAATAATCAGCCCTCCTTGGTCAAAAAGAAATCACCATTTACGAGTTACCAATGCATTTATTTAACCCATGCCATAGTCAATTACAAATAGTTTCAGATGGGGCTTAATGAAAGTTAATAGTAAGATGAATACTTGATGTAAGAAGTACACACAGAAAAAAAAAAGTTTTTTTTTTGGTTTGTTTTTTCTTTTGCCTCTAAGATTTAGCTAACTCTGCTTACTATAAAATAGCCATTGAAATGCAAATTAATCTGTGTAACTGCTTTTTCTTAGCAGTGAACAACCCTTTTGAACAGGCAGCCAATAGCACAAATTGTTCAGTGTCCAAGATTTAGTTTAAATAAAACCTTCTCTACTGTATTACATCTGGGGAAAGCTATCAGTTAACAGGAAAAATAAGAATTTACTCACCGGTAATTCTATTTCTCGTAGTCCGTAGTGGATGCTGGGAACTCCGTAAGGACCATGGGGAATAGCGGGCTCCGAAGGAGGCTGGGCACTCTAGAAAGATCTTAGACTACCTGGTGTGCACTGGCTCCTCCCACTATGACCCTCCTCCAAGCCTCAGTTAGGTACTGTGCCCGGACGAGCGTACACAATAAGGAAGGATTTTGAATCCCGGGTAAGACTCATACCAGCCACACCAATCACACCGTACAACTCGTGATATGAAACACAGTTAACAGTATGAAACAATAGAGCCTCTCAACAGATGGCTCAACAATAACCCAATTTAGTTAACAATAACTATGTACAAGTATTGCAGATAAACCGCACTTGGGATGGGCGCCCAGCATCCACTACGGACTACGAGAAATAGAATTACCAGTGAGTAAATTCTTATTTTCTCTAACGTCCTAGTGGATGCTGGGAACTCCGTAAGGACCATGGGGATTATACCAAAGCTCCCAAACGGGCGGGAGAGTGCGGATGACTCTGCAGCACCGAATGAGAGAACTCCAGGTCCTCCTCAGCCAGGGTATCAAATTTGTAGAATTTTGCAAACGTGTTTGCCCCTGACCAAGTAGCTGCTCGGCAAAGTTGTAAAGCCGAGACCCCTCGGGCAGCCGCCCAAGATGAGCCCACCTTCCTTGTGGAATGGGCATTGACAGATTTTGGCTGTGGCAGGCCTGCCACAGTATGTGCAAGCTGAATTGTACTACAAATCCAACGAGCAATAGTCTGCTTAGAAGCAGGAGCACCCAGCTTGTTGGGTGCATACAGGATAAACAGCGAGTCAGATTTTCTGACTCCAGCCGTCCTGGAAACATATATTTTCAGGGCCCTGACAACGTCTAGCAACTTGGAGTCCTCCAAATCCTTAGTAGCCGCAGGCACCACAATAGGCTGGTTCAGGTGAAACGCTGACACCACCTTAGGGAGAAACTGGGGACGAGTCCTCAATTCTGCCCTATCCATATGGAAAATCAGATAAGGGCTTTTACATGATAAAGCCGCCAACTCTGACACTCGCCTGGCTGAAGCCAAGGCCAATAACATGACCACTTTCCACGTGAGATATTTCAGATCCACGGTTTTTAGTGGCTCAAACCAATGTGATTTTAAGAAACTCAACATCACGTTGAGATCCCAAGGTGCCACAGGAGGCACAAATGGGGGCTGAATATGCAGCACTCCTTTCACAAATGTCTGAACTTCAGGTACTGAAGCTAGTTCTTTTTGAAAGAAAATCGACAGAGCCGAGATCTGTACCTTAATGGAGCCCAGTTTTAGGCCCATATTCACTCCTGCTTGCAGGAAATGCAGAAATCGACCTAGTTGAAATTCCTCTGTTGGGGCCTTTTTGGCCTCGCACCATGCAACATATTTTCGCCATATGCGGTGATAATGCTTTGCCGTAACATCTTTCCTGGCTTTAATAAGCGTAGGAATGACTTCCTCCGGAATGCCCTTTTCCTTCAGGATCCGGCGTTCAACCGCCATGCCGTCAAACGCAGCCGCGGTAAGTCTTGGAACAGACAGGGGCCCTGCTGCAGCAGGTCCTGTCTGAGCGGCAGAGACCACGGGTCCTCTGAGATCATCTCTTGAAGTTCCGGGTACCACGCTCTTCTCGGCCAATCCGGAACCACGAGAATTGTGTTTACTCCTCGCTTTCTTATTATTCTCAATACCTTTGGTATGAGAGGTAGAGGAGGGAACACATAAACTGACCGGTACACCCACGGTGTCACTAGAGCGTCCACAGCTATCGCCTGAGGGTCTCTTGACCTGGCGCAATACTTCTCTAGTTTTTTGTTTAGGCGGGACGCCATCATGTCCACCTGTGGACGACCCCATTGATTTACAATCATTTGGAAGACTTCTGGATGAAGTCCCCACTCTCCCGGGTGGAGGTCGTGCCTGCTGAGAAAGTCTGCTTCCCAGTTGTCCACTCCCGGGATGAACACTGCTGACAGTGCTAGTACATGATTCTCCGCCCATCTGAGAATTTTTGTGGCTTCTGCCATTGCCGTCCTGCTTCTTGTGCCGCCCTGTCGATTCACATGGGCGACTGCCGTGATGTTGTCTGACTGGATCAGCACCGGCTGGTGTAGGAGCAGGGATTTTGCTTGACTTAGGGCATTGTAAATGGCCCTTAGTTCCAGAATATTTATGTGAAGGGCAGTCTCCTGACTTGACCATAGTCCTTGGAAATTTCTTCCCTTTGTGACTGCCCCCCAGCCTCGTAGGCTGGCATCCGTGGTCACCAGGACCCAGTCCTGTATGCCGAATCTGCGGCCCTCCAGAAGATGAGCACTGTGCAGCCACCACAGAAGAGACACCCTGGTTCGTGGAGACAGGGTTATTAAACGATGCATCTGAAGATGCGATCCGGACCACTTGTCCAACAGGTCCCACTGAAAAATCCTGGCATGGAACCTGCCGAATGGAATTGCTTCGTAAGAAGCTACCATCTTTCCCAGGACCCGCGTGCAGTGATGCACCGATACCTGTTTTGGTTTTAGGAGGTCTCTGACTAGAGAAGACAACTCCCTGGCTTTCTCCTCCGGGAGAAACACTTTTTTCTGGGCCGTGTCCAGAATCATTCCCAGGAACATTAGACGTGTCGTGGGGACCAGCTGTGACTTTGGGATATTCAGAATCCAGCCGTGCTGGCTCAGCACTTCCTGAGATAGTGCTACTCCCACTAACAACTGTTCTTTGGATCGTGCCTTTATTAGGAGATCGTCCAAGTATGGGATAATTAAAACTCCCTTTTTTCGAAGGAGTATCATCATTTCCACCATAACCTTGGTAAATACCCTCGGTGCCGTGGAGAGTCCAAACGGCAGCGTCTGGAATTGGTAATGGCAGTCCTGTACCACAAATCTGAGGTACTCCTGGTGAGAATTGTAAATGGGGACATGCAGGTAAGCATCCTTGATGTCCAGGGATACCATGTAATCCCCCTCGTCCAGGCTTGCAATAACCGCCCTGAGCGATTCCATCTTGAACTTGAATTTTTTTATGTATGTGTTCAAGGATTTCAAATTTAAAATGGGTCTCACCGAACCGTCCGGTTTCGGCACCACAAATAGTGTGGAATAGTAACCCCGGCCTTGTTGAAGTAGGGGTACCTTGATTATCACCTGCTGGGAATACAGCTTGTGAATCGCTGCTAGCACCGCCTCCCTGTCTGAGGGAGCAATCGGCAAGGCGGATTTTAGGAAACGGCGGGGTGGAGTCGCCTCGAATTCCAGCCTGTATCCCTGAGATACTATTTGAAGGATCCAGGGATCCACCTGTGAGCGGGCCCACTGATCGCTGAAATTCCTGAGGCGGGCCCCCACGTACCTGGCTCCGCCTGTGAAGCCCCACCGTCATGCGGCGGACTTGGAAGAGGAAGCGGGGGAGGACTTTTGTTCCTGGGAACCTGCTGTTTGCTGCAGCCTTTTTCCCCTGCCTCTGCCTCTTGACAGAAAAGACCCTCCTTTTCCCCGCTTGTTTTTCTGGGACCGAAAGGACTGAACCTGATAAAATGGCGCCTTCTTAGGCTGTGAGGGGACATGGGGTAAAAATGCTGACTTCCCAGACGTTGCTGTGGAAACTAGGTCGGAGAGACCATCCCCAAATAATTCCTCCCCCTTATAAGGCAAGACTTCCATGTGCCTTTTGGAATCTGCATCTCCAGTCCACTGGCGAGTCCATAAGCATCTCCTAGCAGAGATAGATAATGCACTTATTTTAGATGCCAGCCGGCAGATTTCCCTCTGTGCATCTCTCATGTATAAGACTGAGTCTTTTATATGGTCAATTGTTAGCAGGATCGTGTCTCTGTCTAACGTGTCAATATTTTCTGACAGTTTATCTGACCACGCAGCGGCAGCACTGCACATCCATGCTGACGCAATAGCTGGTCTGAGTATAATGCCTGAGTGTGTATATACAGACTTCAGGATCGCCTCCTGCTTTCTATCAGCAGGTTCCTTAAGGGCGGCCGTATCCTGGGACGGTAGTGCCACCTTTTTAGACAAACGTGTGAGCGCTTTATCCACCCTCGGGGGTGTTTCCCAACGTAACCTATCCTCTGGCGGGAAAGGGAACGCCATTAGTAGCTTCTTAGGAATTACCAATTTCTTATCAGGGGAAGCCCACGCTTCTTCACACACTTCATTTAATTCATCTGACGGGGGAAAAACTACAGGTAGTTTTTTCTCCCCAAACATAATACCCTTTTTTGTGGTACCTGGATGTAAATCAGAAATATTTAACACCTCTTTCATTGCCTCAATCATGCAGTGAATGGCCTTAACGGGCATTAAATTTGACTCATCGTCGTCGACACTGGTGTCAGTATCCGTGTCGACATCTACTTGTGCCACCTGAGATAACGGGCGTTTCAGAGCCCCTGATGACTTTTGAGACACCTGGACAGGCACGAGCTGAAGACTCGGCTGTCCCACAGTCGGCATGTCATCAAATTTTTTATGTAAGGAGTCTATACGTGCACTTATTTCCTGCCATAATACCATCCACTCAGGTGTCTGACCCCCAGGGGGTGACATCCCTGCTAAAGGCATCTGCTCCCCCTCCACATCATTATCCTCCTCAAACATGTCGACATAGCCGTACCGACACACTCCACACACACAGGGAATGCTCAAATAGAGGACAGGACCCACAAAAGCCCTTTGGGGGGACAGAGTAAGAGTATGCCAGCACACACCAGAGCGCTATATATATACAGGGACTAACTGAGTTATGTCCCTAATAGCTGCTTTTTATATAATATACTGTATACAGTGCCAATTTTAATGCCCCCCCTCTCTTTTCCCTCTTACTGTACTGTAGAATTGCAGGGAAGAGCCAGGGAGCTTCCTTCCAGCCGAGCTGTGAGGGAAAAATGGCGCCAGTGTGCTGAGGAGATAGGCTCCGCCCCTTTTTCGCGGCCTATTCTCCCGCTTTTTATGGGATTCTGGCAGGGGTATTTACCTCATATATAGCCCCAGGGGCTATATATTGAGGTATTTTAGCCAGCCAAGGTGTTTTTATTGCTGCCTCAGGGCGCCCCCCCCCAGCGCCCTGCACCCTCAGTGACCGGAGTGTGAAGTGTGTATGAGGAGCAATGGCGCACAGCTGCAGTGCTGTGCGCTACCTTGGTGAAGACAGGATGTCTTCATGCCGCCGATTTTCCGGACCATCTTCTTGCTTCTGGCTCTGTAAGGGGGACGGTGGCGCGGCTCTGGGACCGAACATCAAGGCTGGGCCTGCGGTCGATCCCTCTGGAGCTAATGGTGTCCAGTAGCCTAAGAAGCCCAATCCGGCTGCAAGCAGGCGAGTTCGCTTCTTCTCCCCTTAGTCCCTCGCTGCAGTGAGCCTGTTGCCAGCAGGTCTCACTGAAAATAACAAATTCTAAGACTATAACTTTCTAAGAGCTCAGGAGAGCCCCTAGTGTGCATCCAACCTCGGCCGGGCACGAAATCTAACTGAGGCTTGGAGGAGGGTCATAGTGGGAGGAGCCAGTGCACACCAGGTAGTCTAAGATCTTTCTAGAGTGCCCAGCCTCCTTCGGAGCCCGCTATTCCCCATGGTCCTTACGGAGTTCCCAGCATCCACTAGGACGTTAGAGAAATATATTTTTCTGATCAGAAAACTATAGAGTGTTAGTGTGGGCTGAAAAAGGTATGAATGTATTGAACCCCGTTTGGTGAACTTGGTGAAACTTGGTGAACGTGGTGAGCACGGTCTAGGCAAATACGTGCAACGGAGTATGATAAAGTTTTCGTGGTATTACACTCCGGCTGTTTTGGAGCACAGTGTGAAGACTCCAGTGATCCTACCACTTATAGATAGCAAGTGTCTATAAGTGGTACGATTGGACCGCACGGTTGTGTGGGCAATACGTGGCGCAATGTGATACGAAGTTTTGCATATTTGTGCGTAAATCTCGTCATCATACGCGTTGTGTGAAGCACATGCAAGCGTGATTTGTGTACAATAAAGGTTTTAGGGAGTTTTCGCTGGTCTCTCGGGAAAATCTCCAGAGGCAGATATTCACTGGGTATGGTAAGTTACTCCTAAAGGCCCAGGGGATATAGGCCGAAGTAGGGCCTGCAACGGCTACACGTGTTTGCTAAAAAGGCGGATCCATGATACTCGGAGCAGAAGATGTTAGTGGAAGAACTTTGAGGACTTCCACCGGTAGACTACTGTGTTTGGAGCATTTGAGGAAGTTTTCCCGTGTTAAAAAGTTCCACAATGGGAGCCAAGTGCACAACACAGGGACGTTCCGCAGTCAGGGTTCAGACAGCAGAATTGAGACCCAGGGGGTCAGCTCGGTTAGTAATGTGGGGGAAGTATGGTCCCCACACTGAGACCTTTTGTGATGAATGGACACGAATGACTGTGGGGGATAAAGCATCATTTCCTGGGATAGGTAGTTTTGATCCAGAGGTACTACACAATGTAGGGAGAAGGATATGTCTAATAAAATCCAGAAAACAAAGGATTAGACCTACAGATTGTTTACATTTATGGCAGCAAGAGGGCGATATGCAAGAGAAATTAACATATGCAACCGGTTCCAAACCTAGCGGGAATGAGAACACAAACACACCATTGTCGACACAGGTCGAAGGGGAACAGAAGGCTACAGTCAATGATACATCCGTAAATGATAGTAATATGAAAGAGCAATGTATTAACCCTAACTTTTGCAAAATGTATCCTGTTTTGAAGTCTCTCCAAGGTTTTAGGTCACAGGGAGATGAAGGATTCAGCCAAATCGCAGCTCTCCTCCAAGCAATCATGTTGCAGGAAACTCAGGTGGGACCTGTCCAACCAGGTAGTGCAGTAACAGTATTCCCCAATGAAAGAACGGGTGAGGTCACAGCTACCGGTAAGTATGAGACAGTTTATTGCACAGAAACAACAACACCACACAGTAAACAGATTAGGAACGGAATGGTAGGATTACACCCTGTCTTGGGAATAGCAACTCCCAATGGGGGAACCGATAGACAGGAAGTAGTCCTCACCAGGAATAATGCAATGTATTGCCCGTGGCCCAGAGATGAGCTGCGATCAATCATTTCAGAATTCCCCGATCCTCGGAAGCATTTAGCCAGATGTCAGAAATTTATCAGAGATCTGGGTAATGTGTATGAACCGACAAACCAACATTGGCGGACATTTTTTAAAACATGCCTACCCCCTAATATTAAAACCCAAAAATTCATCACTGATTGTAGATTAGAGTCAGATATTCTTATGACTGACAGAAACAATCAGGAAAATATAGAACGAATTAATAGGCAAATAGAGTTTTGTTTCCCCACTGAGTGGAGTAGAATTTTCTCCATAAAACAGAGGGAAAATGAAATAACATCTGAATATTTCCACCGAGCACTGCAGGAAATGGACAGATACATGGGGGGTATTAGATGCAGGGAACGATGAAAATTGCAGAGAAGTGGCTGTGTCTGTGCTAATGGACGGACTCGATCAGACAGTGAGGGACAAAGTACAAAAATCTTTGCCTAATTGGAGAGGGGTCACAGTAGCTTGCCTTAGAGAGTGTGCAATTGAACACCATAGGAATATTGCTAGGCGTAGAAAACTGCAAGAGGAGAGACTGAGGATTGAAAGTATACAGGCTCTTACACCAAAGTCTCATCAGCCCAAACCCCAAAACCCTAGTAGTAACAAGAGACCGATAATATGTTACATTTGTAAAAATGAAGGACATTTTGCTAGAAATTGTAGGAGTAGCAGAGCACATAGCCAAAATAGACCCCTAGACAGAATAAACAAGCCACGGTATTAAACACATAGACGGGATCAAGGGACATATAGTAAGGAATCACGATACAGTATAGAAAAACACAGATTCGGTTAATGGGAAGAACAGAATAAATGCAACTTTACCCTTTTGACAGAATTTACGGAAATTAGGAGGAGGCTTCTAAACTTCTGCTTCTCTCTCTCTAGCAGAAGTGACCTCTAAGTAATTTAACAGGAGTTTTGTTGAGATGGTATACATATAGAGTGATCCCACCCAGGAAGCACAAAATATGTTAAAATACCCACGAAGACTAATATTGTATTTCACTGTTTTAGAAGCATGTCCATCACAGGTAGAGGAAATTATCTCTAGGATACCGGGTTCCCTATGAACTTAGAATGGACAAGACACTGGATTGATGGCTGGGATAGTCCCAGTAGAGATATAACACACATAGAATTTTTTTTTAAGGAACAGCCTGATTAGGGAATCATTCCCCGTAGTGCCCAATCCAGATGTCAAACTTTGTAAAAATCTTCTTTGTTACCAAACTCTGTGAGTTGCCTTCAAAGTTTCCTCTTCATCTCTGACGTTCACCGACAGATTTACAGCTCAAACGTCACATGTCTACTCAGTCTTTTCAGAGGTCTGCCCAAACCCAGTATATCTCACCAGCATCACTGTGCCTGGCCATGCACAAAGGGTGCAGAGTGGAAATACTGGTGAAGGGAGACTGTGCATAGATACCGATAGACATGATGATGTGACAGCCTGATGGTGAACGCAAATCTGACAAATTTTCTTTTTACTATTTCCTCTCTCTTTTTCACTTTCCACGGATGGTTTACTTCACACAACTGATAATACACAACAGTTAAACACATTGTAATGCAAGATTTATGTTGCCTACAGAAAGGTCGCTGACTTGGAGAGTCTGTTCCGGGAAGGCTGAGAGGCAGGACTGTTGTCACGGCACCTGAGCGCGGAGAACAACAAGACCAGAGGCGGTTGTCGCACCAATTTTTCCTTTTCCTTTTTATTATTTTCTCCATCTCCCATTACCCTCCTTTCCTCCCCCTTCTTGTTCCCTTTTCTCTCCCCTTAACAAGATGGACTTACCCCAAGAGACTGCGTTCCGGATTTTCCTGTTGACCCTGTTGTTGACCAGAGCAGTCTGTTTCGGTGAGAGTACCAGAGAGGTCGAGAAAGGATCTGGAATGGGTTCTGATGGCAAGGACGGATTTGTAGGATTCCAAGAGCAACACATCCATCGAGCAAAGGCGAGTATCAGAAAACGATCTGGTAGTCAGGAAACTAGGAGGCACTGTGAAGGGTTATTGGCTGAGGAAAATTGCATTTGTAGGAATTGTGAAAACATAGTTGAGGATGGGTGCATCCAGAGATGTCAGTCCAGCCTTAATATCAACATGGACCATCATCCATTGAGTGATTACCACTCACTAGTGGGTAAGGTCTTAAACCAGACAGAATGCTGGGTGTGCTCACAAGTACCTCAAGGTCAGAGCAAGTCAGGATTAGTACCGTACCCTTTAGCAATAGATGAGGTACTCGAATTACGGGGTGGGAGACCGGTGGACAAGAAATTTAATATTTCTAGGCCCCCTAGTTTGAAGCTCCACCAGTATCATGTAGATAGATCCTTAGTGTGTTTCAGCATTTCCAATTCCCGAAAGCCGGGAAATTGGGAGGTGACATGGAATAACCAGACCATGGCATTTTCGCACAGAGCTGATAGGATACCCGTAGACTCTGAACTTATACGCCAAATAGCCAACAGTGGAAGGTATTTTCGGTATAGGTATACTCTAGGAAGCAAGACCATGTGGGTTGGAGAAGTATCACCAGGGTACTGTGCGCATATCATACAGCCTGATACGTGTACTGAACAAATGAGAGAACTAGGGATGGGGTTTTTCACTTGGAAAGTTTGTAATATGGTAATGTCATATTCTGTCCCCTATGTTCTCCCCGATGATGCCTATTTAATATGCGGGAGGAAGGCGTATAAGTGGCTTGCCCCAAACTCAGAGGGATTGTGTTACATTGGGAGAGTACTGCCAGAGGTCATGACCATAACCCATGATAAGATGAAAGACGTTCACCGCAGTGCTCAGGCTCCTTATACTCATACTCACTATGAACACATCGTCAAGAGACACCTCATAGAGAGGACAGAGCACGTAGCCTCTGATTTGATCCACGAATCCACCGGGATTCAATTCCTTCTCGCATTAGACATCACCCGTACTGCCAGAGTAATGATAAATTACAGGTATATCCATGCGCTAGCGAACTTGATAGATAATATCACTGAGATGTATGACGACACCTTCAGGTATACGGGAAGGGAGTTGCAAGCGTACAAAACAGAACTGATCCAGCACAGGATGGTCCTTAATTATATCACAGCCGTGACGGGTGGGTACTGTGTCACACTGGCAACTCAATATGGTGTGAAGTGATGCACGTATATTACAAACAGCACTGATGACCCAACCGAGGTCATAGATAAAAAGATGGACGATATCTTGCAGTTGAAGTGGGAGTTCCGAAGGAGACACAACCTTACCCTGACTGCTGTGAGTAATGAACTGACCGGCTGGGTCTCATGGTTGTACCCACGAAACTGGTTCTCAGGTTTAGGAGAATGGGCTCAAAATGTTATTATGAGTGTAGGAAAGTTTTTCCTTTGTATCCTGGGAGTCGTCAAAATTATTGGTTTGATATTTAGGTGTGTTCGAATTCTAACGCGGCGCAAGCGCGGCACAAAATTGATGAGTTTAAGGAGCGAGGGCATTGGTACAGCAGCAGATTTAATTTATGACCCATCAATAGAGACAATGTTGTGATAAGACGTGATTCCACGGCCCGTTTCTTTCACCTGTTTTTCCTTTGTTTTCCCTCAGCAAAAATACACCCATTCGGAAAAGACTTCAATCAACACCCAAGAATGATTACGCAAATGTTATGTGAATGTATTTTTGATATGTGTCTTATCTTCATCTCTACAACCTTCAGTTAGTGACACACATAGTCGACAGGTGATATCCACATATTAGCATTCACATATGTTCCCCCTCCATGTATCATCTACTAAATGTGCTCCCCATTTGTTGGAATAAGAAGCCGAAAAGAGCTCGGTAGTGTTTGTTGGCCCACTTACAGACCCTTAATACGGGATAAGAAGGATTTAATGTATACTTCGCAATACCTCGAAGCTTATCTAAAACATATACGGCACGATGATACATGCCCCTCAGACATGGATTCATACATACATGCTTTTTACTATCCCACTAGGTCATACATTTCCTACCTACCCCTCTCTCCCGATTACCCAAACTTCTGTAGATATTGTATTGATATTTTTCTGTTTAGTGATTAGATAGTAGCAGTTATTGTTGACTGCCAAAGGGTAGACTGTCAAAGTCGAAAAATATTACAAAACACACATTACATACAAACACCACATAGGTGGCTTCCGTGTGCGTGCGTGTTCGGCTGTGCATGCACATATTCGCAAATTGTGTATGGTCGCTCCAGCGGTCCTGCGCGGTTTGAGCGTGGTATGAGTAATTACAGTGGAGTTTGTACTCTCATGGAAAAGCCACAAAGACATATCATAAATCTAATATATATATATTGTATAAATCCCACACTGTCTGCTTTAACCTTTAAATAGCATGAAAATCAGTCACACATAAATTAAAACTCCCAGAGACTAAAATACAATGGCCTTATTTACACTAAGCTTTGAAATTCTATGAAGAAGGCAAACACCTTTGTATACTAAAATAGCCAAGTTTCTATTTTAAACAATAAGTACTGGATTGTCATTGTCTCACCAGAAGGCAAAAACAAACGAATAGACAATACCCAGGACCCGAAGCTGTTTAGAAAATCAATTAACAATAAGCTAACCACAACACAAGACCAGACAGTTTGAAATCTAAGATATTAACATTCATAGTCTAAAACCCATGGAGATGTAGGTGTTCATATATATATATATATAATTATTATATATATATATATATATATATATATATATATATGAATAAATATATATAATTCCTAACAAATTGTAATAGCAGGAGTATGTGTGTATGTGTGTATGTATATATATATATATATATATATATATATATATATATGTGGATATATGTATATCTTGAGGATTGAAATAGATAATCATATCATGTGTGGGATCATATTGTTCAGAGTCACGTAAACATTAATCTGGTGGGAATAAGAACATTATTAAATATTACCTCATTAAGTTATTCATAATACCAGATTTATGTATGATAAATGTGATGGGTTTAACTGGTCATGGGGCGGGAACTCAGATGCAAACAACAGAAACCACATCTCAAGTCCTAGCCATCGCCCACTTCTTCAACTAACCAATGGTCCCCGGTGCACAGGATATGTCCCACCCCCGAACCAATGGAAGAAGAGCACACAGTGTCTATTGTATTATGGCCCTCATTCCGAGTCGTTCGCTCGGTAATTTTCATCGCATCGCAGTGAAATTCCGCTTAGTACGCATGCGCAATATTCGCACTGCGACTGCGCCAAGTAATTTTACAATGAAGATAGTATTTTTACTCACGGCTTTTTCTTCGCTCCGGCGAACGTAGTGTGATTGACAGGAAATGGGTGTTACTGGGCGGAAACACGGCGTTTTAGGGGCGTGTGGATAAAAACGCTACCGTTTCCGGAAAAAACGCAGGAGTGGCTGGAGAAACGGGGGAGTGTCTGGGCGAACGCTGGGTGTTTTTATGACGTCAAACCAGGAACGACAAGCACTGAACTGATCGCAGATGCCGAGTAAGTCTGAAGCTACTCTGAAACTGCTAAGTAGTTTGTAATCGCAATATTGCGAATACATCGGTCGCAATTTTAAGAAGCTAAGATACACTCCCAGTAGGCGTAGGCTTAGCGTGAGCAACTCTGCTAAATTCGCCTTGCGAGCGATCAACTCGGAATGAGGGCCTATGTCTTGATCTACTGACTAAAGAGCGAGCTGCAGGCCAGGTCACTATCACAGACTCTGAAGGTCATCACCCGTGATGACTGAGGACCGGACCGGGAAACGCACGCGATTATTCTCACGTATGTACATTGACTGTAGCCATTATTCTGTTATAGATTTATCTTATTAGCCTGTAGTGTATAATTTGTACTGTTATCCCTTTTGAAATAATCCACTGTGGCCTTAGAACCCTGTGGTTCACTACATATCGGTGTTGTGTCCTCATTTCCCTGCTAGGGTTTAAAGCGTATTTAACTGTATAAGGTTTAAGAGTATAAGGTTTAAGAGTATATTGATATGTTGTACGCACTGCGGGTACTTTATACCGTCAGCGCTACTTAAGGTTTAAGGTATAACATCGTTGCAGTGCTTTGCTGCATAAAGGTTTAAAGTGTGACCATATCATTGCATTGTATCACTAATAACGTTTAAAGGTTATCAATTGAGTGTGCGCGCGCTGTGTGTACTTTGTACCTCCAGCGCGGCATTGGTACGTTAAGACCATACAAGTGCGTAGCGTGTATATTCAGTCTAGCGGCCATAGCGGCTCCAAGGTAAAAGTGTATTTAGAGGTATAGCTTTATGGTTTAAGATAATATCGACATTATAACTACCATTCACATTTATTATTAGACATTACAGTACTGACCGACCTCATCTTCTACATGGGATTCCTACAATCCACATTTATTATCAGACATTACAGTACTGACCGACCTCATCTTCTACATGGGATTCCTACCATCCACATTTATTATCAGACATTACAGTACTGACCGGCCTCATTTTCTACATGAGATTCCTATCATCCACATTTATTATCAGACATTACAGTACTGACCGGCCTCATCTTTTACATGGGATTCCTACCATCCACATTTATTATCAGACATTACAGTAGTGACCGGCCTCATCTTCTACATGAGATTCCTACCATACACATTTATTATTAGACATTATAGTACTGACCGGCCTCATCTTCTACATGAGATTCCAATTATCCACATTTATTATCAGACATTACAGAACTGACCGACCTCATCTTCTACATGAGATTCCTATCATCCACATTTATTATCAGACATTAAATTACTGACCGGCCTCATCTTCTACATGAGATTCCTACCATCCACATTTATTATCAGACATTACATTACTGACTGGCCTCATCTTCTACATGAGATTCCTGCCATCCACATTTATTATCAGACATTACAGTAGTGACCGGCCTCATCTTCTACATTGGATTCCTATAAGACATATTTATTATCAGACATTACAGTAGTGACCGGCCTCATCTTCTACATGGTATTCCTACCATCCACATTTATTATCAGACATTACAGTAGTGGCCGGCCTCATGTTCTTCATGAGATTCCTACCATCCACATTTATTATCAGACATTACAGTAGTGACCGGCCTCATCTTCTACATGGGATTCCTACCATCCACATTTATTATCAGACATTACAGTACTGACCGGCCTCATCTTCTACATGGGATTCCTACCATCCACATTTATTATCAGACATTACATTACTGACTGGCCTCATCTTCTACATGGGATTCCTACCATCCACATTTATTATCAGACATTACAGTACTGACCGGCCTCATCTTCTACATGAGATTCCTGCCATCCACATTTATTATCAGACATTACAGTAGTGACCGGCCTCATCTTCTACATGGTATTCCTACCATCCACATTTAATATGAGACATTACAGCAGTGACCGGCCTCAACTTCCACACTGGATTCCTACCATCAACATTTATTATCAGACATTACAGTACTGACCGGCCTCATCTTCTACATGGGATTCCTACCATCCACATTTATTATCAGACATTACAGTAGTGGCCGGCCTCATGTTCTACATGAGATTCCTACCATCCACATTTATTATCAGATATTACAGTACTGATCGGCCTCATGTTCTACATGAGATTCCTACCATCCACATTTATTATCAGATATTACAGTACTGATCGGCCTCATCTTCTATATGAGATTCCTACCATCCACATTTATTATCAGATATTACAGTAGTGACCGGCCTCATCTACATGAGATCCCTACCATCCACATTTATTATCAGACATTACAGTAGTGACCGGCCTCATCTTCTACATGGGATTCCTACCATCCACATTTATTATCAGACATTACAGTAGTGACCGGCCTCATCTTCTACATGAGATTCCTACCATCCACATTTATTATCAGACATTACAGTAGTGACCGACCTCATCTTCTACATGAGATTCCTATCATCAACATTTATTATCAGACATTACAGTAGTGACCGGCCTCATCTTCTACATGGGATTCCTACCATCCACATTTATTATCAGACATTACAACAGTGACCGGCCTCATCTTCTACATGGGAGTCCTATCATCCACATTTATTATCAGACATTACAGTACTGACCGGCCTCAACTTCTACATGGGATTCCTACAATCCACATTTATTATCAGACATTACAGTAGTGACCGGCCTCATCTTCTACATGGGATTCCTACCATCCACATTTATTATCAGACATTACAGTAGTGACCGGCCTCATCTTCTACATGGGATTCCTACCATCCACATTTATAATCAGACATTACAGTACTGACCGGCCTCATATTCTACATTGGATTCCTACCATCCACATTTATTATCAGACATTACAGTACTGACCGGCCTCATCTTCTACATGGGATTCCTACCATCCACATTTATTATCAGACATTACAGTACTGACCGGCCTCATCTTCTACATGAGATTCCTACCATCCCCATTTATTATCAGACATTACAGTACTGACCGGCCTCATATTCTACATGGGATTCCTACCATCCACATTTATTCTCAGACATTACATTCCTGACCGGCCTCATCTTCTACATGGGATTCCTACCATCCACATTTATTATCATACATTACAGTACTGACCGGCTTCATCTTCTACATGGGATTCCTACCATCCACATTTATTATCAGACATTACAGTACTGACCGGCCTCATATTCTACATTGGATTCCTACCATCCACATTTATTATCAGACATTACAGTACTGACCGGCCTCATCTTCTACATGGGATTCCTACCATCCACATTTATTATCAGACATTACAGTACTGACCGGCCTCATCTTCTACATGAGATTCCTACCATCCCCATTTATTATCAGACATTACAGTACTGACCGGCCTCATACTCTACATGGGATTCCTACCATCCACATTTATTCTCAGACATTACATTCCTGACCGGCCTCATCTTCTACATGGGATTCCTACCATCCACATTTATTATCATACATTACAGTACTGACCGGCTTCATCTTCTACATGGGATTCCTACCATCCACATTTATTATCAGACATTACAGTACTGACCGGCCTCATATTCTACATGGGATTCCTACCATCCACATTTATTATCAGACATTACAGTAGTGACCGGCCTCATCTTCTACATGAGATTCCTACCATACACATTTATTATTAGACATTATAGTACTGACCGGCCTCATCTTCTACATGAGATTCCAATTATCCACATTTATTATCAGACATTACAGTAGTGACCGACCTCATCTTCTACATGAGATTCCTATCATCCACATTTATTATCAGACATTAAATTACTGACCGGCCTCATCTTCTACATGAGATTCCTACCATCCACATTTATTAACAGACATTACATTACTGACTGGCCTCATCTTCTACATGAGATTCCTGCCATCCACATTTATTATCAGACATTACAGTACTGACCGGCCTCATCTTCTACATGAGATTCCTACCATACACATTTATTATCAGACATTACAGTACTGACCGGCCTCATCTTCTACATGGGATTCCTATCATCCACATTTATTATCAGACATTACAGTACTGACCGGCCTCATCTTCTACATGAGATTACTACCATCCACATTTATTATCAGACATTACAGTAGTGACCGGCCTCATGTTCTACATGAGATTCCTACCATCCACATTTATTATCAGACATTACAGTACTGACCGGCCTCATCTTCTACATGGGATTCCTACAAGACATATTTATTATCAGACATTACAGTAGTGACCGGCCTCATCTTCTAGATGGTATTCCTACCATCCACATTTATTATCAGACATTACAGTAGTGGCCGGCCTCATGTTCTTCATGAGATTCCTACCATCCACATTTATTATCAGACATTACAGTAGTGACCGGCCTCATCTTCTACATGGGATTCCTACCATCCACATTTATTATCAGACATTACAGTAGTGACCGGCCTCATCTTCTACATGGGATTCCTACCATCCACATTTATTATCAGACATTACATTACTGACTGGCCTCATCTTCTACATGGGATTCCTACCATCCACATTTATTATCAGACATTACAGTACTGACCGGCCTCATCTTCTACATGAGATTCCTGCCATCCACATTTATTATCAGACATTACAGTAGTGACCGGCCTCATCTTCTACATGGTATTCCTACCATCCACATTTAATATGAGACATTACAGCAGTGACCGGCCTCAACTTCCACATTGGATTCCTACCATCAACATTTATTATCAGACATTACAGTACTGACCGGCCTCATCTTCTACATGGGATTCCTACCATCCACATTTATTATCAGACATTACAGTACTGACCGGCCTCATCTTCTACATGGGATTCCTACCATCCACATTTATTATCAGACATTACATTACTGACTGGCCTCATCTTCTACATGGGATTCCTACCATCCACATTTATTATCAGACATTGCAGTAGTGGCCGGCCTCATGTTCTACATGAGATTCCTACCATCCACATTTATTATCAGATATTACAGTACTGATCGGCCTCATTTTCTATATGAGATTCCTACCATCCACATTTATTATCAGATATTACAGTAGTGACCGGCCTTATCTACATGAGATTCCTACCATCCACATTTATTATCAGACATTACAGTAGTGACCGGCCTCATCTTCTACATGGGATTCCTACAATCCACATTTATTATCAGACATTACAGTAGTGACCGGCCTCATCTTCTACATGAGATTCCTACCATCCACATTTATTATCAGACATTACAGTAGTGACCGACCTCATCTTCTACATGAGATTCCTATCATCAACATTTATTATCAGACATTACAGTAGTGACCGGCCTCATCTTCTACATGGGATTCCTACCATCCACATTTATTATCAGACATTACAACAGTGACCGGCCTCATCTTCTACATGGGAGTCCTATCATCCACATTTATTATCAGACATTACAGTACTGACCGGCCTCAACTTCTACATGGGATTCCTACAATCCACATTTATTATCAGACATTACAGTAGTGACCGGCCTCATCTTCTACATGGGATTCCTACCATCCACATTTATTATCAGACATTACATTACTGACTGGCCTCATCTTCCACATGGGATTCCTACCATCCACATTTATTATCAGACATTACAGTACTGACCGGCCTCATCTTCTACATGAGATTCCTGCCATCCACATTTATTATCAGACATTACAGTAGTGACCGGCCTCATCTTCTACATGGTATTCCTACCATCCACATTTAATATGAGACATTACAGCAGTGACCGGCCTCAACTTCCACATTGGATTCCTACCATCAACATTTATTATCAGACATTACAATACTGACCGGCCTCATCTTCTACATGGGATTCCTACCATCCACATTTATTATCAGACATTACAGTACTGACCGGCCTCATCTTCTACATGGGATTCCTACCATCCACATTTATTATCAGACATTACATTACTGACTGGCCTCATCTTCTACATGGGATTCCTACCATCCACATTTATTATCAGACATTGCAGTAGTGGCCGGCCTCATGTTCTACATGAGATTCCTTCCATCCACATTTATTATCAGATATTACAGTACTGATCGGCCTCATTTTCTATATGAGATTCCTACCATCCACATTTATTATCAGATATTACAGTAGTGACCGGCCTCATCTACATGAGATTCCTACCATCCACATTTATAATCAGACATTACAGTAGTGACCGGCCTCATCTTCTACATGGGATTCCTACCATCCACATTTATTATCAGACATTACAGTAGTGACCGGCCTCATCTTCTACATGAGATTCCTACCATCCACATTTATTATCAGACATTACAGTAGTGACCGACCTCATCTTCTACATGAGATTCCTATCATCAACATTTATTATCAGACATTACAGTAGTGACCGGCCTCATCTTCTACATGGGATTCCTACCATCCACATTTATTATCAGACATTACAACAGTGACCGGCCTCATCTTCTACATGGGAGTCCTATCATCCACATTTATTATCAGACATTACAGTACTGACCGGCCTCAACTTCTACATGGGATTCCTACAATCCACATTTATTATCAGACATTACAGTAGTGACCGGCCTCATCTTCTACATGGGATTCCTACCATCCACATTTATTATCAGACATTACAGTAGTGACCGGCCTCATCTTCTACATGGGATTCCTACCATCCACATTTATAATCAGACATTACAGTACTGACCGGCCTCATATTCTACATTGGATTCCTACCATCCACATTTATTATCAGACATTACAGTACTGACCGGCCTCATCTTCTACATGGGATTCCTACCATCCACATTTATTATCAGACATTACAGTACTGACCGGCCTCATCTTCTACATGGGATTCCTATCATCCACATTTATTATCAGACATTACAGTACTGACCGGCCTCATCTTCTACATGAGATTCCTACCATCCACATTTATTATCAGACATTACAGTACTGACCGGCCTCATATTCTACATGGGATTCCTACCATCCACATTTATTCTCAGACATTACATTACTGACCGGCCTCATCTTCTACATGGGATTCCTACCATCCACATTTATTATCATACATTACAGTACTGACCGGCTTCATCTTCTACATGGGATTCCTACCATCCACATTTATTATCAGACATTACAGTAGTGACCGGCCTCATCTTCTACATGGGATTCTTACCATCCACATTTATAATCAGACATTACAGTACTGACCGGCCTCATATTCTACATTGGATTCCTACCATCCACATTTATTATCAGACATTACAGTACTGACCGGCCTCATCTTCTACATGGGATTCCTACCATCCACATTTATTATCAGACATTACAGTACTGACCGGCCTCATCTTCTACATGAGATTCCTACCATCCCCATTTATTATCAGACATTACAGTACTGACCGGCCTCATATTCTACATGGGATTCCTACCATCCACATTTATTCTCAGACATTACATTACTGACCGGCCTCATCTTCTACATGGGATTCCTACCATCCACATTTATTATCATACATTACAGTACTGACCGGCTTCATCTTCTACATGGGATTCCTACCATCCACATTTATTATCAGACATTACAGTACTGACCGGCCTCATATTCTACATGGGATTCCTACCATCCACATTTATTATCAGACATTACAGTAGTGACCGGCCTCATCTTCTACATGAGATTCCTACCATACACATTTATTATTAGACATTATAGTACTGACCGGCCTCATCTTCTACATGAGATTCCAATTATCCACATTTATTATCAGACATTACAGTACTGACCGACCTCATCTTCTACATGAGATTCCTATCATCCACATTTATTATCAGACATTAAATTACTGACCGGCCTCATCTTCAACATGAGATTCCTACCATCCACATTTATTAACAGACACTACATTACTGACTGGCCTCATCTTCTACATGAGATTCCTACCATCCACATTTATTATCAGACATTACAGTAGTGACCGGCCTCATCTTCTACATGGGATTCCTACCATCCACATTTATTATCAGACATTACAGTAGTGACCGGCCTCATCTTCTACATGGGATTCCTACCATCCACATTTATAATCAGACATTACAGTACTGACCGGCCTCATATTCTACATTGGATTCCTACCATCCACATTTATTATCAGACATTACAGTACTGACCGGCCTCATCTTCTACATGGGATTCCTACCATCCACATTTATTATCAGACATTACAGTACTGACCGGCCTCATCTTCTACATGAGATTCCTACCATCCCCATTTATTATCAGACATTACAGTACTGACCGGCCTCATATTCTACATGGGATTCCTACCATCCACATTTATTCTCAGACATTACATTACTGACCGGCCTCATCTTCTACATGGGATTCCTACCATCCACATTTATTATCATACATTACAGTACTGACCGGCTTCATCTTCTACATGGGATTCCTACCATCCACATTTATTATCAGACATTACAGTACTGACCGGCCTCATATTCTACATGGGATTCCTACCATCCACATTTATTATCAGACATTACAGTAGTGACCGGCCTCATCTTCTACATGAGATTCCTACCATACACATTTATTATTAGACATTATAGTACTGACCGGCCTCATCTTCTACATGAGATTCCAATTATCCACATTTATTTTCAGACATTACAGTACTGACCGACCTCATCTTCTACATGAGATTCCTATCATCCACATTTATTATCAGACATTAAATTACTGACCGGCCTCATCTTCTACATGAGATTCCTACCATCCACATTTATTAACAGACATTACATTACTGACTGGCCTCATCTTCTACATGAGATTCCTGCCATCCACATTTATTATCAGACATTACAGTACTGACCGGCCTCATCTTCTACATGAGATTCCTACCATACACATTTATTATCAGACATTACAGTACTGACCGGCCTCATCTTCTACATGGGATTCCTATCATCCACATTTATTTTCAGACATTACAGTACTGACCGGCCTCATCTTCTACATGAGATTACTACCATCCACATTTATTATCAGACATTACAGTAGTGACCGGCCTCATGTTCTACATGAGATTCCTACCATCCACATTTATTATCAGACATTACAGTACTGACCGGCCTCATCTTCTACATGGGATTCCTACAAGACATATTTATTATCAGACATTACAGTAGTGACCGGCCTCATCTTCTACATGGTATTCCTACCATCCACATTTATTATCAGACATTACAGTAGTGGCCGGCCTCATGTTCTTCATGAGATTCCTACCATCCACATTTATTATCAGACATTACAGTAGTGACCGGCCTCATCTTCTACATGGGATTCCTACCATCCACATTTATTATCAGACATTACAGTACTGACCGGCCTCATCTTCTACATGGGATTCCTACCATCCACATTTATTATCAGACATTACATTACTGACTGGCCTCATCTTCTACATGGGATTCCTACCATCCACATTTATTATCAGACATTACAGTACTGACCGGCCTCATCTTCTACATGAGATTCCTGCCATCCACATTTATTATCAGACATTACAGTAGTGACCGGCCTCATCTTCTACATGGTATTCCTACCATCCACATTTAATATGAGACATTACAGCAGTGACCGGCCTCATCTTCCACATTGGATTCCTACCATCAACATTTATTATCAGACATTACAGTACTGACCGGCCTCATCTTCTACATGGGATTCCTACCATCCACATTTATTATCAGACATTACAGTACTGACCGGCCTCATCTTCTACATGGGATTCCTACCATCCACATTTATTATCAGACATTACATTACTGACTGGCCTCATCTTCTACATGGGATTCCTACCATCCACATTTATTATCAGACATTGCAGTAGTGGCCGGCCTCATGTTCTACATGAGATTCCTACCATCCACATTTATTATCAGATATTACAGTACTGATCGGCCTCATTTTCTATATGAGATTCCTACCATCCACATTTATTATCAGATATTACAGTAGTGACCGGCCTCATCTACATGAGATTCCTACCATCCACATTTATTATCAGACATTACAGTAGTGACCGGCCTCATCTTCTACATGGGATTCCTACCATCCACATTTATTATCAGACATTACAGTAGTGACCGGCCTCATCTTCTACATGAGATTCCTACCATCCACATTTATTATCAGACATTACAGTAGTGACCGACTTCGTCTGCTAAATGAGATTCCTATCATCAACATTTATTATCAGACATTACAGTAGTGACCGGCATCATCTTCTACATGGGATTCCTACCATCCACATTTATTATCAGACATTACAACAGTGACCGGCCTCATCTTCTACATGGGAGTCCTATCATCCACATTTATTATCAGACATTACAGTACTGACCGGCCTCAACTTCTACATGGGATTCCTACAATCCACATTTATTATCAGACATTACAGTAGTGACCGGCCTCATCTTCTACATGGGATTCCTACCATCCACATTTATTATCAGACATTACATTACTGACTGGCCTCATCTTCTACATGGGATTCCTACCATCCACATTTATTATCAGACATTACAGTACTGACCGGCCTCATCTTCTACATGAGATTCCTGCCATCCACATTTATTATCAGACATTACAGTAGTGACCGGCCTCATCTTCTACATGGTATTCCTACCATCCACATTTAATATGAGACATTACAGCAGTGACCGGCCTCAACTTCCACATTGGATTCCTACCATCAACATTTATTATCAGACATTACAGTACTGACCGGCCTCATCTTCTACATGGGATTCCTACCATCCACATTTATTATCAGACATTACAGTACTGACCGGCCTCATCTTCTACATGGGATTCCTACCATCCACATTTATTATCAGACATTACATTACTGACTGGCCTCATCTTCTACATGGGATTCCTACCATCCACATTTATTATCAGACATTGCAGTAGTGGCCGGCCTCATGTTCTACATGAGATTCCTACCATCCACATTTATTATCAGATATTACAGTACTGATCGGCCTCATTTTCTATATGAGATTCCTACCATCCACATTTATTATCAGATATTACAGTAGTGACCGGCCTCATCTACATGAGATTCCTACCATCCACATTTATAATCAGACATTACAGTAGTGACCGGCCTCATCTTCTACATGGGATTCCTACCATCCACATTTATTATCAGACATTACAGTAGTGACCGGCCTCATCTTCTACATGAGATTCCTACCATCCACATTTATTATCAGACATTACAGTAGTGACCGACCTCATCTTCTACATGAGATTCCTATCATCAACATTTATTATCAGACATTACAGTAGTGACCGGCCTCATCTTCTACATGGGATTCCTACCATCCACATTTATTATCAGACATTACAACAGTGACCGGCCTCATCTTCTACATGGGAGTCCTATCATCCACATTTATTATCAGACATTACAGTACTGACCGGCCTCAACTTCTACATGGGATTCCTACAATCCACATTTATTATCAGACATTACAGTAGTGACCGGCCTCATCTTCTACATGGGATTCCTACCATCCACATTTATTATCAGACATTACAGTAGTGACCGGCCTCATCTTCTACATGGGATTCCTACCATCCACATTTATAATCAGACATTACAGTACTGACCGGCCTCATATTCTACATTGGATTCCTACCATCCACATTTATTATCAGACATTACAGTACTGACCGGCCTCATCTTCTACATGGGATTCCTATCATCCACATTTATTATCAGACATTACAGTACTGACCGGCCTCATCTTCTACATGGGATTCCTATCATCCACATTTATTATCAGACATTACAGTACTGACCGGCCTCATCTTCTACATGAGATTCCTACCA
Source organism: Pseudophryne corroboree (assembly GCF_028390025.1). NCBI lineage: Eukaryota > Metazoa > Chordata > Amphibia > Anura > Myobatrachidae > Pseudophryne > Pseudophryne corroboree. The sequence goes on along the minus strand of NC_086449.1, from coordinate 833,009,210 downwards.
TCCACATTTATTATCAGACATTACAGTACTGACCGGCCTCATATTCTACATGGGATTCCTACCATCCACATTTATTCTCAGACATTACATTACTGACCGGCCTCATCTTCTACATGGGATTCCTACCATCCACATTTATTATCATACATTACAGTACTGACCGGCTTCATCTTCTACATGGGATTCCTACCATCCACATTTATTATCAGACATTACAGTAGTGACCGGCCTCATCTTCTACATGGGATTCCTATCATCCACATTTATTATCAGACATTACAGTAGTGAACGGCCTCATCGTCCACATGAGATTCCTATCATCCACATTTATTATCAGACATTACAGCAGTTACCGGCCTCATCTTCTACATGAGATTCCTACCATACACATTTATTATCAGACATTACAGTACTGACCGGCCTCATCTTCTACATGGGATTCCTATCATCCACATTTATTATCAGACATTACAGTACTGACCGGCCTCATCTTCTACATGAGATTACTACCATCCACATTTATTATCAGACATTACAGTAGTGACCGGCCTCATGTTCTACATGAGATTCCTACCATCCACATTTATTATCAGACATTACAGTACTGACCGGCCTCATCTTCTACATGGGATTCCTACCATCCACATTTATTATCAGACATTACAGTAGTGACCAGTCTCATCTTCTACATGGGATTCCTATTATCCACATTTATTATCAGACATTACATTACTGACCGGCCTCATCTTCTACATGGGATTCCTACCATCCACATTTATAATCAGACATTACAGTACTGACCGGCCTCATCTTCTACATGAGATTCCTACCATCCACATTTATTATCAGACATTACATTACTGACTGGCCTCATCTTCTACATGGGATTCCTACCATCCACATTTATTATCAGACATTACAGTACTGACCGGCCTCATCTTCTACATGGGATTCCTACAAGACATATTTATTATCAGACATTACAGTAGTTACCGTCCTCATGTTCTACATGGTATTCCTACCATCCACATTTATTATCAGACATTACAGTAGTGGCCGTCCTCATGTTCTACATGAGATTCCTACCATCCACATTTATTATCAGATATTACAGTACTGACCGGCCTCATCTTCTACATGAGATTCCTACCATCCACATTTATTATCAGATATTACAGTAGTGACCGGCCTCATCTTCTACATGAGATTCCTACCATCCACATTTATTATCAGACATTACAGTAGTGACCGGCCACATCTTCTACATGGGATTCCTACCATCCACATTTATTATCAGACATTACAGTACTGACCGGCCTCATCTTCTACATGAGATTCCTACCATCCACATTTATTATCAGACATTACAGTAGTGACCGACCTCATCTTCTACATGAGATTCCTATCATCCACATTTATTATCAGACATTACAGTAGTGACCGGCCTCATCTTCTACATGGGATTCCTACCATCCACATTTATAATCAGACATTACAGTAGTGACCGGCCTCATCTTCTACATGGGATTCTTACCATCCACATTTATTATCAGACATTACAGTACTGACCGGCATCATCTTCTACATGGGAGTCCTATCATCCACATTTATTATCAGACATTACAGTACTGACCGGCCTCATCTTCTACATGGGATTCCTACAATCCACATTTATTATTAGACATTACAGTAGTGACCAGCCTCATCTTCTACATGGGATTCCTACCAACCACATTTATTATCAGACATTACAGTAATGACCGGCCTCATCTTCTACATGGGATTCCTACCATCCACATTTATAATCAGACATTACAGTACTGACCGGCCTCATATTCTACACTGGATTCCTACCATCCACATTTATTATCAGACATTACAGTACTGAGCGGCCTCATCTTCTACATGGTATTCCTACCATCCACATTTATTATCAGACATTACAGTACTGACCGGCCTCATATTCTACATGGTATTCCTACCATCCACATTTATTCTCAGACATTACATTACTGACCGGCCTCATCTTCTACATGGGATTCCTACCATCCACATTTATTATCAGACATTACAGTACTGACCGGCCTCATATTCTACATGGTATTCCTACCATCCACATTTATTCTCAGACATTACATTACTGACCGGCCTCATCTTCTACATGGGATTCCTACAATCCACATTTATTATCATACATTACAGTAGTGACCGGCTTCATCTTCTACATGGGATTCCTACCATCCACATTTATTATCAGACATTACAGTAGTGACCGGCCTCATCTTCTACATGGGATTCCTATCATCCACATTTATTATCAGACATTACAGTAGTGAACGGCCTCATCTTCCACATGAGATTCCTACCATCCACATTTATTATCAGACATTACAGTAGTGACCGGTGTCATCTTCTACATGGGATTCCTATTATCCACATTTATTATCAGACATTACATTACTGACCGGCCTCATATTCTACATTGGATTCCTACCATCCACATTTATTATCAGACATTACAGTACTGACCGGCCTCATATTCTACATTGGATTCCTACCATCCACATTTATTATCAGACATTACAGTACTGACCGGCCTCATCTTCTACATGGGATTCCTACCATCCACATTCATTATCAGACATTACAGTACTGACCGGCCTCATATTCTACATGGGATTCCAACCATCCACATTTATTCTCAGACATTACATTACTGACCGGCCTCATCTTCTACATGAGATTCCAATCTTCCACATTAATTATCAGACATTACATTACTGACTGGCCTCATCTTCTACATGGGATTCCTACCATCCACATTTATTATCAGACATTACAGTACTGACCGGCCTCATCTTCTACATGAGATTCCTGCCATCCACATTTATTATCAGACATTACAGTAGTGACCGGCCTCATCTTCTACATGGGATTCCTACAAGACATATTTATTATCAGACATTACAGTAGTGACCGGCCTCATCTTCTACATGGTATTCCTACCATCCACATTTAATATGAGACATTACAGCAGTGACCGGCCTCATCTTCTACATGAGATTCCTACCATCCACATTTATTATCAGACATTACAGTAGTGGCCGGCCTCATGTTCTACATGAGATTCCTACCATCCACATTTATTATCAGATATTACAGTACTGACCGGCCTCATCTTCTATATGCGATTCCTACCATCCACATTTATTATCAGATATTACAGTAGTGACCGGCCTCATCTTCTACATGAGATTCCTACCATCCACATTTATTATCAGACATTACAGTAGTGACCGACCTCATCTTCTACATGAGATTCCTATCATCCACATTTATTATCAGACATTACAGTAGTGACCGGCCTCATCTTCTATATGGGATTCCTACCATCCACATTTATTATCAGACATTACAGTAGTGACCGGCCTCATCTTCTACATGGGAGTCTTATCATCCACATTTATTATCAGACATTACAGTACTGACCGGCCTCATATTCTACATGGGATTCCTACAATCCACATTTATTATCAGACATTACAGTAGTGACCGGCCTCATCTTCTACATGGGATTCCTACCATTCACATTTATTATCAGACATTACAGTAGTGACCGGCCTCAACTTCCACATTGGATTCCTACCATCAACATTTATTATCAGACATTACAGTACTGACCGGCCTCATCTTCTACATGGGATTCCTACCATCCACATTTATTATCAGACATTACAGTACTGACCGGCCTCATATTCTACATGGGATTCCTGCCATCCACATTTATTCTCAGACATTACATTACTGACCGGCCTCATCTTCTACATGGGATTCCTACCATCCACATTTATTATCATACATTACAGTACTGACCGGCTTCATCTTCTACATGGGATTCCTACCATCCACATTTATTATCAGACATTACAGTAGTGACCGGCCTCATCTTCTACATGGGATTCCTATCATCCACATTTATTATCAGACATTACAGTAGTGAACGGCCTCATCTTCCACATGAGATTCCTATCATCCACATTTATTATCAGACATTACAGCAGTGACCGGCCTCATCTTCTACATGAGATTCCTACCATCCACATTTATTATCAGACATTACAGTACTGACCGGCCTCATCTTCTACATGGGATTCCTATCATCCACATTTATTATCAGACATTACAGTACTGACCGGCCTCATCTTCTACATGAGATTACTACCATCCACATTTATTATCAGACATTACAGTAGTGAACGGCCTTATCTTCTACATGGGATTCCTACCATCCACATTTATTATCAGACATTACAGTAGTGACCGGTCTCATCTTCTACATGGGATTCCTATTATCCACATTTATTATCAGACATTACATTACTGACCGGCCTCATCTACTACATGGGATTCCTACCATCCACATTTATAATCAGACATTACAGTACTGACCGGCCTCATATTCTACATTGGATTCCTACCATCCACATTTATTATCAGACATTACAGTACTGACCGGCCTCATATTCTACATTGGATTCCTACCATCCACATTTATTATCAGACATTACAGTACTGACCGGCCTCATCTTCTACATGGGATTCCTACCATCCACATTTATAATCAGACATTACAGTACTGACCGGCCTCATATTCTACACTGGATTCCTACCATCCACATTTATTATCAGACATTACAGTACTGAGCGGCCTCATCTTCTACATGGTATTCCTACCATCCACATTTATTATCAGACATTACAGTACTGACCGGCCTCATATTCTACATGGTATTCCTACCATCCACATTTATTATCAGACATTACAGTAGTGACCGACCTCATCTTCTACATGAGATTCCTATCATCCACATTTATTATCAGACATTACAGTAGTGACCGGCCTCATCTTCTATATGGGATTCCTACCATCCACATTTATTATCAGACATTACAGTAGTGACCGGCCTCATCTTCTACATGGGAGTCTTATCATCCACATTTATTATCAGACATTACAGTACTGACCGGCCTCATATTCTACATGGGATTCCTACAATCCACATTTATTATCAGACATTACAGTAGTGACCGGCCTCATCTTCTACATGGGATTCCTACCATTCACATTTATTATCAGACATTACAGTAGTGACCGGCCTCAACTTCCACATTGGATTCCTACCATCAACATTTATTATCAGACATTACAGTACTGACCGGCCTCATCTTCTACATGGGATTCCTACCATCCACATTTATTATCAGACATTACAGTACTGACCGGCCTCATATTCTACATGGGATTCCTGCCATCCACATTTATTCTCAGACATTACATTACTGACCGGCCTCATCTTCTACATGGGATTCCTACCATCCACATTTATTATCATACATTACAGTACTGACCGGCTTCATCTTCTACATGGGATTCCTACCATCCACATTTATTATCAGACATTACAGTAGTGACCGGCCTCATCTTCTACATGGGATTCCTATCATCCACATTTATTATCAGACATTACAGTAGTGAACGGCCTCATCTTCCACATGAGATTCCTATCATCCACATTTATTATCAGACATTACAGCAGTGACCGGCCTCATCTTCTACATGAGATTCCTACCATCCACATTTATTATCAGACATTACAGTACTGACCGGCCTCATCTTCTACATGGGATTCCTATCATCCACATTTATTATCAGACATTACAGTACTGACCGGCCTCATCTTCTACATGAGATTACTACCATCCACATTTATTATCAGACATTACAGTAGTGAACGGCCTTATCTTCTACATGGGATTCCTACCATCCACATTTATTATCAGACATTACAGTAGTGACCGGTCTCATCTTCTACATGGGATTCCTATTATCCACATTTATTATCAGACATTACATTACTGACCGGCCTCATCTACTACATGGGATTCCTACCATCCACATTTATAATCAGACATTACAGTACTGACCGGCCTCATATTCTACATTGGATTCCTACCATCCACATTTATTATCAGACATTACAGTACTGACCGGCCTCATATTCTACATTGGATTCCTACCATCCACATTTATTATCAGACATTACAGTACTGACCGGCCTCATCTTCTACATGGGATTCCTACCATCCACATTTATAATCAGACATTACAGTACTGACCGGCCTCATATTCTACACTGGATTCCTACCATCCACATTTATTATCAGACATTACAGTACTGAGCGGCCTCATCTTCTACATGGTATTCCTACCATCCACATTTATTATCAGACATTACAGTACTGACCGGCCTCATATTCTACATGGTATTCCTACCATCCACATTTATTCTCAGACATTACATTACTGACCGGCCTCATCTTCTACATGGGATTCCTACCATCCACATTTATTATCAGACATTACAGTACTGACCGGCCTCATATTCTACATGGTATTCCTACCATCCACATTTATTCTCAGACATTACATTACTGACCGGCCTCATCTTCTACATGGGATTCCTACAATCCACATTTATTATCATACATTACAGTAGTGACCGGCTTCATCTTCTACATGGGATTCCTACCATCCACATTTATTATCAGACATTACAGTAGTGACCGGCCTCATCTTCTACATGGGATTCCTATCATCCACATTTATTATCAGACATTACAGTAGTGAACGGCCTCATCTTCCACATGAGATTCCTACCATCCACATTTATTATCAGACATTACAGTAGTGACCGGTGTCATCTTCTACATGGGATTCCTGCCATCCACATTTATTCTCAGACATTACATTACTGACCGGCCTCATCTTCTACATGGGATTCCTACCATCCACATTTATTATCATACATTACAGTACTGACCGGCTTCATCTTCTACATGGGATTCCTACCATCCACATTTATTATCAGACATTACAGTAGTGACCGGCCTCATCTTCTACATGGGATTCCTATCATCCACATTTATTATCAGACATTACAGTAGTGAACGGCCTCATCTTCCACATGAGATTCCTATCATCCACATTTATTATCAGACATTACAGCAGTGACCGGCCTCATCTTCTACATGAGATTCCTACCATCCACATTTATTATCAGACATTACAGTACTGACCGGCCTCATCTTCTACATGGGATTCCTATCATCCACATTTATTATCAGACATTACAGTACTGACCGGCCTCATCTTCTACATGAGATTACTACCATCCACATTTATTATCAGACATTACAGTAGTGAACGGCCTTATCTTCTACATGGGATTCCTACCATCCACATTTATTATCAGACATTACAGTAGTGACCGGTCTCATCTTCTACATGGGATTCCTATTATCCACATTTATTATCAGACATTACATTACTGACCGGCCTCATCTACTACATGGGATTCCTACCATCCACATTTATAATCAGACATTACAGTACTGACCGGCCTCATATTCTACATTGGATTCCTACCATCCACATTTATTATCAGACATTACAGTACTGACCGGCCTCATATTCTACATTGGATTCCTACCATCCACATTTATTATCAGACATTACAGTACTGACCGGCCTCATCTTCTACATGGGATTCCTACCATCCACATTTATAATCAGACATTACAGTACTGACCGGCCTCATATTCTACACTGGATTCCTACCATCCACATTTATTATCAGACATTACAGTACTGAGCGGCCTCATCTTCTACATGGTATTCCTACCATCCACATTTATTATCAGACATTACAGTACTGACCGGCCTCATATTCTACATGGTATTCCTACCATCCACATTTATTCTCAGACATTACATTACTGACCGGCCTCATCTTCTACATGGGATTCCTACCATCCACATTTATTATCAGACATTACAGTACTGACCGGCCTCATATTTTACATGGTATTCCTACCATCCACATTTATTCTCAGACATTACATTACTGACCGGCCTCGTCTTCTACATGGGATTCCTACAATCCACATTTATTATCATACATTACAGTAGTGACCGGCTTCATCTTCTACATGGGATTCCTACCATCCACATTTATTATCAGACATTACAGTAGTGACCGGCCTCATCTTCTACATGGGATTCCTATCATCCACATTTATTATCAGACATTACAGTAGTGAACGGCCTCATCTTCCACATGAGATTCCTACCATCCACATTTATTATCAGACATTACAGTAGTGACCGGTGTCATCTTCTACATGGGATTCCTATTATCCACATTTATTATCAGACATTACATTACTGACCGGCCTCATATTCTACATTGGATTCCTACCATCCACATTTATTATCAGACATTACAGTACTGACCGGCCTCATATTCTACATTGGATTCCTACCATCCACATTTATTATCAGACATTACAGTACTGACCGGCCTCATCTTCTACATGGGATTCCTACCATCCACATTCATTATCAGACATTACAGTACTGACCGGCTTCATCTTCTACATGGGATTCCTACCATCCACATTTATTATCAGACATTACAGTAGTGACCGGCCTCATCTTCTACATGAGATTCCTATCATCCACATTTATTATCAGACATTACAGTAGTGAACGGCCTCATCTTCCACATGAGATTCCTATCATCCACATTTATTATCAGACATTACAGCAGTGACCGGCCTCATCTTCTACATGAGATTCCTACCATCCACATTTATTATCAGACATTACAGTACTGACCGGCCTCATCTTCTACATGGGATTCCTATCATCCACATTTATTATCAGACATTACAGTACTGACCGGCCTCATCTTCTACATGAGATTACTACCATCCACATTTATTATCAGACATTACAGTAGTGAACGGCCTTATCTTCTACATGGGATTCCTACCATCCACATTTATTATCAGACATTACAGTAGTGACCGGTCTCATCTTCTACATGGGATTCCTATTATCCACATTTATTATCAGACATTACATTACTGACCGGCCTCATCTACTACATGGGATTCCTACCATCCACATTTATAATCAGACATTACAGTACTGACCGGCCTCATATTCTACATTGGATTCCTACCATCCACATTTATTATCAGACATTACAGTACTGACCGGCCTCATATTCTACATTGGATTCCTACCATCCACATTTATTATCAGACATTACAGTACTGACCGGCCTCATCTTCTACATGGGATTCCTACCATCCACATTTATAATCAGACATTACAGTACTGACCGGCCTCATATTCTACACTGGATTCCTACCATCCACATTTATTATCAGACATTACAGTACTGAGCGGCCTCATCTTCTACATGGTATTCCTACCATCCACATTTATTATCAGACATTACAGTACTGACCGGCCTCATATTCTACATGGTATTCCTACCATCCACATTTATTCTCAGACATTACATTAGTGACCGGCCTCATCTTCTACATGGGATTCCTATCATCCACATTTATTATCAGACATTACAGTAGTGAACGGCCTCATCTTCCACATGAGATTCCTACCATCCACATTTATTATCAGACATTACAGTAGTGACCGGTGTCATCTTCTACATGGGATTCCTATTATCCACATTTATTATCAGACATTACATTACTGACCGGCCTCATATTCTACATTGGATTCCTACCATCCACATTTATTATCAGACATTACAGTACTGACCGGCCTCATATTCTACATTGGATTCCTACCATCCACATTTATTATCAGACATTACAGTACTGACCGGCCTCATCTTCTACATGGGATTCCTACCATCCACATTCATTATCAGACATTACAGTACTGACCGGCCTCATATTCTACATGGGATTCCAACCATCCACATTTATTCTCAGACATTACATTACTGACCGGCCTCATCTTCTACATGAGATTCCAATCTTCCACATTAATTATCAGACATTACATTACTGACTGGCCTCATCTTCTACATGGGATTCCTACCATCCACATTTATTATCAGACATTACAGTACTGACCGGCCTCATCTTCTACATGAGATTCCTGCCATCCACATTTATTATCAGACATTACAGTAGTGACCGGCCTCATCTTCTACATGGGATTCCTACAAGACATATTTATTATCAGACATTACAGTAGTGACCGGCCTCATCTTCTACATGGTATTCCTACCATCCACATTTAATATGAGACATTACAGCAGTGACCGGCCTCATCTTCTACATGAGATTCCTACCATCCACATTTATTATCAGACATTACAGTAGTGGCCGGCCTCATGTTCTACATGAGATTCCTACCATCCACATTTATTATCAGATATTACAGTAGTGACCGGCCTCATCTTCTACATGAGATTCCTACCATCCACATTTATTATCAGACATTACAGTAGTGACCGACCTCATCTTCTACATGAGATTCCTATCATCCACATTTATTATCAGACATTACAGTAGTGACCGGCCTCATCTTCTACATGGGATTCCTACCATCCACATTTATTATCAGACATTACAGTAGTGACCGGCCTCATCTTCTACATGGGAGTCTTATCATCCACATTTATTATCAGACATTACAGTACTGACCAGCCTCATATTCTACATGGGATTCCTACAATCCACATTTATTATCAGACATTACAGTAGTGACCGGCCTCATCTTCTACATGGGATTCCTACCATTCACATTTATTATCAGACATTACAGTAGTGACCGGCCTCAACTTCCACATTGGATTCCTACCATCAACATTTATTATCAGACATTACAGTACTGACCGGCCTCATCTTCTACATGGGATTCCTACCATCCACATTTATTATCAGACATTACAGTACTGACCGGCCTCATATTCTACATGGGATTCCTGCCATCCACATTTATTCTCAGACATTACATTACTGACCGGCCTCATCTTCTACATGGGATTCCTACCATCCACATTTATTATCATACATTACAGTACTGACCGGCTTCATCTTCTACATGGGATTCCTACCATCCACATTTATTATCAGACATTACAGTAGTGACCGGCCTCATCTTCTACATGGGATTCCTATCATCCACATTTATTATCAGACATTACAGTAGTGAACGGCCTCATCTTCCACATGAGATTCCTATCATCCACATTTATTATCAGACATTACAGCAGTGACCGGCCTCATCTTCTACATGAGATTCCTACCATCCACATTTATTATCAGACATTACAGTACTGACCGGCCTCATCTTCTACATGGGATTCCTATCATCCACATTTATTATCAGACATTACAGTACTGACCGGCCTCATCTTCTACAGTACATGAGATTACTACCATCCACATTTATTATCAGACATTACAGTAGTGAACGGCCTTATCTTCTACATGGGATTCCTACCATCCACATTTATTATCAGACATTACAATAGTGACCGGTCTCATCTTCTACATGGGATTCCTATTATCCACATTTATTATCAGACATTACATTACTGACCGGCCTCATCTACTACATGGGATTCCTACCATCCACATTTATAATCAGACATTACAGTATTGACCGGCCTCATATTCTACATTGGATTCCTACCATCCACATTTATTATCAGACATTACAGTACTGACCGGCCTCATATTCTACATTGGATTCCTACCATCCACATTTATTATCAGACATTACAGTACTGACCGGCCTCATCTTCTACATGGGATTCCTACAATCCACATTTATTATCAGACATTACAGTAGTGACCAGCCTCATCTTCTACATGGGATTCCTACCAAACACATTTATTATCAGACATTACAGTAGTGACCGGCCTCATCTTCTACATGGGATTCCTACCATACACATTTATAATCAGACATTACAGTACTGACCGGCCTCATATTCTACATTGGATTCCAACCATCCACATTTATTATCAGACATTACAGTACTGAGCGGCCTCATCTTCTACATGGGGTTCCTATTATCCACATTTATTATCAGACATTACATTACTGACCGGCCTCATGTTCTACATGAGATTCCTACCATCCACATTTATTATCAGACATTACAGTACTGACCGGCCTTATCTTCTACATGGGATTCCTACCATCCACATTTATTATCAGACATTACAGTAGTGACCGGTCTCATCTTCTACATGGGATTCCTATTATCCACATTTATTATCAGACATTACATTACTGACCGGCCTCATCTTCTACATGGGATTCCTACCATCCACATTTATAATCAGACATTACAGTACTGACCGGCCTCATATTCTACATTGGATTCCTACCATCCACATTTATTATCAGACATTACAGTACTGACCGGCCTCATATTCTATATTGGATTCCTACCATCCACATTTATTATCAGACATTACAGTACTGACCGGCCTCATCTTCTACATGGGATTCCTACAATCCACATTTATTATCAGACATTACAGTAGTGACCAGCCTCATCTTCTACATAAGATTCCTACCAACCACATTTATTATCAGACACTACAGTAGTGACCAGCCTCATCTTCTACATGGAATTCCTACCATCCACATTTATAATCAGACATTACAGTACTGACCGGCCTCATATTCTACATTGGATTCCTACCATCCACATTTATTATCAGACATTACAGTACTGAGCGGCCTCATCTTCTACATGGGATTCCTACCATCCACATTTATTATCAGACATTACAGTACTGACCGGCCTCATATTCTACATGGGATTCCTACCATCCACATTTATTCTCAGACATTACATTACTGACCGGCCTCATCTTCTACATGGGATTCCTACCATCCACATTTATTATCATACATTACAGTACTGACCGGCTTCATCTTCTACATGGGATTCCTACCATCCACATTTATTATCAGACATTACAGTAGTGACCGGCCTCATCTTCTACATGGGAATCCTACCATCCACATTTATTATCAGACATTACAGTACTGACCGGCCTCATCTTCTACATGAGATTCCTACCATCAACATTTATTATCAGACATTACAGTAGTGACCGACCTCATCTTCTACATGAGATTCCTATCATCCACATTTATTATCAGACATTACAGTAGTGACCGGCCTCATCTTCTACATGAGATTCCTACCATCCACATTTATAATTAGACATTACAGTAGTGACCGGCCTCATCTTCTACATGGGATTCTTACCATCCACATTTATTATAAGACATTACAGTACTGACCGGCATCATCTTCTACATGGGAGTCCTATCATCCACATTTATTATCAGACATTACAGTACTGACCGGCCTCATCTTCTACATGGGATTCCTACAATCCACATTTATTATCAGACATTACAGTAGTGACCAGCCTCATCTTCTACATGGGATTCCAACCAACCACATTTATTATCAGACATTACAGTAGTGACCGGCCTCATCTTCTACATGGGATTCCTACCATCCACATTTATAATCAGACATTACAGTACTGACCGGCCTCATATTCTACATTGGATTCCTACCATCCACATTTATTATCAGACATTACAGTACTGAGCGGCCTCATCTTCTACATGGTATTCCTACCATCCACATTTATTATCAGACATTACAGTACTGACCGGCCTCATATTCTACATGGTATTCCTACCATCCACATTTATTCTCAGACATTACATTACTGACCGGCCTCATCTTCTACATGGGATTCCTACCATCCACATTTATTATCAGACATTACAGTACTGACCGGCCTCATATTCTACATGGTATTCCTACCATCCACATTTATTCTCAGACATTACATTACTGACCGGCCTCATCTTCTAAATGGGATTCCTACAATCCACATTTATTATCATACATTACAGTAGTGACCGGCTTCATCTTCTACATGGGATTCCTACCATCCACATTTATTATCAGACATTACAGTAGTGACCGGCCTCATCTTCTACATGGGATTCCTATCATCCACATTTATTATCAGACATTACAGTAGTGAACGGCCTCATCTTCCACATGAGATTCCTACCATCCACATTTATTATCAGACATTACAGTAGTGACCGGTGTCATCTTCTACATGGGATTCCTATTATCCACATTTGTTATCAGACATTACATTACTGACCGGCCTCATCTTCTACATGGGATTCTTACCATCCACATTTATAATCAGACATTACAGTACTGACCGGCCTCATATTCTACATTGGATTCCTACTATCCACATTCATTATCAGACATTACAGTACTGACCGGCCTCATATTCTACATGGGATTTCTACCATCCACATTTATTCTCAGACATTACATTACTGACCGGCCTCATCTTCTACATGAGATTCCAATCTTCCACATTAATTATCAGACATTACATTACTGACTGGCCTCATCTACTACATGGGATTTCTACCATCCACATTTATTATCAGACATTACAGTACTGACCGGCCTCATCTTCTACATGAGATTCCTGCCATCCACATTTATTATCAGACATTACAGTAGTGACCGGCCTCATCTTCTACATGGGATTCCTACAAGACATATTTATTATCAGACATTACAGTAGTGACCGGCCTCATCTTCTACATGGTATTCCTACCATCCACATTTAATATGAGACATTACAGCAGTGACCGGCCTCATCTTCTACATGAGATTCCTACCATCCACATTTATTATCAGACATTACAGTAGTGGCCGGCCTCATGTTCTACATGAGATTCCTACCATCCACATTTATTATCAGATATTACAGTACTGACCGGCCTCATCTTCTATATGCGATTCCTACCATCTACATTTATTATCAGATATTACAGTAGTGACCGGCCTCATCTTCTACATGAGATTCCTATCATCCACATTTATTATCAGACATTACAGTAGTGACCGGCCTCATCTTCTACATGGGAATTCTTACCATCCACATTTATTATCAGACATTACAGTAGTGACCGGCCTCATCTTCTACATGGGAGTCTTATCATCCACATTTATTATCAGACATTACAGTACTGACCAGCCTCATCTTCTACATGGGATTCCTACAATCCACATTTATTATCAGACATTACAGTAGTGACCAGCCTCATCTTCTACATGGGATTCCTACCAACCACATTTATTATCAGACATTACAGTAGTGACCGGCCTCATCTTCTGCATGGGATTCCTACCATCCACATTTATAATCAGTCATTACAGTACTGACCGGCCTCATATTCTACATTGGATTCCAACCATCCACATTTATTATCAGACATTACAGTACTGAGCGGCCTCATCTTCTACATGGGATTCCTATTATCCACATTTATTATCAGACATTACATTACTGACCGGCCTCATCTTCTACATGGGATTCCTATTATCCACATTTATTATCAGACATTACAGTACTGACCGGCCTCATCTTCTACATGAGATTACTACCATCCACATTTATTATCAGACATTACAGTAGTGACCGGCCTCATGTTCTACATGAAATTCCTACCATCCACATTTATTATCAGACATTACAGTACTGACCGGCCTTATCTTCTACATGGGATTCCTACCATCCACATTTATTATCAGACATTACAGTAGTGACCGGTCTCATCTTCTACATGGGATTCCTATTATCCACATTTATTATCAGACATTACATTACTGACCGGCCTCATCTTCTACATGGGATTCCTACCATCCACATTTATAATCAGACATTACAGTAGTGACCAGCCTCATCTTCTACATGGGATTCCTACCAACCACAATTATTATCAGACATTACAGTAGTGACCGGCCTCATCTTCTACATGGGATTCCTACCATCCACATTTATAATCAGACATTACAGTACTGACCGGCCTCATATTCTACATTGGATTCCTACCATCCACATTTATTATCAGACATTACAGTACTGAGCGGCCTCATCTTCTACATGGGATTCCTGCCATCCACATTTATTATCAGACATTACAGTACTGACCGGCCTCATATTCTACATGGGATTCCTACCATCCACATTTATTCTCAGACATTACAGTACTGACCGGCCTCATCTTCTACATGGGATTCCTACCATCCACATTTATTATCATACATTACAGTACTGACCGGCTTCATCTTCTACATGGGATTCCTACCATCCACATTTATTATCAGACATTACAGTAGTGACCGGCCTCATCTTCTACATGGGATTCCTATCATCCACATTTATTATCAGACATTACAGTAGTGAACGGCCTCATCTTCCACATGAGATTCCTACCATTCACATTTATTATCAGACATTACAGTAGTGACCGGTGTCATCTTCTACATGGGATTCCTATTATCCACATTTATTATCAGACATTACAGTACTGACCGGCCTCATCTTCTACATGGGATTCTTACCATCCACATTTATAATCAGACATTACAGTACTGACCGGCCTCATATTCTACATTGGATTCCTACCATCCACATTTATTATCAGACATTACAGTACTGACCGGCCTCATATTCTACACTGGATTCCTACCATCCACATTTATTATCAGACATTACAGTACTGACCGGCCTCATCTTCTACATGGGATTCCTACAATCCACATTTATTATCAGACATTACAGTAGTGACCAGCCTCATCTTCTACATGGGATTCCTACCAAACACATTTATTATCAGACATTACAGTAGTGACCGGCCTCATCTTCTACATGGGATTCCTTCCATACACATTTATAATCAGACATTACAGTACTGACCGGCCTCATATTCTACATTGGATTCCAACCATCCACATTTATTATCAGACATTACAGTACTGAGCGGCCTCATCTTCTACATGGGATTCCTATTATCCACATTTATTATCAGACATTACATTACTGACCGGCCTCATGTTCTACATGAGATTCCTACCATCCACATTTATTATCAGACATTACAGTACTGACCGGCCTTATCTTCTACATGGGATTCCTACCATCCACATTTATTATCAGACATTACAGTAGTGACCGGTCTCATCTTCTACATGGGATTCCTATTATCCACATTTATTATCAGACATTACATTACTGACCGGCCTCATCTTCTACATGGGATTCCTACCATCCACATTTATAATCAGACATTACAGTACTGACCGGCCTCATATTCTACATTGGATTCCTACCATCCACATTTATTATCAGACATTACAGTACTGACCGGCCTCATATTCTATATTGGATTCCTACCATCCACATTTATTATCAGACATTACAGTACTGACCGGCCTCATCTTCTACATGGGATTCCTACAATCCACATTTATTATCAGACATTACAGTAGTGACCAGCCTCATCTTCTACATGGGATTCCTACCAACCACATTTATTATCAGACACTACAGTAGTGACCGGCCTCATCTTCTACATGGAATTCCTACCATCCACATTTATAATCAGACATTACAGTACTGACCGGCCTCATATTCTACATTGGATTCCTACCATCCACATTTATTATCAGACATTACAGTACTGAGCGGCCTCATCTTCTACATGGGATTCCTACCATCCACATTTATTATCAGACATTACAGTACTGACCGGCCTCATATTCTACATGGGATTCCTACCATCCACATTTATTCTCAGACATTACATTACTGACCGGCCTCATCTTCTACATGGGATTCCTACCATCCACATTTATTATCATACATTACAGTACTGACCGGCTTCATCTTCTACATGGGATTCCTACCATCCACATTTATTATCAGACATTACAGTAGTGACCGGCCTCATCTTCTACATGGGATTCCTACCATCCACATTTATTATCAGACATTACAGTACTGACCGGCCTCATCTTCTACATGAGATTCCTACCATCCACATTTATTATCAGACATTACAGTAGTGACCGACCTCATCTTCTACATGAGATTCCTATCATCCACATTTATTATCAGACATTACAGTAGTGACCGGCCTCATCTTCTACATGAGATTCCTACCATCCACATTTATAATTAGACATTACAGTAGTGACCGGCCTCATCTTCTACATGGGATTCTTACCATCCACATTTATTATAAGACATTACAGTACTGACCGGCATCATCTTCTACATGGGAGTCCTATCATCCACATTTATTATCAGACATTACAGTACTGACCGGCCTCATCTTCTACATGGGATTCCTACAATCCACATTTATTATCAGACATTACAGTAGTGACCAGCCTCATCTTCTACATGGGATTCCTACCAACCACATTTATTATCAGGCATTACAGTAGTGACCGGCCTCATCTTCTACATGGGATTCCTACCATCCACATTTATAATCAGACATTACAGTACTGACCGGCCTCATATTCTACATTGGATTCCTACCATCCACATTTATTATCAGACATTACAGTACTGAGCGGCCTCATCTTCTACATGGTATTCCTACCATCCACATTTATTATCAGACATTACAGTACTGACCGGCCTCATATTCTACATGGTATTCCTACCATCCACATTTATTCTCAGACATTACATTACTGACCGGCCTCATCTTCTACATGGGATTCCTACCATCCACATTTATTATCAGACATTACAGTACTGACCGGCCTCATATTCTACATGGTATTCCTACCATCCACATTTATTCTCAGACATTACATTACTGACCGGCCTCATCTTCTAAATGGGATTCCTACAATCCACATTTATTATCATACATTACAGTAGTGACCGGCTTCATCTTCTACATGGGATTCCTACCATCCACATTTATTATCAGACATTACAGTAGTGACCGGCCTCATCTTCTACATGGGATTCCTATCATCCACATTTATTATCAGACATTACAGTAGTGAACGGCCTCATCTTCCACATGAGATTCCTACCATCCACATTTATTATCAGACATTACAGTAGTGACCGGTGTCATCTTCTACATGGGATTCCTATTATCCACATTTGTTATCAGACATTACATTACTGACCGGCCTCATCTTCTACATGGGATTCTTACCATCCACATTTATAATCAGACATTACAGTACTGACCGGCCTCATATTCTACATTGGATTCCTACTATCCACATTCATTATCAGACATTACAGTACTGACCGGCCTCATATTCTACATGGGATTTCTACCATCCACATTTATTCTCAGACATTACATTACTGACCGGCCTCATCTTCTACATGAGATTCCAATCTTCCACATTAATTATCAGACATTACATTACTGACTGGCCTCATCTACTACATGGGATTCCTACCATCCACATTTATTATCAGACATTACAGTACTGACCGGCCTCATCTTCTACATGAGATTCCTGCCATCCACATTTATTATCAGACATTATAGTAGTGACCGGCCTCATCTTCTACATGGGATTCCTACAAGACATATTTATTATCAGACATTACAGTAGTGACCGGCCTCATCTTCTACATGGTATTCCTACCATCCACATTTAATATGAGACATTACAGCAGTGACCGGCCTCATCTTCTACATGAGATTCCTACCATCCACATTTATTATCAGACATTACAGTAGTGTCCGGCCTCATGTTCTACATGAGATTCCTACCATCCACATTTATTATCAGATATTACAGTACTGACCGGCCTCATCTTCTATATGCGATTCCTACCATCCACATTTATTATCAGACATTACAGTAGTGACCAGCCTCATCTTCTACATGGGATTCCTACCAACCACATTTATTATCAGACATTACAGTAGTGACCGGCCTCATCTTCTGCATGGGATTCCTACCATCCACATTTATAATCAGACATTACAGTACTGACCGGCCTCATATTCTACATTGGATTCCAACCATCCACATTTATTATCAGACATTACAGTACTGAGCGGCCTCATCTTCTACATGGGATTCCTATTATCCACATTTATTATCAGACATTACATTACTGACCGGCCTCATCTTCTACATGGGATTCCTATTATCCACATTTATTATCAGACATTACAGTACTGACCGGCCTCATCTTCTACATGAGATTACTACCATCCACATTTATTATCAGACATTACAGTAGTGACCGGCCTCATGTTCTACATGAGATTCCTACCATCCACATTTATTATCAGACATTACAGTACTGACCGGCCTTATCTTCTACATGGGATTCCTACCATCCACATTTATTATCAGACATTACAGTAGTGACCGGTCTCATCTTCTACATGGGATTCCTATTATCCACATTTATTATCAGACATTACATTACTGACCGGCCTCATCTTCTACATGGGATTCCTACAATCCACATTTATAATCAGACATTACAGTACTGACCGGCCTCATATTCTACATTGGATTCCTACCATCCACATTTATTATCAGACATTACAGTACTGACCGTCCTCATATTCTACATTGGATTCCTACCATCCACATTTATTATCAGACATTACAGTACTGACCGGCCTCATCTTCTACATGGGATTCCTACAATCCACATTTATTATCAGACATTACAGTAGTGACCAGCCTCATCTTCTACATGGGATTCCTACCAACCACAATTATTATCAGACATCACAGTAGTGACCGGCCTCATCTTCTACATGGGATTCCTACCATCCACATTTATAATCAGACATTACAGTACTGACCGGCCTCATATTCTACATTGGATTCCTACCATCCACATTTATTATCAGACATTACAGTACTGAGCGGCCTCATCTTCTACATGGGATTCCTGCCATCCACATTTATTATCAGACATTACAGTACTGACCGGCCTCATATTCTACATGGGATTCCTACCATCCACATTTATTCTCAGACATTACAGTACTGACCGGCCTCATCTTCTACATGGGATTCCTACCATCCACATTTATTATCATACATTACAGTACTGACCGGCTTCATCTTCTACATGGGATTCCTACCATCCACATTTATTATCAGACATTACAGTAGTGACCGGCCTCATCTTCTACATGGGATTCCTATCATCCACATTTATTATCAGACATTACAGTAGTGAACGGCCTCATCTTCCACATGAGATTCCTACCATTCACATTTATTATCAGACATTACAGTAGTGACCGGTGTCATCTTCTACATGGGATTCCTATTATCCACATTTATTATCAGACATTACAGTACTGACCGGCCTCATCTTCTACATGGGATTCTTACCATCCACATTTATAATCAGACATTACAGTACTGACCGGCCTCATATTCTACATTGGATTCCTACCATCCACATTTATTATCAGACATTACAGTACTGACCGGCCTCATATTCTACACTGGATTCCTACAATCCACATTTATTATCAGACATTACAGTACTGACCGGCCTCATCTTCTACATGGGATTCCTACCATCCACATTCATTATCAGACATTACAGTACTGACCAGCCTCATATTCTACATGGGATTCCTACCATCCACATTTATTCTCAGACATAACATTACTGACCGGCCTCATCTTCTACATGAGATTCCTATCTTCCACATTAATTATCAGACATTACATTACTGACTGGCCTCATCTTCTACATGGGATTCCTACCATCCACATTTATTATCAGACATTACAGTACTGACCGGCCTCATCTTCTACATGAGATTCCTGCCATCCACATTTATTATCAGACATTACAGTAGTGACCGGCCTCATCTTCTACATGGGATTCCTACCATCCACATTTAATATGAGACATTACAGCAGTGACCGGCCTCATCTTCTACATGAGATTCCTACCATCCACATTTATTATCAGACATTACAGTAGTGGCCGGCCTCATGTTCTACATGAGATTCCTACCATCCACATTTATTATCAGATATTACAGTACTGACCGGCCTCATCTTCTATATGCGATTCCTACCATCCACATTTATTATCAGATATTACAGTAGTGACCGGCCTCATCTTCTACATGAGATTCCTACCATCCACATTTATTATCAGACATTACAGTAGTGACCGACCTCATCTTCTACATGAGATTCCTATCATCCACATTTATTATCAGACATTACAGTAGTGACCGGCCTCATCTTCTACATGGGATTCCTACCATCCACATTTATTATCAGACATTACAGTAGTGACCGGCCTCATCTTCTACATGGGAGACTTATCATCCACATTTATTATCAGACATTACAGTACTGACCAGCCTCATATTCTACATGGGATTCCTACAATCCACATTAATTATCAGACATTACAGTAGTGACCGGCCTCATCTTCTACATGGGATTCCTACCATCCACATTTATTATCAGACATTACAGTAGTGACCGGCCTCAACTTCCACATTGGATTCCTACCATCAACATTTATTATCAGACATTACAGTACAGACCGGCCTCATCTTCTACATGGGATTCCTACCATCCACATTTATTATCAGACATTACAGTACTGACCGGCCTCATATTCTGCATGGGATTCCTGCCATCCACATTTCTTCTCAGACATTACATTACTGACCGGCCTCATCTTCTACATGGGATTCCTACCATCCACATTTATTATCATACATTACAGTACTGACCGGCTTCATCTTCTACATGGGATTCCTACCATCCACATTAATTATCAGACATTACAGTAGTGACCGGCCTCATCTTCTACATGGGATTCCTATCATCCACATTTATTATCAGACATTACAGTACTGACCGGCCTCATCTTCTACATGAAATTACTACCATCCACATTTATTATCAGACATTACAGTAGTGACCGGCCTCATGTTCTACATGAGATTCCTACCATCCACATTTATTATCAGACATTACAGTACTGACCGGCCTTATCTTCTACATGGGATTCCTACCATCCACATTTATTATCAGACATTACAGTAGTGACCGGTCTCATCTTCTACATGGGATTCCTATTATCCACATTTATTATCAGACATTACAGTACTGACCGGCCTCATCTTCTACATGGGATTCCTACAATCCACATTTATTATCAGACATTACAGTAGTGACCAGCCTCATCTTCTACATGGGATTCCTACCAACCACATTTATTATCAGACATTACAGTAGTGACCGGCCTCATCTTCTACATTGGATTCCTACCATCCACATTTATTATCAGACATTACAGTAGTGACCGGTCTCATCTTCTACATGGGATTCCTATTATCCACATTTATTATCAGACATTACAGTACTGACCGGCCTCATCTTCTACATGGGATTCCTACAATCCACATTTATTATCAGACATTACAGTAGTGACCAGCCTCATCTTCTACATGGGATTCCTACCAACCACATTTATTATCAGACATTACAGTACTGACCGGCCTCATATTCTACATTGGATTCCTACCATCCACATTTATTATCAGACATTACAGTACTGACCGGCCTCATATTCTACATTGGATTCCTACCATCCACATTTATTATCAGACATTACAGTACTGACCGGCCTCATCTTCTACATGAGATTCCTACCATCCACATTTATTATCAGACATTACAGTACTGACCGGCCTCATATTCTACATTGGATTCCTACCATCCACATTTATTATCAGAAATTACAGTACTGACCGGTCTCATCTTCTACATGGGATTCCTACAATCCACATTTATTATCAGACATTACAGTAGTGACCAGCCTCATCTTCTACATGGGATTCCTACCATCCACATTTATTATCAGACATTACAGTACTGACCGGCCTCATCTTCTACATGGGATTCCTATTATCCACATTTATTATCAGACATTACATTACTGACCGGCCTCATCTTCTACATAGGATTCCTACCATCCACATTTATAATCAGACATTACAGTACTCACCGGCCTCATATTCTACATTGGATTCCTACCATCCACATTTATTATCAGACATTACAGTACTGACCGGCCTCATATTCTACATTGGATTCCTACCATCCACATTTATTATCAGACATTACAGTACTGACCGGCCTCATCTTCTACATGGGATTCCTACAATCCACATTTATTATCAGACATTACAGTAGTGACCAGCCTCATCTTCTACATGGGATTCCTACCAACCACATTTATTATCAGACATTACAGTAGTGACCGGCCTCATCTTCTACATGGGATTCCTACCATCCACATTTATAATTAGACATTACAGTACTGACCGGCCTCATATTCTACATGGGATTCCTACCATCCACATTTATTCTCAGACATTACATTACTGACCGGCCTCATCTTCTACATGGGATTCCTACCATCCACATTTATTATCATACATTACAGTACTGACCGGCTTCATCTTCTACATTGGATTCCTACCATCCACATTTATTATCAGACATTACAGTAGTGACCGGCCTCATCTTCTACATGGGATTCCTATCATCCACATTAATTATCAGACATTACAGTAGTGAACGGCCTCATCTTCCACATGAGATTCCTACCATCCACATTTATTATCAGACATTACAGTAGTGACCGGTGTCATCTTCTACATGGGATTCCTATTATCCACATTTATTATCAGACATTACATTACTGACCGGCCTCATCTTCTACATGGGATTCTTACCATCCACATTTATAATCAGACATTATAGTACTGACCGGCCTCATATTCTACATGGGATTCCTATCATCCACATTTATTATCAGACATTACAGTAGTGAACGGCCTCATCTTCCACATGAGATTCCTATCATCCACATTTATTATCAGACATTACAGCAGTGACCGGCCTCATCTTCTACATGAGATTCCTACCATCCACATTTATTATCAGACATTACAGTACTGACCGGCCTCATCTTCTACATGGGATTCCTATCATCCACATTTATTATCAGACATTACAGTACTGACCGGCCTCATCTTCTACATGAAATTACTACCATCCACATTTATTATCAGACATTACAGTAGTGACCGGCCTCATGTTCTACATGAGATTCCTACCATCCACATTTATTATCAGACATTACAGTACTGACCGGCCTTATCTTCTACATGGGATTCCTACCATCCACATTTATTATCAGACATTACAGTAGTGACCGGTCTCATCTTCTACATGGGATTCCTATTATCCACATTTATTATCAGACATTACAGTACTGACCGGCCTCATCTTCTACATGGGATTGCTACAATCCACATTTATTATCAGACATTACAGTAGTGACCAGCCTCATCTTCTACATTGGATTCCTACCAACCACATTTATTATCAGACATTACAGTACTGACCGGCCTCATATTCTACATTGGATTCCTACCATCCACATTTATTATCAGACATTACAGTACTGACCGGCCTCATATTCTACATTGGATTCCTACCATCCACATTTATTATCAGACATTACAGTACTGAACGGCCTCATCTTCTACATGGGATTCCTACAATCCACATTTATTATCAGACATTACAGTAGTGACCAGCCTCATCTTCTACATGGGATTCCTACCAACCACATTTATTATCAGACATTACAGTAGTGACCGGCCTCATCTTCTACATGGGATTCCTACCATCCACATTTATAATCAGACATTACAGTACTGACCGGCCTCATATTCTACATGGGATTCCTACCATCCACATTTATTCTCAGACATTACATTACTGACCGGCCTCATCTTCTACATGGGATTCCTACCATCCACATTTATTATCATACATTACAGTACTGACCGGCTTCATCTTCTACATGGGATTCCTACCATCCACATTTATTATCAGACATTACAGTAGTGACCGGCCTCATCTTCTACATGGGATTCCTATCATCCACATTTATTATCAGACATTACAGTAGTGAACGGCCTCATCTTCCACATGAGATTCCTACCATCCACATTTATTATCAGACATTACAGTAGTGACCGGTGTCATCTTCTACATAGGATTCCTATTATCCACATTTATTATCAGACATTACATTACTGACCGGCCTCATCTTCTACATGGGATTCTTACCATCCACATTTATAATCAGACATTACAGTACTGACCGGCCTCATATTCTACATTGGATTCCTACCATCCACATTTATTATCAGACATTACAGTACTGACCGGCCTCATATTCTACATTGGATTCCTACCATCCACATTTATTATCAGACATTACAGTACTGACCGGCCTCATCTTCTACATGGGATTCCTACCATCCACATTCATTATCAGACATTACAGTACTGACCGGCCTCATATTCTACATGGGATTCCTACCATCCACATTTATTCTCAGACATTACATTACTGACCGGCCTCATCTTCTACATGAGATTCCTATCTTCCACATTAATTATCAGACATTACATTACTGACTGGCCTCATCTTCTACATGGGATTCCTACCATCCACATTTATTATCAGACATTACAGTACTGACCGGCCTCATCTTCTACATGAGATTCCTGCCATCCACATTTATTATCAGACATTACAGTAGTGACCGGCCTCATCTTCTACATGGGATTCCTACAAGACATATTTATTATCAGACATTACAGTAGTGACCGGCCTCATCTTCTACATGGAATTCCTACCATCCACATTTAATATGAGACATTACAGCAGTGACCGGCCTCATCTTCTACATGAGATTCCTACCATCCACATTTATTATCAGACATTACAGTAGTGGCCGGCCTCATGTTCTACATGAGATTCCTACCATCCACATTTATTATCAGATATTACAGTACTGACCGGCCTCATCTTCTATATGCGATTCCTACCATCCACATTTATTATCAGATATTACAGTAGTGACCGGCCTCATCTTCTACATGAGATTCCTACCATCCACATTTATTATCAGACATTACAGTAGTGACCGACCTCATCTTCTACATGAGATTCCTATCATCCACATTTATTATCAGACATTACAGTAGTGAGCAGCCTCATCTTCTACATGGGATTCCTACCATCCACATTTATTATCAGACATTACAGTAGTGACCGGCCTCATCTTCTACATGGGAGTCTTATCATCCACATTTATTATCAGACATTACAGTACTGACCAGCCTCATATTCTACATGGGATTCCTACAATCCACATTTATTATCAGACATTACAGTAGTGACCGGCCTCATCTTCTACATGGGATTCCTACCATCCACATTTATTATCAGACATTACAGTAGTGACCGGCCTCAACTTCCACATTGGATTCCTACCATCAACATTTATTATCAGACATTACAGTACTGACCGGCCTCATCTTCTACAAGGGATTCCTACCATCCACATTTATTATCAGACATTACAGTACTGACCGGCCTCATATTCTACATGGGATTCCTGCCATCCACATTTATTCTCAGACATTACATTACTGACCGGCCTCATCTTCTACATGGGATTCCTACCATCCACATTTATTATCATACATTACAGTACTGAACGGCTTCATCTTCTACATGGGATTCCTACCATCCACATTAATTATCAGACATTACAGTAGTGACCGGCCTCATCTTCTACATGGGATTCCTATCATCCACATTTATTATCAGACATTACAGTAGTGAACGGCCTCATCTTCCACATGAGATTCCTATCATCCACATTTATTATCAGACATTACAGCAGTGACCGGCCTCATCTTCTACATGAGATTCCTA
Organism: Pseudophryne corroboree; assembly: GCF_028390025.1. Lineage (NCBI taxonomy): Eukaryota > Metazoa > Chordata > Amphibia > Anura > Myobatrachidae > Pseudophryne > Pseudophryne corroboree. The sequence continues at coordinate 832,981,559 of NC_086449.1, read as the reverse complement.
CCATCCACATTTATTATCAGACATTACAGTACTGACCGGCCTCATCTTCTACATGGGATTCCTATCATCCACATTTATTATCAGACATTACAGTACTGACCGGCCTCATCTTCTACATGAGATTACTACCATCCACATTTATTATCAGACATTACAGTAGTGACCGGCCTCATGTTCTACATGAGATTCCTACCATCCACATTTATTATCAGACATTACAGTACTGACCGGCCTTATCTTCTACATGGGATTCCTACCATCCACATTTATTATCAGACATTACAGTAGTGACCGGTCTCATCTTCTACATGAGATTCCTATCATCCACATTTATTATCAGACATTACAGTACTGACCGGCCTCATCTTCTACATGGGATTCCTATTATCCACATTTATTATCAGACATTACATTACTGACCGGCCTCATCTTCTACATAGGATTCCTACCATCCACATTTATAATCAGACATTACAGTACTGACCGGCCTCATATTCTACATTGGATTCCTACCATCCACATTTATTATCAGACATTACAGTACTGACCGGCCTCATATTCTACATTGGATTCCTACCATCCACATTTATTATCAGACATTACAGCACTGACCGGCCTCATCTTCTACATGGGATTCCTACAATCCACATTTATTATCAGACATTACAGTAGTGACCAGCCTCATCTTCTACATGGGATTCCTACCAACCACATTTATTATCAGACATTACAGTAGTGACCGGCCTCATCTTCTACATGGGATTCCTACCATCCACATTTATAATTAGACATTACAGTACTGACCGGCCTCATATTCTACATGGGATTCCTACCATCCACATTTATTCTCAGACATTACATTACTGACCGGCCTCATCTTCTACATGGGATTCCTACCATCCACATTTATTATCATACATTACAGTACTGACCGGCTTCATCTTCTACATTGGATTCCTACCATCCACATTTATTATCAGACATTACAGTAGTGACCGGCCTCATCTTCTACATGGGATTCCTATCATCCACATTAATTATCAGACATTACAGTAGTGAACGGCCTCATCTTCCACATGAGATTCCTACCATCCACATTTATTATCAGACATTACAGTAGTGACCGGTGTCATCTTCTACATGGGATTCCTATTATCCACATTTATTATCAGACATTACATTACTGACCGGCCTCATCTTCTACATGGGATTCTTACCATCCACATTTATAATCAGACATTACATTACTGACTGGCCTCATCTTCTACATGGGATTCCTACCATCCACATTTATTATCAGACATTACAGTACTGACCGGCCTCATCTTCTACATGAGATTCCTGCCATCCACATTTATTATCAGACATTACAGTAGTGACCGGCCTCATCTTCTACATGGGATTACTACAAGACATATTTATTATCAGACATTACAGTAGTGACCGGCCTCATCTTCTACATGGAATTCCTACCATCCACATTTAATATGAGACATTACAGCAGTGACCGGCCTCATCTTCTACATGAGATTCCTACCATCCACATTTATTATCAGACATTACAGTAGTGGCCGGCCTCATGTTCTACATGAGATTCCTACCATCCACATTTATTATCAGATATTACAGTACTGACCGGCCTCATCTTCTATATGCGATTCCTACCATCCACATTTATTATCAGATATTACAGTAGTGACCGGCCTCATCTTCTACATGAGATTCCTACCATCCACATTTATTATCAGACATTACAGTAGTGACCGACCTCATCTTCTACATGAGATTCCTATCATCCACATTTATTATCAGACATTACAGTAGTGAGCAGCCTCATCTTCTACATGGGATTCCTACCATCCACATTTATTATCAGACATTACAGTAGTGACCGGCCTCATCTTCTACATGGGAGTCTTATCCACATTTATTATCAGACATTACAGTACTGACCAGCCTCATATTCTACATGGGATTCCTACAATCCACATTTATTATCAGACATTACAGTAGTGACCGGCCTCATCTTCTACATGGGATTCCTACCATCCACATTTATTATCAGACATTACAGTAGTGACCGGCCTCAACTTCCACATTGGATTCCTACCATCAACATTTATTATCAGACATTACAGTACTGACCGGCCTCATCTTCTACATGGGATTCCTACCATCCACATTTATTATCAGACATTACAGTACTGACCGGCCTCATATTCTACATGGGATTCCTGCCATCCACATTTATTCTCAGACATTACATTACTGACCGGCCTCATCTTCTACATGGGATTCCTACCATCCACATTTATTATCATACATTACAGTACTGACCGGCTTCATCTTCTACATGGGATTCCTACCATCCACATTAATTATCAGACATTACAGTAGTGACCGGCCTCATCTTCTACATGGGATTCCTATCATCCACATTTATTATCAGACATTACAGTAGTGAACGGCCTCATCTTCCACATGAGATTCCTATCATCCACATTTATTATCAGACATTACAGCAGTGACCGGCCTCATCTTCTACATGAGATTCCTACCATCCACATTTATTATCAGACATTACAGTACTGACCGGCCTCATCTTCTACATGGGATTCCTATCATCCACATTTATTATCAGACATTACAGTACTGACCGGCCTCATCTTCTACATGAGATTACTACCATCCACATTTATTATCAGACATTACAGTAGTGACCGGCCTCATGTTCTACATGAGATTCCTACCATCCACATTTATTATCAGACATTACAGTACTGACCGGCCTTATCTTCTACATGGGATTCCTACCATCCACATTTATTATCAGACAATACAGTAGTGACCGGTCTCATCTTCTACATGAGATTCCTATCATCCACATTTATTATCAGACATTACAGTACTGACCGGCCTCATCTTCTACATGGGATTCCTATTATCCACATTTATTATCAGACATTACATTACTGACCGGCCTCATCTTCTACATAGGATTCCTACCATCCACATTTATAATCAGACATTACAGTACTGACCGGCCTCATATTCTACATTGGATTCCTACCATCCACATTTATTATCAGACATTACAGTACTGACCGGCCTCATATTCTACATTGGATTCCTACCATCCACATTTATTATCAGACATTACAGTACTGACCGGCCTCATCTTCTACATGGGATTCCTACAATCCACATTTATTATCAGACATTACAGTAGTGACCAGCCTCATCTTCTACATGGGATTCCTACCAACCACATTTATTATCAGACATTACAGTAGTGACCGGCCTCATCTTCTACATGGGATTCCTACCATCCACATTTATAATTAGACATTACAGTACTGACCGGCCTCATATTCTACATGGGATTCCTACCATCCACATTTATTCTCAGACATTACATTACTGCTGGCCTCATCTTCTACATGGGATTCCTACCATCCACATTTATTATCATACATTACAGTACTGACCGGCTTCATCTTCTACATTGGATTCCTACCATCCACATTTATTCTCAGACATTACAGTACTGACCGGCCTCATCTTCTACATGGGATTCCTACCATCCACATTTATTATCAGACATAACAGTAGTGACCGGTGTCATCTTCTACATGGGATTCCTATTATCCACATTTATTATCAGACATTACATTACTGACCGGCCTCATCTTCTACATGGGATTCTTACCATCCACATTTATAATCAGACATTATAGTACTGACCGGCCTCATATTCTACATGGGATTCCTACCATCCACATTTATTCTCAGACATTACATTACTGACCGGCCTCATCTTCTACATGAGATTCCTATCTTCCACATTAATTATCAAACATTACAGTAGTGACCGGCCTCATCTTCTACATGGAATTCCTACCATCCACATTTAATATGAGACATAACAGCAGTTACCGGCCTCATCTTCTACATGAGATTCCTACCATCCACATTTATTATCAGACATTACAGTAGTGGCCGGCCTCATGTTCTACATGAGATTCCTACCATCCACATTTATTATCAGATATTACAGTACTGACCGGCCTCATCTTCTATATGCGATTCCTACCATCCACATTTATTATCAGATATTACAGTAGTGACCGGCCTCATCTTCTACATGAGATTCCTACCATCCACATTTATTATCAGACATTACAGTAGTGACCGACCTCATCTTCTACATGAGATTCCTATCATCCACATTTATTATCAGACATTACAGTAGTGACCGGCCTCATCTTCTACATGGGATTCCTACCATCCACATTTATTATCAGACATTATAGTAGTGACTGGCCTCATCTTCTACATGGGAGTCTTATCATCCACATTTATTATCAGACATTACAGTACTGACCAGCCTCATATTCTAAATGGGATTCCTACAATCCACATTTATTATCAGACATTACAGTAGTGACCGGCCTCATCTTCTACATGTGATTCCTACCATCCACATTTATTATCAGACATTACAGTAGTGACCGGCCTCAACTTCCACATTGGATTCCTACCATCAACATTTATTATCAGACATTACAGTACTGACCGGCCTCATCTTCTACATGGGATTCCTACCATCCACATTTATTATCAGACATTACAGTACTGACCGGCCTCATATTCTAAATGGGATTCCTGCCATCCACATTTATTCTCAGACATTACATTACTGACCGGCCTCATCTTCTACATGGGATTCCTTCCATCCACATTTATTATCATACATTACAGTACTGACCGGCTTCATCTTCTACATGGGATTCCTACCATCCACATTAATTATCAGACATTACAGTAGTGACCGGCCTCATCTTCTACATGGGATTCCTATCATCCACATTTATTATCAGACATTACAGTAGTGAACGGCCTCATCTTCCACATGAGATTCCTATCATCCACATTTATTATCAGACATTACAGCAGTGACAAGGCCTCATCTTCTACATGAGATTCCTACCATCCACATTTATTATCAGACATTACAGTACTGACCGGCCTCATCTTCTACATGGGATTCCTATCATCCACATTTATTATCAGACATTACAGTACTGACCGGCCTCATCTTCTACATGAGATTACTACCATCCACATTTATTATCAGACATTACAGTAGTGACCGGCCTCATGTTCTACATGAGATTCCTACCATCCACATTTATTATCAGACATTACAGTACTGACCGGCCTTATCTTCTACATGGGATTCCTACCATCCACATTTATTATCAGACATTACAGTAGTGACCGGTCTCATCTTCTACATGGGATTCCTATTATACACATTTATTATCAGACATTACATTACTGACCGGCCTCATCTTCTACATGGGATTCCTACCATCCACATTTATAATCAGACATTACAGTACTGACCGGCCTCATATTCTACATTGGATTCCTACCATCCACATTTATTATCAGACATTACAGTACTGACCGGCCTCATATTCTACATTGGATTCCTACCATCCACATTTATTATCAGACATTACAGTACTGACCGGCCTCATCTTCTACATGGGATTCCTACAATCCACATTTATTATCAGACATTACAGTAGTGACCAGCCTCATCTTCTACATGGGATTCCTACCAACCACATTTATTATCAGACATTACAGTAGTGACCGGCCTCATCTTCTACATGGGATTCCTACCATCCACATTTATAATTAGACATTACAGTACTGACCGGCCTCATATTCTACATTGGATTCCTACCATCCACATTTATTATCAGACATTACAGTACTGACCGGCCTCATATTCTACATTGGATTCCTACCATCCACATTTATTCTCAGACATTACATTACTGACCGGCCTCATCTTCTACATGGGATTCCTACCATCCACATTTATTATCAGACATTACAGTACTGACCGGCCTCATCTTCTACATGAGATTCCTGCCATCCACATTTATTATCAGACATTACAGTAGTGACCGGCCTCAACTTCTACATGGGATTCCTACAAGACATATTTATTATCAGACATTACAGTAGTGACCGGCCTCATCTTCTACATGGAATTCCTATTATCCACATTTAATATGAGACATAACAGCAGTGACCGGCTTCATCTTCTACATGAGATTCCTACCATCCACATTTATTATTAGACATTACAGTAGTGGCCGGCCTCATGTTCTACATGAGATTCCTACCATCCACATTTCTTATCAGATATTACAGTACTGACAGGCCTCATCTTCTATATGCGATTCCTACCATCCACATTTATTATCAGATATTACAGTAGTGACCGGCCTCATCTTCTACATGAGATTCCTACCATCCACATTTATTATCAGACATTACAGTAGTGACCGACCTCATCTTCTACATGAGATTCCTATCATCCACATTTATTATCAGACATTACAGTAGTGACCGGCCTCATCTTCCACATGAGATTCCTATCATCCACATTTATTATCAGACATTACAGTAGTGACCGGCCTCATCTTCTACATGAGATTCCTATCATCCACATTTATTATCAGACATTACAGTAGTGAACGGCCTCATCTTCCACATGAGATTCCTATCATCCACATTTATTATCAGACATTACAGCAGTGACCGGCCTCATCTTCTACATGAGATTCCTACCATCCACATTTATTATCAGACATTACAGTACTGACCGGCCTCATCTTCTACATGGGATTCCTATCATCCACATTTATTATCAGACATTACAGTAGTGACCGGCCTCATCTTCTACATGAGATTCCTACCATCCACATTTATTATCAGACATTACAGTAGTGACCGGCCTCATGTTCTACATGAGATTCCTACCATCCACATTTATTATCAGACATTACAGTACTGACCGGCCTTATCTTCTACATGGGATTCCTACCATCCACATTTATTATCAGACATTACAGTAGTGACCGGTCTCATCTTCTACATGAGATTCCTATCATCCACATTTATTATCAGACATTACAGTACTGACCGGCCTCATCTTCTACATGGGATTCCTATTATCCACATTTATTATCAGACATTACATTACTGACCGGCCTCATCTTCTACATAGGATTCCTACCATCCACATTTATAATCAGACATTACAGTACTGACCGGCCTCATATTCTACATTGGATTCCTACCATCCACATTTATTATCAGACATTACAGTACTGACCGGCCTCATATTCTACATTGGATTCCTACCATCCACATTTATTATCAGACATTACTGCACTGACCGGCCTCATCTTCTACATGGGATTCCTACAATCCACATTTATTATCAGACATTACAGTAGTGACCAGCCTCATCTTCTACATGGGATTCCTACCAACCACATTTATTATCAGACATTACAGTAGTGACCGGCCTCATCTTCTACATGGGATTCCTACCATCCACATTTATAATTAGACATTACAGTACTGACCGGCCTCATATTCTACATGGGATTCCTACCATCCACATTTATTCTCAGACATTACATTACTGACCGGCCTCATCTTCTACATGGGATTCCTACCATCCACATTTATTATCATACATTACAGTACTGACCGGCTTCATCTTCTACATTGGATTCCTACCATCCACATTTATTATCAGACATTACAGTAGTGACCGGCCTCATCTTCTACATGGGATTCCTATCATCCACATTAATTATCAGACATTACAGTAGTGAACGGCCTCATCTTCCACATGAGATTCCTACCATCCACATTTATTATCAGACATTACAGTAGTGACCGGTGTCATCTTCTACATGGGATTCCTATTATCCACATTTATTATCAGACATTACATTACTGACCGGCCTCATCTTCTACATGGGATTCTTACCATCCACATTTATAATCAGACATTACATTACTGACTGGCCTCATCTTCTACATGGGATTCCTACCATCCACATTTATTATCAGACATTACAGTACTGACCGGCCTCATCTTCTACATGAGATTCCTGCCATCCACATTTATTATCAGACATTACAGTAGTGACCGGCCTCATCTTCTACATGGGATTCCTACAAGACATATTTATTATCAGACATTACAGTAGTGACCGGCCTCATCTTCTACATGGAATTCCTACCATCCACATTTAATATGAGACATTACAGCAGTGACCGGCCTCATCTTCTACATGAGATTCCTACCATCCACATTTATTATCAGACATTACAGTAGTGGCCGGCCTCATGTTCTACATGAGATTCCTACCATCCACATTTATTATCAGACATTACAGTAGTGTCCGGCCTCATGTTCTACATGAGATTCTTACCATCCACATTTATTATCAGATATTACAGTACTGACCGGCCTCATCTTCTATATGCGATTCCTACCATCCACATTTATTATCAGATATTACAGTAGTGACCGGCCTCATCTTCTACATGAGATTCCTACCATCCACATTTATTATCAGACATTACAGTAGTGACCGACCTCATCTTCTACATGAGATTCCTATCATCCACATTTATTATCAGACATTACAGTAGTGAGCAGCCTCATCTTCTACATGGGATTCCTACCATCCACATTTATTATCAGACATTACAGTAGTGACCGGCCTCATCTTCTACATGGGAGTCTTATCCACATTTATTATCAGACATTACAGTAGTGACCGGCCTCATCTTCACATGGTATTCCTACCATCCACATTTAATATGAGATTACATTCACTGACCGGCCTCATCTTCTACATGGGAATTCTTACCATACACATTTATAATCAGACATTACAGTACTGACCGGGCCTCAACTTCCACATTGGATTCCTACCATCAACATTTATTATCAGACATTACAGTACTGACCGGGCCTCATCTTCTACATGGGATTCCTACCATCCACATTTATTATCAGACATTACAGTACTGACCGGCCTCATATTCTACATGGGATTCCTGCCATCCACATTTATTCTCAGACATTACATTACTGACCGGCCTCATCTTCTACATGGGATTCCTACCATCCACATTTATTATCATACATTACAGTACTGACCGGCTTCATCTTCTTACATGGGGATTCCTACCATCCACATTAATTATCAGACATTACAGTAGTGACCGGCCTCATCTTCTACATGGGATTCCTATCATCCACATTTATTATCAGACATTACAGTAGTGAACGGCCTCATCTTCCACATGAGATTCCTATCATCCACATTTATTATCAGACATTACAGCAGTGACCGGCCTCATCTTCTACATGAGATTCCTACCATCCACATTTATTATCAGACATTACAGTACTGACCGGCCTCATCTTCTACATGGGATTCCTATCATCCACATTTATTATCAGACATTACAGTACTGACCGGCCTCATCTTCTACATGAGATTACTACCATCCACATTTATTATCAGACATTACAGTAGTGACCGGCCTCATGTTCTACATGAGATTCCTACCATCCACATTTATTATCAGACATTACAGTACTGACCGGCCTTATCTTCTACATGGGATTCCTACCATCCACATTTATTATCAGACATTACAGTAGTGACCGGTCTCATCTTCTACATGAGATTCCTATCATCCACATTTATTATCAGACATTACAGTACTGACCGGCCTCATCTTCTACATGGGATTCCTATTATCCACATTTATTATCAGACATTACATTACTGACCGGCCTCATCTTCTACATAGGATTCCTACCATCCACATTTATAATCAGACATTACAGTACTGACCGGCCTCATATTCTACATTGGATTCCTACCATCCACATTTATTATCAGACATTACAGTACTGACCGGCCTCATATTCTACATTGGATTCCTACCATCCACATTTATTATCAGACATTACAGTACTGACCGGCCTCATCTTCTACATGGGATTCCTACAATCCACATTTATTATCAGACATTACAGTAGTGACCAGCCTCATCTTCTACATGGGATTCCTACCAACCACATTTATTATCAGACATTACAGTAGTGACCGGCCTCATCTTCTACATGGGATTCCTACCATCCACATTTATAATTAGACATTACAGTACTGACCGGCCTCATATTCTACATGGGATTCCTACCATCCACATTTATTCTCAGACATTACATTACTGACGGCCTCATCTTCTACATGGGATTCCTACCATCCACATTTATTATCATACATTACAGTACTGACCGGCTTCATCTTCTACATTGGATTCCTACCATCCACATTTATTATCAGACATTACAGTAGTGACCGGCCTCATCTTCTACATGGGATTCCTATCATCCACATTAATTATCAGACATTACAGTAGTGAACGGCCTCATCTTCCACATGAGATTCCTACCATCCACATTTATTATCAGACATTACAGTAGTGACCGGTGTCATCTTCTACATGGGATTCCTATTATCCACATTTATTATCAGACATTACATTACTGACCGGCCTCATCTTCTACATGGGATTCTTACCATCCACATTTATAATCAGACATTATAGTACTAACCGGCCTCATATTCTACATGGGATTCCTACCATCCACATTTATTCTCAGACATTACATTACTGACCGGCCTCATCTTCTACATGAGATTCCTATCTTCCACATTAATTATCAAACATTACAGTAGTGACCGGCCTCATCTTCTACATGGGATTCCTACAAGACAAATTTATTATCAGACATTACAGTAGTGACCGGCCTCATCTTCTACATGGAATTCCTACCATCCACATTTAATATGAGACATAACAGCAGTTACCGGCCTCATCTTCTACATGAGATTCCTACCATCCACATTTATTATCAGACATTACAGTAGTGGCCGGCCTCATGTTCTACATGAGATTCCTACCATCCACATTTATTATCAGATATTACAGTACTGACCGGCCTCATCTTCTATATGCGATTCCTACCATCCACATTTATTATCAGATATTACAGTAGTGACCGGCCTCATCTTCTACATGAGATTCCTACCATCCACATTTATTATCAGACATTACAGTAGTGACCGACCTCATCTTCTACATGAGATTCCTATCATCCACATTTATTATCAGACATTACAGTAGTGACCGGCCTCATCTTCTACATGGGATTCCTACCATCCACATTTATTATCAGACATTACAGTAGTGACCGGCCTCATCTTCTACATGGGAGTCTTATCATCCACATTTATTATCAGACATTACAGTACTGACCAGCCTCATATTCTAAATGGGATTCCTACAATCCACATTTATTATCAGACATTACAGTAGTGACCGGCCTCATCTTCTACATGGGATTCCTACCATCCACATTTATTATCAGACATTACAGTAGTGACCGGCCTCAACTTCCACATTGGATTCCTACCATCAACATTTATTATCAGACATTACAGTACTGACCGGCCTCATCTTCTACATGGGATTCCTACCATCCACATTTATTATCAGACATTACAGTACTAACCGGCCTCATATTCTAAATGGGATTCCTGCCATCCACATTTATTCTCAGACATTACATTACTGACCGGCCTCATCTTCTACATGGGATTCCTTCCATCCACATTTATTATCATACATTACAGTACTGACCGGCTTCATCTTCTACATGGGATTCCTACCATCCACATTAATTATCAGACATTACAGTAGTGACCGGCCTCATCTTCTACATGGGATTCCTATCATCCACATTTATTATCAGACATTACAGTAGTGAACGGCCTCATCTTCCACATGAGATTCCTATCATCCACATTTATTATCAGACATTACAGCAGTGACAAGGCCTCATCTTCTACATGAGATTCCTACCATCCACATTTATTATCAGACATTACAGTACTGACCGGCCTCATCTTCTACATGGGATTCCTATCATCCACATTTATTATCAGACATTACAGTACTGACCGGCCTCATCTTCTACATGAGATTACTACCATCCACATTTATTATCAGACATTACAGTAGTGACCGGCCTCATGTTCTACATGAGATTCCTACCATCCACATTTATTATCAGACATTACAGTACTGACCGGCCTTATCTTCTACATGGGATTCCTACCATCCACATTTATTATCAGACATTACAGTAGTGACCGGTCTCATCTTCTACATGGGATTCCTATTATACACATTTATTATCAGACATTACATTACTGACCGGCCTCATCTTCTACATGGGATTCCTACCATCCACATTTATAATCAGACATTACAGTACTGACCGGCCTCATATTCTACATTGGATTCCTACCATCCACATTTATTATCAGACATTACAGTACTGACCGGCCTCATATTCTACATTGGATTCCTACCATCCACATTTATTATCAGACATTACAGTACTGACCGGCCTCATCTTCTACATGGGATTCCTACCATCCACATTTATTATCAGACATTACAGTACTGACCGGCCTCATCTTCTACATGGGATTCCTACAATCCACATTTATTATCAGACATTACAGTAGTGACCAGCCTCATCTTCTACATGGGATTCCTACCAACCACATTTATTATCAGACATTACAGTAGTGACCGGCCTCATCTTCTACATGGGATTCCTACCATCCACATTTATAATTAGACATTACAGTACTGACCGGCCTCATATTCTACATGGGATTCCTACCATCCACATTTATTCTCAGACATTACATTACTGACGGCCTCATCTTCTACATGGGATTCCTACCATCCACATTTATTATCATACATTACAGTACTGACCGGCTTCATCTTCTACATTGGATTCCTACCATCCACATTTATTATCAGACATTACAGTAGTGACCGGCCTCATCTTCTACATGGGATTCCTATCATCCACATTAATTATCAGACATTACAGTAGTGAACGGCCTCATCTTCCACATGAGATTCCTACCATCCACATTTATTATCAATCATTACAGTAGTGACCGGTGTCATCTTCTACATGGGATTCCTATTATCCACATTTATTATCAGACATTACAGTACTGACCGGCTTCATCTTCTACATGGGATTCCTACCATCCACATTAATTATCAGACATTACAGTAGTGACCGGCCTCATCTTCTACATGGGATTCCTATCATCCACATTTATTATCAGACATTACAGTAGTGAACGGCCTCATCTTCCACATGAGATTCCTATCATCCACATTTATTATCAGACATTACAGCAGTGACCGGCCTCATCTTCTACATGAGATTCCTACCATCCACATTTATTATCAGACATTACAGTACTGACCGGCCTCATCTTCTACATGGGATTCCTATCATCCACATTTATTATCAGACATTACAGTACTGACCGGCCTCATCTTCTACATGAGATTACTACCATCCACATTTATTATCAGACATTACAGTAGTGACCGGCCTCATGTTCTACATGAGATTCCTACCATCCACATTTATTATCAGACATTACAGTACTGACCGGCCTTATCTTCTACATGGGATTCCTACCATCCACATTTATTATCAGACAATACAGTAGTGACCGGTCTCATCTTCTACATGAGATTCCTATCATCCACATTTATTATCAGACATTACAGTACTGACCGGCCTCATCTTCTACATGGGATTCCTATTATCCACATTTATTATCAGACATTACATTACTGACCGGCCTCATCTTCTACATAGGATTCCTACCATCCACATTTATAATCAGACATTACAGTACTGACCGGCCTCATATTCTACATTGGATTCCTACCATCCACATTTATTATCAGACATTACAGTACTGACCGGCCTCATATTCTACATTGGATTCCTACCATCCACATTTATTATCAGACATTACAGTACTGACCGGCCTCATCTTCTACATGGGATTCCTACAATCCACATTTATTATCAGACATTACAGTAGTGACCAGCCTCATCTTCTACATGGGATTCCTACCAACCACATTTATTATCAGACATTACAGTAGTGACCGGCCTCATCTTCTACATGGGATTCCTACCATCCACATTTATAATTAGACATTACAGTACTGACCGGCCTCATATTCTACATGGGATTCCTACCATCCACATTTATTCTCAGACATTACATTACTGCTGGCCTCATCTTCTACATGGGATTCCTACCATCCACATTTATTATCATACATTACAGTACTGACCGGCTTCATCTTCTACATTGGATTCCTACCATCCACATTTATTCTCAGACATTACAGTACTGACCGGCCTCATCTTCTACATGGGATTCCTACCATCCACATTTATTATCAGACATAACAGTAGTGACCGGTGTCATCTTCTACATGGGATTCCTATTATCCACATTTATTATCAGACATTACATTACTGACCGGCCTCATCTTCTACATGGGATTCTTACCATCCACATTTATAATCAGACATTATAGTACTGACCGGCCTCATATTCTACATGGGATTCCTACCATCCACATTTATTCTCAGACATTACATTACTGACCGGCCTCATCTTCTACATGAGATTCCTATCTTCCACATTAATTATCAAACATTACAGTAGTGACCGGCCTCATCTTCTACATGGAATTCCTACCATCCACATTTAATATGAGACATAACAGCAGTTACCGGCCTCATCTTCTACATGAGATTCCTACCATCCACATTTATTATCAGACATTACAGTAGTGGCCGGCCTCATGTTCTACATGAGATTCCTACCATCCACATTTATTATCAGATATTACAGTACTGACCGGCCTCATCTTCTATATGCGATTCCTACCATCCACATTTATTATCAGATATTACAGTAGTGACCGGCCTCATCTTCTACATGAGATTCCTACCATCCACATTTATTATCAGACATTACAGTAGTGACCGACCTCATCTTCTACATGAGATTCCTATCATCCACATTTATTATCAGACATTACAGTAGTGACCGGCCTCATCTTCTACATGGGATTCCTACCATCCACATTTATTATCAGACATTATAGTAGTGACTGGCCTCATCTTCTACATGGGAGTCTTATCATCCACATTTATTATCAGACATTACAGTACTGACCAGCCTCATATTCTAAATGGGATTCCTACAATCCACATTTATTATCAGACATTACAGTAGTGACCGGCCTCATCTTCTACATGTGATTCCTACCATCCACATTTATTATCAGACATTACAGTAGTGACCGGCCTCAACTTCCACATTGGATTCCTACCATCAACATTTATTATCAGACATTACAGTACTGACCGGCCTCATCTTCTACATGGGATTCCTACCATCCACATTTATTATCAGACATTACAGTACTGACCGGCCTCATATTCTAAATGGGATTCCTGCCATCCACATTTATTCTCAGACATTACATTACTGACCGGCCTCATCTTCTACATGGGATTCCTTCCATCCACATTTATTATCATACATTACAGTACTGACCGGCTTCATCTTCTACATGGGATTCCTACCATCCACATTAATTATCAGACATTACAGTAGTGACCGGCCTCATCTTCTACATGGGATTCCTATCATCCACATTTATTATCAGACATTACAGTAGTGAACGGCCTCATCTTCCACATGAGATTCCTATCATCCACATTTATTATCAGACATTACAGCAGTGACAAGGCCTCATCTTCTACATGAGATTCCTACCATCCACATTTATTATCAGACATTACAGTACTGACCGGCCTCATCTTCTACATGGGATTCCTATCATCCACATTTATTATCAGACATTACAGTACTGACCGGCCTCATCTTCTACATGAGATTACTACCATCCACATTTATTATCAGACATTACAGTAGTGACCGGCCTCATGTTCTACATGAGATTCCTACCATCCACATTTATTATCAGACATTACAGTACTGACCGGCCTTATCTTCTACATGGGATTCCTACCATCCACATTTATTATCAGACATTACAGTAGTGACCGGTCTCATCTTCTACATGGGATTCCTATTATACACATTTATTATCAGACATTACATTACTGACCGGCCTCATCTTCTACATGGGATTCCTACCATCCACATTTATAATCAGACATTACAGTACTGACCGGCCTCATATTCTACATTGGATTCCTACCATCCACATTTATTATCAGACATTACAGTACTGACCGGCCTCATATTCTACATTGGATTCCTACCATCCACATTTATTATCAGACATTACAGTACTGACCGGCCTCATCTTCTACATGGGATTCCTACAATCCACATTTATTATCAGACATTACAGTAGTGACCAGCCTCATCTTCTACATGGGATTCCTACCAACCACATTTATTATCAGACATTACAGTAGTGACCGGCCTCATCTTCTACATGGGATTCCTACCATCCACATTTATAATTAGACATTACAGTACTGACCGGCCTCATATTCTACATTGGATTCCTACCATCCACATTTATTATCAGACATTACAGTACTGACCGGCCTCATATTCTACATTGGATTCCTACCATCCACATTTATTCTCAGACATTACATTACTGACCGGCCTCATCTTCTACATGGGATTCCTACCATCCACATTTATTATCAGACATTACAGTACTGACCGGCCTCATCTTCTACATGAGATTCCTGCCATCCACATTTATTATCAGACATTACAGTAGTGACCGGCCTCAACTTCTACATGGGATTCCTACAAGACATATTTATTATCAGACATTACAGTAGTGACCGGCCTCATCTTCTACATGGAATTCCTATTATCCACATTTAATATGAGACATAACAGCAGTGACCGGCTTCATCTTCTACATGAGATTCCTACCATCCACATTTATTATTAGACATTACAGTAGTGGCCGGCCTCATGTTCTACATGAGATTCCTACCATCCACATTTCTTATCAGATATTACAGTACTGACAGGCCTCATCTTCTATATGCGATTCCTACCATCCACATTTATTATCAGATATTACAGTAGTGACCGGCCTCATCTTCTACATGAGATTCCTACCATCCACATTTATTATCAGACATTACAGTAGTGACCGACCTCATCTTCTACATGAGATTCCTATCATCCACATTTATTATCAGACATTACAGTAGTGACCGGCCTCATCTTCCACATGAGATTCCTATCATCCACATTTATTATCAGACATTACAGTAGTGACCGGCCTCATCTTCTACATGAGATTCCTATCATCCACATTTATTATCAGACATTACAGTAGTGAACGGCCTCATCTTCCACATGAGATTCCTATCATCCACATTTATTATCAGACATTACAGCAGTGACCGGCCTCATCTTCTACATGAGATTCCTACCATCCACATTTATTATCAGACATTACAGTACTGACCGGCCTCATCTTCTACATGGGATTCCTATCATCCACATTTATTATCAGACATTACAGTAGTGACCGGCCTCATCTTCTACATGAGATTCCTACCATCCACATTTATTATCAGACATTACAGTAGTGACCGGCCTCATGTTCTACATGAGATTCCTACCATCCACATTTATTATCAGACATTACAGTACTGACCGGCCTTATCTTCTACATGGGATTCCTACCATCCACATTTATTATCAGACATTACAGTAGTGACCGGTCTCATCTTCTACATGAGATTCCTATCATCCACATTTATTATCAGACATTACAGTACTGACCGGCCTCATCTTCTACATGGGATTCCTATTATCCACATTTATTATCAGACATTACATTACTGACCGGCCTCATCTTCTACATAGGATTCCTACCATCCACATTTATAATCAGACATTACAGTACTGACCGGCCTCATATTCTACATTGGATTCCTACCATCCACATTTATTATCAGACATTACAGTACTGACCGGCCTCATATTCTACATTGGATTCCTACCATCCACATTTATTATCAGACATTACTGCACTGACCGGCCTCATCTTCTACATGGGATTCCTACAATCCACATTTATTATCAGACATTACAGTAGTGACCAGCCTCATCTTCTACATGGGATTCCTACCAACCACATTTATTATCAGACATTACAGTAGTGACCGGCCTCATCTTCTACATGGGATTCCTACCATCCACATTTATAATTAGACATTACAGTACTGACCGGCCTCATATTCTACATGGGATTCCTACCATCCACATTTATTCTCAGACATTACATTACTGACCGGCCTCATCTTCTACATGGGATTCCTACCATCCACATTTATTATCATACATTACAGTACTGACCGGCTTCATCTTCTACATTGGATTCCTACCATCCACATTTATTATCAGACATTACAGTAGTGACCGGCCTCATCTTCTACATGGGATTCCTATCATCCACATTAATTATCAGACATTACAGTAGTGAACGGCCTCATCTTCCACATGAGATTCCTACCATCCACATTTATTATCAGACATTACAGTAGTGACCGGTGTCATCTTCTACATGGGATTCCTATTATCCACATTTATTATCAGACATTACATTACTGACCGGCCTCATCTTCTACATGGGATTCTTACCATCCACATTTATAATCAGACATTACATTACTGACTGGCCTCATCTTCTACATGGGATTCCTACCATCCACATTTATTATCAGACATTACAGTACTGACCGGCCTCATCTTCTACATGAGATTCCTGCCATCCACATTTATTATCAGACATTACAGTAGTGACCGGCCTCATCTTCTACATGGGATTCCTACAAGACATATTTATTATCAGACATTACAGTAGTGACCGGCCTCATCTTCTACATGGAATTCCTACCATCCACATTTAATATGAGACATTACAGCAGTGACCGGCCTCATCTTCTACATGAGATTCCTACCATCCACATTTATTATCAGACATTACAGTAGTGGCCGGCCTCATGTTCTACATGAGATTCCTACCATCCACATTTATTATCAGACATTACAGTAGTGTCCGGCCTCATGTTCTACATGAGATTCTTACCATCCACATTTATTATCAGATATTACAGTACTGACCGGCCTCATCTTCTATATGCGATTCCTACCATCCACATTTATTATCAGATATTACAGTAGTGACCGGCCTCATCTTCTACATGAGATTCCTACCATCCACATTTATTATCAGACATTACAGTAGTGACCGACCTCATCTTCTACATGAGATTCCTATCATCCACATTTATTATCAGACATTACAGTAGTGAGCAGCCTCATCTTCTACATGGGATTCCTACCATCCACATTTATTATCAGACATTACAGTAGTGACCGGCCTCATCTTCTACATGGGAGTCTTATCCACATTTATTATCAGACATTACAGTAGTGACCGGCCTCATCTTCACATGGTATTCCTACCATCCACATTTAATATGAGACATTACATTACTGACCGGCCTCATCTTCTACATGGGATTCTTACCATACACATTTATAATCAGACATTACAGTACTGACCGGCCTCAACTTCCACATTGGATTCCTACCATCAACATTTATTATCAGACATTACAGTACTGACCGGCCTCATCTTCTACATGGGATTCCTACCATCCACATTTATTATCAGACATTACAGTACTGACCGGCCTCATATTCTACATGGGATTCCTGCCATCCACATTTATTCTCAGACATTACATTACTGACCGGCCTCATCTTCTACATGGGATTCCTACCATCCACATTTATTATCATACATTACAGTACTGACCGGCTTCATCTTCTACATGGGATTCCTACCATCCACATTAATTATCAGACATTACAGTAGTGACCGGCCTCATCTTCTACATGGGATTCCTATCATCCACATTTATTATCAGACATTACAGTAGTGAACGGCCTCATCTTCCACATGAGATTCCTATCATCCACATTTATTATCAGACATTACAGCAGTGACCGGCCTCATCTTCTACATGAGATTCCTACCATCCACATTTATTATCAGACATTACAGTACTGACCGGCCTCATCTTCTACATGGGATTCCTATCATCCACATTTATTATCAGACATTACAGTACTGACCGGCCTCATCTTCTACATGAGATTACTACCATCCACATTTATTATCAGACATTACAGTAGTGACCGGCCTCATGTTCTACATGAGATTCCTACCATCCACATTTATTATCAGACATTACAGTACTGACCGGCCTTATCTTCTACATGGGATTCCTACCATCCACATTTATTATCAGACATTACAGTAGTGACCGGTCTCATCTTCTACATGAGATTCCTATCATCCACATTTATTATCAGACATTACAGTACTGACCGGCCTCATCTTCTACATGGGATTCCTATTATCCACATTTATTATCAGACATTACATTACTGACCGGCCTCATCTTCTACATAGGATTCCTACCATCCACATTTATAATCAGACATTACAGTACTGACCGGCCTCATATTCTACATTGGATTCCTACCATCCACATTTATTATCAGACATTACAGTACTGACCGGCCTCATATTCTACATTGGATTCCTACCATCCACATTTATTATCAGACATTACAGTACTGACCGGCCTCATCTTCTACATGGGATTCCTACAATCCACATTTATTATCAGACATTACAGTAGTGACCAGCCTCATCTTCTACATGGGATTCCTACCAACCACATTTATTATCAGACATTACAGTAGTGACCGGCCTCATCTTCTACATGGGATTCCTACCATCCACATTTATAATTAGACATTACAGTACTGACCGGCCTCATATTCTACATGGGATTCCTACCATCCACATTTATTCTCAGACATTACATTACTGACGGCCTCATCTTCTACATGGGATTCCTACCATCCACATTTATTATCATACATTACAGTACTGACCGGCTTCATCTTCTACATTGGATTCCTACCATCCACATTTATTATCAGACATTACAGTAGTGACCGGCCTCATCTTCTACATGGGATTCCTATCATCCACATTAATTATCAGACATTACAGTAGTGAACGGCCTCATCTTCCACATGAGATTCCTACCATCCACATTTATTATCAGACATTACAGTAGTGACCGGTGTCATCTTCTACATGGGATTCCTATTATCCACATTTATTATCAGACATTACATTACTGACCGGCCTCATCTTCTACATGGGATTCTTACCATCCACATTTATAATCAGACATTATAGTACTAACCGGCCTCATATTCTACATGGGATTCCTACCATCCACATTTATTCTCAGACATTACATTACTGACCGGCCTCATCTTCTACATGAGATTCCTATCTTCCACATTAATTATCAAACATTACAGTAGTGACCGGCCTCATCTTCTACATGGGATTCCTACAAGACAAATTTATTATCAGACATTACAGTAGTGACCGGCCTCATCTTCTACATGGAATTCCTACCATCCACATTTAATATGAGACATAACAGCAGTTACCGGCCTCATCTTCTACATGAGATTCCTACCATCCACATTTATTATCAGACATTACAGTAGTGGCCGGCCTCATGTTCTACATGAGATTCCTACCATCCACATTTATTATCAGATATTACAGTACTGACCGGCCTCATCTTCTATATGCGATTCCTACCATCCACATTTATTATCAGATATTACAGTAGTGACCGGCCTCATCTTCTACATGAGATTCCTACCATCCACATTTATTATCAGACATTACAGTAGTGACCGACCTCATCTTCTACATGAGATTCCTATCATCCACATTTATTATCAGACATTACAGTAGTGACCGGCCTCATCTTCTACATGGGATTCCTACCATCCACATTTATTATCAGACATTACAGTAGTGACCGGCCTCATCTTCTACATGGGAGTCTTATCATCCACATTTATTATCAGACATTACAGTACTGACCAGCCTCATTTTCTAAATGGGATTCCTACAATCCACATTTATTATCAGACATTACAGTAGTGACCGGCCTCATCTTCTACATGGGATTCCTACCATCCACATTTATTATCAGACATTACAGTAGTGACCGGCCTCAACTTCCACATTGGATTCCTACCATCAACATTTATTATCAGACATTACAGTACTGACCGGCCTCATCTTCTACATGGGATTCCTACCATCCACATTTATTATCAGACATTACAGTACTGACCGGCCTCATATTCTAAATGGGATTCCTGCCATCCACATTTATTCTCAGACATTACATTACTGACCGGCCTCATCTTCTACATGGGATTCCTTCCATCCACATTTATTATCATACATTACAGTACTGACCGGCTTCATCTTCTACATGGGATTCCTACCATCCACATTAATTATCAGACATTACAGTAGTGACCGGCCTCATCTTCTACATGGGATTCCTATCATCCACATTTATTATCAGACATTACAGTAGTGAACGGCCTCATCTTCCACATGAGATTCCTATCATCCACATTTATTATCAGACATTACAGCAGTGACAAGGCCTCATCTTCTACATGAGATTCCTACCATCCACATTTATTATCAGACATTACAGTACTGACCGGCCTCATCTTCTACATGGGATTCCTATCATCCACATTTATTATCAGACATTACAGTACTGACCGGCCTCATCTTCTACATGAGATTACTACCATCCACATTTATTATCAGACATTACAGTAGTGACCGGCCTCATGTTCTACATGAGATTCCTACCATCCACATTTATTATCAGACATTACAGTACTGACCGGCCTTATCTTCTACATGGGATTCCTACCATCCACATTTATTATCAGACATTACAGTAGTGACCGGTCTCATCTTCTACATGGGATTCCTATTATACACATTTATTATCAGACATTACATTACTGACCGGCCTCATCTTCTACATGGGATTCCTACCATCCACATTTATAATCAGACATTACAGTACTGACCGGCCTCATATTCTACATTGGATTCCTACCATCCACATTTATTATCAGACATTACAGTACTGACCGGCCTCATATTCTACATTGGATTCCTACCATCCACATTTATTATCAGACATTACAGTACTGACCGGCCTCATCTTCTACATGGGATTCCTACCATCCACATTTATTATCAGACATTACAGTACTGACCGGCCTCATCTTCTACATGGGATTCCTACAATCCACATTTATTATCAGACATTACAGTAGTGACCAGCCTCATCTTCTACATGGGATTCCTACCAACCACATTTATTATCAGACATTACAGTAGTGACCGGCCTCATCTTCTACATAGGATTCCTACCATCCACATTTATAATTAGACATTACAGTACTGACCGGCCTCATATTCTACATGGGATTCCTACCATCCACATTTATTCTCAGACATTACATTACTGACGGCCTCATCTTCTACATGGGATTCCTACCATCCACATTTATTATCATACATTACAGTACTGACCGGCTTCATCTTCTACATTGGATTCCTACCATCCACATTTATTATCAGACATTACAGTAGTGACCGGCCTCATCTTCTACATGGGATTCCTATCATCCACATTAATTATCAGACATTACAGTAGTGAACGGCCTCATCTTCCACATGAGATTCCTACCATCCACATTTATTATCAATCATTACAGTAGTGACCGGTGTCATCTTCTACATGGGATTCCTATTATCCACATTTATTATCAGACATTACATTACTGACCGGCCTCATCTTCTACATGGGATTCTTACCATCCACATTTATAATCAGACATTATAGTACTGACCGGCCTCATATTCTACATGGGATTCCTACCATCCACATTTATTCTCAGACATTACATTACTGACCGGCCTCATCTTCTACATGAGATTCCTATCTTCCACATTAATTATCAAACATTACAGTAGTGACCGGCCTCATCTTCTACATGGGATTCCTACAAGACATATTTATTATCAGACATTACAGTAGTGACCGGCCTCATCTTCTACATGGAATTCCTACCATCCACATTTAATATGAGACATAACAGCAGTTACCGGCCTCATCTTCTACATGAGATTCCTACCATCCACATTTATTATCAGACATTACAGTAGTGGCCGGCCTCATGTTCTACATGAGATTCCTACCATCCACATTTATTATCAGATATTACAGTACTGACCGGCCTCATCTTCTATATGCGATTCCTACCATCCACATTTATTATCAGATATTACAGTAGTGACCGGCCTCATCTTCTACATGAGATTCCTACCATCCACATTTATTATCAGACATTACAGTAGTGACCGACCTCATCTTCTACATGAGATTCCTATCATCCACATTTATTATCAGACATTACAGTAGTGACCGGCCTCATCTTCTACATGGGATTCCTACCATCCACATTTATTATCAGACATTACAGTAGTGACCGGCCTCATCTTCTACATGGGAGTCTTATCATCCACATTTATTATCAGACATTACAGTACTGACCAGCCTCATATTCTAAATGGGATTCCTACAATCCACATTTATTATCAGACATTACAGTAGTGACCGGCCTCATCTTCTACATGGGATTCCTACCATCCACATTTATTATCAGACATTACAGTAGTGACCGGCCTCAACTTCCACATTGGATTCCTACCATCAACATTTATTATCAGACATTACAGTACTGACCGGCCTCATCTTCTACATGGGATTCCTACCATCCACATTTATTATCAGACATTACAGTACTGACCGGCCTCATATTCTAAATGGGATTCCTGCCATCCACATTTATTCTCAGACATTACATTACTGACCGGCCTCATCTTCTACATGGGATTCCTTCCATCCACATTTATTATCATACATTACAGTACTGACCGGCTTCATCTTCTACATGGGATTCCTACCATCCACATTAATTATCAGACATTACAGTAGTGACCGGCCTCATCTTCTACATGGGATTCCTATCATCCACATTTATTATCAGACATTACAGTAGTGAACGGCCTCATCTTCCACATGAGATTCCTATCATCCACATTTATTATCAGACATTACAGCAGTGACAAGGCCTCATCTTCTACATGAGATTCCTACCATCCACATTTATTATCAGACATTACAGTACTGACCGGCCTCATCTTCTACATGGGATTCCTATCATCCACATTTATTATCAGACATTACAGTACTGACCGGCCTCATCTTCTACATGAGATTACTACCATCCACATTTATTATCAGACATTACAGTAGTGACCGGCCTCATGTTCTACATGAGATTCCTACCATCCACATTTATTATCAGACATTACAGTACTGACCGGCCTTATCTTCTACATGGGATTCCTACCATCCACATTTATTATCAGACATTACAGTAGTGACCGGTCTCATCTTCTACATGGGATTCCTATTATCCACATT
Source organism: Pseudophryne corroboree (assembly GCF_028390025.1). Classification (NCBI taxonomy): domain Eukaryota; kingdom Metazoa; phylum Chordata; class Amphibia; order Anura; family Myobatrachidae; genus Pseudophryne; species Pseudophryne corroboree. Next base: position 832,956,148 of record NC_086449.1, on the reverse strand, counting down.
TATTATCAGACATTACATTACTGACCGGCCTCATCTTCTACATGGGATTCCTACCATCCACATTTATAATCAGACATTACAGTACTGACCGGCCTCATATTCTACATTGGATTCCTACCATCCACATTTATTATCAGACATTACAGTACTGACCGGCCTCATATTCTACATTGGATTCCTACCATCCACATTTATTATCAGACATTACAGTACTGACCGGCCTCATCTTCTACATGGGATTCCTACAATCCACATTTATTATCAGACATTACAGTAGTGACCAGCCTCATCTTCTACATGGGATTCCTACCATCCACATTTATTATCAGACATTACAGTACTGACCGGCCTTATCTTCTACATGGGATTCCTACCATCCACATTTATTATCAGACATTACAGTAGTGACCGGTCTCATCTTCTACATGGGATTCCTATTATCCACATTTATTATCAGACATTACATTACTGACCGGCCTCATCTTCTACATGGGATTCCTACCATCCACATTTATAATCAGACATTACAGTACTGACCGGCCTCATATTCTACATTGGATTCCTACCATCCACATTTATTATCAGACATTACAGTACTGACCGGCCTCATATTCTACATTGGATTCCTACCATCCACATTTATTATCAGACATTACAGTACTGACCGGCCTCATCTTCTACATGGGATTCCTACAATCCACATTTATTATCAGACATTACAGTAGTGACCAGCCTCATCTTCTACATGGGATTCCTACAAACCACATTTATTATCAGACATTACAGTAGTGACCGGCCTCATCTTCTACATGGGATTCCTACCATCCACATTTATAATTAGACATTACAGTACTGACCGGCCTCATATTCTACATTGGATTCCTACCATCCACATTTATTATCAGACATTACAGTACTGACCGGCCTCATATTCTACATTGGATTCCTACCATCCACATTTATTCTCAGACATTACATTACTGACCGGCCTCATCTTCTACATGGGATTCCTACCATCCACATTTATTATCAGACATTACAGTACTGACCGGCCTCATCTTCTACATGAGATTCCTGCCATCCACATTTATTATCAGACATTACAGTAGTGACCGGCCTCATCTTCTACATGGGATTCCTACAAGACATATTTATTATCAGACATTACAGTAGTGACCGGCCTCATCTTCTACATGGAATTCCTATTATCCACATTTAATATGAGACATTACAGCAGTGACCGGCTTCATCTTCTACATGAGATTCCTACCATCCACATTTATTATTAGACATTACAGTAGTGGCCGGCCTCATGTTCTACATGAGATTCCTACCATCCACATTTCTTATCAGATATTACAGTACTGACAGGCCTCATCTTCTATATGCGATTCCTACCATCCACATTTATTCTCAGACATTACATTACTGACCGGCCTCATCTTCTACATGAGATTCCTATCTTCCACATTTATTATCAGACATTACATTTCTGACTGGCATCATCTTCTACATGAGATTCCTACCATCCACATTTATTATCGGACATTACAGTACTGACCGGCCTCATCTTCTACATGAGATTCCTGCCATCCACAATTATTATCAGACATTACAGTAGTGACCGGCCTCATCTTCTACATGGGATTCCTACAAGACATATTTATTATCAGACATTACAGTAGTGACCGGCCTCATCTTCTACATGGAATTCCTATTATCCACATTTAATATGAGACATTACAGCAGTGACCGGCTTCATCTTCTACATGGGATTCCTACCATCCACATTTATTATCAGACATTACAGTAGTGACCGGCCTCATCTTCTACATGGGAGTCTTATCATCCACATTTATTATCAGACATTACAGTACTGACCAGCCTCATATTCTACATGGGATTCCTACTATCCACATTTATTATCAGACATTACAGTAGTGACCGGCCTCAACTTCCACATTGGATTCCTACCATCAACATTTATTATCAGACATTACAGTACTGACCGGCCTCATCTTCTACATGGGATTCCTACCATCCACATTTATTATCAGACATTACAGTACTGACCGGCCTCATATTCTACATGGGATTCCTGCCATCCACATTTATTCTCAGACATTACATTACTGACCGGCCTCATCTTCTACATGGGATTCCTACCATCCACATTTATTATCATACATTACAGTACTGACCGGCTTCATCTTCTACATGGGATTCCTACCATCCACATTAATTATCAGACATTACAGTAGTGACCGGCCTCATCTTCTACATGGGATTCCTATTATCCACATTTATTATCAGACATTACAGTAGTGAACGGCCTCCTCTTCCACATGAGATTCCATTCATCCACATTTATTATCAGACATTACAGCAGTGACCGGCCTCATCTTCTACATGAGATTCCTACCATCCACATTTATTATCAGACATTACAGTACTGACCGGCCTCATCTTCTACATGGGATTCCTATCATCCACATTTATTATCAGACATTACAGTACTGACTGGCCTCATCTTCTACATGAGATTACTACCATCCACATTTATTATCAGACATTACAGTAGTGACCGGCCTCATGTTCTACATGAGATTCCTACCATCCACATTTATTATCAGACATTACAGTACTGACCGGCCTTATCTTCTACATGGGATTCCTACCATCCACATTTATTATCAGACATTACAGTAGTGACCGGTCTCATCTTCTACATGGGATTCCTATTATCCACATTTATTATCAGACATTACATTACTGACCGGCCTCATCTACTACATGGGATTCCTACCATCCACATTTATAATCAGACATTACAGTACTGACCGGCCTCATATTCTACATTGGATTCCTACCATCCACATTTATTATCAGACATTACAGTACTGACCGGCCTCATATTCTACATTGGATTCCTACCATCCACATTTATTATCAGACATTACAGTACTGACCGGCCTCATCTTCTACATGGGATTCCTACAATCCACATTTATTATCAGACATTACAGTAGTGACCAGCCTCATCTTCTACATGGGATTCCTACCAACCACATTTATTATCAGACATTACAGTAGTGACCGGCCTCATCTTCTACATGGGATTCCTACCATCCACATTTATAATTAGACATTACAGTACTGACCGGCCTCATATTCTACATTGGATTCCTACCATCCACATTTATTATCAGACAATACAGTACTGAGCGGCCTCATCTTCTACATGGGATTCCTACCATCCACATTCATTATCAGACATTACAGTAGTGACCGGTGTCATCTTCTACATGGGATTCCTATTATCCACATTTATTATCAGACATTACATTACTGACCGGCCTCATCTTCTACATGGGATTCTTACCATACACATTTATTATCAGACATTACAGTACTGACCGGCCTCATATTCTACATTGGATTCCTACCATCCACATTTATTATTAGACATTACAGTACTGACCGGCCTCATATTCTACATTGGATTCCTACCATCCACATTTATTATCAGACATTACAGTACTGACCGGCCTCATCTTCTACATGGGATTCCTACCATCCACATTCATTATCAGACATTACAGTACTGACCGGCCTCATATTCTACATTGGATTCCTACCATCCACATTTATTCTCAGACATTATATTACTGACCGGCCTCATCTTCTACATGAGATTCCTATCTTCCACATTAATTATCAGACATTACAGTACTGACCGGCCTCATATTCTACATGGGATTCCTACCATCCACATTTATTCTCAGACATTACATTACTGACCGGCCTCATCTTCTACATGGGATTCCTACAAGACATATTTATTATCAGACATTACAGTAGTGACCGGCCTCATCTTCACATGGTATTCCTACCATCCACATTTAATATGAGACATTACATTACTGACCGGCCTCATCTTCTACATGGGATTCTTACCATACACATTTATAATCAGACATTACAGTACTGACCGGCCTCATATTCTACATTGGATTCCTACCATCCACATTTATTATCAGACATTACAGTACTGACCGGCCTCATATTCTACATTGGATTCCTACCATCCACATTTATTATCAGACATTACAGTACTGACCGGCCTCATCTTCTACATGGGATTCCTACCATCCACATTCATTATCAGACATTACAGTACTGACCGGCCTCATATTCTACATTGGATTACTACCATCCACATTTATTCTCAGACATTACATTACTGACCGGCCTCATCTTCTACATGAGATTCCTATCTTCCACATTAATTATCAGACATTACAGTACTGACCGGCCTCATATTCTACATGGGATTCCTACCATCCACATTTATTCTCAGACATTACATTACTGACCGGCCTCATCTTCTACATGGGATTCCTACAAGACATATTTATTATCAGACATTACAGTAGTGACCGGCCTCATCTTCACATGGTATTCCTACCATCCACATTTAATATGAGACATTACAGCAGTGACCGGCCTCATCTTCTACATGAGATTACTACCATCCACATTTATTATCAGACATTACAGTAGTGGCCGGCCTCATGTTCTACATGAGATTCCTATCATCCACATTTATTATCAGACATTACAGTAGTGACCGGCCTTATCTTCTACATGGGATTCCTACCATCCACATTTATTATCAGACATTACAGTAGTGACCGGCCTCAACTTCCACATTGGATTCCTACCATCAACATTTATTATCAGACATTACAGTACTGACCGGCCTCATCTTCTACATGGGATTCCTACCATCCACATTAATTATCAGACATTACAGTACTGACCGGCCTCATATTCTACATGGGATTCCTGCCATCCACATTTATTCTCAGACATTACATTACTGACCGGCCTCATCTTCTACATGGGATTCCTACCATCCACATTTATTATCATACATTACAGTACTGACCGGCTTCATCTTCTACATGGGATTCCTACCATCCACATTTATTATCAGACATTACAGTAGTGACCGGCCTCATCTTCTACATGGGATTCCTATCATCCACATTTATTATCAGACATTACAGTAGTGAACGGCCTCATCTTTCACATGAGATTCCTATCATCCACATTTATTATCAGACATTACAGCAGTGACCGGCCTCATCTTCTACATGAGATTCCTACCATCCACATTTATTATCAGACATTACAGTACTGACCGGCCTCATCTTCTACATGGGATTCCTATCATCCACATTTATTATCAGACATTACAGTACTGACCGGTCTCATCTTCTACATGAGATTACTACCATCCACATTTATTATCAGACATTATAGTAGTGACCGGCCTCATGTTCTACATGAGATTCCTACCATCCACATTTATTATCAGACATTACAGTACTGACATGCCTCATCTTCTACATGGGATTCCTACCATCCACATTTATTATCAGACATTACAGTAGTGACCGGTCTCATCTTCTACATGGGACTCCTATTATCCACATTTATTATCAGACATTACATTACTGACCGGCCTCATCTTCTACATGGGATTCCTACCATCCACATTTATAATCAGACATTACAGTACTGACCGGCCTCATATTCTACATTGGATTCCTACCATCCACATTTATTATCAGACATTACAGTACTGACCGGCCTCATATTCTACATTGGATTCCTACCATCCACATTTATTATCAGACATTACAGTACTGACCGGCCTCATCTTCTACATGGGATTCCTACCATCCACATTTATTATCAGACATTACAGTACTGACCGGCCTCATATTCTACATGGGATTCCTACCATCCACATTTATTATCAGACATTACAGTACTGACCGGCCTCATCTTCTACATGGGATTCCTACCATCCACATTTATTATCAGACATGACAGTACTGACCGGCCTCATATTCTACATGGGATTCCTACCATCCACATTTATTCTCAGACATTACATTACTGACCGGCCTCATCTTCTACATGAGATTCCTATCTTCCACATTTATTATCAGACATTACAGTAGTGACTGGCCTCATCTTCTACATGGGATTCCTACAAGACATATTTATTATCATACATTACAGTAGTGACCGGCCTCATCTTCTACATGGTATTCCTACCATCCACATTTATTATCAGACATTACAGTAGTGGCCGGCCTCATGTTCTACATGAGATTCCTACCATCCACATTTATTATCAGATATTACAGTACTGACCGGCCTCATCTTCTACATGAGATTCCTACCATCCACATTTATTATCAGACATTACAGTAGTGACCGGCCTCATCTTCTACATGGGATTCCTACCATCCACATTTATTATCAGACATTACAGTAGTGACTGGCCTCATCTTCTACATGAGATTCCTACCATCCACATTTATTATCAGACATTACAGTAGTGACCGACCTCATCCTCTACATGAGATTCCTATCATCCACATTTATTATCAGACATTACAGTAGTGACCGGCCTCATCTTCTACATGGGATTCCTACCATCCACATTTATTATCAGACATTACAGTAGTGACCGGCCTCATCTTCTACATGGGATTCTTACAATCCACATTTATTATCAGACATTACAGTACTGACCGGCCTCATCTTCTACATGAGATTCCTGCCATCCACATTTATTATCAGACATTACAGTACTGACCGGCCTCCTCTTCTACATGAGATTCCTGACATCCACATTTATTATCAGACATTACAGTAGTGACCGGCCTCATCTTCTACATGAGATTCCTACCATCCACATTTATTATCAGACATTACAGTAGTGACCGGCCTCATCTTCTACATGGGAGTCCTACCATCCACATTTATTATCAGACATTACAGTAGTGACCGGCCTCATCTTCCACATGGGATTCCTACCATCCACATTTATTATCAGACATTACAGTACTGACCGGCCTCATATTCTACATGAGATTCCTACCATCCACATTGATTATCAGACATTACAGTAGTGACCGGCCTCATCTTCTACATGAGATTCCTACCATCCACATTTATTATCAGACATTACAGTAGTGACCGGCATCATCTTCTACATGAGATTCCTACCATCCACATTTATTATCAGACATTACAGTAGTGACCGGCCTCATTTTCTACATGGGATTCCTACCATCCACATTTATTATCAGACATTACAGTAGTGACCGGCCTCATCTTCTACATGGGATTCCTACCATCCACATTTATTATCAGACATTTGTTACTGACCGGCCTCATCTTCTACATGGGATTCCTACCATCCACATTTATTATCAGACATTACATTACTGACCGGCCTCATCTTCTACATGAGATTCCTATCATCCACATTTATTATCAGACATTACAGTAGTGACCGGCCTCATCTTCTACATGAGATTCCTATCATCCACATTTATTATCAGACATTTCAGTAGTGACCGGCCTCATCTTCTATATGAGATTCCTACCATCCACATTTATTATCAGACATTACAGTACTGACCGGCCTCATCTTCTACATGGGATTCCTATCATCCACATTTATTATCAGACATTACAGTACTGACCGGCCTCATCTTCTACATGAGATTCCTACCATCCACATTTATTATCAGACATTACAGTAGTGACCGGCCTCATCTTCTACATGGGATTCCTACCATCCACATTTATTATCAGACATTACAGTACTGACCAGCCTCATCTTCTAAATGGAATTCCTACCATCCACATTTATTATCAGACATTACAGTACTGACCGGCCTCATCTTCTACATGAGATTCCTATCATCCACATTTATTATCAGACATTACAGTACTGACCGGCCTCATCTTCTACATGATATTCCTACCATCCACGTTTATTATCAGACATTACAGTACTGACCGGCATCATATTCTACATTGGATTCCTACCATCCACATTTATTATCAGACATTACAGTAGTGACCGGCCTCATGTTCTACATGAGATTCCTACCATCCACATTTATTATCAGACATTACAGTACTGACAGGCCTCATCTTCTACATGGGATTCCTACCATCCACATTTATTATCAGACATTACAGCAGTGACCGGTGTCATCTTCTACATGGGATTCCTATTATCCACATTTATTATCAGACATTACAGTACTGACCGGCCTCATATTCTACATTGGATTCCTACTATCCACATTTATTATCAGACATTACAGTACTGACCGGCCTCATATTCTACATTGGATTCCTACCATCCACATTTATTATCAGACATTACAGTACTGACCGGCCTCATCTTCTACATGGGATTCCTACCATCCACATTTATTATCAGACATTACAGTACTGACCGGCCTTATATTCTACATTGGATTCCTACCATCCACATTTATTATCAGACATTACAGTACTGACCGGCCTCATCTTCTACATGGGATTCCTATCATCCACATTTATTATCAGACATTACAGTACTGACCGGCCTCATATTCTACATGGGATTCCTACCATCCACATTTAATCTCAGACATTACATTACTGACCGGCCTCATCTTCTACATGAGATTCCTATCTTCCACATTTATTCTCAGACATTACATTACTCACTGGCCACATCTTCTACATGGGATTCCTACCATCCACATTTATTATCAGACATTACAGTACTGACCGGCCTCATCTTCTACATGAGATTTCTGCCATCCACATTTATTATCAGACATTACAGTAGTGACCGGCCTCATCTTCTACATGGGATTCCTACAAGACATATTTATTATCAGACATTACAGTAGTGACCGGCCTCATCTTCTACATGGTATTCCTACCATCCACATTTATTATCAGACATTACAGTAGTGGCCGGCCTCATGTTCTACATTAGATTCCTACCATCCACATTTATTATCAGACATTACAGTAGTGACCGGCATCATATTCTACATGGGATTCCTATCATCCACATTTATTATCAGACATTACAGTACTGACCGGCCTCATCTTCTACATGGGATTCCTACCATCCACATTTAATATCAGACATTACAGTACTGACCAGCCTCATCTTCTACATGGGAGTCCTATCATCCACATTTATTATCAGACATTACAGTACTACTGACCGGCCTCATCTTCTACATGGTATTCCTACCATCCACATTTATTATCAGACATTACAGTAGTGGCCGGCCTCATGTTCTACATGAGATTCCTACCATCCACATTTATTATCAGACATTACAGTAGTGACCGGCCTCATCTTCTACATGGGATTCCTACCATCCACATTTATTATCAGACATTACAGTACTGACCGGCCTCATATTCTACATTGGATTCCTACCATCCACATTTATTATCAGACATTACAGTACTGACCGGCCTCATATTCTACATGGGATTCCTATCATCCACATTTAATATCAGACATTACAGTACTGACCGGCCTCATCTTCTACATGGGATTCCTACCATCCACATTTATTATCAGACATTACAGTACTGACCAGCCTCATCTTCTACATGGGAGTCCTATCATCCACATTTATTATCAGACATTACAGTACTGACCGGCCTCATCTTCTACATGGGATTCCTACAATCCACATTTATTATCAGACATTACAGTAGTGACCGGCCTCATCTTCTACATGGGATTCCTACCAACCACATTTATTATCAGACATTACAGTAGTGACCGGCCTCATCTTCTACATGGGATTCCTACCATCCACATTTATAATCAGACATTACAGTACTGACCGGCCTCATATTCTACATTGGATTCCTACCATCCACATTTATTATCAGACATTACAGTACTGACCGGCCTCATCTTCTACATGAGATTCCTATCATCCACATTTATTATCAGACATTACAGTACTGACCGGTCTCATGTTCTACATGGGAGTCCTATCATCCACATTTATTATCAGACATTACAGTAGTGACCGGCCTCATCTTCTACATGAGATTCCTATCATCCACATTTATTATCAGACATTACAGTAGTGACCGGCCTCATCTTCTACATGAGATTCCTACCATCCACATTTATTATCAGACATTACAGTAGTAACCGGCCTCATCTTCTACATGGGATTCCTACCATCCACATTTATTATCAGACATTACAGTAGTGACCGGCCTCATCTTCTACATGGGATTCCCACCATCCACATTTATTATCAGACATTACAGTAGTGACCGGCCTCATCTTCTACATGGGATTCCTACCATCCACATTTATTATCAGACATTACAGTACTGACCGGCCTCATATTCTACATTGGATTCCTACCATCCACATTTATAATCAGACATTACAGTACTGACCGGCCTCATATTCTACATTGGATTCCTACCATCCACATTTATTATCAGACATTATAGTAGTGACCGGCCTCATCTTCTACATGAGATTCCTACCATCCACATTTATTATCAGACATTACAGTAGTGACCGGCATCATCTTCTACATGGGATTCCTATCATCCACATTTATTATCAGACATTACAGTACTGACCGGCATCATATTCTACATTGGATTCCTACCATCCAGATTTATTATCAGACATTACAGTAGTGACCGGCCTCATGTTCTACATGAGATTCCTACCATCCACATTTATTATCAGACATTACAGTACTGACCGGCCTCATCTTCTACATGGGATTCCTACCATCCACATTTATTATCAGACATTACAGTAGTGACCGGTCTCATCTTCTACATGGGATTCCTATTATCCACATTTATTATCAGACATTACATTGCTGACCGGCCTCATCTTCTACATGGGATTCCTACCATCCACATTTATAATCAGACATTACAGTACTGACCGGCCTCATATTCTACATTGGATTCCTACCATCCACATTTATTATCAGACATTACAGTACTGACCGGCCTCATATTCTACATTGGATTCCTACCATCCACATTTATTATCAGACATTACAGTACTGACCGGCCTCATATTCTACATTGGATTCCTACCATCCACATTTATTATCAGACATTACAGTACTGACCGGCCTCATCTTTTACATGGGATTCCTACCATCCACATTTATTATCAGACATTACAGTACTGACCGGCCTCATATTCTACATTGGATTCCTACCATCCACATTTATTATCAGACATTACAGTACTGACCGGCCTCATCTTCTACATGGGATTCCTATCATCCACATTTATTATCAGACATTACAGTACTGACCGGCCTCATATTCTACATGGGATTCCTACCATCCACATTTAATCTCAGACATTACATTACTGACCGGCCTCATCTTCTACATGAGATTCCTATCTTCCACATTTATTATCAGACATTACATTACTGACTGGCCTCATCTTCTACATGGGATTCCTACCACCCACATTTATTATCAGACATTACAGTACTGACCGGCCTCATCTTCTACATGAGATTCCTGCCATCCACATTTATTATCAGACATTACAGTAGTGACCGGCCTCATCTTCTACATGGGATTCCTACAAGACATATTTATTATCAGACATTACAGTAGTGACCGGCCTCATCTTCTACATGGTATTCCTACCATCCACATTTATTATCAGACATTACAGTAGTGGCCGGCCTCATGTTCTACATTAGATTCCTACCATCCACATTTATTATCAGACATTACAGTAGTGACCGGCCTCATCTTCTACATGGGATTCCTACCATCCGCATTTATTATCAGACATTACAGTACTGACCGGCCTCATATTCTACATTGGATTCCTACCATCCACATTTATTATCAGACATTACAGTAGTGACCGGCATCATATTCTACATGGGATTCCTATCATCCACATTTATTATCAGACATTACAGTACTGACCGGCCTCATCTACTACATGGGATTCCTACCATCCACATTTATTATCAGACATTACAGTACTGACCAGCCTCATCTTCTACATGGGAGTCCTATCATCCACATTTATTATCAGACATTACAGTACTGACCGGCCTCATCTTCTACATGGGAATCCTACAATCCACATTTATTATCAGACATTACAGTAGTGACCGGCCTCATCTTCTACATGGGATTCCTACCAACCACATTTATTATCAGACATTACAGTAGTGACCGGCCTCATCTTCTACATGGGAGTACTATCATCCACATTTATTATCAGACATTACAGTAGTGACCGGACTCATCTTCTACATGAGATTCCTATCATCCACATTTATTATCAGACATTACAGTAGTGACCGGCCTCATCTTCTACATGAGATTCCTACCATCCACATTTATTATCAGACATTACAGTAGTAACCGGCCTCATCTTCTACATGGGATTCCTACCATCCACATTTATTATCAGACATTACAGTAGTGACCGGCCTCATCTTCTACATGGGATTCCCACCATCCACATTTAATATCAGACATTACAGTAGTGACCGGCCTCATCTTCTACATGGGATTCCTACCATCCACATTTATTATCAGACATTACAGTACTGACCGGCCTCATATTCTACATTGGATTCCTACCATCCACATTTATTATCAGACATTACAGTACTGACCGGCCTCATATTCTACATTGGATTCCTACCATCCACATTTATTATCAGACATTATAGTAGTGACCGGCCTCATCTTCTACATGAGATTCCTACCATCCACATTTATTATCAGACATTACAGTAGTGACCGGCATCATCTTCTACATGGGATTCCTATCATCCACATTTATTATCAGACATTACAGTAGTGACCGGCCTCATCTTCTACATGGGATTCCTACCATCCACATTTATTATCAGACATTATAGTAGTGACCGGCCTCATCTTCTACATGGGATTCCTACCATCCACATTTATTATCAGACATTACAGTAGTGACCGGCCTCATCTTCTACATGAGATTCCTATCATCCACATTTATTATCAGACATTACAGTACTGACCGGCATCATATTCTACATTGGATTCCTACCATCCACATTTATTATCGGACATTACAGTAGTGACCGGCCTCATGTTCTACATGAGATTCCTACCATCCACATTTATTATCAGACATTACAGTACTGACCGGCCTCATCTTCTACATGGGATTCCTACCATCCACATTTATTATCAGACATTACAGTAGTGACCGGTCTCATCTTCTACATGGGATTCCTATTATCCACATTTATTATCAGACATTACATTACTGACCGGCCTCATCTTCTACATGGGATTCCTACCATCCACATTTATAATCAGACATTACAGTACTGACCGGCCTCATATTCTACATTGGATTCCTACCATCCACATTTATTATCAGACATTACAGTACTGACCGGCCTCATATTCTACATTGGATTCCTACCATCCACATTTATTATCAGACATTACAGTACTGACCGGCCTCATCTTCTACATGGGATTCCTACCATCCACATTTATTATCAGACATTACAGTACTGACCGGCCTCATATTCTACATTGGATTCCTACCATCCACATTTATTATCAGACATTACAGTACTGACCGGCCTTATCTTCTACATGGGATTCCTATCATCCACATTTATTATCAGACATTACAGTACTGACCGGCCTCATATTCTACATGGGATTCCTACCATCCACATTTAATCTCAGACATTACATTACTGACCGGCCTCATCTTCTACATGAGATTCCTATCTTCCACATTTATTATCAGACATTACATTACTGACTGGCCTCATCTTCTACATGGGATTCCTACCATCCACATTTATTATCAGACATTACAGTACTAACCGGCCTCATCTTCTACATGAGATTCCTGCCATCCACATTTATTATCAGACATTACAGTAGTGACCGGCCTCATCTTCTACATGGGATTCCTATCATCCACATTTATTATCAGACATTACAGTACTGACCGGCCTCATCTTCTACATGGGATTCCTACCATCCTCATTTATTATCAGACATTACAGTACTGACCAGCCTCATCTTCTACATGGGAGTCCTATCATCCACATTTATTATCAGACATTACAGTACTGACCGGCCTCATCTTCTACATGGTATTCCTACCATCCACATTTATTATCAGACATTACAGTAGTGGCCGGCCTCATGTTCTACATGAGATTCCTACCATCCACATTTATTATCAGACATTACAGTAGTGACCGGCCTCATCTTCTACATGGGATTCCTACCATCCACATTTATTATCAGACATTACAGTACTGACCAGCCTCATATTCTACATTGGATTCCTACCATCCACATTTATTATCAGACATTACAGTACTGACCGGCCTCATATTCTACATGGGATTCCTATCATCCACATTTAATATCAGACATTACAGTACTGACCGGCCTCATCTTCTACATGGGATTCCTACCATCCACATTTATTATCAGACATTACAGTAGTGGCCGGCCTCATGTTCTACATGAGATTCCTACCATCCACATTTATTATCAGACATTACAGTAGTGACCGGCCTCATCTTCTACATGGGATTCCTATCATCCACATTTATTATCAGACATTACAGTACTGACCGGCCTCATCTTCTACATGGGATTCCTACCATCCTCATTTATTATCAGACATTACAGTACTGACCAGCCTCATCTTCTACATGGGAGTCCTATCATCCACATTTATTATCAGACATTACAGTACTGACCGGCCTCATCTTCTACATGGTATTCCTACCATCCACATTTATTATCAGACATTACAGTAGTGGCCGGCCTCATGTTCTACATGAGATTCCTACCATCCACATTTATTATCAGACATTACAGTAGTGACCGGCCTCATCTTCTACATGGGATTCCTACCATCCACATTTATTATCAGACATTACAGTACTGACCAGCCTCATATTCTACATTGGATTCCTACCATCCACATTTATTATCAGACATTACAGTACTGACCGGCCTCATATTCTACATGGGATTCCTATCATCCACATTTAATATCAGACATTACAGTACTGACCGGCCTCATCTTCTACATGGGATTCCTACCATCCACATTTATTATCAGACATTACAGTACTGACCGGCCTCATCTTCTACATGGGATTCCTACAATCCACATTTATTATCAGACATTACAGTAGTGACCGGCCTCATCTTCTACATGGGATTCCCACCAACCACATTTATTATCAGACATTACAGTAGTGACCGGCCTCATCTTCTACATGGGATTCCTACCATCCACATTTATAATCAGACATTACAGTACTGACTGGCCTCATATTCTACATTGGAT
The DNA here is from genome assembly GCF_028390025.1 of Pseudophryne corroboree. Classification (NCBI taxonomy): domain Eukaryota; kingdom Metazoa; phylum Chordata; class Amphibia; order Anura; family Myobatrachidae; genus Pseudophryne; species Pseudophryne corroboree. The sequence continues at coordinate 832,940,868 of NC_086449.1, read as the reverse complement.
TCCTACCATCCACATTTATTATCAGACATTACAGTACTGACCGGCCTCATCTTCTATATGAGATTCCTATCATCCACATTTATTATCAGACATTACAGTACTGACCGGTCTCATCTTCTACATGGGAGTCCTATCATCCACATTTATTATCAGACATTACAGTAGTGACCGGCCTCATCTTCTACATGAGATTCCTATCATCCACATTTATTATCAGACATTACAGTAGTGACCGGCCTCATCTTCTACATGAGATTCCTACCATCCACATTTATTATCAGACATTACAGTAGTAACCGGCCTCATCTTCTACATGGGATTCCTACCATCCACATTTATTATCAGACATTACAGTAGTGACCGGCCTCATCTTCTACATGGGATTCCCACCATCCACATTTATTATCAGACATTACAGTAGTGACCGGCCTCATCTTCTACATGGGATTCCTACCATCCACATTTATTATCAGACATTACAGTACTGACCGGCCTCATATTCTACATTGGATTCCTACCATCCACATTTATTATCAGACATTACAGTACTGACCGGCCTCATATTCTACATTGGATTCCTACCATCCACATTTATTATCAGACATTATAGTAGTGACCGGCCTCATCTTCTACATGAGATTCCTACCATCCACATTTATTATCAGACATTACAGTAGTGACCGGCATCATCTTCTACATGGGATTCCTATCATCCACATTTATTATCAGACATTACAGTAGAGACCCGCCTCATCTTCTACATGGGATTCCTACTATCCACATTTATTATCAGACATTATAGTAGTGACCGGCCTCATCTTCTACATGGGATTCCTACCATCCACATTTATTATCAGACATTACAGTACTGACCGGCATCATATTCTACATTGGATTCCTACCATCCACATTTATTATCAGACATTACAGTAGTGACCGGCCTCATCTTCTACATGGGATTCCCACCATCCACATTTATTATCAGACATTACAGTAGTGACCGGCCTCATCTTCTACATGGGATTCCTACCATCCACATTTATAATCAGACATTACAGTACTGACCGGCCTCATATTCTACATTGGATTCCTACCATCCACATTTATTATCAGACATTACAGTACTGACCGGCCTCATCTTCTACATGAGATTCCTATCATCCACATTTATTATCAGACATTACAGTACTGACCGGTCTCATCTTCTACATGGGATTCCTACCATCCACATTTATTATCAGACATGACAGTAGTGACCGGTCTCATCTTCTACATGGGATTCCTATTATCCACATTTATTATCAGACATTACATTACTGACCGGCCTCATCTTCTACATGGGATTCCTACCATCCACATTTATAATCAGACATTACAGTACTGACCGGCCTCATATTCTACATTGGATTCCTACCATCCACATTTATTATCAGACATTACAGTACTGACCGGCCTCATATTCTACATTGGATTCCTACCATCCACATTTATTATCAGACATTACAGTACTGACCGGCCTCATCTTCTACATGGGATTCCTACCATCCACATTTATTATCAGACATTACAGTACTGACCGGCCTCATATTCTACATTGGATTCCTACCATCCACATTTATTATCAGACATTACAGTACTGACCGGCCTCATCTTCTACATGGGATTCCTATCATCCACATTTATTATCAGACATTACAGTACTGACCGGCCTCATATTCTACATGGGATTCCTACCATCCACATTTAATCTCAGACATTACATTACTGACCGGCCTCATCTTCTACATGAGATTCCTATCTTCCACATTTATTATCAGACATTACATTACTGACTGGCCTCATCTTCTACATGGGATTCCTACCATCCACATTTATTATCAGACATTACAGTACTAACCGGCCTCATCTTCTACATGAGATTCCTGCCATCCACATTTATTATCAGACATTACAGTAGTGACCGCCCTCATCTTCTACATGGGATTCCTACAAGACATATTTATTATCAGACATTACAGTAGTGACCGGCCTCATCTTCTACATGGTATTCCTACCATCCACATTTATTATCAGACATTACAGTAGTGGCCGGCCTCATGTTCTACATGAGATTCCTACCATCCACATTTATTATCAGACATTACAGTAGTGACCGGCCTCATCTTCTACATGGGATTCCTACCATCCACATTTATTATCAGACATTACAGTACTGACCGGCCTCATATTCTACATTGGATTCCTACCATCCACATTTATTATCAGACATTACAGTACTGACCGGCCTCATATTCTACATTGGATTCCTACCATCCACATTTATTATCAGACATTACAGTAGTGACCGGCATCATATTCTACATGGGATTCCTATCATCCACATTTATTATCAGACATTACAGTACTGACCGGCCTCATCTTCTACATGGGATTCCTACCATCCACATTTATTATCAGACATTATAGTACTGACCAGCCTCATCTTCTACATGGGAGTACTATCATCCACATTTATTATCAGACATTACAGTACTGACCGGCCTCATCTTCTACATGGTATTCCTACCATCCACATTTATTATCAGACATTACAGTAGTGGCCGGCCTCATGTTCTACATGAGATTCCTACCATCCACATTTATTATCAGACATTACAGTAGTGACCGGCCTCATCTTCTACATGGGATTCCTACCATCCACATTTATTATCAGACATTACAGTACTGACCGGCCTCATATTCTACATTGGATTCCTACCATCCACATTTATTATCAGACATTACAGTACTGACCGGCCTCATATTCTACATTGGATTCCTACCATCCACATTTATTATCAGACATTACAGTAGTGACCGGCATCATATTCTACATGGGATTCCTATCATCCACATTTAATATCAGACATTACAGTACTGACCGGCCTCATCTTCCACATGGGAGTCCTATCATCCACATTTATTATCAGACATTACAGTACTGACCGGCCTCATCTTCTACATGGGATTCCTACCAACCACATTTATTATCAGACATTACAGTAGTGACCGGCCTCATCTTCTACATGGGATTCCTACCATCCACATTTATAATCAGACATTACAGTACAGACCGGCCTCATATTCTACATTGGATTCCTACCATCCACATTTATTATCAGACATTACAGTACTGACAGGCCTCATCTTCTACATGGTATTCCTACCATCCACATTTAATATCAGACATTACAGTAGTGACCGGCCTCATCTTCTACATGAGATTCCTGCCATCCACATTTATTATCAGACATTACAGTAGTGACCGGCCTCATCTTCTACATGGGATTCCTACAAGACATATTTATTATCAGACATTACAGTAGTGACCGGCCTCATTTTCTACATGGTATTCCTACCATCCACATTTATTATCAGACATTACAGTAGTGGCCGGCCTCATGTTCTACATGAGATTCCTACCACCCACATTTATTATCAGACATTACAGTAGTGACCGGCCTCATCTTCTACATGGGATTCCTACCATCCACATTTATTATCAGACATTACAGTACTGACCGGCCTCATATTCTACATTGGATTCCTACCATCCACATTTATTATCAGACATTACAGTACTGACCGGCCTCATATTCTACATTGGATTCCTACCATCCACATTTATTATCAGACATTACAGTACTGACCGGCCTCATCTTCTACATGGGATTCCTACCATCCACATTTATTATCAGACATTACAGTACTGACCGGCCTCATATTCTACATTGGATTCCTACCATCCACATTTATTATCAGACATTACAGTACTGACCGGCCTCATCTTCTACATGGGATTCCTATCATCCACATTTATTATCAGACATTACAGTACTGACCGGCCTCATATTCTACATGGGATTCCTACCATCCACATTTAATCTCAGACATTACAGTACTGACCGGCCTCATATTCTACATCGTATTCCTACCATCCACATTTATTATCAGACATTACAGTACTGACCGGCCATATATTCTACATTGGATTCCTACCATCCACATTTATTATCAGACATTACAGTACTGACCGGCCTCATCTTCTACATGGGATTCCTACCATCCACATTTATTATCAGACATTACAGTACTGACCGGCCTCATATTCTACATTGGATTCCTACCATCCACATTTATTATCAGACATTACAGTACTGACCGGCCTCATATTCTACATGGGATTCCTACCATCCACATTTAATCTCAGACATTACATTACTGACCGGCCTCATCTTCTACATGAGATTCCTATCTTCCACATTTATTATCAGACATTACATTACTGACTGGCCTCATCTTCTACATGAGATTCCTACCATCCACATTTATTATCAGACATTACAGTACTGACCGGCCTCATCTTCTACATGAGATTCCTGCCATCCACATTTATTATCAGACATTACAGTAGTGACCGGCCTCATCTTCTACATGGGATTCCTACCATCCACATTTATTATCAGACATTACAGTAGTGACCGGCCTCATCTTCTACATGGGATTCCTACCATCCACATTTATAATCAGACATTACAGTACTGACCGGCCTCATATTCTACATTGGATTCCTACCATCCACATTTATTATCAGACATTACAGTACTGACCGGCCTCATCTTCTACATGAGATTCCTATCATCCACATTTATTATCAGACATTACAGTACTGACCGGTCTCATCTTCTACATGGGAGTCCTATCATCCACATTTATTATCAGACATTACAGTAGTGACCGGCCTCATCTTCTACATGAGATTCCTATCATCCACATTTATTATCAGACATTACAGTAGTGACCAGCCTCATCTTCTACATGAGATTCCTACCATCCACATTTATTATCAGACATTACAGTACTGACCGGCCTCATATTCTACATTGGATTCCTACCATCCACATTTATAATCAGACATTACAGTACTGACCGGCCTCATATTCTACATTGGATTCCTACCATCCACATTTATTATCAGACATTACAGTACTGACCGGCCTCATCTTCTACATGAGATTCCTATCATCCACATTTATTATCAGACATTACAGTACTGACCGGTCTCATCTTCTACATGGGAGTCCTATCATCCACATTTATTATCAGACATTACAGTAGTGACCGGCCTCATCTTCTACATGAGATTCCTATCATCCACATTTATTATCAGACATTACAGTAGTGACCGGCCTCATCTTCTACATGAGATTCCTACCATCCACATTTATTATCAGACATTACAGTAGTAACCGGCCTCATCTTCTACATGGGATTCCTACCATCCACATTTATTATCAGACATTACAGTACTGACCGGTCTCATCTTCTACATGGGAGTCCTATCATCCACATTTATTATCAGACATTACAGTAGTGACCGGCCTCATCTTCTACATGAGATTCCTATCATCCACATTTATTATCAGACATTACAGTAGTGACCGGCCTCATCTTCTACATGAGATTCCTACCATCCACATTTATTATCAGACATTACAGTAGTAACCGGCCTCATCTTCTACATGGGATTCCCACCATCCACATTTATTATCAGACATTACAGTAGTGACCGGCCTCATCTTCTACATGGGATTCCCACCATCCACATTTATTATCAGACATTACAGTAGTGACCGGCCTCATCTTCTACATGGGATTCCTACCATCCACATTTATTATCAGACATTACAGTACTGACCGGCCTCATATTCTACATTGGATTCCTACCATCCACATTTATTATCAGACATTACAGTACTGACCGGCCTCATATTCTACATTGGATTCCTACCATCCACATTTATTATCAGACATTATAGTAGTGACCGGCCTCATCTTCTACATGAGATTCCTACCATCCACATTTATTATCAGACATTACAGTAGTGACCGGCATCATCTTCTACATGGGATTCCTATCATCCACATTTATTATCAGACATTACAGTAGAGACCCGCCTCATCTTCTACATGGGATTCCTACCATCCACATTTATTATCAGACATTATAGTAGTGACCGGCCTCATCTTCTACATGGGATTCCTACCATCCACATTTATTATCAGACATTACAGTACTGACCGGCATCATATTCTACATTGGATTCCTACCATCCACATTTATTATCAGACATTACAGTAGTGACAGGCCTCATCTTCTACATGGGATTCCCACCATCCACATTAATTATCAGACATTACAGTAGTGACCGGCCTCATCTTCTACATGGGATTCCTACCATCCACATTTATAATCAGACATTACAGTACTGACCGGCCTCATATTCTACATTGGATTCCTACCATCCACATTTATTATCAGACATTACAGTACTGACCGGCCTCATCTTCTACATGAGATTCCTACCATCCACATTTATTATCAGACATTACAGTAGTAACCGGCCTCATCTTCTACATGGGATTCCTACCATCCACATTTATTATCAGACATTACAGTACTGACCGGTCTCATCTTCTACATGGGAGTCCTATCATCCACATTTATTATCAGACATTACAGTAGTGACCGGCCTCATCTTCTACATGAGATTCCTATCATCCACATTTATTATCAGACATTACAGTAGTGACCGGCCTCATCTTCTACATGAGATTCCTACCATCCACATTTATTATCAGACATTACAGTAGTAACCGGCCTCATCTTCTACATGGGATTCCTACCATCCACATTTATTATCAGACATTACAGTAGTGACCGGCCTCATCTTCTACATGGGATTCCCACCATCCACATTTATTATCAGACATTACAGTAGTGACCGGCCTCATCTTCTACATGGGATTCCTGCCACCAACATTTATTATCAGACATTACAGTACTGACCGGCCTCATATTCTACATTGGATTCCTACCATCCACATTTATTATCAGACATTACAGTACTGACCGGCCTCATATTCTACATTGGATTCCTACCATCCACATTTATTATCAGACATTATAGTAGTGACCGGCCTCATCTTCTACATGAGATTCCTACCATCCACATTTATTATCAGACATTACAGTAGTGACCGGCATCATCTTCTACATGGGATTCCTATCATCCACATTTATTATCAGACATTACAGTAGAGACCCGCCTCATCTTCTACATGGGATTCCTACCATCCACATTTATTATCAGACATTATAGTAGTGACCGGCCTCATCTTCTACATGGGATTCCTACCATCCACATTTATTATCAGACATTACAGTACTGACCGGCATCATATTCTACATTGGATTCCTACCATCCACATTTATTATCAGACATTACAGTAGTGACAGGCCTCATCTTCTACATGGGATTCCCACCATCCACATTAATTATCAGACATTACAGTAGTGACCGGCCTCATCTTCTACATGGGATTCCTACCATCCACATTTATAATCAGACATTACAGTACTGACCGGCCTCATATTCTACATTGGATTCCTACCATCCACATTTATTATCAGACATTACAGTACTGACCGGCCTCATCTTCTACATGAGATTCCTACCATCCACATTTATTATCAGACATTACAGTACTGACCGGTCTCATCTTCTACAAGGGATTCCTACCATCCACATTTATTATCAGACATTACAGTAGTGACCGGTCTCATATTCTACATTGGATTCCTACCATCCACATTTATTATCAGACATTACAGTACTGACCGGCCTCATCTTCTACATGGGATTCCTATCATCCACATTTATTATCAGACATTACAGTACTGACCGGCCTCATATTCTACATGGGATTCCTACCATCCACATTTAATCTCAGACATTACATTACTGACCGGCCTCATCTTCTACATGAGATTCCTATCTTCCACATTTATTATCAGACATTACATTACTGACTGGCCTCATCTTCTACATGGGATTCCTACCATCCACATTTATTATCAGACATTACAGTACTAACCGGCCTCATCTTCTACATGAGATTCCTGCCATCCACATTTATTATCAGACATTACAGTAGTGACCGCCCTCATCTTCTACATGGGATTCCTACAAGACATATTTATTATCAGACATTACAGTAGTGACCGGCCTCATCTTCTACATGGTATTCCTACCATCCACATTTATTATCAGACATTACAGTAGTGGCCGGCCTCATGTTCTACATGAGATTCCTACCATCCACATTTATTATCAGACATTACAGTAGTGACCGGCCTCATCTTCTACATGGGATTCCTACCATCCACATTTATTATCAGACATTACAGTACTGACCGGCCTCATATTCTACATTGGATTCCTACCATCCACATTTATTATCAGACATTACAGTACTGACCGGCCTCATATTCTACATTGGATTCCTACCATCCACATTTATTATCAGACATTACAGTAGTGACCGGCATCATATTCTACATGGGATTTCTATCATCCACATTTATTATCAGACATTACAGTACTGACCGGCCTCATCTTCTACATGGGATTCCTACCATCCACATTTATTATCAGACATTATAGTACTGACCAGCCTCATCTTCTACATGGGAGTACTATCATCCACATTTATTATCAGACATTACAGTACTGACCGGCCTCATCTTCTACATGGTATTCCTACCATCCACATTTATTATCAGACATTACAGTAGTGGCCGGCCTCATGTTCTACATGAGATTCCTACCATCCACATTTATTATCAGACATTACAGTAGTGACCGGCCTCATCTTCTACATGGGATTCCTACCATCCACATTTATTATCAGACATTACAGTACTGACCGGCCTCATATTCTACATTAGATTCCTACCATCCACATTTATTATCAGACATTACAGTACTGACCGGCCTCATATTCTACATTGGATTCCTACCATCCACATTTATTATCAGACATTACAGTAGTGACCGGCATCATATTCTACATGGGATTCCTATCATCCACATTTAATATCAGACATTACAGTACTGACCGGCCTCATCTTCTACATGGGAGTCCTATCATCCACATTTATTATCAGACATTACAGTACTGACCGGCCTCATCTTCTACATGAGATTCCTACCATCCACATTTATTATCAGACATTACAGTAGTGACCGGCATCATATTCTACATGGGATTCCTATCATCCACATTTATTATCAGACATTACAGTACTGACCGGCCTCATCTTCTACATGGGATTCCTACCATCCACATTTATAATCAGACATTACAGTACTGACCGGCCTCATATTCTACATTGGATTCCTACCATCCACATTTATTATCAGACATTACAGTACTGACAGGCCTCATCTTCTACATGGTATTCCTACCATCCACATTTAATATCAGACATTACAGTAGTGACCGGCCTCATCTTCTACATGAGATTCCTGCCATCCACATTTATTATCAGACATTACAGTAGTGACCGGCCTCATCTTCTACATGGGATTCCTACAAGACATATTTATTATCAGACATTACAGTAGTGACCGGCCTCATTTTCTACATGGTATTCCTACCATCCACATTTATTATCAGACATTACAGTAGTGGCCGGCCTCATGTTCTACATGAGATTCCTACCACCCACATTTATTATCAGACATTACAGTAGTGACCGGCCTCATCTTCTACATGGGATTCCTACCATCCACATTTATTATCAGACATTACAGTACTGACCGGCCTCATATTCTACATTGGATTCCTACCATCCACATTTATTATCAGACATTACAGTACTGACCGGCCTCATATTCTACATTGGATTCCTACCATCCACATTTATTATCAGACATTACAGTACTGACCGGCCTCATCTTCTACATGGGATTCCTACCATCCACATTTATTATCAGACATTACAGTACTGACCGGCCTCATATTCTACATTGGATTCCTACCATCCACATTTATTATCAGACATTACAGTACTGACCGGCCTCATCTTCTACATGGGATTCCTATCATCCACATTTATTATCAGACATTACAGTACTGACCGGCCTCATATTCTACATGGGATTCCTACCATCCACATTTAATCTCAGACATTACAGTACTGACCGGCCTCATATTCTACATCGTATTCCTACCATCCACATTTATTATCAGACATTACAGTACTGACCGGCCATATATTCTACATTGGATTCCTACCATCCACATTTATTATCAGACATTACAGTACTGACCGGCCTCATCTTCTACATGGGATTCCTACCATCCACATTTATTATCAGACATTACAGTACTGACCGGCCTCATATTCTACATTGGATTCCTACCATCCACATTTATTATCAGACATTACAGTACTGACCGGCCTCATATTCTACATGGGATTCCTACCATCCACATTTAATCTCAGACATTACATTACTGACCGGCCTCATCTTCTACATGAGATTCCTATCTTCCACATTTATTATCAGACATTACATTACTGACTGGCCTCATCTTCTACATGAGATTCCTACCATCCACATTTATTATCAGACATTACAGTACTGACCGGCCTCATCTTCTACATGAGATTCCTGCCATCCACATTTATTATCAGACATTACAGTAGTGACCGGCCTCATCTTCTACATGGGATTCCTACCATCCACATTTATTATCAGACATTACAGTAGTGACCGGCCTCATCTTCTACATGGGATTCCTACCATCCACATTTATAATCAGACATTACAGTACTGACCGGCCTCATATTCTACATTGGATTCCTACCATCCACATTTATTATCAGACATTACAGTACTGACCGGCCTCATCTTCTACATGAGATTCCTATCATCCACATTTATTATCAGACATTACAGTACTGACCGGTCTCATCTTCTACATGGGAGTCCTATCATCCACATTTATTATCAGACATTACAGTAGTGACCGGCCTCATCTTCTACATGAGATTCCTATCATCCACATTTATTATCAGACATTACAGTAGTGACCGGCCTCATCTTCTACATGAGATTCCTACCATCCACATTTATTATCAGACATTACAGTACTGACCGGCCTCATATTCTACATTGGATTCCTACCATCCACATTTATAATCAGACATTACAGTACTGACCGGCCTCATATTCTACATTGGATTCCTACCATCCACATTTATTATCAGACATTACAGTACTGACCGGCCTCATCTTCTACATGAGATTCCTATCATCCACATTTATTATCAGACATTACAGTACTGACCGGTCTCATCTTCTACATGGGAGTCCTATCATCCACATTTATTATCAGACATTACAGTAGTGACCGGCCTCATCTTCTACATGAGATTCCTATCATCCACATTTATTATCAGACATTACAGTAGTGACCGGCCTCATCTTCTACATGAGATTCCTACCATCCACATTTATTATCAGACATTACAGTAGTAACCGGCCTCATCTTCTACATGGGATTCCTACCATCCACATTTATTATCAGACATTACAGTACTGACCGGTCTCATCTTCTACATGGGAGTCCTATCATCCACATTTATTATCAGACATTACAGTAGTGACCGGCCTCATCTTCTACATGAGATTCCTATCATCCACATTTATTATCAGACATTACAGTAGTGACCGGCCTCATCTTCTACATGAGATTCCTACCATCCACATTTATTATCAGACATTACAGTAGTAACCGGCCTCATCTTCTACATGGGATTCCTACCATCCACATTTATTATCAGACATTACAGTAGTGACCGGCCTCATCTTCTACATGGGATTCCCACCATCCACATTTATTATCAGACATTACAGTAGTGACCGGCCTCATCTTCTACATGGGATTCCTACCATCCACATTTATTATCAGACATTACAGTACTGACCGGCCTCATATTCTACATTGGATTCCTACCATCCACATTTATTATCAGACATTACAGTACTGACCGGCCTCATATTCTACATTGGATTCCTACCATCCACATTTATTATCAGACATTATAGTAGTGACCGGCCTCATCTTCTACATGAGATTCCTACCATCCACATTTATTATCAGACATTACAGTAGTGACCGGCATCATCTTCTACATGGGATTCCTATCATCCACATTTATTATCAGACATTACAGTAGAGACCCGCCTCATCTTCTACATGGGATTCCTACCATCCACATTTATTATCAGACATTATAGTAGTGACCGGCCTCATCTTCTACATGGGATTCCTACCATCCACATTTATTATCAGACATTACAGTACTGACCGGCATCATATTCTACATTGGATTCCTACCATCCACATTTATTATCAGACATTACAGTAGTGACAGGCCTCATCTTCTACATGGGATTCCCACCATCCACATTAATTATCAGACATTACAGTAGTGACCGGCCTCATCTTCTACATGGGATTCCTACCATCCACATTTATAATCAGACATTACAGTACTGACCGGCCTCATATTCTACATTGGATTCCTACCATCCACATTTATTATCAGACATTACAGTACTGACCGGCCTCATCTTCTACATGAGATTCCTACCATCCACATTTATTATCAGACATTACAGTAGTAACCGGCCTCATCTTCTACATGGGATTCCTACCATCCACATTTATTATCAGACATTACAGTACTGACCGGTCTCATCTTCTACATGGGAGTCCTATCATCCACATTTATTATCAGACATTACAGTAGTGACCGGCCTCATCTTCTACATGAGATTCCTATCATCCACATTTATTATCAGACATTACAGTAGTGACCGGCCTCATCTTCTACATGAGATTCCTACCATCCACATTTATTATCAGACATTACAGTAGTAACCGGCCTCATCTTCTACATGGGATTCCTACCATCCACATTTATTATCAGACATTACAGTAGTGACCGGCCTCATCTTCTACATGGGATTCCCACCATCCACATTTATTATCAGACATTACAGTAGTGACCGGCCTCATCTTCTACATGGGATTCCTGCCACCAACATTTATTATCAGACATTACAGTACTGACCGGCCTCATATTCTACATTGGATTCCTACCATCCACATTTATTATCAGACATTACAGTACTGACCGGCCTCATATTCTACATTGGATTCCTACCATCCACATTTATTATCAGACATTATAGTAGTGACCGGCCTCATCTTCTACATGAGATTCCTACCATCCACATTTATTATCAGACATTACAGTAGTGACCGGCATCATCTTCTACATGGGATTCCTATCATCCACATTTATTATCAGACATTACAGTAGAGACCCGCCTCATCTTCTACATGGGATTCCTACCATCCACATTTATTATCAGACATTATAGTAGTGACCGGCCTCATCTTCTACATGGGATTCCTACCATCCACATTTATTATCAGACATTACAGTACTGACCGGCATCATATTCTACATTGGATTCCTACCATCCACATTTATTATCAGACATTACAGTAGTGACAGGCCTCATCTTCTACATGGGATTCCCACCATCCACATTAATTATCAGACATTACAGTAGTGACCGGCCTCATCTTCTACATGGGATTCCTACCATCCACATTTATAATCAGACATTACAGTACTGACCGGCCTCATATTCTACATTGGATTCCTACCATCCACATTTATTATCAGACATTACAGTACTGACCGGCCTCATCTTCTACATGAGATTCCTACCATCCACATTTATTATCAGACATTACAGTACTGACCGGTCTCATCTTCTACAAGGGATTCCTACCATCCACATTTATTATCAGACATTACAGTAGTGACCGGTCTCATATTCTACATTGGATTCCTACCATCCACATTTATTATCAGACATTACAGTACTGACCGGCCTCATCTTCTACATGGGATTCCTATCATCCACATTTATTATCAGACATTACAGTACTGACCGGCCTCATATTCTACATGGGATTCCTACCATCCACATTTAATCTCAGACATTACATTACTGACCGGCCTCATCTTCTACATGAGATTCCTATCTTCCACATTTATTATCAGACATTACATTACTGACTGGCCTCATCTTCTACATGGGATTCCTACCATCCACATTTATTATCAGACATTACAGTACTAACCGGCCTCATCTTCTACATGAGATTCCTGCCATCCACATTTATTATCAGACATTACAGTAGTGACCGCCCTCATCTTCTACATGGGATTCCTACAAGACATATTTATTATCAGACATTACAGTAGTGACCGGCCTCATCTTCTACATGGTATTCCTACCATCCACATTTATTATCAGACATTACAGTAGTGGCCGGCCTCATGTTCTACATGAGATTCCTACCATCCACATTTATTATCAGACATTACAGTAGTGACCGGCCTCATCTTCTACATGGGATTCCTACCATCCACATTTATTATCAGACATTACAGTACTGACCGGCCTCATATTCTACATTGGATTCCTACCATCCACATTTATTATCAGACATTACAGTACTGACCGGCCTCATATTCTACATTGGATTCCTACCATCCACATTTATTATCAGACATTACAGTAGTGACCGGCATCATATTCTACATGGGATTTCTATCATCCACATTTATTATCAGACATTACAGTACTGACCGGCCTCATCTTCTACATGGGATTCCTACCATCCACATTTATTATCAGACATTATAGTACTGACCAGCCTCATCTTCTACATGGGAGTACTATCATCCACATTTATTATCAGACATTACAGTACTGACCGGCCTCATCTTCTACATGGTATTCCTACCATCCACATTTATTATCAGACATTACAGTAGTGGCCGGCCTCATGTTCTACATGAGATTCCTACCATCCACATTTATTATCAGACATTACAGTAGTGACCGGCCTCATCTTCTACATGGGATTCCTACCATCCACATTTATTATCAGACATTACAGTACTGACCGGCCTCATATTCTACATTAGATTCCTACCATCCACATTTATTATCAGACATTACAGTACTGACCGGCCTCATATTCTACATTGGATTCCTACCATCCACATTTATTATCAGACATTACAGTAGTGACCGGCATCATATTCTACATGGGATTCCTATCATCCACATTTAATATCAGACATTACAGTACTGACCGGCCTCATCTTCTACATGGGAGTCCTATCATCCACATTTATTATCAGACATTACAGTACTGACCGGCCTCATCTTCTACATGAGATTCCTACCATCCACATTTATTATCAGACATTACAGTAGTGACCGGCATCATATTCTACATGGGATTCCTATCATCCACATTTATTATCAGACATTACAGTACTGACCGGCCTCATCTTCTACATGGGATTCCTACCATCCACATTTATTATCAGACATTACAGTAGTGAACGGCCTCATCTTCTACATGAGATTCCTACCATCCACATTTATTATCAGACATTACAGTACTGACCAGCCTCATCTTCCACATGGGAGTCCTATCATCCACATTTATTATCAGACATTACAGTACTGACCGGCCTCATCTTCTACATGGGATTCCTACAATCCACATTTATTATCAGACATTACAGTAGTGACCGGCCTCATCTTCTACATGGGATTCCTACCAACCACATTTATCATCAGACATTACAGTAGTGATCGGCCTCATCTTCTACATGGGATTCCTACCATCCACATTTATAATCAGACATTACAGTACTGACCGGCCTCATATTCTACATTGGATTCCTACCATCCACATTTATTATCAGGCATTACAGTACTGACCGGCCTCATCTTCTACATGGGATTCCTACCATCCACATTTATTATCAGACATTACAGTAGTGACCGGTCTCATCTTCTACATGAGATTCCAACCATCCACATTTATTCTCAGACATTACATTACTGACCGGCCTCATCTTCTACATGGGATTCCTACCATCCACATTTATTATCATACATTACAGTACTGACCGGCTTCATCTTCTACATGGGATTCCTACTATCCACATTTATTATCAGACATTACAGTAGTGACCGGCCTCATCTTCTACATGGGATTCTTATCATCCACATTTATTATCAGACATTACAGTAGTGAACGGCCTCATCTTCCAAATGAGATTCCTACCATCCACATTTATTATCAGACATTACAGTAGTGACCGGTCTCATCTTCTACATGGGATTCCTATTATCCACATTTATTATCAGACATTACATTACTGACCGGCCTCATCTTCTACATGGGATTCTTACCATCCACATTTATAATCAAACATTACAGTACTGACCGGCCTCATATTCTACATTGGATTCCTACCATCCACATTTATTATCAGACATTACAGTACTGACCGGCCTCATATTCTACATTGGATTCCTACCATCCACATTTATTATCAGACATTACAGTACTGACCGGCCTCATCTTCTACATGGGATTCCTACCATCCACATTTATTATCAGACATTACAGTACTGACCGGCCTCATATTCTACATGGGATTCCTACCATCCACATTTATTCTCAGACATTACATTACTGACCGGCCTCATCTTCTACATGAGATTCCTATCTTCCACATTTATTATCAGACATTACATTTCTGACTGGCATCATCTTCTACATGAGATTCCTACCATCCACATTTATTATCGGACATTACAGTACTGACCGGCCTCATCTTCTACATGAGATTCCTGCCATCCACAATTATTATCAGACATTACAGTAGTGACCGGCCTCATCTTCTACATGGGATTCCTACAAGACATATTTATTATCAGACATTACAGTAGTGACCGGCCTCATCTTCTACATGGTATTCCTACCATCCACATTTATTATCAGACATTACAGTAGTGGTCGGCCTCATGTTCTACATGAGATTCCTACCATCCACATTTATTATCAGACATTACAGTAGTGACCGGCTTCATCTTCTACATGGGATTCCTACCATCCACATTTATTATCAGACATTACAGTACTGACCGGCCTCATATTCTACATTGGATTCCTACCATCCACATTTATTATCAGACATTACAGTACTGACCGGCCTCATATTCTACATTGGATTCCTACCATCCACATTTATTATCAGACATTACAGTACTGACCGGCCTCATCTTCTACATGAGATTCCTACCATCCACATTTATTATCAGACATTACAGTAGTGACCGGCATCATATTCTACATGGGATTCCTATCATCCACATTTATTATCAGACATTACAGTAGTGGCCGGCCTCATGTTCTACATGAGATTCCTACCATCCACATTTATTATCAGACATTACAGTAGTGACCGGCCTCATCTTCTACATCGGATTCCTACCATCCACATTTATTATCAGACATTACAGTACTGACCGGCCTCATATTCTACATTGGATTCCTACCATCCACATTTATTATCAGACATTACAGTACTGACCGGCCTCATATTCTACATTGGATTCCTACCATCCACATTTATTATCAGACATTACAGTACTGACCGGCCTCATATTCTACATTGGATTCCTACCATCCACATTTATTATCAGACATTACAGTACGGACCAGCCTCATCTTCTACATGGGAGTCCTATCATCCACATTTATTATCAGACATTACAGTACTGACCGGCCTCATCTTCTACATGGTATTCCTACCATCCACATTTATTATCAGACATTACAGTAGTGGCCGGCCTCATGTTCTACATGAGATTCCTACCATCCACATTTATTATCAGACATTACAGTACTGACCGGCCTCATCTTCTACATGGGATTCCTACCATCCACATTTATTATCAGACATTACAGTACTGACCGGCCTCATATTCTACATTGGATTCCTACCATCCACATTTATTATCAGACATTACAGTAGTGACCGGCCTCATATTCTACACTGGATTCCTACCATCCACATTTATTATCAGACATTACAGTACGGACCAGCCTCATCTTCTACATGGGAGTCCTATCATCCACATTTATTATCAGACATTACAGTACTGACCGGCCTCATCTTCTACATGGGATTCCTACAATCCACATTTATTATCAGACATTACAGTAGTGACCGGCCTCATCTTCTACATGGGATTCCTACCAACCACATTTATTATCAGACATTACAGTAGTGACCGGCCTCATCTTCTACATGGGATTCCTACCATCCACATTTATAATCAGACATTACAGTACTGACCGGCCTCATATTCTACATTGGATTCCTACCATCCACATTTATTATCAGACATTACAGTACTGACAGGCCTAATCTTCTACATGGGATTCCTACCATCCACATTTATTATCAAACATTATAGTAGTGACCGGCCTCATCTTCTACATGAGATTCCTGCCATCAACATTTATTATCAGACATTACAGTAGTGACCGGCCTCATCTTCTACATGGGATTCCTACAAGACATATTTATTATCAGACATTACAGTAGTGACCGGCCTCATTTTCTACATGGTATTCCTACCATCCACATTTATTATCAGACATTACAGTAGTGGCCGGCCTCATGTTCTACATGAGATTCCTACCATCCACATTTATTATCAGACATTACAGTAGTGACCGGCCTCATCTTCTACATGGGATTCCTACCATCCACATTTATTATCAGACATTACAGTACTGACCGGCCTCATATTCTACATTGGATTCCTACCATCCACATTTATTATCAGACATTACTGTACTGACCGGCCTCATATTCTACATTGGATTTCTACCATCCACTTTTATTATCAGACATTACAGTACTGACCGGCCTCATCTTCTACATGGGATTCCTACCATCCACATTTATTATCAGACATTACAGTACTGACCGGCCTCATATTCTACATGGGATTCCTACCATCCACATTTAATCTCAGACATTACATTACTGACCGGCCTCATCTTCTACATGAGATTCCTATCTTCCACATTTATTATCAGACATTACATTACTGACTGGCCTCATCTTCTACATGAGATTCCTACCATCCACATTTATTATCAGACATTACAGTACTGACCGGCCTCATCTTCTACATGAGATTCCTGCCATCCACATTTATTATCAGGCATTACAGTAGTGACCGGCCTCATCTTCTACATGGGATTCCTACAAGACATATTTATTATCAGACATTACAGTAGTGACCAGCCTCATCTTCTACATGGTATTCCTACCATCCACATTTATTATCAGACATTACAGTAGTGGCCGGCCTCATGTTCTACATGAGATTCCTACCATCCACATTTATTATCAGACATTACAGTAGTGACCGGCCTCATCTTCTACATGGGATTCCTACCATCCACATTTATTATCAGACATTACAGTACTGACCGGCCTCATATTCTATATTGGATTCCTACCATCCACATATATTATCAGACATTACAGTACTGACCGGCCTCATATTCTACATTGGATTCCTACCATCCACATTTATTATCAGACATTACAGTACTGACCGGCCTCATCTTCTACATGAGATTCCTACCATCCACATTTATTATCAGACATTACAGTAGTGACCGGCATCATATTCTACATGGGATTCCTATCATCCACATTTATTATCAGACATTACAGAAGTGGCCGGCCTCATGTTCTACATGAGATTCCTACCATCCACATTTATTATCAGACATTACAGTAGTGACCGGCCTCATCTTCTACATGGGATTCCTACCATCCACATTTATTATCAGACATTACAGTACTGACCGGCCTCATATTCTACATTGGATTCCTACCATCCACATTTATTATCAGACATTACATTACTGACCGGCCTCATATTCTACATTGGATTCCTACCATCCACATTTATTATCAGACATTACAGTACTGACCGGCTTCATCTTCTACATGAGATTCCTACCATCCACATTTATAATCAGACATTACAGTACTGACCGGCCTCATATTCTACATTGGGTTCCTACCATCCACATTTATTATCAGGCATTACAGTACTGACCGGCCTCATCTTCTACATGGGATTCCTACCATCCACATTTATTATCAGACATTACAGTAGTGACCGGTCTCATCTTCTACATGAGATTCCTACCATCCACATTTATTCTCAGACATTACATTACTGACCGGCCTCATCTTCTACATGGGATTCCTACCATCCACATTTATTATCATACATTACAGTACTGACCGGCTTCATCTTCTACATGGGATTCCTACCATCCACATTTATTATCAGACATTACAGTAGTGACCGGCCTCATCTTCTACATGGGATTCCTATCATCCACATTTATTATCAGATATTACAGTAGTGAACGGCCTCATCTTCCAAATGAGATTCCTACCATCCACATTTATTATCAGACATTACAGTACTGACCGGTCTCATCTTCTACATGGGATTCCTATTATCCACATTTATTATCAGACATTACATTACTCACCGGCCTCATCTTCTACATGGGATTCTTACCATCCACATTTATAATCAAACATTACAGTACTGACCGGCCTCATATTCTACATTGGATTCCTACCATCCACATTTATTATCAGACATTACAGTACTGACCGGCCTCATATTCTACATTGGATTCCTACCATCCACATTTATTATCAGACATTACAGTACTGACCGGCCTCATCTTCTACATGGGATTCCTACCATCCACATTTATTATCAGACATTACAGTACTGACCGGCCTCATATTCTACATGGGATTCCTACCATCCACATATATTCTCAGACATTACATTACTGACCGGCCTCATCTTCTACATGAGATTCCTATCTTCCACATTTATTATGAGACATTACATTACTGACTGGCCTCATCTTCTACATGAGATTCCTACCATCCACATTTATTATCAGACATTACAGTACTGACCGGCCTCATCTTCTACATGAGATTCCTGCCATCCACATTTATTATCAGACATTACAGTAGTGACCGGCTTCATCTTCTACATGGGATTCCTACAAGACATATTTATTATCAGACATTACAGTAGTGACCGGCCTCATCTTCTACATGGTATTCCTACCATCCACATTTATTATCAGACATTACAGTAGTGACCGGCCTCATCTTCTACATGGGATTCCTACCATCCACATTTATTATCAGACATTACAGTACTGACCGGCCTCATATTCTACATTGGATTCCTACCATCCACATTTATTATCAGACAATACAGTACTGACCGGCCTCATATTCTACATTGGATTCCTCCCATCCACATTTATTATCAGACATTACAGTACTGACCGGCCTCATCTTCTACATGAGATTCCTACCATCCACATTTATTATCAGACATTACAGTAGTGACCGGCATCATATTCTACATGGGATTCCTATCATCCACATTTATTATCAGACATTACAGTAGTGGCCGGCCTCATGTTCTACATGAGATTCCTACCATCCACATTTATTATCAGACATTACAGTAGTGACCGGCCTCATCTTCTACATGGGATTCCTACCATCCACATTTATTATCAGACATTACAGTACTGACCGGCCTCATATTCTACATTGGATTCCTACCATCCACATTTATTATCAGACATTACAGTACTGACCGGCCTCATATTCTACATTGGATTCCTACCATCCACATTTATTATCAGACATTACAGTACTGACCGGCCTCATCTTCTACATGAGATTCCTACCATCCACATTTATTATCAGACATTACAGTAGTGACCGGCATCATATTCTACATGGGATTCCTATCATCCACATTTATTATCAGACATTACAGTAGTGGCCGGCCTCATGTTCTACATGAGATTCCTACCATCCACATTTATTATCAGACATTACAGTAGTGACCGGCCTCATCTTCTACATGGGATTCCTACCATCCACATTTATTATCAGACTTTACAGTACTGACCGGCCTCATATTCTACATTGGATACCTACCATCCACATTTATTATCAGACATTACAGTACTGACCGGCCTCATCTTCTACATGAGATTCCTACCATCCACATTTATTATCAGACATTACAGTAGTGACCGGCCTCATCTTCTACATGGGATTCCTACAATCCACATTTATTATCAGAGATTACAGTAGTGACCGGCCTCAACTTTTACATGGGATTCCTACCATCCACATTTATAATCAGACATTACAGTACTGACCGGCCTCATATTCTACATTGGATTCCTACCATCCACATTTATTCTCAGACATTACATTACTGACCGGCCTCAACTTCTACATGGGATTCCTACCATC
The DNA here is from genome assembly GCF_028390025.1 of Pseudophryne corroboree. Lineage (NCBI taxonomy): Eukaryota > Metazoa > Chordata > Amphibia > Anura > Myobatrachidae > Pseudophryne > Pseudophryne corroboree. The sequence goes on along the minus strand of NC_086449.1, from coordinate 832,918,586 downwards.
CACATTTATTATCATACATTACAGTAGTGACCGGCTTTATCTTCTACATGGGATTCCTACCATCCACATTTATTATCAGACATTAAAGTAGTGACCGGCCTCATCTTCTACATGGGATTCAAATCATCCACATTTATTATCAGACATTACATTAGTGAACGGCCTCATCTTCCACATGAGATTCCTATCATCCACATTTATTATCAGACATTACAGCAGTGACCGGCCTCATCTTCTACATGAGATTCCTACCATACACATTTATTATCAGACATTACAGTACTGACCGGCCTCATCTTCTACATGGGATTCCTATCATCCACATTTATTATCAGACATTACAGTACTGACCGGCCTCATCTTCTACATGAGATTACTACCATCCACATTTATTATCAGACATTACAGTAGTGACCGGCCTCATGTTCTACATGAGATTCCTACCATCCACATTTATTATCAGACATTACAGTACTGACCGGCCTCATCTTCTACATGGGATTCCTACCATCCACATTTATTATCAGACATTACAGTAGTGACCGGTCTCATCTTCTACATGGGATTCCTATTATCCACATTTATAATCAGACATTACATTACCGACCGGCCTCATCTTCTACATGGGATTCCTACCATCCACATTTATAATCAGACATTACAGTACTGACCGGCCTCATATTCTACATTGGATTCCTACCATCCACATTTATTATCAGACATTACAGTACTGACCGGCCTCATATTCTACATTGGATTCCTACCATCCACATTTATTATCAGACATTACAGTACTGACCGGCCTCATCTTCTACATGGGATTCCTACCATCCACATTTATTATCAGACATTACAGTACTGACCGGCCTCATATTCTACATTGGATTCCTACCATCCACATTTATTATCAGACATTACAGTACTGACCGGCCTCATCTTCTACATGGGATTCCTACCATCCACATTTATTATCAGACATTACAGTACTGACCGGCCTCATATTCTACATGGGATTCCTACCATCCACATTTATTCTCAGACATTACATTACTGACCGGCCTCATCTTCTACATGAGATTCCTATCTTCCACATTTATTATCAGACATTACATTACTGACCGGCCTCATCTTCTACATGGGATTCCTACCATCCACATTTATTATCAGACATTACAGTACTGACCGGCCTCATCTTCTACATGAGATTCCTGCCATCCACATTTATTATCAGACATTACAGTAGTGACCGGCCTCATCTTCTACATGGGATTCCTACAAGACATATTTATTATCAGACATTACAGTAGTGACCGGCCTCATCTTCTACATGAGATTCCTACCATCCACATTTATTATCAGACACTACAGTACTGACCGGCCTCATCTTCTACATGAGATTCCTATCATCCACATTTATTATCAGACATTACAGTAGTGGCCGGCCTCATGTTCTACATGAGATTCCTACCATCCACATTTATTATCAGACATTACAGTACTGACCGGCCTCATCTTCTACATGAGATTCCTACCATCCACATTTATTATCAGACATTCCAGTACTGACCGGCCTTATCTTATACATGAGATTCTTACCATTCACATTTATTATCAGACATTACAGTAGTGACCGGTCTCATCTTCTACATGAGATTCCTACCATCCACATTTATTATCAGACATTACAGTAGTGACCGGCCTCATCTTCTACATGAGATTCCTACCATCCACATTTATTATCAGACATTACAGTAGTGACCGGCCTCATCTTCTACATGAGATTCCTACCATCCACATTTATTATCAGACATTACAGTAGTGACCGGCCTCATCTTCTACATGGGATTCCTATCATCCACATTTATTATCAGACATTACAGTAGTGACCGGCCTCATCTTCTACATGGAATTCCTATCATCCACATTTATTATCAGAAATTACAGTAGTGACCGGCCTCATCTTCTACATGGGAGTCCTACCATCCACATTTATTATCAGACATTACAGTAGTGACCGGCCTCATCTTCTACATGAGATTCCTACCATCCACATTTATTATCAGACATTACAGTAGTGACCGGCCTCATCTTCTACATGAGATTCCTACCATCCACATTTATTATCAGACATTACAGTACTGACCGGCCTCATCTTCTACATGAGATTCCTACCATCCACATTTATTATCAGACATTACAGTAGTGACCGGCCTCATCTACTACATGAGATTCCTACCATCCACATTTATTATCAGACATTACAGTACTGACCGGCCTCATCTTCCACATGAGATTCCTACCATCCACATTTATTATCAGACATTACAGTAGTGACCGGCCTCATCTTCTACATGGGATTCCTACCATCCACATTTATTATCAGACATTACAGTAGTGAACGGCCTCATCTTCTACATGAGATTCCTACCATCCACATTTATTATCAGACATTACCGTAGTGACCGGCCTCATCTTCTACATGAGATTCCTACCATCCACATTTATTATCAGACATTACAGTAGTGACCGGCCTCATATTCTACATGGGAATCCTACCATCCACATTTATTATCAGACATTACAGTACTGACCGGCCTCATCTTCTACATGAGATTCCTATCATCCACATTTATTATCAGATATTACAGTAGTGCTTGCCTCATCTTCTACATGGGATTCCTATCATCCACATTTATTATCAGACATTACAGTACTGACTGGCCTCATCTTCTACATGGGATTCCTACCATCCACATTTATTATCATACATTACAGTACTGACCGGCCTCATCTTCTACATGAGATTCCTACCATCCACATTTATTATCAGACATTACAGTAGTGACCGGCCTCATCTTCTACATGGGATTCCTATCATCCACATTTATTATCAGACATTACAGTAGTGACCGGCCTCATCTTCTACATGAGAATACTGCCATCCACATTTATTATCAGACATTACAGTAGTGACCGGCCTCATCTTCTACATGAGATTCCTATCATCCACATTTATTATGAGACATTACAGTAGTGACCGGCCTCATCTTCTACATAAGATTCCTACCATCCACATTTATTATGAGACATTACAGTAGTGACCGGCCTCATCTTCTACATGAGATTCCTACCATCCACATTTATTATCAGACATTACAGTAGTGACCGGCCTCATCTTCTACATGGGATTCCTACCATCCACATTTATTATCAGACATTACAGTAGTGACCGGTCTCATCTTCTACATGAGATTCCTACCATCCACATTTATTATCAGACATTACAGTAATGACCGGCCTCATCTTCTACATGAAATTCATACCATCCACATTTATTATCAGACATTACAGTAGTGACCGGCCTCATCTTCTACATGAGATTCCTGCCATCCACATTTATTATCAGACATTACAGTACTGACCGGCCTCATCTTCTACATGAGATTCCTGCCATCCACATTTATTATCAGACATTACAGTAGTGACCGGCCTCATCTTCTACATGAGATTCCTGCCATCCACATTTATTATCAGACATTACAGTACTGACCGGCCTCATCTTCTACATGGGATTCCTACCATCCACATTTATTATCAGACATTTCAGTTCTTACCGGCCTCATCTTCTACATGGGATTCCTATCATCCACATTTATTCTCAGACATTACAGTAGTGACCGGCCTGATCTTCTACATGAGATTCCTACCATCCACATTTATTATCAGACATTACAGTAGTGACCGGCCTCATCTTCTACATGGGATTCCTACCATCCACATTAATTATCAGACATTACAGTAGTGACCGGCCTCATCTTCTACATGAGATTCCTACCATCCACATTTATTATCAGACATTACAGTAGTGACCGGCCTCATCTTCTACATGAGATTCCTACCATCCACATTTATTATCAGACATTACAGTACTGACCGGCCTCATCTTCTACATGAGATTCCTACCATCCACATTTATTATCAGACATTACAGTAGTGACCGGCCTCATCTACTACATGAGATTCCTACCATCCACATTTATTATCAGACATTACAGTACTGACCGGCCTCATCTTCCACATGAGATTCCTACCATCCACATTTATTATCAGACATTACAGTAGTGAACGGCCTCATCTTCTACATGAGATTCCTACCATCCACATTTATTATCAGACATTACAGTAGTGACCGGCCTCATCTTCTACATGAGATTCCTACCATCCACATTTATTATCAGACATTACAGTAGTGACCGGCCTCATATTCTACATGGGATTCCTACCATCCACATTTATTATCAGACATTACAGTACTGACCGGCCTCATCTTCTACATGAGATTCCTATCATCCACATTTATTATCAGATATTACAGTAGTGCTGGCCTCATCTTCTACATGGGATTCCTATCATCCACATTTATTATCAGACATTACAGTACTGACTGGCCTCATCTTCTACATGGGATTCCTACCATCCACATTTATTATCATACATTACAGTACTGACCGGCCTCATCTTCTACATGAGATTCCTACCATCCACATTTATTATCAGACATTACAGTAGTGACCGGCCTCATCTTCTACATGGGATTCCTATCATCCACATTTATTATCAGACATTACAGTAGTGACCGGCCTCATCTTCTACATGAGAATACTGCCATCCACATTTATTATCAGACATTACAGTAGTGACCGGCCTCATCTTCTACATGAGATTCCTATCATCCACATTTATTATGAGACATTACAGTAGTGACCGGCCTCATCTTCTACATAAGATTCCTGCCATCCACATTTATTATGAGACATTACAGTAGTGACCGGCCTCATCTTCTACATGAGATTCCTACCATCCACATTTATTATCAGACATTACAGTAGTGACCGGCCTCATCTTCTACATGGGATTCCTACCATCCACATTTATTATCAGACATTACAGTAGTGACCGGTCTCATCTTCTACATGAGATTCCTACCATCCACATTTATTATCAGACATTACAGTAATGACCGGCCTCATCTTCTACATGAAATTCATACCATCCACATTTATTATCAGACATTACAGTAGTGACCGGCCTCATCTTCTACATGAGATTCCTGCCATCCACATTTATTATCAGACATTACAGTACTGACCGGCCTCATCTTCTACATGAGATTCCTGCCATCCACATTTATTATCAGACATTACAGTAGTGACCGGCCTCATCTTCTACATGAGATTCCTGCCATCCACATTTATTATCAGACATTACAGTACTGACCGGCCTCATCTTCTACATGGGATTCCTACCATCCACATTTATTATCAGACATTTCAGTACTGACCGGCCTCATCTTCTACATGGGATTCCTATCATCCACATTTATTATCAGACATTACAGTAGTGACCGGCCTGATCTTCTACATGAGATTCCTACCATCCACATTTATTATCAGACATTACAGTAGTGACCGGCCTCATCTTCTACATGGGATTCCTACCATCAACATTAATTATCAGACATTACAGTAGTGACCGGCCTCATCTTCTACATGAGATTTCTGCCATCCACATTTATTATCAGACATTACAGTAGTGACCGGCCTCATCTTCTACATGGGATTCCTACCATCCACATTTATTATCAGACATTACAGTAGTGACCGGCCTCATCTTCTACATGAGATTCCTGCCATCCACATTTATTATCAGACATTACAGTAGTGACCGGCCTCATCTTCTACATGAGATTCCTATCATCCACATTTATTATGAGACATTACAGTAGTGACCGGCCTCATCTTCTCCATGAGATTCCTACCATCCACATTTATTATGAGACATTACAGTAGTGACCGGCCTCATCTTCTACATGAGATTCCTACCATCCACATTTATTATCAGACATTACAGTAATGACCGGCCTCATCTTCTACATGAAATTCATACCATCCACATTTATTATCAGACATTACAGTAGTGACCGGCCTCATCTTCTACATGAGATTCCTGCCATCCACATTTATTATCAGACATTACAGTAGTGACCGGCCTCATCTTCTACATGGGATTCCTACCATCCACATTTATTATCAGACATTACAGTAGTGACCGGCCTCATCTTCTACATGAGATTCCTATCATCCACATTTATTATGAGACATTACAGTAGTGACCGGCCTCATCTTCTACATGAGATTCCTACCATCCACATTTATTATGAGACATTACAGTAGTGACCGGCCTCATCTTCTACATGAGATTCCTACCATCCACATTTATTATCAGACATTACAGTAGTGACCGGCCTGATCTTCTACATGAGATTCCTACCATCCACATTTATATATCAGACATTACAGTAGTGACCGGCCTCATCTTCTACATGGGATTCCTACCATCCACATTTATTATCAGACATTACAGTAGTGACCGACCTCATCTTCTACATGAGATTCCTGCCATCCACATTTATTATCAGACATTACAGTAGTGACCGGCCTCATCTTCTACATGAGATTCCTATCATTCACATTTATTATGAGACATTACAGTAGTGACCGGCCTCATCTTCTACATGAGATTCCTACCATCCACATTTATTATCAGACATTACAGTAGTGACCGGCCTCATCTTCTACATGAGATTCCTACCATCCACATTTATTATCAGACATTACAGTAGTGACCGGCCTCATCTTCTACATGGGATTCCTACCATCCACATTTATTATCAGACATTACAGTAGTGACCGGTCTCATCTTCTACATGAGATTCCTACCATCCACATTTATTATCAGACATTACAGTAATGACCGGCCTCATCTTCTACATGAAATTCATACCATCCACATTTATTATCAGACATTACAGTAGTGACCGGCCTCATCTTCTACATGAGATTCCTGCCATCCACATTTATTATCAGACATTACAGTAGTGACCGGCCTCATCTTCTACATGGGATTCCTACCATCCACATTTATTATCAGACATTACAGTAGTGACCGGCCTCATCTTCTACATGAGATTCCTGCCATCCACATTTATTATCAGACATTACAGTAGTGACCGGCCTCATCTTCTACATGAGATTTCTATCATCCACATTTATTATGAGACATTACAGTAGTGACCGGCCTCATCTTCTACATGAGATTCCTACCATCCACATTTATTATCAGACATTACAGTAGTGACCGGCCTCATCTTCTACATGAGATTCCTACCATCCACATTTATTATCAGACATTACAGTAGTGACCGGCCTCATCTTCTACATGAGATTCCTACCATCCACATTTATTATCAGACATTACAGTAGTGACCGGCCTCATCTTCTACATGAGATTCCTACCATCCACATTTATTATCAGACATTACAGTAGTGACCGGCCTCATCTTCTACATGGGATTCCTACCATCCACATTTATTATCAGACATTACAGTAGTGACCGGTCTCATCTTCTACATGAGATTCCTACCATCCACATTTATTATCAGACATTACAGTACTGACCGGCCTCATCTTCTACATGAAATTCATACCATCCACATTTATTATCAGACATTACAGTAGTGACCGGCCTCATCTTCTACATGAGATTCCTGCCATCCACATTTATTATCAGACATTACAGTACTGACTGGCCTCATCTTCTACATGAGATTCCTGCCATCCACATTTATTATCAGACATTACAGTAGTGACCGGCCTGATCTTCTACATGAGATTCCTACCATCCACATTTATTATCAGACATTACAGTAGTGACCGGCCTCATCTTCTACATGGGATTCCTACCATCCACATTTATTATCAGACATTACAGTAGTGACCGACCTCATCTTCTACATGAGATTCCTGCCATCCACATTTATTATCAGACATTACAGTAGTGACCGGCCTCATCTTCTACATGAGATTCCTATCATCCACATTTATTATCAGACATTACAGTAGTGACCGGCCTCATCTTCTACATGAGATTCCTACCATCCACATTTATTATCAGACATTACAGTAGTGACCGGCCTCATCTTCTACATGAGATTCCTACCATCCACATTTATTATCAGACATTACAGTAGTGACCGGTGTCATCTTCTACATGGGATTCCTACCATCCACATTTATTATCAGACATTACAGTAGTGACCGGCCTCATCTTCTACATGGGATTCCTACCATCCACATTTATTATCAGACATTACAGTAGTGACCGGTTTCATCTTCTACATGAGATTCCTACCATCCACATTTATTATCAGACATTACAGTAGTGACCGGCCTCATCTTCTACATGAGATTCCTACCATCCACATTTATTATCAGACATTACAGTAGTGACCGGCCTCATCTTCTACATGAGATTCCTACCATCCACATTTATTATCAGACATTACAGTAGTGACCGGCCTCATCTTCTACATGAGATTCCTACCATCCACATTTATTATCAGAAATTACAGTAGTGACCGGCCTCATCTTCTACATGAGATTCCTACCATCCACATTTATTATCAGACATTACAGTAGTGACCGGCCTCATCTTCTACATGAGATTCCTACCATCCACATTTATTATCAGACATTACAGTAGTGACCGGCCTCATCTTCTACATGAGATTCCTACCATCCACATGTATAATCAGACATTACAGTACTGACCGGCCTCATCTTCTACATGAGATTCCTATCATCCACATTTATTATCAGACATTACAGTAGTGACCGGCCTCATCTTCTACATGAGATTCCTACCATCCACATTTATTATCAGACATTACAGTTGTGACCGGCCTCATCTTCTACATGGGATTCCTACCATCCACATTTATTATCAGACATTACAGTAGTGACCGGCCTCATCTTCTACATGAGATTCCTACCATCCACATGTATTATCAGACATTACAGTAGTGACCGGCCTAATCTTCTACATGGGATTCCTACCATCCACATTTATTATCAGACATTACAGTAGTGACCGGCCTCATCTTATACATGAGATTCCTATCATCCACATTTATTATCAGACATTACAGTACTGACCGGCCTCATCTTCTACATGAGATTCCTATCATCCACATTTATTATCAGACATTACAGTACTGACCGGCCTCATCTTCTACATGAGATTCCTTCCATCCACATTTATTCTCAGACATTACAGTACTGACCGGCCTCATCTTCTACATGGGATTCCTACCATCCACATTTATTATCAGACATTACAGTAGTGACCGGTCTCATCTTCTACATGAGATTCCTATCATCCACATTTATTATCAGATATTACAGTACTGACCGGCCTCACCTTCTACATGAGATTCCTACCATCCACATTTATTATCAGATATTACAGTACTGACCGGCCTCATCTTCTACATGAGATTCCCATCATCCACATTTATAATCAGACATTACAGTACTGACCGGCCTCATCTTCTACATGGGATTCCTATCATCCACATTTATTATCAGACATTACAGTACTGACCGGCCTCATCTTCTACATGAGATTCCTACCATCCACATTTATTATCAGACATTACAGTAGTGACCGGCCTCATCTTCTACATGAGATTCCTGCCATCCACATTTATTATCAGACATTACAGTACTGACCGGCCTCATCTTCTACATGGGATTCCTACCATCCACATTTATTATCAGATATTACAGTACTGACCGGCCTCATCTTCTACATGAGATTCCCATCATCCACATTTATTATCAGACATTACAGTAGTGACCGGCCTCATCTTCTACATGAGATTCCTACCATCCACATTTATTATCAGACATTACAGTAGTGACCGGCCTCATCTTCTACATGGGATTCCTATCATCCACATTTATTATCAGACATTACAGTACTGACCGGCCTCATCTTCTACATGAGATTCCTACCATCCACATTTATTATCAGACATTACAGTACTGACCGGTCTCATCTTCTACATGAGATTCCTATCATCCACATTTATTATCAGACATTACAGTAGTGACCGGCCTCATCTTCTACATGAGATTCCTACCATCCACATTTATTATCAGACATTACATTACTGACCGGCCCCATCTTCTACATGAGATTCCTACCATCCACATTTATTATCAGACATTACAGTAGTGACCGGCCTCATCTTCTACATGAGATTCCTACCATCCACATTTATTATCAGACATTACAGTACTGACCGGTCTCATCTTCTACATGAGATTCCTGCCATCCACATTTATTATCAGACATTACAGTACTGACCGGCCTCACCTTCTACATGAGATTCCTACCATCCACATTTATTATCAGACATTACAGTACTGACCGGTCTCATCTTCTACATGAGATTCCTATCATCCACATTTATTATCAGACATTACAGTAGTGACCGGCCTCATCTTCTACATGAGATTCCTACCATCCACATTTATTATCAGACATTACATTACTGACCGGCCCTATCTTCTACATAAGATTCCTACCATCCACATTTATTATCAGACATTACAGTAGTGACCGGCCTCATCTTCTACATGAGATTCCTACCATCCACATTTATTATCAGACATTACAGTAGTGACCGGCCTCATCTTCTACATGAGATTCCTACCATCCACATTTATTATCAGACATTACATTACTGACCGGCCCCATCTTCTACATGAGATTCCTACCATCCACATTTATTATCAGACATTACAGTAGTGACCGGCCTCATCTTCTACATGAGATTCCTACCATCCACATTTATTATCAGACATTACAGTACTGACCGGTCTCATCTTCTACATGAGATTCCTGCCATCCACATTTATTATCAGACATTACAGTACTGACCGGTCTCATCTTCTACATGAGATTCCTATCATCCACATTTATTATCAGACATTACAGTAGTGACCGGCCTCACCTTCTACATGAGATTCCTATCATCCACATTTATTATCAGACATTACAGTACTGACCGGCCTCATCTTCTACATGAGATTCCTACCATCCACATTTATTATCAGACATTACAGTACTGACCGGCCTCATCTTCTACATGGGAGTCTTATCATCCACATTTATTATCAGACATTACAGTAGTGACCGGCATCATCTTCTACATGAGATTCCTACTATCCACATTTATTATCAGACATTACAGTAGTGACCGGCCTCATCTTCTACATGGTATTCCTACCATCTAGAGATGAGCGCCTGAAATTTTTCGGGTTTTGTGTTTTGGTTTTGGGTTCGGTTCCGCGGCCGTGTTTTGGGTTCGAACGCGTTTTGGCAAAACCTCACCGAATTATTTTTGTCGGATTCGGGTGTGTTTTGGATTCGGGTGTTTTTTTCCAAAAACACTAAAAAACAGCTTAAATCATAGAATTTGGGGGTCATTTTGATCCCAAAGTATTATTAACCTCAAAAACCATAATTTACACTCATTTTCAGTCTATTCTGAATACCTCACACCTCACAATATTATTTTTAGTCCTAAAATTTGCACCGAGGTCGCTGTGTGAGTAAGATAAGCGACCCTAGTGGCCGACACAAACACCGGGCCCATCTAGGAGTGGCACTGCAGTGTCACGCAGGATGTCCCTTCCAAAAAACCCTCCCCAAACAGCACATGACGCAAAGAAAAAAAGAGGCGCAATGAGGTAGCTGTGTGAGTAAGATTAGCGACCCTAGTGGCCGACACAAACACCGGGCCCATCTAGGAGTGGCACTGCAGTGTCACGCAGGATGGCCCTTCCAAAAAACCCTCCCCAAACAGCACATGACGCAAAGAAAAAAAGAGGCGCAATGAGGTAGCTGTGTGAGTAAGATTAGCGACCCTAGAGGCCGACACAAACACCGGGCCCATCTAGGAGTGGCACTGCAGTGTCACGCAGGATGGCCCTTCCAAAAAACCCTCCCCAAACAGCACATGACGCAAAGAAAAAAAGAGGCGCAATGAGGTAGCTGACTGTGTGAGTAAGATTAGCGACCCTAGTGGCCGACACAAACACCGGGCCCATCTAGGAGTGGCACTGCAGTGTCACGCAGGATGTCCCTTCCAAAAAACCCTCCCCAAACAGCACATGACGCAAAGAAAAAAAGAGGCGCAATGAGGTAGCTGTGTGAGTAAGATTAGCGACCCTAGTGGCCGACACAAACACCGGGCACATCTAGGAGTGGCACTGCAGTGTCACGCAGGATGTCCCTTCCAAAAAACCCTCCCCAAACAGCACATGACGCAAAGAAAAAAAGAGGCGCAATGAGGTAGCTGTGTGAGTAAGATTAGCGACCCTAGTGGCCGACACAAACACCGGGCCCATCTAGGAGTGGCACTGCAGTGTCACGCAGGATGTCCCTTCCAAAAAACCCTCCCCAATCAGCACATGATGCAAAGAAAAAGAAAAGAAAAAAGAGGTGCAAGATGGAATTATCCTTGGGCCCTCCCACCCACCCTTATGTTGTATAAACAAAACAGGACATGCACACTTTAACCAACCCATCATTTCAGTGACAGGGTCTGCCACACAACTGTGACTGATATGACGGGTTGGTTTGGACCCCCCCCAAAAAAGAAGCAATTAATCTCTCCTTGCACAAACTGGCTCTACAGAGGCAAGATGTCCACCTCATCTTCACCCTCCGATATATCACCGTGTACATCCCCCTCCTCACAGATTATCAATTCGTCCCCACTGGAATCCACCATCTCAGCTCCCTGTGTACTTTGTGGAGGCAATTGCTGCTGGTCAATGTCTCCGCGGAGGAATTGATTATAATTCATTTTAATGAACATCATCTTCTCCACATTTTCTGGATGTAACCTCGTACGCCGATTGCTGACAAGGTGAGCGGCGGCACTAAACACTCTTTCGGAGTACACACTTGTGGGAGGGCAACTTAGGTAGAATAAAGCCAGTTTGTGCAAGGGCCTCCAAATTGCCTCTTTTTCCTGCCAGTATAAGTACGGACTGTGTGACGTGCCTACTTGGATGCGGTCACTCATATAATCCTCCACCATTCTATCAATGTTGAGAGAATCATATGCAGTGACAGTAGACGACATGTCCGTAATCGTTGTCAGGTCCTTCAGTCCGGACCAGATGTCAGCATCAGCAGTCGCTCCAGACTGCCCTGCATCACCGCCAGCGGGTGGGCTCGGAATTCTGAGCCTTTTCCTCGCACCCCCAGTTGCGGGAGAATGTGAAGGAGGAGATGTTGACAGGTCGCGTTCCGCTTGACTTGACAATTTTGTCACCAGCAGGTCTTTCAACCCCAGCAGACCTGTGTCTGCCGGAAAGAGAGATCCAAGGTAGGCTTTAAATCTAGGATCGAGCACGGTGGCCAAAATGTAGTGCTCTGATTTCAACAGATTGACCACCCGTGAATCCTTGTTAAGCGAATTAAGGGCTGCATCCACAAGTCCCACATGCCTAGCGGAATCGCTCCGTGTTAGCTCCTCCTTCAATGCCTCCAGCTTCTTCTGCAAAAGCCTGATGAGGGGAATGACCTGACTCAGGCTGGCAGTGTCTGAACTGACTTCACGTGTGGCAAGTTCAAAGGGCATCAGAACCTTGCACAACGTTGAAATCATTCTCCACTGCACTTGAGACAGGTGCATTCCACCTACTATATCGTGCTCAATTGTATAGGCTTGAATGGCCTTTTGCTGCTCCTCCAACCTCTGAAGCATATAGAGGGTTGAATTCCACCTCGTTACCACTTCTTGCTTCAGATGATGGCAGGGCAGGTTCAGTAGTTTTTGGTGGTGCTCCAGTTTTCTGTACGTGGTGCCTGTACGCCGAAAGTGTCCCGCAATTCTTCTGGCCACCGACAGCATCTCTTGCACGCCCCTGTCGTTTTTAAAAAAATTCTGCACCACCAAATTCAAGGTATGTGCAAAACATGGGACGTGCTGGAATTGGCCCAGATTTAATGCACACACAATATTGCTGGCGTTGTCCGATGCCACAAATCCACAGGAGAGTCCAATTGGGGTAAGCCATTCCGCGATGATCTTCCTCAGTTGCCGTAAGAGGTTTTCAGCTGTGTGCGTATTCTGGAAAGCGGTGATACAAAGCGTAGCCTGCCTAGGAAAGAGTTGGCGTTTGCGAGATGCTGCTACTGGTGCCGCCGCTGCTGTTCTTGCGGCGGGAGTCCATACATCTACCCAGTGGGCTGTCACAGTCATATAGTCCTGACCCTGCCCTGCTCCACTTGTCCACATGTCCGTGGTTAAGTGGACATTGGGTACAGCTGCATTTTTTAGGACACTGGTGACTCTTTTTCTGAGGTCTGTGTACATTTTCGGTATCGCCTGCCTAGAGAAATGGAACCTAGATGGTATTTGGTACCGGGGACACAGTACCTCCAACAAGTCTCTAGTTGGCTCTGCAGTAATGATGGATACCGGAACCACGTTTCTCACCACCCAGGATGCCAAGGCCTCAGTTATCCGCTTTGCAGTAGGATGACTGCTGTGATATTTCATCTTCCTCGCAAAGGACTGTTGAACAGTCAATTGCTTACTGGAAGTAGTACAAGTGGGCTTACGACTTCCCCTCTGGGATGACCATCGACTCCCAGCGGCAACAACAGCAGCGCCAGCAGCAGTAGGCGTTACACGCAAGGATGCATCGGAGGAATCCCAGGCAGGAGAGGACTCGTCAGAATTGCCAGTGACATGGCCTGCAGGACTATTGGCATTCCTGGGGAAGGAGGAAATTGACACTGAGGGAGTTGGTGGGGTGGTTTGCGTGAGCTTGGTTACAAGAGGAAGGGATTTACTGGTCAGTGGACTGCTTCCGCTGTCACCCAAAGTTTTTGAACTTGTCACTGACTTATTATGAATGCGCTGCAGGTGACGTATAAGGGAGGATGTTCCGAGGTGGTTAACGTCCTTACCCCTACTTATTACAGCTTGACAAAGGGAACACACGGCTTGACACCTGTTGTCTGCATTTCTGGTGAAATACCTCCACACCGAACTGACCGAAGAGCTGATTTTTTTGGTATTTTCACCTGGCATGTCAACGGCCATATTCCTCCCACGGACAACAGGTGTCTCCCCGGGTGCCTGACTTAAACAAACCACCTCACCATCAGAATCCTCCTGGTCAATTTCCTCCCCAGCGCCAGCAACACCCATATCCGCCTCATCCTGGTGTACTTCAACACTGACATCTTCAATCTGACTATCAGGAACTGGACTGCGGGTGCTCCTTCCAGCACTTGCAGGGGGCGTGCAAATGGTGGAAGGCGCATGCTCTTCACGTCCAGTGTTGGGAAGGTCAGGCATCGCAACCGACACAATTGGACTCTCCTTGTGGATTTGGGATTTAGAAGAATGCACAGTTCTTTGCTGTGCTGCTTTTGCCAGCTTGAGTCTTTTCATTTTTCTAGCGAGAGGCTGAGTGCTTCCATCCTCATGTGAAGCTGAACCACTAGCCATGAACATAGGCCAGGGCCTCAGCCGTTCCTTGCCACTCCGTGTGGTAAATGGCATATTGGCAAGTTTACGCTTCTCCTCCGACAATTTTATTTTAGGTTTTGGAGTCCTTTTTTTACTGATATTTGGTGTTTTGGATTTGACATGCTCTGTACTATGACATTGGGCATCGGCCTTGGCAGACGACGTTGCTGGCATTTCATCGTCTCGGCCATGACTAGTGGCAGCAGCTTCAGCACGAGGTGGAAGTGGATCTTGATCTTTCCCTAATTTTGGAACCTCAACATTTTTGTTCTCCATATTTTAATAGGCACAACTAAAAGGCACCTCAGGTAAACAATGGAGATGGATGGATTGGATACTAGTATACAATTATGGACGGGCTGCCGAGTGCCGACACAGAGGTAGCCACAGCCGTGAACTACCGCACTGTACTGTGTCTGCTGCTAATATATAGACTGGTTGATAAAGAGATAGTATACTCGTAACTAGTATGTATGTATAAAGAAAGAAAAAAAAACCACGGTTAGGTGGTATATACAATTATGGACGGGCTGCCGAGTGCCGACACAGAGGTAGCCACAGCCGTGAACTACCGCACTGTACTGTGTCTGCTGCTAATATAGACTGGTTGATAAAGAGATAGTATACTCGTAACTAGTATGTATGTATAAAGAAAGAAAAAAAAACCACGGTTAGGTGGTATATACAATTATGGACGGGCTGCCGAGTGCCGACACAGAGGTAGCCACAGCCGTGAACTACCGCACTGTACTGTGTCTGCTGCTAATATATAGACTGGTTGATAAAGAGATAGTATACTCGTAACTAGTATGTATGTATAAAGAAAGAAAAAAAAACCACGGTTAGGTGGTATATACAATTATGGACGGGCTGCCGAGTGCCGACACAGAGGTAGCCACAGCCGTGAACTACCGCACTGTACTGTGTCTGCTGCTAATATATAGACTGGTTGATAAAGAGATAGTATACTCGTAACTAGTATGTATGTATAAAGAAAGAAAAAAAAACCACGGTTAGGTCACTGGTATATACAATTATGGACGGGCTGCGGAGTGCCGACACAGAGGTAGCCACAGCCGTGAACTACCGCACTGTACTGTGTCTGCTGCTAATATATAGACTGGTTGATAAAGAGATAGTATACTCGTAACTAGTATGTATGTATAAAGAAAGAAAAAAAAACCACGGTTAGGTCACTGGTATATACAATTATGGACGGGCTGCGGAGTGCCGACACAGAGGTAGCCACAGCCGTGAACTACCGCACTGTACTGTGTCTGCTGCTAATATATAGACTGGTTGATAAAGAGATAGTATACTCGTAACTAGTATGTATGTATAAAGAAAGAAAAAAAAACCACGGTTAGGTGGTATATACAATTATGGACGGGCTGCCGAGTGCCGACACAGAGGTAGCCACAGCCGTGAACTACCGCACTGTACTGTGTCTGCTGCTAATATATAGACTGGTTGATAAAGAGATAGTATACTCGTAACTAGTATGTATGTATAAAGAAAGAAAAAAAAACCACGGTTAGGTCACTGGTATATACAATTATGGACGGGCTGCGGAGTGCCGACACAGAGGTAGCCACAGCCGTGAACTACCGCACTGTACTGTGTCTGCTGCTAATATATAGACTGGTTGATAAAGAGATAGTATACTCGTAACTAGTATGTATGTATAAAGAAAGAAAAAAAAACCACGGTTAGGTCACTGGTATATACAATTATGGACGGGCTGCCGAGTGCCGACACAGAGGTAGCCACAGCCGTGAACTACCGCACTGTACTGTGTCTGCTGCTAATATATAGACTGGTTGATAAAGAGATAGTATACTCGTAACTAGTATGTATGTATAAAGAAAGAAAAAAAAACCACGGTTAGGTCACTGGTATATACAATTATGGACGGGCTGCCGAGTGCCGACACAGAGGTAGCCACAGCCGTGAACTACCGCACTGTACTGTGTCTGCTGCTAATATATAGACTGGTTGATAAAGAGATAGTATACTCGTAACTAGTATGTATGTATAAAGAAAGAAAAAAAAACCACGGTTAGGTCACTGGTATATACAATTATGGACGGGCTGCCGAGTGCCGACACAGAGGTAGCCACAGCCGTGAACTACCGCACTGTACTGTGTCTGCTGCTAATATATAGACTGGTTGATAAAGAGATAGTATACTCGTAACTAGTATGTATGTATAAAGAAAGAAAAAAAAACCACGGTTAGGTCACTGGTATATACAATTATGGACGGGCTGCCGAGTGCCGACACAGAGGTAGCCACAGCCGTGAACTACCGCACTGTACTGTGTCTGCTGCTAATATATAGACTGGTTGATAAAGAGATAGTATACTCGTAACTAGTATGTATGTATAAAGAAAGAAAAAAAAACCACGGTTAGGTCACTGGTATATACAATTATGGACGGGCTGCCGAGTGCCGACACAGAGGTAGCCACAGCCGTGAACTACCGCACTGTACTGTGTCTGCTGCTAATATATAGACTGGTTGATAAAGAGATAGTATACTCGTAACTAGTATGTATGTATAAAGAAAGAAAAAAAAAACACGGTTAGGTCACTGGTATATACAATTATGGACGGGCTGCCGAGTGCCGACACAGAGGTAGCCACAGCCGTGAACTACCGCACTGTACTGTGTCTGCTGCTAATATAGACTGGTTGATAAAGAGATAGTATACTACTAATATTATATACTGGTGGTCAGGTCACTGGTCACTAGTCACACTGGCAGTGGCACTCCTGCAGCAAAAGTGTGCACTGTTTAATTTTAATATAATATTATGTACTCCTGGCTCCTGCTATAACCTATAACTGGCACTGCAGTAGTGCTCCCCAGTCTCCCCCACAATTATAAGCTGTGTGAGCTGAGCAGTCAGACAGATATATAATATATATAGATGATGCAGCACACTGGCCTGAGCCTGAGCAGTGCACACAGATATGGTATGTATGTGACTGAGTCACTGTGTGCTGTGTATCGCTTTTTTCAGGCAGAGAACGGATTATAAATAAAAGTGGTGGTCACTGGTCACTATCAGCAAAACTCTGCACTGTACACTACTGAGTACTCCTAATGCTCCCCAAAATTAGTAAATCAAGTGTCTAAACGGAGAGGACGCCAGCCACGTCCTCTCCCTATCAATCTCAATGCACGTGTGAAAATGGCGGCGACGCGCGGCTCCTTATATAGAATCCGAGTCTCGCGATAGAATCCGAGCCTCGCGAGAATCCGACAGCGTCATGATGACGTTCGGGCGCGCTCGGGTTAACCGAGCAAGGCGGGAAGATCCGAGTCGCTCGGACTCGTGAAAAAAAACATGAAGTTCTGGCGGGTTCGGATTCAGAGAAACCGAACCCGCTCATCTCTACTACCATCCACATTTATTATCAGACATTACAGTACTGACCAGCCTCACCTTCTACATGAGATTCCTATCATCCACATTTATTATCAGACATTACAGTAGTGACCGGCCTCATCTTCTACATGAGATTCCTACTATCCACATTTATTATCAGACATTACAGTAGTGACCGGCCTCATCTTCTACATGGTATTCCTACCATCCACATTTATTATCAGACATTACAGTAGTGACCGGCCTCATCTTCTACATGAGATTCCTACCATCCACATTTATTATCAGACATTACAGTACTGACCGGTCTCATCTTCTACATGAGATTCCTGCCATCCACATTTATTATCAGACATTACAGTAGTGACCGGCCTCATCTTCCACATGAGATTCCTACCATCCACATTTATTATCAGACATTACAGTAGTGAGCAGCCTCATCTTCTACATGGGATTCCTACCATCCACATTTATTATCAGACATTACAGTAGTGACCGGCCTCATCTTCTACATGGTATTCCTACCATCCACATTTATTATCAGACATTACAGTAGTGACCGGCCTCATCTTCTACATGGTATTCCTACCATCCACATTTATTATCAGACATTACAGTAATGACCGGCCTCATCTTCTACATGGGATTCCTACCATCCACATTTATTATCAGACATTACAGTAGTGACCGGCCTCATCTTCTACATGGGATTCCTACCATCCACATTTATTATCAGACATTACATTACTGACCGGCCTCATCTTCTACATGAGATTCCTACCATCCACATTTATTATCAGACATTACAGTAGTGACCGGCCTCATCTTCTACATGGGATTCCTATCATCCACATTTATTATCAGACATTACAGTACTGACCGGCCTCATCTTCTACATGAGATTCCTATCATCCACATTTATTATCAGACATTACAGTAGTGACCGGCCTCATCTTCTACATGGGATTCCTACCATCCACATTTATAATCAGACATTACAGTAATGACCGGCCTCATCTTCTACATGGGATTCCTATCATCCACATTTATTATCAGACATTACAGTACTGACCGGTCTCATCTTCTACATGGGATTCCTATCATCCACATTTATTATCAGACATTACAGTACTGACCGGCCTCACCTTCTACATGAGATTCTTATCATCCACATTTATTATTATAAACTTTACATCAGTTCTGTAAATGTGACATAATGGGAGTTGTAGTGCTCCGCTGAGACAGTGCTGCCTATAGCTGTGCGCTCTGCAATGTACCATGCGCTCTGCCGGACTATAGCTGTATTTGCCGTGCGCTCTACAATATACCAACGTGCACTCTGCCGGACTATAGCTGTATTTGCTGCGCGCTCTGCAATGTACCATGCGCTCTGCTGGACTATAGCTGTATTTGCTGCGCGCTCTGCAATGTACCGTGCGCTCTGCTGGACTATAGCTGTATTTGCTGTGCGCTCTGCAATGTACCATGCGCTCTGCTGGACTATAGCTGTATTTACTGTGCACTGTGCAATATACCAACGTGCACTCTGCCGGACTATAGCTGTATTTACTGTGCGCTCTGCAATATACCAACGTGCACTCTGCCGGACTATAGCTGTATTTACTGTGCGCTCTTCAATATACCAACGTGCACTCTGCCGGACTATAGCTGTATTTGCTGTGCGCTCTGCAATGTACCATGCGCTCTGCCGGACTATAGCTGTATTTGCTGTGCGCTCTGCAATGTACCGTGCGCTCTGCTGGACTATAGCTGTATTTGCTGCGCGCTCTGCAAAGTACCGTGCGCTCTGCTGGACTATAGCTGTACTTGCTGTGCACTCTGCAATATACCAACGTGCACTCTGCCGGACTATAGCTGTATTTGCTGCGCGCTCTGCAGTGTACCGTGCGCTCTGCTGGACTATAGCTGTTCTTGCTGTGCGCTCTGCAATATACCAACGTGCACTCTGCCGGACTATAGCTGTATTTACTGTGCGCTCTTCAATATACCAACGTGCACTCTGCCGGACTATAGCTGTATTTGCTGTGCGCTCTGCAATGTACCATGCGCTCTGCCGGACTATAGCTGTATTTGCTGTGCGCTCTGCAATGTACCGTGCGCTCTGCTGGACTATAGCTGTATTTGCTGCGCGCTCTGCAAAGTACCGTGCGCTCTGCTGGACTATAGCTGTACTTGCTGTGCACTCTGCAATATACCAACGTGCACTCTGCCGGACTATAGCTGTATTTGCTGCGCACTCTGCAGTGTACCGTGCGCTCTGCTGGACTATAGCTGTTCTTGCTGTGCGCTCTGCAATATACCAACGTGCACTCTGCCGGACTATATTTGTATTTGCTGCGCGCTCTGCAATGTACCGTGCGCTCTGCTGGACTATAGCTGTATTTGCTGCGCGCTCTGCAATGTACCGTGCGCTCTGCTGGACTATAACTGTATTTGCTGTGCGCTCTGCAATATACCAACGTGCACTCTGCCGGACTATAGCTGTATTTGCTGTGCGCTCTGCAATATACCAACGTGCCCTCTGCCGGACTATGGGGGTCATTCCAAGTTGATCGCACGCTGCCGATTTTCGCAGCGATGCGATCAGGTCTCTACTGCGCATGCACCTTAATGCGCACGTGCGTCGTACGGGTACAATGTGGATCGTTGCTGAGCGATGGATTTAACGAAGAATCCATTCGCACTGCCGATTGCAAGGAGATTGACAGGAAGACGGCGTTTGTGGGTGGCAACTGACCGTTTTCTAGGAGTGGTAGGGAAAACACAGGCGTGTCCGGGCATTTGGGGGCGGGTGTGTGACGTCAATTCCGGCACCAAAAAGACTGAAGTGATCGCAAGGGCTGAGTAAGTCCAGACCTACTCTGAAACTGAACAAAATGTTATTTGCAGAACTCGGCTGCACAGGCGTTCGCACACTTGCAAAGTGTAAATACACTCCCCTGTGGGCGGCGACTATGCATTAGCACGGCTGCTAAAAACAGCTAGCGAGCGATCAACTCGGAATGAGAGCCTATAGCTGTACTTGCTGTGCGCTCTGCAATATACCAACGTGCGCTCTGCCGGACTATAGCTGTATTTGCTGTGCGCTATGCAATATACCAACGTGCGCTCTGCCGGACTATAGCTGTATTTGCTGTGCGCTCTGCAATGTACCAACGTGCGCTCTGCCGGACTATAGCTGTATTTGCTGTGCGCTATGCAATATACCAACGTGCACTCTGCCGGGCTATAGCTGTATTTGCTGTGCGCTCTGCAATGTACCAACGTGCACTCTGCCGGACTATAGCTGTATTTGCTGTGCGCTATGCAATGTACCAACGTGCACTCTGCCGGACTATAGCTGTATTTGCTGTGCGCTCTGCAATGTACCAACGTGCGCTCTGCCGGACTATAGCTGTATTTGCTGTGCGCTCTGCAATGTACCAACGTGCGCTCTGCCGGACTATAGCTGTATTTGCTGTGCGCTATGCAATGTACCAACGTGCACTCTGCCGGACTATAGCTGTATTTGCTGTGCGCTCTGCAATATACCAACGTGCACTCTGCCGGGCTATAGCTGTATTTGCTGTGCGCTCTGCAATATACCAACGTGCACTCTGCCGGACTATAGCTGTATTTGCTGTGCGCTATGCAATGTACCAACGTGCACTCTGCCGGACTATAGCTGTATTTGCTGTGCGCTCTGCAATGTACCAACGTGCACTCTGCCGGGCTATAGCTGTATTTGCTGTGCGCTCTGCAATATACCATGCGCTCTGCCGGACTATATCTGTATTTGCTGCGCGCTCTGCAATGTACCGTGCGCTCTGCTGGACTATAGCTGTATTTGCTGTGCGCTCTGCAATATACCAACGTGCACTCTGCCGGACTATAGCTGTATTTGCTGTGCGCTCTGCAATATACCAACGTGCCCTCTGCCGGACTATGGGGGTCATTCCAAGTTGATCGCACGCTGCCGATTTTCGCAGCGATGCGATCAGGTCTCTACTGCGCATGCACCTTAATGCGCACGTGCGTCGTACGGGTACAATGTGGATCGTTGCTGAGCGATGGATTTAACGAAGAATCCATTCGCACTGCCGATTGCAAGGAGATTGACAGGAAGACGGCGTTTGTGGGTGGCAACTGACCGTTTTCTAGGAGTGGTAGGGAAAACACAGGCGTGTCCGGGCGTTTGGGGGCGGGTGTGTGACGTCAATTCCGGCACCAAAAAGACTGAAGTGATCGCAAGGGCTGAGTAAGTCCAGACCTACTCTGAAACTGAACAAAATGTTTTTTGCAGAACTCGGCTGCACAGGCGTTCGCACACTTGCAAAGCGTAAATACACTCCCCTGTGGGCGGCGACTATGCATTAGCACGGCTGCTAAAAACAGCTAGCGAGCGATCAACTCGGAATGAGGGCCTATAGCTGTACTTGCTGTGCGCTATGCAATATACCAACGTGCGCTCTGCCGGACTATAGCTGTATTTGCTGTGCGCTCTGCAACGTACCAACGTGCACTATGCCGGGCTATAGCTGTATTTGCTGTGCGCTCTGCAATGTACCAACGTGCGCTCTGCCGGACTATAGCTGTATTTGCTGTGCGCTATGCAATATACCAACGTGCGCTCTGCCGGACTATAGCTGTATTTGCTGTGCGCTATGCAATGTACCAACGTGCACTCTGCCGGACTATAGCTGTATTTGCTGTGCGCTATGCAATGTACCAACGTGCACTCTGCCGGACTATAGCTGTATTTGCTGTGCGCTATGCAATGTACCAACGTGCACTCTGCCGGACTATAGCTGTATTTGCTGTGCGCTATGCAATGTACCAACGTGCACTCTGCCGGACTATAGCTGTATTTGCTGTGCGCTATGCAATGTACCGTGCGCTCTACCGGACTATAGCTGTATTTTGGGGAAATGATATTTGGACAGTGTCATGTACCACTACACAATTACACTTTATCTGCAGTCTACAAGAAAACACTTCATTCCTCTTGATCAGCCCAAATACTGTCTAATATACTTTCCTTTGTGACTGTAAACTCCACACCAACGTGTCAGACCATACAAGATCCGTGCGGTGCCTTACATAGACACACCGTCAATAAACACTGCATAAATATAGGGGACAGCAAAGTGCAGGGTCAAAAATATACTACATATCTATCTATCTATCTATCTATCTATCTATCTATCTATCTATCTATCTATCTATCTATCCATCTCTCTCTCTATCTATCTAATATCTATCTATATGTCTATCTGTCTATCTATCTATCTATCTATCTATCTATCTATCTATCTATCTAATATCTATCTATATGTCTATCTGTCTATCTGTATATCTATCTCATATCTATGTATCTGTCTGTCTGTCTATCTATCTATCTATCTCATATCTATCTATCTATCTATCTATCTATCTATCTATCTATATATCTGTCTATCTATCTATCTATCTATCTATCTATCTATCTATCTATCTATCTATCTATCAATCATCTATCTGTTTATCATCTATCTATCTATATACACACACACACACACACACACACTACATATATATCTATCTATTATGTATCTATGTATCTATGTATCTATCTATCTATCTATCTATCTATCTATCTACTAATTTGAATGTAAGGGGCTCAGGGAAGTTTGCATCTGCTGGCGATGGTGGAATAATCCTGTTTAGAGGCCGCTGTCTCCCCCCTGTTCCGCTATTTTGACATGCCATTCCCGTACGTTGACCTGTGTTGCAGATTTTTTCCTATCACAGCGCATACAAATTCTATTCAAATGTAAAGGACAATTGAGTGAATTGAACAATGTAATTGTATACTCATGTCAGCGCTGAGACGGCTGACAATTACCAGTGCTTTCAAATCCATGATTATGACTCCTGCATTCAGCAAGAAAACAGAGTGTGGCAGATAAGTGTCCCAATATGATTCAGCTTAATAACAATGCTGCCATTTAATATTCCCTTTTAAGAAAGTATATTGCAATTGCCCCCGCACTTGTGTTTATGTGAATGTAGAATTGTTTGGCCATTTCTGTACCCCCTGCCGGGAAACATGACGGCTCTGCCTGTTAACTTATCACAGTGGCGGCGGGCTGGTCCGAGGGGCTCACCATTATCCCAGCCTGGTAAATCCCCCCTACCCCGGGACAAAAAAGGGTCACTGATTGGATGTCTGAAGTCGTCTCTGTTACTTCTGACCTCTCCTGCTAGGGGGGCACCTTGCAGCAGTGCAGGGGTTAACGAGACCCAGATTTGCCCTGGATTATGGGCTCACTGCTCGTTATATTACATCCAATCATTGCTACTGAAAGTATTTAATAATGTCACTCATACACTGTATATATCGTCCACGATACACATATCGCAACATTACTGAATCACTGTAAGTGGCTAGCTACTAAAAGAAGAGAAAAACCGCCACTGATTTAGCGACTTTTATTTCAAACCCACCAGCAGCTCCGATGAGAATTAATCGGAAGATCAGACGGATTTTCCTTTTTTGTTTTGTTTTTAGTACCAGAATATGAGAGGTTTTACTGCCCAAGGGGGGGAGGCGGGGGATGGGTTGGGGGGGGGGGGATATTTTGCAACTTCTTTTAACAAATGAACAAAACCGTTCCTCGGAGATGCATTGTGTCTGTCTTGCTGAACATACACTTAAAAAAGAACCCCACACTGGCATTCTTCAGGAAGAATTAAAGGGCAGCGTCTGCGGCAGAGGGCGGACAGTTATTAAAAGGCTCCCAAACTCTACGTACGGCAGGAATGTAGTAACAGCCATCCATTGTGAGCTGACAATAGGCCGCAGTACCTCCAGGCATCACAGGGAATGCATTTTACTTTTAAGTCTATTGTCAGAAGACTTGTGACAAAGCTTTTCCCCTGCAGCTAGACAAAATATTCACTGTAGTGTATCATAAAGGACCAGGAGTCTGTGTGCAACTTCCAGGCTGAGAGCTGTAGTTATCAGTATTCTCCGTCGCCCACAGATCTTCCTAGAAAACTGCGCCACGAGAGACATCTCCAGATACGGCAGATGCGCTCGCTAAGAGCTATCTGCGCAGGGAGCTGCGATGATCTGCAGAAGGCGACGCAAAGGACACACATATTCAAAGAGACATCACAACAGATGCAAAGTTACGGCAAGTTAAATATTGATTCAAAAGAATCTTCAAATTGGCATTTTTACGTGTCCGTATGACGTTTCAGCGGCTGTTTGCGGGGAGCTGAGCGTACCTTATATGATCAGCGCAAAGATGCAACGGTCATCATCATCAATAACTCTGAAACTTGCGCCAAGTGGGTGTGGCAGGCGCAGATGGGACTCATCGCCGGGAGCATCTGCCCTGTTCTGAGCTCGGACGGAGAAAGCCATCACTCCCATAGCAACTGGGAACACGTATAATATGCTCAGTATACACAAGTGGCCCAAATGGACTTCCGTCCGATCCTCATGTGACCATGATACAGAGCCGTGCTGGGCGTACAGCCGTATTTACTAACAATTATTTATACAACACACATATTGCGCAGCACTGAGCATATGTCAGTCACTCACATCAATCCCTGCCCCCGTGCAGGAAGCCAGAGCACCCGCAGGATACCGTGCAAACATGCGGAGAACATACAAACCACACACATACACCCTCGATCAGGAATAGAGGTGGTAAAGCTAACCACTACGCTACTGTGCCGACCTCATCAGCATTACAACTAGAAAAATGGCAAGCCAGGATAAGCTGACAATGATGCACACTTGCACTGACACGGGCACGCGTATATATAATGTTCTGGCAGAGGGCAATAGGCTTGCAGCCAGCACAGTATGACAGTGAGAGCGAGAAGCAGGAGCCACAGATGGGTCAATCGCAGGATGTCTCACAAGAAGGTAAAAATAAAATGAATCAGGTCTGGGGGTGGGGGGTGATGAGCGGAACATGCTGACGGATGGCAGCCGTCCACAGATATCACGCATTTCTCTCCATGGCTGAACAATAAGAGCCTCAATTTGGAAACCACTTATACTGTGCGCTAGATGCAATTCTCTAACTTCTCAGCATAATAATCTGGCAAAACAGCAGAGTGAGGAGTTCAGCCTCTGTCTATCAGACTGCTCACTGGGTATGAGAGACACCCAGGGATGGAGGGAGACACCCAGGGGTGGAGAGACACACCCAGGGATGGAGGGAGACACCCAGGGATGGAGAGAGAGACACACCCAGGGAAGGAGAGAGACACCCAGGGATGGAGGGAGACACCCAGGGGTGGAGAGACACACCCAGGGATGGAGAGACACACCCAGGGATGGAGAAAGACACCCAGAGATGGAGGGAGACACCCAGGGATGGAGAGAGATACCCAGGGATGGAGAGAGACACCCAGAGATGGAGGGAGACACCCAGGGATGGAGGGAGACACCAGGGTAGGAGAGAGACACCCAGGGATGGAGGGAGACACCCAGGGATGGAGAGAGACACCCAGAGATGGAGGGAGACACCCAGGGATGGAGAAAGACACCCAGAGATGGAGGGAGACACCCAGGGATGGAGAGAGACACCCAGGGATGGAGAGAGACACCCAGAGATGGAGGGAGACACCCAGGGATGGAGGGAGACACCAGGGTAGGAGAGAGACACCCAGGGATGGAGGGAGACACCCAGGGATGAAGAGAGACACCCAGAGATGGAGGGAGACACCCAGGGATGGAGAGAGACACCCAGAGATGGAGGGAGACACCCAGGGATGGAGAGAGACACCCAGAGATGGAGGGAGACACCCAGAGATGGAGGGAGACCCCCAGGGATGGAGAGGGACACCCAGAGATGGAGGGAGACACCCAGGGATGGAGAGAGACACCCAGGGATGGAGAGAGACAGACACCCAGGCATGGAGAGA
Source organism: Pseudophryne corroboree (assembly GCF_028390025.1). Lineage (NCBI taxonomy): Eukaryota > Metazoa > Chordata > Amphibia > Anura > Myobatrachidae > Pseudophryne > Pseudophryne corroboree. Next base: position 832,890,794 of record NC_086449.1, on the reverse strand, counting down.
GACACCCAGAGATGGAAGGAGACACCAAGGGATGGAGAGAGACAGACACCCAGGCATGTAGAGAGACAGACACCCAGAGATGGAGAGAGACACCCAGGGATTGAGAGAGACAGATAGCCAGGCATGGAGAGAGACACCCAGGGATGGAGAGAGACACCCAGGGATGGAGAGAGACACCCAGGGATGGAGAGAGACACCCAGAGATGGAGGGAGACACCCAGGGATGGAGAGAGACAGACACCCAGGCATGGAGAGAGACACCCAGGCATGGAGAGAGACAGACAGCTAGAGAGAGAGCGGGTAGTAGGATGTACACTGCTCACACGTGCCCCAGATATGTAAATAGGGCAGCAGCGAGTCTCTGCTCTCACATATGCTTCCTGCATCAGTGCCGACGGCAATACCCAGTGGTGAGTGTCTGTCCAGCACAGCCAAGTATTGTTCTGTGACTGCTGGCTCCTCTCACTGCTCTGCATGTCTGATTCCAACAATGACCTAGAGAGAAATGCCAACATTCTGCCACAGACACACAAAGCTGGCACACGGGGGGGGGGGGGGGGGGCAGAGTGATTACACTGGGTATTAAATACCAACATTCTGCCACAGCCACACAAAGCTGGCACACGGGGGGCAGTGTGGTGACAGTGGGTGATAAATACCAACATTCTGCCACAGACACACAAAGCTGGCACACGGGGGGCAGTGTGGGGACACAGGGTGATAAATGCCAACATTCTGCCACAGCCACACAAAGCTGGCACACGGGGGGCAGTGTGGGGACACAGGGTGATAAATACCAACATTCTACCACAGACACACAAAGCTGGCACACGGGGGGCAGTGTGGGGACACAGGGTGATAAATGCCAACATTCTACCACAGACACACAAAGCTGGCACACGGGGGGCAGTGTGGGGACACAGGGTGATAAATGCCAACATTCTGCCACAGACACACGAAGCTGGCAGCGTGGGGACAAATGGAGAAATGGAAAAATGATGCCATAGTATAAAGGAGGCAGAGCTAATTTACAGGGGGACACAACATAGCGGAGTTCAAGTTGGTATACCAGGGAAACAGTTGGCATACTGTACAGGGGAGGCAGAGATGGCATACGGTGACCACAGCTGGCACACAGTTGATCAGAGTAGGCACACAGAGGGACATGGTTGACATAAAAGGAATCAGAGTTGGCATACAGGCAGGTAGAATTAGCATACAGGGGTCACAGTGAGACACAGTTGGCATACAGGCGGCAGAGCTGGCATACATTACATTCACTGTATAGATACACTGTGCATTATAGTGATAGTATATAAGAGTATATATATATATATATATATATACTAGTGTGACTGTGTGTAGTGTTCACTCTAGGCTGTTTTAGCAGGGCGCCGCGCCCTACCCGTTTTTTAACAGGCAAAACCCGCCCTGCCCCTTTTGCGGCGCCCTGCTAGAACAGCCGCCCACTCCCTGCCCTCCCGGCGTGTATAGATGCCATGCGCATGCGCGCGGCATCCATTCACACATTGGGAGAGGGCTGGGGGAAGCCCAGCACCGACGGAGGTGCTGGGCACGCTCCCAACAGTGACGTCGCCGGCCACAGACGCTCTCTATAGTAGCGTCTGTGGGCCGCACTTCCCCCTAAAATGACGGAGGCCTGGCCACGCCCCCTAATTTGCGTGGCCGCGCCCCATTTCGGACATGTGCCCCCGGAGTCCGGCGCCCTGCCCCTTTTCACTCCTAGAGTGAACACTACTGTGTGTGCGTGTACATGTGGTAGGGAATATAGAGTGTTTGCTTCACTGGGACAGGGACTGATGTGAATGGCCAAATATTCTCTGTACAGCGCTGCGGAATATGTGTGCGCTATATAAATAACTGGTAATAATATTAATAATAATATATACTCACAGTATCAATACAGTGTATATTACAGTGACAGTATAAATACGCCATGTGCAGTCACAGTATAGATACAGTGTACATTACAGTCACAGTATAGATACACCATGTGCAGTCACAGTATAGATACAGTGTACATTACAGTCACAGTATAGATACACCCCGTGCAGTCACAGTATAGATACAGTGTACATTACAGTCACAGTATAGATATAGTGTACATTACAGTCACAGTATAGATATAGTGTACATTACAGTCACAGTATAGATACAGTGTACATTACAGTCACAGTATAGATACAGTGTACATTACAGTCACAGTATAGATACAGTGTACATACAGTCACAGTATAGATACAGTGTACATTACAGTCACAGTATAGATACAGTGTACATTACAGTCACAGTATAGATACAGTGTACATTACAGTCACAGTATAGATACAGTGTACATTACAGTCACAGTATAGATACAGTGTACATTACAGTCACAGTATAGATACAGTGTACATTACAGTCACAGTATAGATACAGTGTACATTACAGTCACAGTATAGACACAGTGTACATTACAGTCACAGTATAGATACAGTGTACATTACAGGCACAGTATAGATACAGTGTACATCACAGGCACAGTATAGATACACCATGTGCAGTCACAGTATAGATACAGTGTACATTACAGGCACAGTATAGATACAGTGTACATTACAGTCACAGTATAGATACACCCCGTGCAGTCACAGTATAGATACAGTGTACATTACAGTCACAGTATAGATACAGTGTACATTACAGTCACAGTATAGACACAGTGTACATTACAGTCACAGTATAGATACAGTGTACATTACAGTCACAGTATAGATACAGTGTACATTACAGTCACAGTATAGATACAGTGTACATTACAGTCACAGTATAGATACAGTGTACATTACAGTCACAGTATAGATACAGTGTACATTACAGTCACAGTATAGATACAGTGTACATTACAGTCACAGTATAGATACAGTGTACATTACAGTCACAGTATAGATACAGTGTACATTACAGTCACAGTATAGATACAGTGTACATTACAGTCACAGTATAGATACAGTGTACATTACAGTCACAGTATAGACACAGTGTACATTACAGTCACAGTATAGACACAGTGTACATTACAGTCACAGTATAGATACAGTGTACATTACAGTCACAGTATAGATACAGTGTACATTACAGGCACAGTATAGATACAGTGTACATTACAGTCACAGTATAGATACAGTGTACATTACAGGCACAGTATAGATACACCATGTGCAGTCACAGTATAGATACAGTGTACATTACAGTCACAGTATAGATACAGTGTACATTACAGTCACAGTATAGATACACCCCGTGCAGTCACAGTATAGATACAGTGTACATTACAGTCACAGTATAGATACAGTGTACATTACAGTCACAGTATAGACACAGTGTACATTACAGTCACAGTATAGATACAGTGTACATTACAGTCACAGTATAGATACAGTGTACATTACAGTCACAGTATAGATACAGTGTACATTACAGTCACAGTATAGATACAGTGTACATTACAGTCACAGTATAGATACAGTGTACATTACAGTCACAGTATAGATACAGTGTACATTACAGTCACAGTATAGGTACAGTGTACATTACAGTCACAGTATAGATACAGTGTACATTACAGTCACAGTATAGATACAGTGTACATTACAGTCACAGTATAGATACACTGTACATTACAGTCACAGTATAGATACAGTGTACATTACAGTCACAGTATAGATACAGTGTACATTACAGTCACAGTATAGATACAGTGTACATTACAGTCACAGTATAGACACAGTGTACATTACAGTCACAGTATAGACACAGTGTACATTACAGTCACAGTATAGACACAGTGTACATTACAGTCACAGTATAGATACAGTGTACATTACAGTCACAGTATAGATACACCCTGTGTAGTCACAGTATAGATACAGTGTACATTACAGTCACAGTATAGATACAGTGTACATTACAGTCACAGTATAGATACAGTGTACATTACAGTCACAGTATAGATACAGTGTACATACAGTCACAGTATAGATACAGTGTACATTACAGTCACAGTATAGATACAGTGTACATACAGTCACAGTATAGATACAGTGTACATTACAGTCACAGTATAGATACAGTGTACATTACAGTCACAGTATAGATACAGTGTACATTACAGTCACAGTATAGATACAGTGTACATTACAGTCACAGTATAGATACACCCCGTGCAGTCACAGTATAGATACAGTGTACATTACAGTCACAGTATAGACACAGTGTACATTACAGTCACAGTATAGATACAGTGTACATTACAGTCACAGTATAGATACAGTGTACATTACAGTCACAGTATAGATACAGTGTACATTACAGTCACAGTATAGATACAGTGTACATTACAGTCACAGTATAGATACAGTGTACATTACAGTCACAGTATAGATACAGTGTACATTACAGTCACAGTATAGATACAGTGTACATTACAGTCACAGTATAGATACACCCTGTGTAGTCACAGTATAGATACAGTGTACATTACAGTCACAGTATAGATACAGTGTACATTACAGTCACAGTATAGACACAGTGTACATTACAGTCACAGTATAGACACAGTGTACATTACAGTCACAGTATAGATACAGTGTACATTACAGTCACAGTATAGACACAGTGTACATTACAGTCACAGTATAGACACAGTGTACATTACAGTCACAGTATAGATACAGTGTACATTACAGTCACAGTATAGATACACCCCGTGCAGTCACAGTATAGATACAGTGTACATTACAGTCACAGTATAGACACAGTGTACATTACAGTCACAGTATAGATACAGTGTACATTACAGTCACAGTATAGATACAGTGTACATTACAGTCACAGTATAGATACAGTGTACATTACAGTCACAGTATAGATACAGTGTACATTACAGTCACAGTATAGATACACCCTGTGTAGTCACAGTATAGATACAGTGTACATTACAGTCACAGTATAGATACAGTGTACATTACAGTCACAGTATAGATACAGTGTACATTACAGTCACAGTATAGATACAGTGTACATACAGTCACAGTATAGATACAGTGTACATTACAGTCACAGTATAGATACAGTGTACATACAGTCACAGTATAGATACAGTGTACATTACAGTCACAGTATAGATACAGTGTACATTACAGTCACAGTATAGATACAGTGTACATTACAGTCACAGTATAGATACAGTGTACATTACAGTCACAGTATAGATACACCCCGTGCAGTCACAGTATAGATACAGTGTACATTACAGTCACAGTATAGACACAGTGTACATTACAGTCACAGTATAGATACAGTGTACATTACAGTCACAGTATAGATACAGTGTACATTACAGTCACAGTATAGATACAGTGTACATTACAGTCACAGTATAGATACAGTGTACATTACAGTCACAGTATAGATACAGTGTACATTACAGTCACAGTATAGATACAGTGTACATTACAGTCACAGTATAGATACACCATGTGCAGTCACAGTATAGATACAGTGTACATTACAGTCACAGTATAGATACAGTGTACATTACAGGCACAGTATAGATACACCATGTGCAGTCACAGTATAGATACAGTGTACATTACAGTCACAGTATAGATACAGTGTACATTACAGTCACAGTATAGATACAGTGTACATTACAGTCACAGTATAGATACAGTGTACATTACAGTCACAGTATAGATACAGTGTACATTACAGTCACAGTATAGATACAGTGTACATTATAGTCACAGTATAGATACAGTGTACATTACAGTCACAGTATAGATACACCCCGTGCAGTCACAGTATAGATACAGTGTACATACAGTCACAGTATAGATACAGTGTACATTACAGTCACAGTATAGATACAGTGTACATTACAGTCACAGTATAGATACAGTGTACATTACAGTCACAGTATAGATACACCCCGTGCAGTCACAGTATAGATACAGTGTACATACAGTCACAGTATAGATACAGTGTACATTACAGTCACAGTATAGATACAGTGTACATTACAGTCACAGTATAGATACACCCCGTGCAGTCACAGTATAGATACAGTGTACATACAGTCACAGTATAGATACAGTGTACATACAGTCACAGTATAGATACAGTGTACATTACAGTCACAGTATAGATACAGTGTACATTACAGTCACAGTATAGATACACCCCGTGCAGTCACAGTATAGATACAGTGTACATTACAGTCACAGTATAGATACAGTGTACATTACAGTCACAGTATAGATACAGTGTACATTACAGTCACAGTATAGATACAGTGTACATTACAGTCACAGTATAGATACAGTGTACATTACAGTCACAGTATAGATACAGTGTATATTACAGTCACAGTATAGATACACCCCGTGCAGTCACAGTATAGATACAGTGTACATTACAGTCACAGTATAGATACAGTGTACATTACAGTCACAGTATAGATACACCCCGTGCAGTCACAGTATAGATACAGTGTACATTACAGTCACAGTATAGATACACCCCGTGCAGTCACAGTATAGATACAGTGTACATTACAGTCACAGTATAGATACAGTGTACATTACAGTCACAGTATAGATACAGTGTACATTACAGTCACAGTATAGATACAGTGTATATTACAGTCACAGTATAGATACACCCCGTGCAGTCACAGTATAGATACAGTGTACATACAGTCACAGTATAGATACAGTGTACATTACAGTCACAGTATAGATACAGTGTACATTACAGTCACAGTATAGATACAGTGTACATTACAGTCACAGTATAGGTACAGTGTACATTACAGTCACAGTATAGATACAGTGTACATTACAGTCACAGTATAGATACAGTGTACATTACAGTCACAGTATAGATACACCCCGTGCAGTCACAGTATAGATACAGTGTACATACAGTCACAGTATAGATACAGTGTACATTACAGTCACAGTATAGATACAGTGTACATTACAGTCACAGTATAGATACACCCCGTGCAGTCACAGTATAGATACAGTGTACATTACAGTCACAGTATAGATACAGTGTACATTACAGTCACAGTATAGATACAGTGTACATTACAGTCACAGTATAGATACACCCCGTGCAGTCACAGTATAGATACAGTGTACATACAGTCACAGTATAGATACAGTGTACATACAGTCACAGTATAGATACAGTGTACATTACAGTCACAGTATAGATACAGTGTACATTACAGTCACAGTATAGATACAGTGTACATTACAGTCACAGTATAGATACACCCTGTGCAGTCACAGTATAGATACAGTGTACATACAGTCACAGTATAGATACAGTGTACATTACAGTCACAGTATAGATACAGTGTACATTACAGTCACAGTATAGATACAGTGTATATTACAGTCACAGTATAGATACACCCCGTGCAGTCACAGTATAGATACAGTGTACATTACAGTCACAGTATAGATACAGTGTACATTACAGTCACAGTATAGATACAGTGTACATTACAGTCACAGTATAGATACAGTGTACATTACAGTCACAGTATAGATACACCCCGTGCAGTCACAGTATAGATACAGTGTACATTACAGTCACAGTATAGATACACCCCGTGCAGTCACAGTATAGATACAGTGTACATTACAGTCACAGTATAGATACAGTGTACATTACAGTCACAGTATAGATACAGTGTACATTACAGTCACAGTATAGATACACCCTGTGCAGTCACAGTATAGATACAGTGTACATTACAGTCACAGTATAGATACAGTGTACATTACAGTCACAGTATAGATACAGTGTACATTACAGTCACAGTGTAGATACAGTGTACATTACAGTCACAGTATAGATACAGTGTACATTACAGTCACAGTATAGATACAGTGTACATTACAGTCACAGTATAGATACAGTGTACATTACAGTCACAGTATAGATACAGTGTACATTACAGTCACAGTATAGATACAGTGTACATTACAGTCACAGTATAGATACACCCCGTGCAGTCACAGTATAGATACAGTGTACATTACAGTCACAGTATAGATACAGTGTACATTACAGTCACAGTATAGATACACCCCGTGCAGTCACAGTATAGATACAGTGTACATTACAGTCACAGTATAGATACAGTGTACATACAGTCACAGTATAGATATAGTGTACATTACAGTCACAGTATAGATACAGTGTACATTACAGTCACAGTATAGATACAGTGTACATTACAGTCACAGTATAGATACACCCCGTGCAGTCACAGTATAGATACAGTGTACATACAGTCACAGTATAGATACAGTGTACATACAGTCACAGTATAGATACAGTGTACATTACAGTCACAGTATAGATACAGTGTACATTACAGTCACAGTATAGATACACCCCGTGCAGTCACAGTATAGATACAGTGTACATTACAGTCACAGTATAGATACAGTGTACATTACAGTCACAGTATAGATACAGTGTACATTACAGTCACAGTATAGATACAGTGTACATTACAGTCACAGTATAGACACAGTGTACATTACAGTCACAGTATAGATACAGTGTACATTACAGTCACAGTATAGATACAGTGTACATTACAGTCACAGTATAGATACACCCCGTGCAGTCACAGTATAGATACAGTGTACATTACAGTCACAGTATAGATACACCCCGTGCAGTCACAGTATAGATACAGTGTACATTACAGTCACAGTATAGATACAGTGTACATTACAGTCACAGTATAGATACAGTGTACATTACAGTCACAGTATAGATACAGTGTACATTACAGTCACAGTATAGATACAGTGTACATTACAGTCACAGTATAGATACAGTGTACATACAGTCACAGTATAGATATAGTGTACATTACAGTCACAGTATAGATACAGTGTACATTACAGTCACAGTATAGATACAGTGTACATTACAGTCACAGTATAGATACACCCCGTGCAGTCACAGTATAGATACAGTGTACATTACAGTCACAGTATAGATACAGTGTACATTACAGTCACAGTATAGATACAGTGTACATTACAGTCACAGTATAGATACACCCCGTGCAGTCACAGTATAGATACAGTGTACATTACAGTCACAGTATAGATACAGTGTACATTACAGTCACAGTATAGATACAGTGTACATTACAGTCATAGTATAGATACACCCCGTGCAGTCACAGTATAGATACAGTGTACATTACAGTCACAGTATAGATACAGTGTACATTACAGTCACAGTATAGATACAGTGTACATTACAGTCACAGTATAGATACAGTGTACATTACAGTCACAGTATAGATACAGTGTACATTACAGTCACAGTATAGATACAGTGTACATTACAGTCACAGTATAGATACAGTGTACATTACAGTCACAGTATAGATACAGTGTACATTACAGTCACAGTATAGATACAGTGTACATTACAGTCACAGTATAGATACAGTGTACATTACAGTCACAGTATAGATACAGTGTACATTACAGTCACAGTATAGATACAGTGTACATTACAGTCACAGTATAGATACACCCCATGCAGTCACAGTATAGATACAGTGTACATTACAGTCACAGTATAGATATAGTGTACATTACAGTCACAGTATAGATACAGTGTACATTACAGTCACAGTATAGATACAGTGTACATTACAGTCACAGTATAGATACAGTGTACATTACAGTCACAGTATAGATACAGTGTACATTACAGTCACAGTATAGATACAGTGTACATTACAGTCACAGTATAGATACACCCCGTGCAGTCACAGTATAGATACAGTGTACATTACAGTCACAGTATAGATACAGTGTACATTACAGTCACAGTATAGATACACCCCGTGCAGTCACAGTATAGATATAGTGTACATTACAGTCACAGTATAGATACACGCCGTGCAGTCACAGTATAGATACAGTGTACATTACAGTCACAGTATAGATACAGTGTACATTACAGGCACAGTATAGATACACCCCGTGCAGTCACAGTATAGATATAGTGTACATTACAGTCACAGTATAGATAAACGCCGTGCAGTCACAGTATAGATACAGTGTACATTACAGTCACAGTATAGATACACCATGTGCAGTCACAGTATAGATACAGTGTACATACAGTCACAGTATAGATACAGTGTACATTACAGTCACAGTATAGATACAGTGTACATACAGTCACAGTATAGATACACCCTGTGCAGTCACAGTATAGATACAGTGTACATTACAGTCACAGTATAGATACAGTGTACATTACAGTCACAGTATAGATACAGTGTACATTACAGTCACAGTATAGATACACCCTGTGCAGTCACAGTATAGATACAGTGTACATTACAGTCACAGTATAGATACAGTGTACATTACAGTCACAGTATAGATACAGTGTACATTACAGTCACAGTATAGATACAGTGTACATTACAGTCACAGTATAGATACAGTGTACATTACAGTCACAGTATAGATACAGTGTACATTACAGTCACAGTATAGATACAGTGTACATTACAGTCACAGTATAGATATAGTGTACATTACAGTCACAGTATAGATACAATGTACATTACAGTCACAGTATAGATGCACCATGTGAAGTCACAGTATAGATACAGTGTACATTACAGTCACAGTATAGATATAGTGTACATTACAGTCACAGTATAGATACAATGTACATTACAGTCACAGTATAGACACAGTGTACATTACAGTCACAGTATAGATACAGTGTACATTACAGTCACAGTATAGATACAGTGTACATTACAGTCACAGTATAGATACAGTGTACATTACAGTCACAGTATAGATACAGTGTACATTACAGTCACAGTATAGATACAGTGTACATTACAGTCACAGTATAGATACAGTGTACATTACAGTCACAGTATAGATACAGTGTACATTACAGTCACAGTATAGATACACCCTGTGCAGTCACAGTATAGATACAGTGTACATTACAGTCACAGTATAGATACACCATGTGCAGTCACAGTATAGATACAGTGTACATTACAGTCACAGTATAGATACAGTGTACATTACAGTCACAGTATAGATACAGTGTACATTACAGTCACAGTATAGATACAGTGTACATTACAGTCACAGTATAGATACAGTGTACATTACAGTCACAGTATAGATACAGTGTACATTACAGTCACAGTATAGATACAGTGTACATTACAGTCACAGTATAGATACAGTGTACATTACAGTCACAGTATAGATACAGTGTACATTACAGTCACAGTATAGATACAGTGTACATTACAGTCACAGTATAGATACACCCCGTGCAGTCACAGTATAGATACAGTGTACATTACAGTCACAGTATAGATACAGTGTACATTACAGTCACAGTATAGATACAGTGTACATTACAGTCACAGTATAGATACACCCCGTGCAGTCACAGTATAGATACAGTGTACATTACAGTCACAGTATAGATACACCCCGTGCAGTCACAGTATAGATACAGTGTACATTACAGTCACAGTATAGATACAGTGTACATTACAGTCACAGTATAGATACAGTGTACATTACAGTCACAGTATAGATACAGTGTACATTACAGTCACAGTATAGATACAATGTACATTACAGTCACAGTATAGATACAGTGTACATTACAGTCACAGTATAGATACAGTGTACATTACAGTCACAATATAGATACAGTGTACATTACAGTCACAGTATAGATACAGTGTACATTACAGTCACAGTATAGATACAGTGTACATTACAGTCACAGTATAGATACAGTGTACATTACAGTCACAGTATAGATACAGTGTACATTACAGTCACAGTATAGATACAGTGTACATTACAGTCACAGTATAGATACACCCCGTGCAGTCACAGTATAGATACAGTGTACATTACAGTCACAGTATAGATACAGTGTACATTACAGTCACAGTATAGATACAGTGTACATTACAGTCACAGTATAGATACACCCCGTGCAGTCACAGTATAGATATAGTGTACATTACAGTCACAGTATAGATACACGCCGTGCAGTCACAGTATAGATACAGTGTACATTACAGTCACAGTATAGATACACCATGTGCAGTCACAGTATAGATACAGTGTACATACAGTCACAGTATAGATACAGTGTACATTACAGTCACAGTATAGATACAGTGTACATACAGTCACAGTATAGATACACCCTGTGCAGTCACAGTATAGATACAGTGTACATTACAGTCACAGTATAGATACAGTGTACATTACAGTCACAGTATAGATACAGTGTACATTACAGTCACAGTATAGATACAGTGTACATTACAGTCACAGTATAGATACACCCTGTGCAGTCACAGTATAGATACAGTGTACATTACAGTCACAGTATAGATACAGTGTACATTACAGTCACAGTATAGATACAGTGTACATTACAGTCACAGTATAGATACACCCCGTGCAGTCACAGTATAGATACAGTGTACATTACAGTCACAGTATAGATACAGTGTACATTACAGTCACAGTATAGATACAGTGTACATTACAGTCACAGTATAGATACAGTGTACATTACAGTCACAGTATAGATACACCCTGTGCAGTCACAGTATAGATACAGTGTACATTACAGTCACAGTATAGATACAGTGTACATTACAGTCACAGTATAGATACAGTGTACATTACAGTCACAGTATAGATACAGTGTACATTACAGTCACAGTATAGATACAGTGTACATTACAGTCACAGTATAGATACAGTGTACATTACAGTCACAGTATAGATACACCCTGTGCAGTCACAGTATAGATACAGTGTACATTACAGTCACAGTATAGATACAGTGTACATTACAGTCACAGTATAGATACAGTGTACATTACAGTCACAGTATAGATACAGTGTACATTACAGTCACAGTATAGATACACCCTGTGCAGTCACAGTATAGATACAGTGTACATTACAGTCACAGTATAGATACAGTGTACATTACAGTCACAGTATAGATACAGTGTACATTACAGTCACAGTATAGATACAGTGTACATTACAGTCACAGTATAGATACAGTGTACATTACAGTCACAGTATAGATACAGTGTACATTACAGTCACAGTATAGATACAGTGTACATTACAGTCACAGTATAGATATAGTGTACATTACAGTCACAGTATAGATACAATGTACATTACAGTCACAGTATAGATACACCATGTGAAGTCACAGTATAGATACAGTGTACATTACAGTCACAGTATAGATATAGTGTACATTACAGTCACAGTATAGATACAATGTACATTACAGTCACAGTATAGATACAGTGTACATTACAGTCACAGTATAGATACAGTGTACATTACAGTCACAGTATAGATACAGTGTACATTACAGTCACAGTATAGATACAGTGTACATTACAGTCACAGTATAGATACAGTGTACATTACAGTCACAGTATAGACACAGTGTACATTACAGTCACAGTATAGATACAGTGTACATTACAGTCACAGTATAGATACAGTGTACATTACAGTCACAGTATAGATACACCCCGTGCAGTCACAGTATAGATACAGTGTACATTACAGTCACAGTATAGATACACCCCGTGCAGTCACAGTATAGATACAGTGTACATTACAGTCACAGTATAGATACAGTGTACATTACAGTCACAGTATAGATACAGTGTACATTACAGTCACAGTATAGATACAATGTACATTACAGTCACAGTATAGATACAGTGTACATTACAGTCACAGTATAGATACAGTGTACATTACAGTCACAGTATAGATACAGTGTACATTACAGTCACAGTATAGATACAGTGTACATTACAGTCACAGTATAGATACAGTGTACATTACAGTCACAGTATAGATACAGTGTACATTACAGTCACAGTATAGATACACCCCGTGCAGTCACAGTATAGATACAGTGTACATTACAGTCACAGTATAGATACAGTGTACATTACAGTCACAGTATAGATACAGTGTACATTACAGTCACAGTATAGATACAGTGTACATTACAGTCACAGTATAGATACACCCCGTGCAGTCACAGTATAGATATAGTGTACATTACAGTCACAGTATAGATACACGCCGTGCAGTCACAGTATAGATACAGTGTACATTACAGTCACAGTATAGATACAGTGTACATTACAGGCACAGTATAGATACACCCCGTGCAGTCACAGTATAGATATAGTGTACATTACAGTCACAGTATAGATACACGCCGTGCAGTCACAGTATAGATACAGTGTACATTACAGTCACAGTATAGATACACCATGTGCAGTCACAGTATAGATACAGTGTACATACAGTCACAGTATAGATACAGTGTACATTACAGTCACAGTATAGATACAGTGTACATACAGTCACAGTATAGATACACCCTGTGTAGTCACAGTATAGATACAGTGTACATTACAGTCACAGTATAGATACAGTGTACATTACAGTCACAGTATAGATACAGTGTACATTACAGTCACAGTATAGATACAGTGTACATTACAGTCACAGTATAGATACAGTGTACATTACAGTCACAGTATAGATACAGTGTACATTACAGTCACAGTATAGATACAGTGTACATTACAGTCACAGTATAGATACAGTGTACATTACAGTCACAGTATAGATACAGTGTACATTACAGTCACAGTATAGATATAGTGTACATTACAGTCACAGTATAGATACAATGTACATTACAGTCACAGTATAGATACACCCTGTGAAGTCACAGTATAGATACAGTGTACATTACAGTCACAGTATAGATATAGTGTACATTACAGTCACAGTATAGATACAGTGTACATTACAGTCACAGTATAGATACAATGTACATTACAGTCACAGTATAGACACAGTGTACATTACAGTCACAGTATAGATACAATGTACATTACAGTCACAGTATAGACACAGTGTACATTACAGTCACAGTATAGATACAATGTACATTACAGTCACAGTATAGACACAGTGTACATTACAGTCACAGTATAGATGCAGTGTACATACAGTCACAGTATAGATACAGTGTACATTACAGTCACAGTATAGATACAGTGTACATTACAGTCACAGTATAGATACAATGTACATTACAGTCACAGTATAGACACAGTGTACATTACAGTCACAGTATAGATACAGTGTACATTACAGTCACAGTATAGATACAGTGTACATTACAGTCACAGTATAGATACAGTGTACATTACAGTCACAGTATAGATACAGTGTACATTACAGTCACAGT
This sequence comes from Pseudophryne corroboree, assembly GCF_028390025.1. Classification (NCBI taxonomy): domain Eukaryota; kingdom Metazoa; phylum Chordata; class Amphibia; order Anura; family Myobatrachidae; genus Pseudophryne; species Pseudophryne corroboree. The sequence continues at coordinate 832,875,326 of NC_086449.1, read as the reverse complement.
ATAGATACAGTGTACATTACAGTCACAGTATAGATACACCCTGTGCAGTCACAGTATAGATACAGTGTACATTACAGTCACAGTATAGATACACCCCGTGCAGTCACAGTATAGATACAGTGTACATTACAGTCACAGTATAGATACACCCCGTGCAGTCACAGTATAGATACAGTGTACATTACAGTCACAGTATAGATACACCATGTGCAGTCACAGTATAGATACAGTGTACATTACAGTCACAGTATAGATACAGTGTACATTACAGTCACAGTATAGATACAGTGTACATTACAGTCACAGTATAGATACAGTGTACATACAGTCACAGTATAGATACAGTGTACATTACAGTCACAGTATAGATACAGTGTACATTACAGTCACAGTATAGATACACCCCGTGCAGTCACAGTATAGATACAGTGTACATTACAGTCACAGTATAGATACAGTGTACATTACAGTCACAGTATAGATACAGTGTACATACAGTCACAGTATAGATACAGTGTACATTACAGTCACAGTATATATACAGTGTACATTACAGTCACAGTATAGATACAGTGTACATTACAGTCACAGTATAGATACAGTGTACATTACAGTCACAGTATAGATACAGTGTACATTACAGTCACAGTATAGATACAGTGTACATTACAGTCACAGTATAGATACAGTGTACATTACAGTCACAGTATAGATACAGTGTACATTACAGTCACAGTATAGATACAGTGTACATTACAGTCACAGTATAGATACAGTGTACATACAGTCACAGTATAGATACAGTGTACATTACAGTCACAGTATAGATACAGTGTACATTACAGTCACAGTATAGATACAGTGTACATTACAGTCACAGTATAGATACAGTGTACATTACAGTCACAGTATAGATACAGTGTACATTACAGTCACAGTATAGATACAGTGTACATTACAGTCACAGTATAGATACAGTGTACATTACAGTCACAGTATAGATACAGTGTACATTACAGTCACAGTATAGATACAGTGTACATTACAGTCACAGTATAGATACAGTGTACATTACAGTCACAGTATAGATACACCCCGTGCAGTCACAGTATAGATACAGTGTACATTACAGTCACAGTATAGATACAGTGTACATTACAGTCACAGTATAGATACAGTGTACATTACAGTCACAGTATAGATACAGTGTACATTACAGTCACAGTATAGATACAGTGTACATTACAGTCACAGTATAGATACACCCCGTGCAGTCACAGTATAGATACAGTGTACATTACAGTCACAGTATAGATACAGTGTACATTACAGTCACAGTATAGATACAGTGTACATTACAGTCACAGTATAGATACAGTGTACATTACAGTCACAGTATAGATACACCCCGTGCAGTCACAGTATAGATACAGTGTACATTACAGTCACAGTATAGATACAGTGTACATTACAGTCACAGTATAGATACAGTGTACATTACAGTCACAGTATAGATACAGTGTACATTACAGTCACAGTATAGATACAGTGTACATTACAGTCACAGTATAGATACAGTGTACATTATAGTCACAGTATAGATACAGTGTACATTAGTCACAGTATAGATACAGTGTACATTACAGTCACAGTATAGATACACCCTGTGTAGTCACAGTATAGACACAGTGTACATTACAGTCACAGTATAGATACAGTGTACATTACAGTCACAGTATAGATACAGTGTACATTACAGTCACAGTATAGATACAGTGTACATTACAGTCACAGTATAGATACAGTGTACATTACAGTCACAGTATAGATACAGTGTACATTACAGTCACAGTATAGATACAGTGTACATTACAGTCACAGTATAGATACACCCTGTGTAGTCACAGTATAGACACAGGGCACATTATAATAACAATATAAATAGATACAATGTAAATATCCGCTCGGAAACAAGCGTCAGCTGCACACATGCCGGGTAATAAGACTCTCCCTGTTTGGCAGATGACAGCTGTCACCTCCCATGTGAGGTTTCCTATCAGATACAACAACTTTCTGAACTGAGGGCTCATGGGGCATATTTACTGACAATGATATCACTTACTGACACAGGCACCCTTACTGGCAGACTTACTAAACTTACTGACACAGACACCCATAACTGACATGGACACACCTTACTGACAAACACATCACTTACTGACACAGACACCCGTACTGACAGACTTATTGAACACACACCTTACTGACACGAAAACCACTTACTGACAAGGATACCACTGACAGACACCCCTTACTGACACAGTCACCACTTACTGACTGACATACACAGACACACCTTAATGACACAACACTCTTACTGACAGACATCCCTTACTGACACCACTTACTGACAGACACTTATTACTGACACAACACACCCTTACTGACAGACACCCCTGACACATGCTCACACTCACTCAGAAAACACCCTCACTGACAGACTTACTGACACAGACATCCCTTACTGACACAGATATCACCTACTGAAACAGACACCACTCACTGACACAGACAACCCTTAATGACACAGAGTTACTGACGCAGACACAATTACTGACATACACCACTCACTGACAGACACCATTTACTGACACAGACACCACTTACTGACATAGGGGGAGAGGGAGACCTCCAGGCCGGGTGTACACTGTGTCTCCCCAGGTTTCGCACGCCCACTCCGTTCTGACATCCCTATAACTGTGCCTGGAGCTGTCCACATGGAGGAGGGGGGAGGGGACCCTCAGTGCCAGCTGTCTGCACGTCCTCCGACAGCTGCCCAGCTCATGTGCACCCTGCCCTCACCTCAGTCACCATCTCATTATCCCTAATAATCAGGCTCTGGACACTTTCCCTGCAGCCACCCTGACATGCAGGAGCTGGGAGGGGGCATCCTCTATGTGGGTGCTGGGAGGGGGCATCCTCTATGTGGGTGCTGGGAGGGGGCATCCTCTATGTGGGTGCTGGGAAGGGGCATCCTCTATGTGGGTGCTGGGAGGGGGCATCCTCTATGTGGGTGCTGGGAGGGGGCATCCTCTATGTGGGTGCTGGGAGGGGGCATCCTCTATGTGGGTGCTGGGAGGGGGCATCCTCTATGTGGGTGCAGGGAGGGGGCATCCTCTATGTGGGTGCTGGGAGGGGGCATCCTCTATGTGGGTGCTGGGAAGGGGCATCCTCTATGTGGGTGCAGGGAGGGGGCATCCTCTATGTGGGTGCAGGGAGGGGGCATCCTCTATGTGGGTGCTGGGAAGGGGCATCCTCTATGTGGGTGCTGGGAAGGGGCATCCTCTATGTGGGTGCTGGGAGGGGGCATCTTCTATGTGGGTGCACGGAGGGGGCATCCTCTATGTGGGTGCAGGGAGGGGGCATCCTCTATGTGGGTGCTGGGAAGGGGCATCCTCTATGTGGGTGCTGGGAGGGGGCATCTTCTATGTGGGTGCAGGGAGGGGGCATCCTCTATGTGGGTGCTGGGAAGGGGCATCCTCTATGTGGGTGCTGGGAGGGGGCATCATCTATGTTGGTGCTGGGAGGGGGCATCATCTATCTGGGTGCAGGGAGGGGGCATCCTCTATGTGGGTGCAGGGAGGGGGCATCCTCTATGTGGGTGCTGGGAGGGGGCATCATCTATGTGGGTGCAGGGAGGGGACATCATCTATGTGGGTGCAGGGAGGGGGCATCCTCTATGTGGGAGCAGGGAAGGGGCATCCTCTATGTGGGTGCAGGGAGGGGGCATCCTCTTTGTGGGAGCAAGGAGGGGGCATCCTCTATGTGGGTGCTGGGAGGGGGCATCCTCTATGTGGGTGCTGGGAGGGGGCATCATCTATGTGGGTGCAGGGAAGGGGCATCCTCTATGTGGTTGCTGGGAGAGGGCATCCTCTATGTGGGTGCAGGGAAGGGGCATCCTCTATGTGGGGGTAGGGCGGGAGCTCTCTCTTATGTTGGTGTAGGTAAGGGGCATCCTCTATATGGGGGTAGGGCGGGGTCTCTCTTATGTGGGTGTAGGTAAGGGGCATCCTCTATGTGGGGGTAGTGTGGGGTCTCTCTTATGTTGGTGTAGGTAAGGGGCATCCTCTATGTGGGGGTAGGGCGGGGGCTCTCTCTTATGTTGGTGTAGGTAAGGGGCATCCTCTATGTGGGGGTAGGGCGGGGTCTCTCTTATGTTGGTGTGGGTAAGGGGCATCCTCTATGTGGGGGTAGGGCAGGGGCTCTCTCTTATGTTGGTGTAGGTAAGGGGCATCCTCTATGTGGGGGTAGGGCGGGGTCTCTCTTATGTTGGTGTAGGTAAGGAGCATCCTCTATGTGGGGGTAGGGTGGGGTCTCTCTTATGTTGGTGTAGATAAGGGGCATCCTCTAAGTGGGGGTAGGGTGGGGGCTCTCTCTTATGTTGGTGTAGGTAAGGGGCATCCTCTATGTGGGGGTAGGGCGGGGGCTCTCTTATGTTGGTGTAGGTAAGGGGCATCCTCTATGTGGGGGTAGGGCGGGGGCTCTCTTATGTTGGTGTAGGTAAGGGGCATCCTCTATGTGGGGGTAGGGAGGGGGCTCTCTCTTATGTTGGTGTAGGTAAGGGGCATCATCTATGTGGGGGTAGGGCGGGGTCTCTCTTATGTGGGTGTAGGTAAGGGGCGTCCTCTATGTGGGGGTAGGGCGGGGTCTCTCTTATGTTGGTGTAGGTAAGGGGCATCCTCTATGTGGGGGTAGGGCGGGGGCTCTCTCTTATGTTGGTGTAGGTAAGGGGCATCCTCTATGTGGGGGTAGGGCGGGGGTTCTCTCTTATGTTGGTGTAGGTAAGGGGCATCCTCTATGTGGGGGTAGGGTGGGGGGTCTCTCTTATGTTGGTGTAGATAAGGGGCATCCTCTATGTGGGGGTAGGGTGGGGTCTCTCTTATGTTGGTGTAGGTAAGGGGCATCCTCTATGTGGGGGTAGGGTGGGGGGTCTCTCTTATGTTGGTGTAGGTAAGGGGCATCCTCTATGTGGGGGTAGGGTGGGGGGTCTCTCTTATGTTGGTGTAGGTAAGGGCATCCTCTATGTGGGGGTAGGGTGGGCGTTCTCTCTTATGTTGGTGTAGGTAAGGAGCATCCTCTATGTGGGGGTAGGGTGGGGGGTCTCTCTTATGTTGGTGTAGGTAAGGGGCATCCTCTATGTGGAGGTAGGGTGGGGGTCTATCTCTTATGTTGGTGTAGGTAAGGGGCATCCTCTATGTGGGGGTAGGGTGGGGGGTCTTTCTTATGTTGGTGTAGGTAAGGGGCATCCTCTATGTGGGAGTAGGGTGGGGGGTCTATCTCTTATGTTGGTATAGGTAAGGGGCATCCACTATGTGGGGGTAGGGTGGGGTGTCTCTCTTATGTTGGTGTAGGTAAGGGGCATCCTCTATGTGGGGGTAGGGTGGGGGGTCTATCTCTTATGTTGGTGTAGGTAAGGGACATCCTCTTTGTGGGGGTAGGGTGGGGGTCTATTTCTTATGTTGGTGTAGGTAAGGGACATCCTCTTTGTGGGGGTAGGGTGGGGGTCTATCTCTTATGTTGGTGTAGGTAAGGGACATCCTCTTTGTGGGGGTAGGGTGGGGGGTCTATCTCTTATGTTGGTGTAGGTAAGGGACATCCTCTTTGTGGGGGTAGGGTGGGGGGTCTATCTCTTATGTTGGTGTAGGTAAGGGGGCATCCTCTATGTGGGGGTAGGGTGGGGGGTCTATCTCTTATGTTGGTGTAGGTAAGGGACATCCTCTTTGTGGGGGTAGGGTGGGGGGTCTATCTCTTATGTTGGTGTAGGTAAGGGACATCCTCTTTGTGGGGGTAGGGTGGGGGGTCTATCTCTTATGTTGGTGTAGGTAAGGGGGCATCCTCTATGTGGGGGTAGGGTGGGGGGTCTATCTCTTATGTTGGTGTAGGTAAGGGACATCCTCTTTGTGGGGGTAGGGTGGGGGGTCTATCTCTTATGTTGGTGTAGGTAAGGGACATCCTCTTTGTGGGGGTAGGGTGGGGGGTCTATCTCTTATGTTGGTGTAGGTAAGGGACATCCTCTTTGTGGGGGTAGGGTGGGGGGTCTATCTCTTATGTTGGTGTAGGTAAGGGACATCCTCTTTATGGGGGTAGGGTGGGGGGTCTATCTCTTATGTTGGTGTAGGTAAGGGACATCCTCTTTGTGGGGGTAGGGTGGGGGGTCTATCTCTTATGTTGGTGTAGGTAAGGGGGCATCCTCTTTGTGGGGGTAGGGTGGGGGTCTATCTCTTATGTTGGTGTAGGTAAGGGGGCATCCTCTTTGTGGGGGTAGGGTGGGGGTCTATCTCTTATGTTGGTGTAGGTAAGGGACATCCTCTTTGTGGGGGTAGGGTGGGGGGTCTATCTCTTATGTTGGTGTAGGTAAGGGGCATTCATGTACAGTATGTGGGAAAATAGAAAATAATAAACAATGTAATAATAAAATATTCTTGGGATAGAAAATAGAGAAATATTTTGGAAGCATTGTGGAACATTCCTTAGCACCGTGCTAACAAGCGCTGCCCAGCAGGGGGGCAGTGGCACCTCCGTGTGTAACCCCACTGAGACCAGCCACAGGAGAGCAGCACACTGAATCAGGGAGGTGGTTGTGGGTATTAAGGCAGTAGTATGAGCCCAGAGGTAACGTCCAGTGTTCCCCAAATGACTGCAGAAAGTCCAATCTCATCTCGTAAGTACATATTAGGATTTTCTGTACATCCCAGGGTGATGGCACTGTTGCTTTCACAGTTTACAGTAAGCTCTGATGAAAGTGCTCTGACAAAAACCTACACAGATATGAATTGCTCACAGATGTGTCTATTTAGTCCTCTATTTAGTGACAGGAGCACAGTAAGCAGGATAGGGCAGCAGTCGTCCAGTGTGACCAGTCCCGTGGTACCCCCACCATCACCAGTCCCTCTACTATCGGGCTGTTATCGCCTTTACTACATGGTTTGGTGGCTCCTACTATATTCATTTTACAGCTGCACTAATATGGGGAGAATTAAATCGCAAATGTCCAAATCATCTATGGCACGGTTTGCATAGCGGTTAGCATTACTGTCTCACAGCACTGGGGTCAAGAGTACACATCCCGCTAAGGCCCGATCTGTGTGAATTTTGTATTTTTCCCCCAGGTGCTCTGTTGTTCCTCCCGTAATCCAAAAACTATAAATACACGATACTGGGAGCGGGGTTAGTATATGGACTGGGGGTTACCGCGCTGTGACCGATGAAATCCGGCGTGATAAGGCTGGCTGGTTCTTCTCAGCAGGTATAGGACGCCTATAACTCCTGATGTACGGGATCTCACTAATGTAATGATTCCACTTAGCGATATTGCTCGGGGAGAAGCGTGAGGACGTCAATGCTATTACTGAGTGGCACAAGACTCAGCACTACTGTGTGTGACCCCTCTCACTCCACGCTGGTTACACAGGGTAAAAGGAAGAGTATTCGCCCATGTGGGTTCTTACTGCTAATGCCGGTGCATTTCCTGCGCCAGCCAGCCCTGGTCTGGCATCCGAGCCATGTATTTCCATCTGTGACATGCCAGATACAGTGTATCAGCCCATCAGAGACTGAGCCCCCCGATTTCTCTCTGTTTGTCCTCTGAGCTGCCCTGGACAATGGGCAAAGCCTGCCGATACATTATCTCTTTCCACTTTAGCTCTCTCCAAACTTTCATAAAACTGCACAAAATATCTGCCATACACGGCGGCTGCAGCATCGCTTACTTCCCTGCACAAAGCTACAGACTCCATGGCGGACGTGGCATGTAATATACAACCAGACACGATGGTCGTAAGAGATGGATGAATCCCCCTCCACAGGTTTCCTGCGTTACTGAGTTTCATGTCAAATAATGTATAAGTCTAATTCACACTGAGAGGCTCAGCTCTCTTATTTGATTTGCAGGCCTATACTAACGACGGGGCCTGGAGCTTACACACCGATCCCCCCGCCAAACTTTCGGTGTGGTCTCTGGGCTCCACAAATAAGTGAACATTCAGGGCCCCTAACGTCGGCGAGCAGGAATCTCTCCGTGGGATGTGCTAAGCTCTCGCAATGAGTAGGAAGAGTAATGACTGGGTGAGAATCATAGGTGAGTGCCTGGATAAGCAGCACAGTATATACACAGGGATTATCCCACAGGAGGCGGGAACACTGTAATATATCTTACAGATCTGCGCACTCCGCTTACACTCGGGAACGCTGACACTATACACCCCTGACAGAACACACAACAGACTGATAGGAAACTCACAAATCAAACAAACCAGGCTCCAAACCGACCGGGTTACCATACAGTGCTAAATGCAGCTGGACGAAGGGCGATACTACTAGACGTAGAGCTGATAGTAAATGTATTACTTATCACTGGTCACCTACATCAGTGTCGTGCACCAGGTGCAGGAGACGCACCAGCTAACAGGTGATATAGCTCTGCACAGGACACATTCGTGTGCGATCGCTCAGTGATAAAGCCGCCTTTCCGGATGTAAGACTCTGTATTACCGCCATTTTCCTGCCCCCATTGTAAGGCATAGATTAACCTCTGCATCAGCCCCGTGTGCAATTATCTGACCGCGGTCACAGGCAGTCTGAGTATTCCAGCAGGGGGTGCCCTCGTGCTGCATCTGACCGCGGTCACAAGCAGGGCACACCTATAGTGTACTCTGTATTACTATTATTTATTTATTAACAGTTTCTTACATAGCGCAGCAAATTTCATTGCGCTTTACAATTGGACACAATGATTAAACAAAACTGGGTAATAATAAACAGTCATAGAGGTAGGAGGGCCCTGCTCGCAGCTTACCAGCAATTTCATATTCCATTTACCCAACATGTCCCCATCTTATTCTGGGGGTAATCTGTCCCTTGGGGCCTCCACCATTGGCTGTAATCAATGGATGAGGGTGTTATGGCAGTGGTCCCCAAAATGGAATTATGGCGCCCAAAAGTATCAGCATTTTTTTCACGGCACCCCTAGGATAAAAGTTTTTTATTGATATACAGGTTGAGTCTCCCTTATCCAAAATGCTTGGGACCAGAGGTATTTTGGATATGGGATTTTTCCGTATTTTGGAATAATTGCATACCATAATGAGATATCATGGTGATGGGGCCTAAGTCTAAGCACAGAATACATTTATGTTACATATACACCTTATACACACAGCCTGAAGGTCATTTTAGCCAATATTTTTTATAACTTTATGCATTAAACAAAGTGTGTGTACATTCACACAATTCATTTATGTTTCATATACACCTTGGCCCTCATTCCGAGTTGATCGCTCACAAGGCGAATTTAGCAGAGTTGCTCAGGCTAAGCCGCCGCCTACTGGGAGTGAATCTTAGCTTCTTAAAATTGCGACCGATGTATTCGCAATATTGCGATTACAAACTACTTAGCAGTTTCAGAGTAGCTTCAGACTTACTCGGCATCTGCGATCAGTTCAGTGCTTGTCGTTCCTGGTTTGACGTCATAAACACACCCAGCGTTCGCCCAGACACTCCCCCGTTTCTCTGGCCACTCCTGCGTTTTTTCCGGAAACGGTAGCGTTTTTATCCACACGCCCCGAAAACGCCGTGTTTCCGCCCAGTAACACCCATTTCCTGTCAATCACACTACGATCGCCGGAGCGAAGAAAAAGCCGTGAGTAAAAATACTATCTTCATTGTAAAATTACTTGGCGCAGTCGCAGTGCGATTATTGCGCATGCGTACTAAGCGGAATTTCACTGCGATGCGATGAAAATTACAGAGCGAACGACTCGGAATGAGGGCCCTTATACACACAGCCTGAAGGTCATTTAATACAATATTTTTAATAACTTTGTGTATTAAACAAAGTTTGTGTACATTGAGACATCAAAATACAAAGATTTCACTATCTCACTCTCACTCAAAAAAGTCCGTATTTCGGAATATTCCGTATTTCGGAATATTTGGATATGGGATACTCAACCTGTATTTGAAAAAAATAAAGTATGAAAGTATTGCCTCTCACTTTGACCATCAATAATCTGATGTAGTCCTGGACCACCAGCCCCGAGGACCCCTGCAAGAACCTGGCGGAACCCCAAGGTGCCTAAGGACACCATTTGGGTACTGCTGTAAACGCCGGAGCACCCCACCAAAGGGGGAGCCGGTGAAGTTCAGTACTAAGCGGAAAACCCCTGTAAAATAATGGAGACATCTCTGCTGAGACCTGGCACTCAGAGCCGGCCAGGGAAATATGCCAGGATATCTGGGATCAGGAACTCAGACGTGAGACCAGTTCATACAACACTGCTGGAACGTGGTCCCCTATAACACATATATATTCTTTATAATTAGCGTCTTCCCTTCTCCCGCAGGCAGGAACAGACAACACTCTCATCCTGCCGCAGTGTTTCCGTGTAGTAATCCTTTTACCGCCTTCCAATAAACAATTCCCATTACTGCCGGGATCAATAAGAAAAGGGGCCTAATTCAGACCTGATCGCTCGCTAGGGGTTTTTGCAGCGCTGCGAGCAGATAGTCGCCGCCCAAAGGGGAGCGTATTTTAGCTTTGCAAGTGTGCGATCGCATGTGCAGCCGAGCGCTACAAAAAAGTTTTGTGCAGTTTCTGAGTATCCCAGGACTTACTCAGCCGCTGCGATCACTTCAGCCTGTCCGGTCCCGGAATTGACGTCAGACACCCGCCCTGCAAACACTCCCAGAAAACGGTCAGTTGCCACCCACAAACGCCCTCTTCCTGTCAATCTCCTTGCGATCGCCTGTGCGAATGGATTCTTCGTACAATCCATCGAACAGCAATGATCTGCTTTGTACCCGTGCGACGCGCCTGCGCATTGCGGTGTATACGCATACGCATTATGACCTTGATCGCAGCGCAGCAAAAAAAACTAGCGTACGATCAGGTCGGAATGACCCCTAATGTCTGTAACCGCAGCATAACCAGCAGCTGTTGTGGAACTACAAATTCCAGCATGACCTGCCAACCAAAGTCTAAAGCATTAAACAGAAAAACACACAAAAACCGCAAAAACAGTAACACAAAAATCATCCACGTTTCACAGATGTTTTGCCATTTTGGTCCTACTCAATGTAAGACACTATTTTTTTTTTAATGAGCTTAATGTCATTTTATGTAAAAAAAATAAATCTCTGCACAAAGATATAAATTGGTTACGTTCCGGAGCATTTCTTACACTTTAGAGAAAAAGGTAATGACGCTGTGAATTTGGCTGCTTGTGTATTGTGAGAGTCCAGCAAACGTTTCGTCGGGCTCTATACACAGGAAATAGGGAGCTGGTGGGATGCATCTGCGGAAAATGAAAGGGCGTATTGTGGTTAGGTTACCGCTCTGACAACGACTCAGTGTTTGTCATAAATCCATTGGTCTGGTCACTAATACAGGACACACGAATGCAAATCCCAGGCTTCTCCCTGCGCACCGTACAACATGACATTTCAGGAACATCTCATTGCTGACAGATATTTCCGGAATGCCGGCGACATTATCCTGGTAAAAGCTTTCTCTGCCGATTTACACCTATCCCACCCGCACATGTCCTTACCATGCAGTAAGTACAATAAAAACCAGATGAGATATTGGTGGGGTGACGGTAATTAGGGTGTGGATTGGTGAACCCTAGCAAGCTATCCTTTATTCACCGGGTACACGAGGCGGCAATCAGCCGGAGCAGAGCCCTGGAAAGGGGAAAGTTATCGTTACTTAAAAATGTCTCTTTAAGGGGGGTATTTATTAAAGCAGTTCCAGACAATCAGCTCCTAACTGCCATGTTACAGGCTGTGTTTGACAAATGACAGAAGCTGATTGGTTGTTACTTTATCTCTCTCTCCACTTTATTACTCTCTACAGTTTGATAAATCCCCCCCTTAAGTGCTAATCACCAGAAAGCAACATAAGTACACCTAGCAATACTACAGGAATAAAGAGGCCACAAAATGATACAATAAAGGTCTGAAAAGCTTCCGGAATTCTCGGGAGATCTACAATAACGATACTGTAGAATCAGCTCGTTACAGCAGTGAAGTCCCAGCTGCACTTTCACTTTCATTTTATAGGAGGATTCTATAACACGATAAAGAAAGAGGTTTTTCCTTGCTGTGTGTTCCCCTCCGCGTCTCTCCCCGCGGCAGTTTGGCTCCAGTTACGGAGCTCTCGGCGCACGTTGGCAGCTTTGGAGAAAGTGAAGATACGTTGCATGGTCAGGTCTATAAAAGACTGGGGCTGGGATCTTCTAGTGCTTAGTAGGAACACAATGTACCGAGACGGTTTGTTTTTGGCGATGGATGACGGGCGTAAATGTGGGTGCAGGGGGCAGCACCGACCACTAGAACCCGTCACACTTTCCTTGCGGCTGCCGCGGGTGATGGGAGACGTGGCTGGTAGAGACAGTGACGGCCTCCGCGTCACTGCACTCAGAGAAGCCACCGTGAGGTCAGCGCTGATACACAGTATTCGCTGCGTTCTGCACTGGCTGCGCCCCGGTGCTGGCTGCGTAGGAGCAGCCACTCGCCCCCCGTTTCCCCGTATTTGTGTAGCTGTTAGACGTTCTGTGAAGGGGGGAGCAGTAACCAGCCTCGCTACAACAAAAGCCTTACTGTCACCGAGCCAGTCCCAGACATGGTGGAAAGCAGCCGACAGGAAAAGGACTGGCTCCACCGCTAGGGTCCCGGCCGAGTACAGTCATCACATTCACTCAAATTGGCAACTGGTCTCAGTGCTGCTGGCTCAGAGCTGTGAACAAGGGTCGGGATTGAATAACCAATTATACAACCGCTGACTGAGTTTATACAAGGTTTGCAAACTGTTATAATAGCACAGTGTACAAGTGGCCGTTTCATCCCCGTCCAGATAGGGAGTCACTTCTCCATTCACTTGTCACTTTATTCCATGGGACTCAGGGGAGAGGTTAGTAAAGTGTCACAGCCATTGTCTGCTGAGCAGGGCACACTCTCTGTATAATTATCATTATATCACACCGGGGGAGTAGTCGCTGACTACCTCTTACAGGAGACTAAGGGCCTAATTCAGACCTGATCAGTGCTGTGCGAAGCCTATCAGGTCTGAAATGCGCATGCACCGCCGAATGCCAGACGGGCGACGGCTGTCTCAGCCCTGCGATCGCCTCTGCCTGATTGACAGGCAGAGGCGGTCGATGGGTGGGAGGGGGCGGGCCGTCTGCGTTTGGCCGCCGTTTCGGGTGCGCGGTCTGGGCAACGCAGGTGTGCCCAGACCATTGGGGGGAGGGCCATGGCGGCTGATGTGCCGAATTATAACAGCGACGGATGCATGCCACGTATGTGCCGAATTATAACAGCGACGGATACATGCCACATATGTGCCAAATTATTACAGCAACAGATATATGCCACGTATGTGCCAAATTATAACAGCGACGGATACATGCCACGTATGTGCCGAATTATAACAGCGACGGATACATGCCACATATGTGCCAAATTATAACAGCAACAGATACATGCCACGTATGTGCCAAATTATAACAGCGACGGATACATGCCACATATGTGCCAAATTATAACAGCACCAGATACATGCCACGTATGTGCCGAATTATAACGGCACCAGATACATGCCACGTATGTGCCAAATTATAACAGCGACGGATGCATGCCACATATGTGCCAAATTCTAACAGCACCAGATACATGCCACATATGTGCCAAATTATAACAGCGACGGATACATTCCACGTATGTGCCAAATTATAACAGCGACGGATGCATGCCACGTATGTGCCGAATTATAACAGCACCAGATACATGCCACGTATGTGCCAAATTATAACAGCACCAGATACATGCCACGTATGTGCCAAATTATAACAGCACCAGATACATGCCACGTATGTGCCAAATTATAACAGCGACGGATGCATGCCACGTATGTGCAGAATTATAACAGCACCAGATACATGCCACGTATGTGCCAAATTATAACAGCGACGGATGCATGCCACGTATGTGCCAAATTATAACAGCACCAGATACATGCCACATATGTGCCAAATTATAACAGCGACGGATACATGCCACGTATGTGCCGAATTATAACAGCGACGGATGCATGCCACGTATGTGCCGAATTATAACAGCACCAGATACATGCCACGTATGTGCCAAATTATAACAGCACCAGATACATGCCACGTATGTGCCAAATTATAACAGCACCAGATACATGCCACGTATGTGCCAAATTATAACAGCGACGGATGCATGCCACGTATGTGCCGAATTATAACAGCACCAGATACATGCCACGTATGCGCCAAATTATAACAGCGACGGATACATGCCACATATGTGCCAAATTATAACAGCGACGGATACATGCCACATATGTGCCAAATTATAACAGCGACGGATGCATGCCACGTATGTTCCGAATTATAACAGCACCAGCTACATGCCACGTATGTGCCGAATTATAACAGCGATGGATGCATGCCACGTATGTGCCGAATTATAACAGCGACGGATGCATGCCACGTATGTGCCGAATTATAACAGCGACGGATACATGCCACGTATGTGCCGAATTATAACAGCACAAGATACATGCCACATATGTGCCAAATTATAACAGCGACGGATACATGCCACATATGTGCCAAATTATAACAGCGACGGATACATGCCACGTATGTGCCGAATTATAACAGCACCAGATACATGCCACGTATGTGCCAAATTATAACAGCACCAGATACATGCCACGTATGTGCCAAATTATAACAGCACCAGATACATGCCACATATGTGCCAAATTATAAAAGCGACGGATGCATGCCACGTATGTGCCAAATTATAACAGCGACGGATGCATGCCACGTATGTGCCGAATTATAACAGCACCAGATACATGCCACGTATGCGCCAAATTATAACAGCGACAGATACATGCCACATATGTGCCAAATTATAACAGTGACGGATGCATGCCACGTATGTGCCGAATTATAACAGCACCAGATACATGCCACGTATGCGCCAAATTATAACAGCGACGGATACATGCCACATATGTGCCAAATTATAACAGCGACGGATACATGCCACATATGTGCCAAATTATAACAGCGACGGATGCATGCCACGTATGTGCCGAATTATAACAGCACCAGCTACATGCCACGTATGTGCCGAATTATAACAGCGACGGATGCATGCCACGTATGTGCCGAATTATAACAGCGACGGATACATGCCACATATGTGCCGAATTATAACAGCACAAGATACATGCCACATATGTGCCAAATTATAACAGCGACGGATACATGCCACATATGTGCCAAATTATAACAGCGACGGATACATGCCACATATGTGCCAAATTATAACAGCGACGGATACATGCCACATATGTGCCGAATTATAACAGCACCATATACATGCCACGTATGTGCCGAATTATAACAGCGACGGATACATGCCACATATGTGCCAAATTATAACAGCGACGGATACATGCCACATATGTGCCGAATTATAACAGCACCAGATACATGCCACATATGTGACAAATTATAACAGCACCAGATACACGCCACATATGTGCCGAATTATAACAGCGACGGATACATGCCACATATGTGCCAAATTATAACAGCACCAGATACATGCCACGTATGTGCCAAATTATAACAGCGACGGATACATGCCACGTATGTGCCGAATTATAACAGCGACGGATACATGCCACGTATGTGCCGAATTATAACAGCGACGGATACATGCCACGTATGTGCCGAATTATAACAGCGACGGATACATGCCACGTATGTGCCGAATTATAACAGCGGCGGATACATGCCACGTATGTGCCGAATTATAACAGCGGCGGATACATGACACATAAGTGCCAAATTATAACAGCGACGGATACATGCCACATATGTGCCAAATTATAACGGCGATGGATACATGCCACGTATGTGCCGAATTATAACAGCGACGGATACATGCCACATATGTGCCAAATTATAACAGCAGCAGATACATGCCACATATGTGCCAAATTATAACAGCACCAGATACATGCCACATATGTGACAATTTATAACAGCACCAGATACATGCCACGTATGTGCCAAATTATAACAGCACCAGATACATGACACATATGTGCCAAATTATAACAGCACCAAATACATGACACATATGTGCCAAATTATAACAGCGACGGGTACATGCCACATATGTGACAAATTATAACAGCACCAGATACACGCCACATATGTGCCAAATTATAACAGCACCAGATACATGACACATATGTGCCAAATTATAACAGCGACGGATACATGCCACATATGTGACAAATTATAACAGCACCAGATACATGCCACATATGTGCCAAATTATAACAGCACCAGATACATGCCACATATGTGCCAAATTATAACAGCGACGGATACATGCCACATATGTGACAAATTATAAAAGCGACGGATACATGCCACATATGTGCCAAATTATAACAGCACCAGATACATGCCACATATGTGCCAAATTATAACAGCACCAGATACATGACACATATGTGCCAAATTATAACAGCGACGGATACATGCCACATATGTGACAAATTATAACAGCACCAGATACACGCCACATATGTGCCAAATTATAACAGCACCAGATACATGACACATATGTGCCAAATTATAACAGCGACGGATACATGCCACATATGTGCCAAATTATAACAGCGACGGATACATGCCACATATGTGACAAATTATAACAGCGACGGATACATGCCACATATGTGCCAAATTATGACAGCACCAGATACATGCCACATATGTGACAAATTATAACAGCACCAGATACATGCCACATATGTGCCAAATTATAACAGCACCAGATACATGACACATATGTGCCAAATTATAACAGCGACAGATACATGCCACATATGTGACAAATTATAACAGCGACGGATACATGCCACATATGTGACAAATTATAACAGCGACGGATACATGCCACATATGTGACAAATTATAACAGCACCAGATACATGCCACGTATGTGCCAAATTATAACAGCGCCGGATACATGCCACATATGTGCCAAATTATAACAGCGACGGATACATGCCACATATGTGCCAAATTATAACAGCGACGGATACATGCCACGTATGTGCCAAATTATAACAGCACCAGATACACGCCACATATGTGACAAATTATAACAGCGACGGATACATGCCACGTATGTGCCAAATTATAACAGCACCAGATACACGCCACATATGTGCCAAATTATAACAGCACCAGATACACGCCACATATGTGACAAATTATAACAGCGACGGATACATACCACATATGTGCCAAATTATAACAGCACCAGATACATGCCACATATGTGACAAATTATAACAGCACCAGATACATGCCACATATGTGACAAATTATAACAGCACCAGATACATGCCACATATGTGCCAAATTATAACAGCACCAGATACATGCCACATATGTGCCAAATTATAACAGCAACGGATACATGCCACATATGTGACAAATTATAACAGCACCAGATACATGCCACATATGTGACAAATTATAACAGCACCAGATACATGCCACATATGTGACAAATTATAACAGCACCAGATACATGCCACATATGTGCCAAATTATAACAGCAACGGATACATGCCACATATGTGACAAATTATAACAGCACCAGATACATGCCACATATGTGCCAAATTATAACAGCACCAGATACATGCCACATATGTGCCAAATTATAACAGCAACGGATACATGACATGTATAGAAAACTTAACTCAGAGATGGGGGTAACCTTGTTAAATCATGTTCTTACAGTGCTTGAATCACATATATCCATTCACAAGAAAATAGTGACGTGACTGAGGCACACGTGCCACATGCCTCAGCCATGCAGTCTCATGATTAATGATTCAGCCTCTGCCATCTATTCAGCTACATATAAGAATAGAAGCTGATTCAGAATAGGGGCCCACACAGCACAAATGTTCTCGGACAATATTTGCTTCTTCCTGAGCACTAAGCGGCCTCTTCAGGAAGATAAATGACCGGGAACGGCTGACATCTATAGGACGTGAGAAATGTTTGGAATTCTAACTTTAAGATGCAAAAAGCTCTTAAGCCTTGTAGGTGAGAGAGGGGAACAGAGCTCTGTACTCATCAGCCACCATGTAAGTGTGTTTCTATGGCACCCCTCACTCCTGTTTCCAAGAAAGAGTGCTTGGGCCAAATGGCCGTGTTTATCCAGCGTACAGTATCCGAGACCCAGGCGGAGGCGGCAGGCAGAGGGATAAACAGCCCCATTATATTCATCCTGAGACCACATAGCACAATTATCTCCCTGCTACACAATACACCGACACAGACCTCAGCTCTGTCTGCATAAACACTTAGAGGGCACTACACCTTGTGATCATTATAAATGGGAACCACAACATTACCGAGCAAGGCACTATAGGTGCAGCTTGTATGTTCTCTCCATGTTTGTGTGGGCTTACACTGAGTACTCTTTCTCTGTGCTGCTGGGGACTCTTCTCCTCCCACTATATAACTCTCAGTCTGTGGTTTCCTGCTGCCTCCATTCCTCTCCTCACATCATGTCACTGCCCCTGTCACATGCAGCTCTGTCCTCACTGACACATCACTCATCTCCTGATACACTCTGTGCTGCTGGGGACCCTGTTCCTCCCACTATATAACTCTCAGTCTGTGCCTTCCTGCTGCCTCCATTCCCCTCCTCACATCATGTCACTGCCCCTGTCACATGCAGCCCTGTCCTCACTGACACATCACTCATCTCCTGATACACTCTGTGCTGCTGGGGACCCTGTTCCTCCCACTATATAACTCTCAGTCTGTGGTTTCCTGCTGCCTCCATTCCCCTCCACACATCATGTCACTGCCCCTGTCACATGCAGCCCTGTCCTCACTGACACATCACTCATCTCCTGATATACTCTGTGCTGCTGGGGACTCTTCTCCTCCCACTATATAACTCTCAGTCTGTGGCTTCCTGCTGCCTCCATTCCCCTCCTCACATCATGTCACTGCCCCTGTCACACGCAGCCCTGTCCTCACTAACACATCACTTATCTCCTGATATACTCTGTGCTGCTGGGGGACCCTGCTCCTCCCACTATATAACTCTCAGTCTGTGGCTTCCTGCTGCCTCCATTCCCCTCCTCACATCGTGTCACTGCCCGTCACATGCAGCCCTGTACTCACTGACACATCACTCATCTCCTGATATACTCTGTGCTGCTGGGGACCCTGCTCCTCCCACTATATAACTCTCAGTCTGTGGCTTCCTGCTGCCTCCATTCCCCTCCTCACATCGTGTCACTGCCCGTCACATGCAGCCCTGTACTCACTGACACATCACTCCTCTCCTGATATACTCTGTGCTGCTGGGGACCTTGCTCCTCCCACTATATAACTCTCAGTCTGTGGCTACCTGCTGCCTCCATTCCCCTCCTCACATCATGTCACTGCCCGTCACATGCAGCCCTGTCCTCACTGACACATCACTCATCTCCTGATATACTATGTGCTGCTGGGGACCCTGCTCCTCCCACTATATAACTCTCAGTCTGTGGCTTCCTGCTGCCTCCATTCCCCTCCTCACATCATGTCACTGCCCGTCACATGCAGCCCTGTCCTCACTGACACATCACTCATCTCCTGATATACTCTGTGCTGCTGGGGGCCCTGCTCCTCCCACTATATAACTCTCAGTCTGTGGCTTCCTGCTGCCTCCATTCCCCTCCACACATCATGTCACTGCCTCTGTCACATGCAGCCCTGTCCTCACTGACACATCACTCATCTCCTGATATACTCTGTGCTGCTGGGGACCCTGCTCCTCACACTATATAACTCTCAGTCTGTGGCTTCCTGCTGCCTCCATTCCCCTCCTCACATCATGTCACTGCTCCTGTCACATGCAGTCCTGTCCTCACTGACACATCACTCATCTCCTGATATACTCTGTGCTGCTGGGGACCCTGCTCCTCACACTATATAACTCTCAGTCTGTGGCTTCCTGCTGCCTCCATTCCCCTCCTCACATCATGTCACTGCCCATGTCACATGCAGCCCTGTCCTCACTGACACATCACTCATCTCCTGATATACTCTGTGCTGCTGGGGACTCTGCTCCTTCCACTATATAACTCTCAGTCTGTGGCTTCCTGCTGCCTCCATTCCCCTCCTCACATCATGTCACTGCCCATGTCACATGCAGCCCTGTCCTCACTGACACATCACTCATCTCCTGATATACTCTGTGCTGCTGGGAACCTTGCACCTCCCACTATATAACTCTCAGTCTGTGGCTTCCTGCTGCCTCCATTCCCCTCCTCACATCATGTCACTGCCCCTGTCAAATGCAGTCCTGTCCTCACTGACACATCACTCATCTCCTGATATACTCTGTGCTGCTGGGGACCCTGCTCCTCACACTATATAACTCTCAGTCTGTGGCTTCCTGCTGCCTCCATTCCCCTCCTCACATCATGTCACTGCCCCTGTCACATGCAGCCCTGTCCTCACTGACACATCACTCATCTCCTGATATACTCTGTGCTGCTGGGGACACTGCTCCTCACACTATATAACTCTCAGTCTGTGGCTTCCTGCTGCCTCCATTCCCCTCCTCACATCATGTCACTGCCCATGTCACATGCAGCCCTGTACTCACTGACACATCACTCATCTCCTGATATACTCTGTGCTGCTGGGGACCCTACTCCTCCCACTATATAACTCTCAGTCTGTGGCTTCCTGCTGCCTCCATTCCCCTCCTCACATCATGTCACTGCCCCTGTCACATGCAGCCCTGTCCTCACTGACACATCACTCATCTCCTGATATACTCTGTGCTGCTAGGGACCCTGCTCCTCCCACTATATAACTCTCAGTCTGTGGCTCCCTGCTGCCTCCATTCCCCTCCTCACATCATGTCACTGCCCCTGTCACATGCAGCCCTGTCCTCACTGACACATCACTCATCTCCTGATATACTCTGTGCTGCTAGGGACCCTGCTCCTCCCACTATATAACTCTCAGTCTGTGGCTTCCTGCTGCCTCCATTCCCCTCCTCACATCATGTCACTGCCCCTGTCACATGGAGCCCTGTCCTCACTGACACATCACTCATCTCCTGATATACTCTGTGCTGCTGGGGACCCTGCTCCTCACACTATATAACTCTCAGTCTGTGGCTTCCTGCTGCCCCCATTCCCCTCCTCACATTATGTCACTGCCCCTGTCACATGCAGCCCTGTCCTCACTGACACATCACACATCTCCTGATATACTCTGTGCTGCTGGGGACCCTGCTCCTCCCACTATAGAACTCTGTCTGTGGCTTCCTGCTGCCTCCATTCCCCTCCTCACATCATGTCACTGCCCCTGTCACATGCAGCCCTGTCCTCACTGACACATCACTCATCTCCTGATATACTCTGTGCTGCTGGGGACCCTGCTCCTCACACTATATAACTCTCAGTCTGTGGCTTCCTGCTGCCTCCATTCCCCTCCTCACATCATGTCACTGCCCCTGTCAAATGCAGTCCTGTCCTCACTGACACATCACTCATCTCCTGATATACTCTGTGCTGCTGGGGACCCTGCTCCTCCCACTATATAACTCTCAGTCTGTGGCTTCCTGCTGCCTCCATTCCCCTCCTCACATCATGTCACTGCCCATGTCACATGCAGCCCTGTCCTCACTGACACATCACTCATCTCCTGATATACTCTGTGCTGCTGGGGACTCTGCTCCTTCCACTATTTAACTCTCAGTCTGTGGCTTCCTGCTGCCTCCATTCCCCTCCTCACATCATGTCACTGCCCCTGTCACATGCAGCCCTGTCCTCAATGACACATCTCTCATCTCCTGATATACTCTGTGCTGCTGGGGACCCTGCTCCTCCCACTATATAACTGTCAGTCTGTGGCTTCCTGCTGCCTCCATTCCCCTCCTCACATCATGTCACTGCCCCTGTCACATGCAGCCCTGTCCTCACTGACACATCACTCATCTCCTGATATACTCTGTGCTGCTGGGGACCCTGCTCCTCACACTATATAACTCTCAGTCTGTGGCTTCCTGCTGCCTCCATTCCCCTCCTCACATCATGTCACTGCCCCTGTCAAATGCAGTCCTGTCCTCACTGACACATCACTCATCTCCTGATATACTCTGTGCTGCTGGGGACCCTGCTCCTCACACTATATAACTCTCAGTCTGTGGCTTCCTGCTGCCTCCATTCCCCTCCTCACATCATGTCACTGCCCCTGTCAAATGCAGTCCTGTCCTCACTGACACATCACTCATCTCCTGATATACTCTGTGCTGCTGGGGACCCTGCTCCTCACACTATATAACTCTCAGTCTGTGGCTTCCTGCTGCCTCCATTCCCCTCCTCACATCATGTCACTGCCCCTGTCACATGCAGCCCTGTCCTCACTGACACATCACTCATCTCCTGATATACTCTGTGCTGCTGGGGACCCTGCTCCTCCCACTATATAACTCTCAGTCTGTGGCTTCCTGCTGCCTTCATTCCCCTCCTCACATCATGTCACTGCCCCTCTCACATGCAGCCCTGTCCTCACTGACACATCACTCATCTCCTGATATACTCTGTGCTGCTGGGGATCCTGCTCCTTCCACTATATAACTCTCAGTCTGTGGCTCCCTGCTGCCTCCATTCCCCTCCTCACATCATGTCACTGTCCCTGTCACATGCAGCCCTGCCCTCACTGACACATCACTCATCTCCTGATATACTCTGTGCTGCTGTGGACACTGCTCCTCCCACTATATAACTCTCAGTCTGTGGTTTCCTGCTGTCCCATTCCCCTCCTCACATCATGTCACTGCCCCTGTCACATGCAGCCCTGTCCTCACTAACACATCACTCATCTCCTGATATACTCTGTGCTGCTGGGGACCCTGCCCCTCCCACTATATAACTCTCAGTCTGTGGCTCCCTGCTGCCTCCATTCCCCTCCTCACATCATGTCACTGTCCCTGTCACATGCAGCCCTCTCCTCACTGACACATCCCTCATCTCCTGATATACTCTGTGCTGCTGGGGGGCACTGCTCCTCCCACTATATAACTCTCAGCCTGTGGCTTCCTGCTGCCTCCATTCCCCTCCTCACATCATGTCACTGCCCCTGTCACATGCAGCCCTGTCCTCACTGACACATACCTCATCTCCTGATATACTCTGTGCTGCTGGGGACCCTGCTACTCCCACTATATAACTCTCAGTCTGTGACTTCCTGCTGCCTCCATTCCCCTCCTCACATCATGTCACTGCCCCTGTCACATGCAGCTCTGTCCTCACTGACACATCACTCATCTCCTGATATACTCTGTGCTGCTGGGCACCCTGCTCCTCCCACTATATAACTCTCAGTCTGTGACTTCCTGCTGCCTCCATTCCCCTCCTCACATCATGTCACTGCCCCTGTCACATGCAGCCCTGTCCTCACTGACACATCACTCATCTCCTGATATACTCTGTGCTGCTCCTCCTACTATATAACTCTCAGTCTGTGACTTCCTGCTGCCTCCATTCCCCTCCTCACATCATGTCACTGCCCCTGTCACATGCAGCCCTGTCCTCACTGACACATCCCTCATCTCCTGACATACTCTGTACTGCTGGGGACCCCTCCCACTATATAACTCTCAGTCTGTGACTTCCTGCTGCCTCCATTCCCCTCCTCACATCATGTCACTGCCCATGTCATATGCAGCCCTGTCCTCACTGACACATCCCTCATCTCCTGACATACTCTGTACTGCTGGGGACCCCTCCCACTATATAACTCTCAGTCTGTGGCTTCCTGCTGCCTCCATTCCCTTCCTCACATCATGTCACTGCCCCTGTCACATGCAGCACTGTCCTCACTGACACATCACTCATCTCCTGATATACTCTGTGCTGCTGGGGACCCTGCTCCTCCCACTATATAACTCTCAGTCTGTGGCTTCCTGCTGCCTCCATTCCCCTCCTCACATCATGTCACTGCCCCTGTCACATGCAGCCCTGTCCTCACTGACACATCACTCATCTCCTGATATACTCTGTGCTGCTGGGGACCCTGCTCCTCACACTATATAACTCTCAGTCTGTGGCTTCCTGCTGCCTCCATTCCCCTCCTCACATCATGTCACTGCCCCTGTCACATGCAGCCCTGTCCTCACTGACACATCACTCATCTCCTGATATACTCTGTGCTGCTGGGGACCCTGCTCCTCACACTATATAACTCTCAGTCTGTGGCTTCCTGCTGCCTCCATTCCCCTCCTCACATCATGTCACTGCCCATGTCACATGCAGCCCTGTACTCACTGACACATCACTCATCTCCTGATATACTCTGTGCTGCTGGGGACCCTACTCCTCCCACTATATAACTCTCAGTCTGTGGCTTCCTGCTGCCTCCATTCCCCTCCTCACATCATGTCACTGCCCCTGTCACATGCAGCCCTGTCCTCACTGACACATCACTCATCTCCTGATATACTCTGTGCTGCTAGGGACCCTGCTCCTCCCACTATATAACTCTCAGTCTGTGGCTCCCTGCTGCCTCCATTCCCCTCCTCACATCATGTCACTGCCCCTGTCACATGCAGCCCTGTCCTCACTGACACATCACTCATCTCCTGATATACTCTGTGCTGCTAGGGACCCTGCTCCTCCCACTATATAACTCTCAGTCTGTGGCTTCCTGCTGCCTCCATTCCCCTCCTCACATCATGTCACTGCCCCTGTCACATGGAGCCCTGTCCTCACTGACACATCACTCATCTCCTGATATACTCTGTGCTGCTGGGGACCCTGCTCCTCACACTATATAACTCTCAGTCTGTGGCTTCCTGCTGCCCCCATTCCCCTCCTCACATTATGTCACTGCCCCTGTCACATGCAGCCCTGTCCTCACTGACACATCACACATCTCCTGATATACTCTGTGCTGCTGGGGACCCTGCTCCTCCCACTATAGAACTCTGTCTGTGGCTTCCTGCTGCCTCCATTCCCCTCCTCACATCATGTCACTGCCCCTGTCACATGCAGCCCTGTCCTCACTGACACATCACTCATCTCCTGATATACTCTGTGCTGCTGGGGACCCTGCTCCTCACACTATATAACTCTCAGTCTGTGGCTTCCTGCTGCCTCCATTCCCCTCCTCACATCATGTCACTGCCCATGTCACATGCAGCCCTGTCCTCACTGACACATCACTCATCTCCTGATATACTCTGTGCTGCTGGGGACCCTGCTCCTCACACTATATAACTCTCAGTCTGTGGCTTCCTGCTGCCTCCATTCCCCTCCTCACATCATGTGCTGCAGAGAACATTGTGGTGATATGATTGGCTGTCGGTTATAAATAGCTGAGGCACTGATTAAGTAACCTGTGCTCAACTATGGCAATCCTTAAAGCATGGAGTGTGTGTGCCTTGTGGCCTGAGTCTGTGAAACAGTAATCTAGAGAGCAGCACATACAATATAATATCTATCCACACTGCACAGTGTCCTCAACCTCGCTAATGTGAGAGGTGTATAAAAGACAAAACTCTCCGTTGCTGGGCACAGGCCTGTTCTCGGTACGTGTGTCAGTGCTGGACACAGGCCTGTTCTCGGTATGTGTGTCAGTGCTGGGCACAGGCCTGTTCTCGGTATGTGTGTCAGTGCTGGGCACAGGCCTGTTCTCGGTATGTGTGTCAGTGCTGGGCACAGGCCTGTTCTCTGTATGTGTGTCAGTGCTGGACACAGGCCTGTTCTCGGTATGTGTGTCAGTGCTGGGCACAGGCCTGTTCTCGGTGTGTGTGTCAGTGCTGGGCACAGGCCTGTTCTCGGTATGTGTGTCAGTGCTGGACACAGGCCTGTTCTCGGTATGTGTGTCAGTGCTGGGCACAGGCCTGTTCTCGGTATGTGTGTCAGTGCTGGGCACAGGCCTGTTCTCGGTATGTGTGTCAGTGCTGGGCACAGGCCTGTTCTCGGTATGTGTGTCAGTGCTGGGCACAGGCCTGTTCTCGGTATGTGTGTCAGTGCTGGGCACAGGCCTGTTCTCGGTATGTGTGTCAGTGCTGGGCACAGGCCTGTTCTCTGTATGTGTGTCAGTGCTGGGCACAGGCCTGTTCTCGGTATGTGTGTCAGTGCTGGGCACAGGCCTGTTCTCGGTATGTGTGTCAGTGCTGGGCACAGGCCTGTTCTCGGTACGTGTGTCAGTGCTGGGCACAGGTCTGTTCTCGGTATGTGTGTCAGTGCTGGGCACAGGCCTGTTCTCGGTATGTGTGTCAGTGCTGGGCACAGGCCTGTTCTCGGTATGTGTGTCAGTGCTGGGCACAGGCCTGTTCTCGGTATGTGTCAGTGCTGGACACAGGCCTGTTCTCGGTATGTGTGTCAGTGCTGGGCACAGGCCTGTTCTCGGTATGTGTGTCAGTGCTGGGCACAGGCCTGTTCTCGGTATGTGTGTCAGTGTTGGGCACAGGCCTGTTCTCTGTATGTGTGTCAGTGCTGGGCACAGGCCTGTTCTCGGTATGTGTGTCAGTGCTGGGCACAGGCCTGTTCTCGGTACGTGTGTCAGTGCTGGACACAGGCCTGTTCTCGGTACGTGTGTCAGTGCTGGGCACAGGCCTGTTCTCGGTACGTGTGTCAGTGCTGGGCACAGGCCTGTTCTCGGTATGTGTGTCAGTGCTGGGCACAGGCCTGTTCTCGGTACGTGTGTCAGTGCTGGGCACAGGCCTGTTCTCGGTATGTGTGTCAGTGCTGGGCACAGGCCTGTTCTCGGTATGTGTGTCAGTGCTGGGCACAGGCCTGTTCTCGGTATGTGTGTCAGTGCTGGACACAGGCCTGTTCTCGGTATGTGTGTCAGTGCTGGGCACAGGCCTGTTCTCGGTATGTGTGTCAGTGCTGGGCACAGGCCTGTTCTCGGTACGTGTGTCAGTGCTGGACACAGGCCTGTTCTCGGTACGTGTGTCAGTGCTGGGCACAGGCCTGTTCTCTGTATGTGTGTCAGTGCTGGGCACAGGCCTGTTCTCGGTATGTGTGTCAGTGCTGGGCACAGGCCTGTTCTCGGTACGTGTGTCAGTGCTGGACACAGGCCTGTTCTCGGTACGTGTGTCAGTGCTGGGCACAGGCCTGTTCTCGGTATGTGTGTCAGTGCTGGGCACAGGCCTGTTCTCGGTATGTGTGTCAGTGCTGGACACAGGCCTGTTCTCGGTATGTGTGTCAGTGCTGGACACAGGCCTGTTCTCGGTATGTGTGTCAGTGCTGGGCACAGGCCTGTTCTCGGTATGTGTATCAGTGCTGGACACAGGCCTGTTCTCGGTATGTGTGTCAGTGCTGGGCACAGGCCTGTTCTCGGTATGTGTGTCAGTGCTGGGCACAGGCCTGTTCTCGGTATGTGTGTCAGTGCTGGGCACAGGCCTGTTCTCGGTATGTGTGTCAGTGCTGGGCACAGGCCTGTTCTCGGTATGTGTGTCAGTGCTGGACACAGGCCTGTTCTCGGTATGTGTGTCAGTGCTGGACACATGCCTGTTCTCGGTATGTGTGTCAGTGCTGGACACAGGCCTGTTCTCGGTATGTGTGTCAGTGCTGGGCACAGGCCTGTTCTCGGTATGTGTGTCAGTGCTGGACACAGGCCTGTTCTCGGTATGTGTGTCAGTGCTGGGCACAGGCCTGTTCTCGGTATGTGTGTCAGTGCTGGGCACAGGCCTGTTCTCTGTATGTGTGTCAGTGCTGGACACAGGCCTGTTCTCGGTATGTGTGTCAGTGCTGGGCACAGGCCTGTTCTCGGTATGTGTGTCAGTGCTGGACACAGGCCTGTTCTCGGTATGTGTGTCAGTGCTGGGCACAGGCCTGTTCTCGGTATGTGTGTCAGTGCTGGACACAGGCCTGTTCTCTGTATGTGTGTCAGTGCTGGACACAGGCCTGTTCTCGGTATGTGTATCAGTGCTGGACACAGGCCTGTTCTCTGTATGTGTGTCAGTGCTGGACACAGGCCTGTTCTCGGTATGTGTGTCAGTGCTGGGCACAGGCCTGTTCTCGGTATGTGTGTCAGTGCTAGGCGCGGGCCTGTTCTCGGTATGTGTGTCAGTGCTGGGCACAGGCCTGTTCTCGGTATGTGTGTCAGTGCTGGGCACAGGCCTGTTCTCTGTATGTGTGTCAGTGCTAGGCGCTGGCCTGTTCTCGGTATGTGTGTCAGTGCTGGACACAGGCCTGTTCTCGGTATGTGTGTCAGTGCTGGGCACAGGCCTGTTCTCGGTATGTGTGTCAGTGCTGGACACAGGCCTGTTCTCGGTACGTGTGTCAGTGCTGGGCACAGGCCTGTTCTCGGTATGTGTGTCAGTGCTGGGCACAGGCCTGTTCTCGGTATGTGTGTCAGTGCTGGACACAGGCCTGTTCTCGGTATGTGTGTCAGTGCTGGACACAGGCCTGTTCTCGGTATGTGTGTCAGTGCTGGGCACAGGCCTGTTCTCGGTATGTGTGTCAGTGCTGGGCACAGGCCTGTTCTCGGTATGTGTGTCAGTGCTGGACACAGGCCTGTTCTCGGTATGTGTGTCAGTGCTGGGCACAGGCCTGTTCTCGGTATGTGTGTCAGTGCTGGGCACAGGCCTGTTCTCGGTATGTGTGTCAGTGCTGGACACAGGCCTGTTCTCGGTATGTGTATCAGTGCTGGGCACAGGCCTGTTCTCGGTATGTGTGTCAGTGCTGGGCACAGGCCTGTTCTCGGTATGTGTGTCAGTGCTGGGCACAGGCCTGTTCTCGGTATGTGTGTCAGTGCTGGACACAGGCCTGTTCTCGGTATGTGTGTCAGTGCTGGACACAGGCCTGTTCTCGGTACATTTGTCAGGTTACAGCAGATAACACTGGTCTCTGTGCCTCGTGTCTCGGCTGTCCATTACCTCTTGTTATTATAATCTGTCTGGACCTCACCTAAAGCCCAGCCAGCTTCTAACTTGGGTCTATGTCTGTCGCTCACCAAGCCACGCTGTACCTGGGAGGAGGTGTATGTGTGTATACCTGGGAGGAGGTGTATATGTGTATCCCTGGGAGGAGGTGTATATGTGTATACCTGGGAGGAGGTGTATGTGTGTATACCTGGGAGGAGGTGTAGGTGTGTATACCTGGGAGGAGGTGTATATGTGTATACCTGGGAGGAGGTGTATGTGTGTATACCTGGGAGGAGGTGTATGTGTGTATACCTGGGAGGAGGTGTATATGTGTATACCTGGGAGGAGGTGTATATGTGTATACCTGGGAGGAGGTGTATGTGTGTATACCTGGGAGGAGGTGTATATGTGTATACCTGGGAGGAGGTGTATATGTGTATATCTGGGAGGAGGTGTATGTGTGTATCCCTGGGAGGAGGTGTATATGTGTATACCTGAGAGGAGGTGTATGTGTGTATACCTGGGAGGAGGTGTATATGTGTATACCTGAGAGGAGGTGTATGTGTGTATACCTGGGAGGAGGTGTATATATGTATACCTGGGAGGAGGTGTATATGTGTATACCTGGGAGGAGGTGTATATGTGTCTACATGGGAGGAGGTGTATATGTGTATACCTGGGAGGAGGTGTATATGTGTATATCTGGGAGGAGGTGTATATGTGTATACCTGGGAGGAGGTGTATATGTGTATACCTGGGAGGAGGTGTATATGTGTATATCTGGGAGGAGGTGTATATGTGTATACCTGGGAGGAGGTGTATGTGTGTATACCTGGGAGGAGGTGTATATGTGTATACCTGGGAGGAGGTGTATGTGTGTATACCTGGGAGGAGGTGTATATGTGTATACCTGGGAGGAGGTGTATGTGTGTATACCTGGGAGGAGGTGTATGTGTGTATACCTGGGAGGAGGTGTATGTGTGTATACCTGGGAGGAGGTGTATATGTGTATACCTGGGAGGAGGTGTATATGTGTATACCTGGGAGGTGTATATGTGTATACCTGGGAGGAGGTGTATGTGTGTATACCTGGGAGGAGGTGTATATGTTTATACCTGGGAGGAGGTGTATGTGTGTATACCTGGGAGGAGGTGTATGTGTGTATACCTGGGAGGAGGTGTATATGTGTATACCTGGGAGGAGGTGTATATGTGTATACCTGGGAGGAGGTGTATATGTGTATACCTGGAAGGAGGTGTATATGTGTATTCTGCAGATTTCTCTAACTACCCCCCACCTTCGGCTGACTCATTCCTACACCACACACAGAGAGCAGCTCTGGACGGCTCCCGAGAACAGGCCGCGTCTTATATAAAACACATCAACCATTATCCTGCAAGGTCCGACATAACTGCATCAAGAAATAACAGGAAACGCAACACGGAAACTTATCCCGCCTCCTGCATCACCGTGCTTATGTTACAGAGAATGGTAAATACATCAGCTGGTCACCAAAGGGAAATAATTACTGTCCAACGTCATAATTATCCACGTCTTACGTGTAACACATCATCCATATATGCAAGCACCACGGGGCTGATTCTAAGGTGGCGACAAAGCAATAAGCGCACGTAGCTTTACACCTGGACAAACCACACTGCAATGTGCATGCAGGATAAATACTGGCTGCTTCTGCATGTAGCCCACACATCTACTGGGCAGCTAGGACACGCCCCTCCCTCATCTAATCTCTCTCTGCACGTTACATCTGCCCCCTGCAACGCAGCATGGTGTTACCCTGGTGATCAGTTACTTGTACTTTTTTGCTTTGCCCCCAATCCAGACTCAGCCCCTGCAGCACCAACATATTATACAGTGCTGTACCAAGGGGGATATCGGCTCCCCCGGCTGCTGTCTTTCCCTGGCTCGCTCCTCTCACATTTCCATGTCCGCCTCCCTCCCCCGTTACATGACTTCCACATAGCCGAGGCATCCGAAGCGAAGGGAGAGCAGTAGACCTGGGTCCACAGGGCTAGGGCCTGGCTTCTGGGGGCGCCCGCCCGGCAGTTCCCGGCTGCAGCAGGCGTGGGGCAGTGACTGGAGTGCTGGCTTCTCTGGTCTGCGACGGTAAAATCACAAAGGTTCCACTGAACCTGTGTGTTTTCAGACAAAAATATATATATATTTTTTTTTACGGGAGATCTAATTGGATACCCCATTAAAAAAATATTAGTGGAATATTGGAAATATTTGCGGAAAACACCAGTTTTTTTGCTCCCGATGTTTCATTGCACCTAATTGGATACCGCCCAAAGAGTTTTTACTTATCCTAAATGTAAACAGAGTAATAAATTGATGAAGAGGAGTTGGGAGATAATTGCACTGTCACTAGATTATATTGTATGGTCACCCATGCCCAATACCTTCTTCCACCAGCACGGCAATACATGCGATTATGGGCTGATTCATGTTTATAAGTAAAGCAAAAAAGCAAGCCACTGGGTAACACCATACTGCACTACAGCTGGGGCAGATGTAACATGTGCAGAGAGAGTTAGATTTGGGTGGGGTGTTCAACCTGAAACATAAATTGCAGTGTAAGAATAAAGCAGCCAGTATTTACCCTGCACACAAACACTAGACATGTATTTGCTCCCCTGGCATGGCAACATGGTGTGTTCCAGACACAAAGTTACTTGCTTCTTTGCTTTACTTACAAACATGAATCAGGTCCAATATTACACCACAGAACAGGCTGAGAAGTGAGTAATAAATACGACAGTGGTCTCCAGTATCTGCTACAATGCCGGACTAGCAGCGGTCTTTATACTACAAGATTCAGTGTTAGGTGTTACTGGCAGTGTACCTCTGAATAGCTGCACAGTACAACTTCGCTATGTCACAGTACAACTTCACTATGTCACAGTACAACTTCACTATGTCACAGTACAACGTCACTATGTCACAGTACAACTTCACTATGTCACAGTACAACTTCACTATGTCACAGTACAACTTCACTATGTCACAGTACAACTTCACTAAGTCGCAGTACAACTTCACTATGTCACAGTACAACTTCGCTATGTCACAGTACAACTTCACTAAGTCACAGTACAACGTCACTGTGTCACAGTACAACTTCACTGTGTCACAGTACAACTTCACTATGTCACAGTACAACTTCACTATGTCACAGTACAACTTCACTATGTCACAGTACAACTTCACTATGTCACAGTACAACTTCGCTATGTCACAGCACAACTTCGCTATGTCACAGTACAACTTCATTATGTCACACTAAAACTTCACTAAGTCACAGTACAACTTCATTATGGCACAGTACAACTTCACTAAGTCGCAGTACAACTTCACTATGTCACAGTACAACTTCTCTATGTCACAGTACAACTTCACTATGTCACAGTACAACTTCGCTATGTCACAGTACAACTTCACTATGTCACAGTATAACTTCACTATGTCACAGTACAACTTCACTAAGTCACAGTACAACTTCACTATGTCACAGTATAACTTCACTATGTCACAGTACAACTTCACTAAGTCACAGTACAACTTCGCTATGTCACAGTACAACTTCACTATGTCACAGTATAACTTCACTATGTCACAGTACAACTTCGCTATGTCACAGTACAACTTCACAGTCACAGTACAACTTCGCTATGTCACAGTACAACTTCACTATGTCACAGTATAACTTCACTATGTCACAGTACAACGTCACTATGTCACAGTACAACTTCACTATGTCACAGTACAACTTCACTATGTCACTATGTCACAGTACAACTTCACTATGTCACAGTACAACTTCACTATGTCACAGTACAACTTCACTATGTCACAGTACAACTTCGCTATGTCACAGTACAACTTCACTATGTCACAGTACAACTTCACCATGTCACAGTACAACTTCGCTATGTCACAGTACAACTTCGCTACGTCACAGTACAACTTCGCCATGTCACAGTACAACTTCACTACGTCACAGTACAACGTCACTATGTCACAGTACAACTTCACTATGTCACAGTACAACTTCACTATGTCACAGTACAACTTCGCTGTCACAGTACAACTTCACTAAGTCACAGTACAACGTCACTATGTCACAGTACAACTTCACTGTGTCACAGTACAACTTCACTATGTCACAGTACAACTTCACTGTCACAGTACAACTTCGCTATGTCACAGTACAACTTCACTATGTCACAGTACAACGTCACTATGTCACAGTACAACTTCACTATGTCACAGTACAACTTCACTATGTCACAGTACAACTTCACTATGTCACAGTACAACTTCACTAAGTCACAGTACAACGTCACTATGTCATAGTACAACTTCACTGTGTCACAGTACAACTTCACTATGTCACAGTACAACTTCACTATGTCACAGTACAACTTCGCTATGTCACAGCACAACTTCGCTATGTCACAGTACAACTTCATTATGTCACACTAAAACTTCACTAAGTCACAGTACAACTTCATTATGGCACAGTACAACTTCACTAAGTCGCAGTACAACTTCACTAAGTCGCAGTACAACTTCACTATGTCACAGTACAACTTCGCTATGTCACAGTACAACTTCACTATGTCACAGTACAACTTCGCTATGTCACAGTACAACTTCACTATGTCACAGTATAACTTCACTATGTCACAGTACAACTTCACTAAGTCACAGTACAACTTCACTATGTCACAGTATAACTTCACTATGTCACAGTACAACTTCACTAAGTCACAGTACAACTTCGCTATGTCACAGTACAACTTCACTACTATGTCACAGTACAACTTCGCTATGTCACAGTACAACTTCACTATGTCACAGTACAACTTCGCTATGTCACAGTACAACTTCACTATGTCACAGTACAACTTCGCTATGTCACAGCACAACTTCGCTATGTCACAGTACAACTTCATTATGTCACACTAAAACTTCACTAAGTCACAGTACAACTTCATTATGGCACAGTACAACTTCACTAAGTCGCAGTACAACTTCACTAAGTCGCAGTACAACTTCACTATGTCACAGTACAACTTCGCTATGTCACAGTACAACTTCACTATGTCACAGTACAACTTCGCTATGTCACAGTACAACTTCACTATGTCACAGTATAACTTCACTATGTCACAGTACAACTTCACTAAGTCACAGTACAACTTCGCTATGTCACAGTACAACTTCACTACTATGTCACAGTACAACTTCGCTATGTCACAGTACAACTTCGCTATGTCACAGTACAACTTCGCTATGTCACAGTACAACTTTGCTATGTCACAGTACAACTTCACTATGTCACAGTACAACTTCACTATGTCACAGTATAACTTCACTATGTCACAGTATAACTTCACTATGTCACAGTACAACTTCGCTATGTCACAGTACAACTTCACTATGTCACAGTATAACTTCACTATGTCACAGTACAACTTCGCTATGTCACAGTATAACTTCACTATGTCACAGTACAACTTCGCTATGTCACAGTACAACTTTGCTATGTCACAGTACAACTTCACTATGTCACAGTATAACTTTGCTGTGTCATGGGGGAAATGCGGGGATCTGTAGGAGTAGTGCGGGGATATGTTGGGGTAATGGGAGGATTTGTGGGGGAAATGCGGCCATCTACAGGGGTAGTGTGGGGGTAATGTGAGGATTTGTGGGGGAAATGCAGGGATATGTGGGGATAGTGTAGGGATATGTGGGGGTAATGTGGGGATTTGTGGGGGAAGTGCAGGGATATGTGGGGGTAGTGTTGGGATATGTGGGGGTAATGTGGGGATATGTAGGGGTAAAGTGGGGATTTGTGGGGGAAATGCAGGGATATGTGGGGGTAATGTGGGGATATGTGGGTGTAATGTGGGGATATGTGGGGAAAATGCAGGGATATGTGGGGGAAATGCAGGGATATGTGGGGATATGTGGGGGTAGTGTGGGGATTTGTGGGGGAAGTGCAGGGATATGTGGGGGTAATGCAGGGATATGTGGGGGGTAATGTGGGGATATGTGGGGGTAATGTGGGGATTTGTGGGGGTAGTGTGGGGATTTGTGGGGGAAGTGCAGGGATATGTGGGGGTAATGCAGGGATATGTGGGGGTAATGTGGGGATTTGTGGGGGTAGTGTGGGGATTTGTGGGGGTAATGTGAGGATATATGGGGGTAATGTGAGGATATATGGGGGTAATGCGAGGATCCCTGTGTCTGTGACTGGGAAACCCTCACCACCCATTGATTTTATGCACCAGCCCTATGCTGGTGGAAACAGGCGTCCCTTACCTGGACATGAGACCAGAATATCACAGAGCTTTTACACCCACCAGAAATTTCCTATTTCATGGAAAGAGCGATCCAGGCCAGTTCCGTACGAGAATGGGGCGGACATACAAAAAGTGGGTACATTCTGCACAAGCACTGTGTGATATAGCGTCTGCGTCCGCGCACCGAGACCCATCTGACATGAAGGTCATCTGCATCGGATAGATCAGTAAGAATGGCGGCCTGCGCAGGGTCCGGGGACGGGAGCAGTCAGACCCCCTACTCCTGGCTCCGGACCGCACGTCCCCAGCTGGGAGCTGACAACCAGAGAGGATAAAAAACACTTATAAATATTCTTCATTTTCCACCAGAAGGCAGCGGAAACTTCATTAGAATCAGCTGGGAATCTGAAGGTTTATATGAATAATTTTGTATGGATCCCTATTACACTGGCAGTAGCGGGTGGAACATCTCCCATATACTATGGAGAGTCCGTCCCAATCACCAGATCTTCTTTCATCCCTATTAGAGACCACCAGGAGTTATTTCATCTTCTCCAGGACTAGCGCAGCCTGCTGTTTAATTGGGACAATAATCAGAATATATTATTATAGCTGCTATCTCAGTGACAGTACAAGCAGCGCTCCCGTATACCAGAGGTATCTATTCCTGAATCTCTGGGACAGATCATTTCTGTGTTACATCAGCAACCTGTGTAGCCCGCACTCCCCTGTGCACCCCCCACTCCCCTGTGCACCCCCCACTCCCCTGTGTACCCCGCACTCCCCTGTGCACCCCACACTCCCCTGTGTACCCCACACTCCCCTGTGCACCCCACACTCCCCTGTGTACCCCGCACTCCCCTACCCCACACTCCCCTAAACCACACTCCCCTGTGCACCCCGCACTCCCCTGTGCACCCTACACTCCCCTGTGCACCCCCCACTCCCCTGTGTACCCCACATTCCCCTGTGCACCCCGCACTCCCCTGTGCACCCCCCACTCCCCTGTGTACCCCACATTCCCCTGTGCACCCCGCACTCCCCTGTGCACCCCCCACTCCCCTGTGTACCCCACACTCCCCTGTGCACCCCCCACTCCCCTGTGTACCCCACACTCCCCTGTGTACCCCGCACTCCCCTGTGTACCCCACACTCCCCTGTGCACCCCACACTCCCTGTGTACCCCACACTCCCCTGTGCACCCCGCACTCCCCTGTGCACCCCGCACTCCCCTGTGTACCCCACACTCCCCTGTGCACCCCGCACTCCCCTGTGTACCCCGCACTCCCCTGTGCACCCCGCACTCCCCTGTGCACCCCACACTCCCCTATGCACCCCCCACTCCCATGTGCACCCCGCACTCCCCTGCGCACCCCACACTCCCCTGCGCACCCCACACTCCCCTGCGCATCCCGAACTCCCCTGTGCACCCCACACTCCCCTGTGCACCCCGCACTCCACTGTGTACCCCACACTCCCTTGCACACCTCACACTCCCCTGCGCACCCCACACTCCCCTGCGCATCCCGAACTCCCCTGCGCACCCCGCACTTCCCTGTAATATTCTATTACAGGTTGGTGTTTAATATTCCTGGGAAGAAACAAATATATACTACTGAGGATATATATATGGAGTCATCCTCTTTACCTGCAAGTCACCAGTAGCAAAATCATTATTATTCTGACTTATCCACTTGAGATCTTTATTCATCAACACAGACTGATGTACTATAAGCGCCATGTACCGTTCTACTATAAAACAATCATTTCTACGATGCTGCCCGCTCCATTTATCTACACTTGCGGCAAGTGTGTGTATTTGCGGTCGATAGAGCGGCCTCCACTTATCCACCCAAACGCAAAGTGCAAGCGCTCATTAACCAATGCGTGTTTGCCATCTGGCGTCCCTGGCGTTTGATGAAACTCCGCAGTGTAAGGGCCCATAAGCAGCCACGGAAACTGCGGGATACTCCAGATAGAAGGATCAATGTCTGGCCTCTGTGCTCTCCCCAATATCAATGTATCCAGTGGGCGGAAGAGCCACTAAACCGCAGATCGTTCCTCAGCTGAAGGTGTCAAAATGATACGAGCCAATTATAAAATAAAGATGCATCCAAATAAGCGATAGCAATGTTGCAGGGAGCCGTCAGATAATCTCCCTCCATTAGAGATACATTGATTGTGAGAGGTGATAGCCGCAGGGGCTCTCTGGTGCAGTAATATCCTTCCCCGCCACATGTTCAGGCACGCCGGGGGGCAACCTCCAATCTGCTCGCCAGCTTGGGCAGCGCTGTATAATATCAGCACGCCGGAAGAGTCGGAGAAACTCAGATTACATAATGTCTCATCAGACGCAGGTCATGGCGTCCTATCTACCGGCACATGTTCTAGCCATGATATGGCGTTGTACCGGCCTCCAGAGTAACCTATCAGCTACACACAGTGCGGTCAGGAGTTCTACAGACAGGACCGGTTTTCAGAGGCATGAGGCGGTACGTGCCTCAATAATGTCATCAGTTCCCAATGACCAAGCTGCATTCTTCAGAGTATACAATGAGCCCACAGAATAACAGGATAATTCACTAGCCTGTCGGCCTTCAGCTGCAAGAAGATGCTGTATACTCATTTAGCTTAATTTTTACTACATTCTGCCATATTTCTAAGAAAGTCTGTCCCATGACTTGGGAACAGTACACTGACTGGAGCACGCCACCATCAGCCCAGGGGACAGTTCTCATTTCTGATTGGTCAGCCGGAATGGTAGAAATTCTGTAGCGTATAGTGACGCTATGTAGCAGTAATAATTTATAACAATACACTCTGGACCATGGAATTCAGCCAACCGTGTACAGCGCCCCTTCTGGCTATGAGCAAGTACTGCACCAAAGGCTAAAATGAAATACACTTCTTTTACTGTAGGACGAATGATTAGTGGTGATGTACGGCACCTCAGTGTACACTGTGTATAATACACAGTAACATTGCTCGGTCACAGTGCACACTGCTGCATGTCACAGAGCTGTCAGTACGCCAGGCAGACGCCACTATACAGATATTATATGAGACAGCTCAGCTTGGTGAATTCTGGAGAGTCAGCCTATGATCAGATCCGCAGACACATTGCACCTGTACTGCACTGTTACATTTCCACATTCTCCTTAATCCCCGGATTAATACAGAAATGCACAATGAGGGGATGCTATAAAGACAGGGACAATCTGCGCTCCCTCTCTGCCAAGCGGCTAGTGTCAGGACGGGGCCCTGATAATGCCCAGGATTTGGCAACCTGCGGGGAAGCCCAGCTGAAAATGACAAACAGCTGGAGGTGACAGTTGTTTTAACAGCTGAGCTGACAGGATTAATTTAAATGCACTGAGATCAAAAGTAGGTAACACCTGTTTAGTCTTCTGGGGACACTCTACAAGGTAGGCCAAGAACAGGGGTGCGGGGGGGGGGGGGGTCTACTTTCCTAGAAGACTCTCGTTTGGCTGCGGGAAATGCAGCGTACAAATGTCTCTGTATATACGGGTGTGCAGCGTACAAATGTCTCTGTATATACGGGTGTGCAGCGTACATATGTCTCAGTATATAGGGGTGTGCAGCGTACAAATATCTCTGTATATACGGGTGTGCAGCGTACAAATGTCTCTGTATATACGGGTGTGCAGCGTACATATGTCTCAGTATATATGGGTGTGTAGTGTACATATGTCTCTGTATATAGGGGTGTGCAGCGTACAAATGTCTCTGTATATACGGGTGTGCAGCGTACATATGTCTCAGTATATAGGGGTGTGCAGCGTACAAATGTCTCTGTATATACGGGTGTGCAGCGTACATATGTCTCAGTATATAGGGGTGTGCAGCGTACAAATGTCTCTGTATATACGGGTGTGCAGCGTACATATGTCTCAGTATATAGGGGTGTGCAGCGTACAAATATCTCTGTATATACGGGTGTGCAGCGTACAAATGTCTCTGTATATACGGGTGTGCAGCGTACAAATGTCTCAGTATATACGGGTGTGCAGCGTACATATGTCTCAGTATATAGGGGTGTGCAGCGTACAAATGTCTCTGTATATAGGGGTGTGCAGCGTACAAATGTCTCTGTATATACGGGTGTGCAGCGTACATATGTCTCAGTATATAGGGGTGTGCAGCGTACAAATGTCTCTGTATATAGGGGTGTGCAGCGTACAAATGTCTCTGTATATACGGGTGTGCAGCGTACATATGTCTCAGTATATAGGGGTGTGCAGCGTACAAATGTCTCTGTATATAGGGGTGTGCAGCGTACAAATGTCTCTGTATATACGGGTGTGCAGCGTACATATGTCTCAGTATATAGGGGTGTGCAGCGTACAAATATCTCTGTATATACGGGTGTGCAGCGTACAAATGTCTCTGTATATAGGGGTGTGCAGCGTACAAATGTCTCAGTATATAGGGGTGTGCAGCGTACAAATGTCTCTGTATAGAGGGGTGTGCAGCGTACAAATGTCTCTGTATATAGGGGTGTGTAGCGTACAAATGTCTCAGTATATACGGGTCTGTGGCATACAAATGTCTCAGTATATACGGGTGTGTAGCGTACAAATGTCTCTGTATATAGGGGTGTGTAGCGTACAAATGTCTCAGTATATACAGAAGTGCAGTGTACAAATGTCTCTGCATATATGAGTGTACAGCGTACAAATGTCTCAGTATATACGGGTGTGTAGTGTACAAATGTCTCAGTATATACGGGTGTGCGGCGTACAAATGTCTTAGTATATACGGGAGTGTGGCTTACAAATGTCTCAGTATATACGGATGTGTGGCGTACAAATATCTCAGAATATACGGGTGTGTAGCGTACAAATGTCTCTGTATAAACGGGTGTGCAGAAAACAAATGTCTCAGTATATACGGGTGTGTAGCGTACAAATGTCTCAGTATATACGGGTGTGTAGCATACAAATGTCTCAGTATATAAGGGTGTGCAGCGTACAAATGTCTCACTATATATGGGTGTGTAGTGTACAAATGTCTCAGTATATACGGGTGTGTAGCGTACAATTGTCTCAGTATATACGGGTGTGTAGCATACAAATGTCTCAGTATATACGGGTGTGTAGCACACAAATGTCTCAGTATATACGGGTGTGTAGCGTACAAATGTCTCAGTATATACGGGTGTGTAGCGTACAAATGTCTCAGTATATAGGGGTGTGTAGCATACAAATGTCTCAGTATATAGGGGTGTGTAGCATACAAATGTCTCAGTATATAAGGGTGTGCAGCGTAAAAATGTCTCACTATATATGGGTGTGCAGTGTACAAATGTCTCAGTATATACGGGTGTGTAGCGTACAAATGTCTCAGTATATACGGGTGTGAAGCATACAAATGTCTCAGTATATAAGGGTGTGCAGCGTACAAATGTCTCACTATATATGGGTGTGTAGTGTACAAATGTCTCAGTATATATGAGTGTGCACCATACAAATGTCTCAATACATAGGGGTGTGTAGCGTACAAATGTCTATGTATATAGGGGTGTGCAACATACAAATGTCTCAGTATATAGGGGTGTGCAACATACAAATGTCTCAGTATATAGGGGTGTGCAGCGTACAAATGTCACAGTATATAGGGGTGTGTAGCATACAAATGTCTCTGTATATAGGGTGTGCAGAGTACAAATGTCTCAGTATATATGGGTGTGTGGCGTATAAAATGTCTCAGTATATAGGGGTGTGTTGCATATAAATGTCCCAGTATATTGGGGTGTGCACACGTACCTGTATTCACCAGAACACATTTGTGCATGTACCGGTGTGCAGCATACATCCCTGTATACAGCAGCATACGTCCCCGTATACACCAACACACATCCCTGTATATAGCGGTGCACGTCCCTGTATGTACCGGTGTGCCGTGTACGTACCTGTATACAGTTGTACACATCTCTGTATATACCAGCGCCACGTTTGTGCATACACCGGTGTGCAGCGTACGTCCCTGTATATACCAGCGCCACATCTGTGAATACACCGGTGTGCAGCGTACGTCCCTGTATATACCAGAGCCACGTCTGTGCATACACCGGTGTGCAGCGTACGTCCCTGTATATACCAGCACCACGTGTGTATACACCGGTGTGCAGCGTACGTCCCTGTATGTACCAGCGCCACGTCTGTGTAGACACCGGTGTGCAGCGTACGTCCCTGTATGTACCAGCGCCACGTCTGTGTAGACACCGGTGTGCAGCGTACGTCCCTGTATGTACCAGCGCCACGTCTGTGTAGACACCGGTGTGCAGCGTACGTCCCCGTATGTACCAGCGCCACGTCTGTTTAGACACCGGTGTGCAGCGTACGTCCCTGTATGTACCAGCGCCACGTCTGTGTAGACACCGGTGTGCAGCGTACGTCCCTGTATGTACCAGCGCCACGTCTGTGTATACACCGGTGTGCAGCGTACGTCCCTGTATGTACCAGCGCCACGTCTGTTTAGACACCGGTGTGCAGCGTACGTCCCTGTATGTACCAGCGCCACGTCTGTGTAGACACCGGTGTGCAGCGTACGTCCCTGTATATACCAGAGCCACGTCTGTGTAGACACCGGTGTGCAGCGTACGTCCCTGTATATACCAGAGCCACGTCTGTGTAGACACCGGTGTGCAGCGTACGTCCCTGTATGTACCAGAGCCACGTCTGTGTAGACACCGGTGTGCAGCGTACGTCCCTGTATGTACCAGCGCCACGTCTGTGTATACACCGGTGTGCAGCGTACGTCCCTGTATGTACCAGCGCCACGTCTGTGTAGACACCGGTGTGCAGCGTACGTCCCCGTATGTACCAGCGCCACGTCTGTGTAGACACCAGTATGCAGCGTACGTCCCCGTATGTACCAGCGCCACGTCTGTGTAGACACCGGTGTGCAGCGTACGTCCCCGTATGTACCAGCGCCACGTCTGTGTAGACACCAGTATGCAGCGTACGTCCCCGTATGTACCAGCGCCACGTCTGTGTAGACACCGGTGTGCAGCGTACGTCCCTGTATGTACCAGCGCCACGTCTGTGTATACACCGGTGTGCAGCGTACGTCCCTGTATGTACCAGCGCCACGTCTGTGTAGACACCGGTGTGCAGCGTACGTCCCTGTATGTACCAGCGCCACGTCTGTGTAGACACCGGTGTGCAGCGTACGTCCCTGTATATACCAGCGCCACCGGAGTGCAGCGTTACAGGGGATACCTAGGAGGGCCATCCCGCAGCAGACATCTGGTTTCCATATTGCATCCCTCTCTCACCCCCACCCTCTCTCCTGCAAGGTTGCTGACCCAGGCCTAGCACTGGATAAAGATCTCAGCATTTCAAAGCTGGGGCTCTTTCCCTTAGCATCCCAGCTATCCTCCTGGGCTAATTACTGTATTCTCTTTGAGCTTTCAGTCACCAAAGCGCCTCTCTTCCCTTTCATCCCCCTCTCCAGCCTTCCCAGCCGCACTGCACAGTTCACAACTTGTTTATCCACATGCAAAACATTAGGACGGATCTGTGTCTATCTCTAATTTGTTTAGCAGAGGAGATTTGAAGGAAACACTGACTGCAATATAGAGCGGTTTAGAACATGAAAAGGATGATAAAAGACTGCGGAGACGCTTTCTTATAATAACGCAGCACATCGCCCTATTAATGCACAATATTTCAGCCATAATCTAATTATCTCACAGTCCAGGCACAGGGAGAGAGGGGAAGGTCAAAGAAGCTAAATTTCAAGGGGTAGTGATGCATTTCCAACTTATTCAATTTACTATTCATAGACCAAGTAGGACATAAAGCCACATACTGCCCAGCGGCACTGCGCCAATTCCACAGTCTACCAATGAGGTCTCCAACATCGCCACAGATCTGATCATCGGTTATTCCTGCTCTATATACTGGGATCGTGCATAGTACCCCTTCTCCATTTCTGTATACTGGGATATGTGATACTACATACTAGAACTTCCTGTATAGTGGGGAACGTGGCACTGTATAGTGCTACAACTCATTCCTCTATACTGGGATATGTGCACAGTACCACTTCTCCTGTTCTGTATACTGGGACATGCAACTTCTTCTGTATACTGGTGTATGTAACATCTGCACAGTGCCACTTCCTGTTCTGTATACCGGGACATGTGACACTGCATAGTGCCACTTCTTCTGTATACTGGTGTATGTAACATCTGCACAGTACCACTTCCTGTTCTGTATACTGGGACATGTGACACTGCATAGTACCACTTCTTCTGTTCTGTTTACTGGGGCATGTGACACTGCATAGTACCACTTTCTGTTCTGTATACTGGGGCATGTGACACTGCATAGCACCACTTCCTGTTCTGTATACTGGGCACGTGACACTGCACAGTACCACTTCTTCTGTTCTGTATACTGGGGTTTGTAACACTGTATAGCACCGCTTCCTGTTCTGTATACTGGGAATGTGACACTGCACAGTACCACTTCTGTTCTGTATACTGGGGTTTGTAATACTGTATAGCACCACTTCCTGTTCTGTATACTAGGAATGTGACACGGCACAGTACTACTTCTTCTGTTCTGTATACTGGGGTTTGTAATACTGTATAGCACCACTTCCTGTTCTGTATACTGGAAATGTGACACTGCACAGTACCACTTCTTCTGTTCTGTATACTGGGGTTTGTAATACTGTATAGCACCACTTCCTGTTCTGTATACTGGAAATGTGACACTGCACAGTACCACTTCTTCTGTTCTGTATACTGGGGTTTGTAATACTGTATAGCACCACTTCCTGTTCTGTATACTGGGAATGTGACACTGCACAGTACCACTTCTTCTGTTCTGTATACTGGGGTTTGTAACACTGTATAGCACCGCTTCCTGTTCTGTATAC
This sequence comes from Pseudophryne corroboree, assembly GCF_028390025.1. NCBI lineage: Eukaryota > Metazoa > Chordata > Amphibia > Anura > Myobatrachidae > Pseudophryne > Pseudophryne corroboree. Next base: position 832,831,038 of record NC_086449.1, on the reverse strand, counting down.
TGGGAATGTGACATTGCACAGCACCACTTCTTCTGTTCTGTATACTGGGGTTTGTAACACTGTATAGCACCACTTCCTGTTCTGTATACTGGGAATGTGACATTGCACAGTGCCACTTCCTCTGTTCTGTATACTGGAGAATGTGACACTGTATAGTGCTATTTCTCCTGTCTGTATATTGGGATATGTGACATTGCACAGTGCCACTTCTTGTGTTCTATATACAGGGACGCTAGCTAGGTGGGCTGGAGAGTCACATGATTTTCCTCATTATTATTTCATCATTCAGTATTGGAATCATATTCAATTTATTAAAATTACATGTTTTGTCCAAATGGTACACACAAATTCCATAAGAAGAATGGTTGCATTAGCCTTAGTGTTCACTCTAGGAGTGAAAAGGGGCAGGGCGCCGGACTCCGGGGGGCACATGTGTGCGCGCGCGTCCGAAATGGGGGCGCGGCCACGCAAATTAGGGTGCGTGGCCACACCTACGTCATTTTAGGGGGCAGTGCGGCCCACAGACGCTACTATAGAGAGCGTCTGTGGCCGGCGACGTCACTGTTGGGGGCGTGCCCAGCACCTCTGTCGGTGCTGGGCTTCCCCCAGCCCTCTCCCAATGCGTGAATGGATGCCGCGCGCATGCGCACGGCATCTATACACGCCGGGAGGGCAGGGAGCGGGCGGCTGTTCTAGCAGGGCGCCGCAAAAGGGGCAGGGCGGGTTTTGCCTGCTAAAAAACGGGCAGGGCGCGGCGCCCTGCTAAAACAGGCTAGAGTGAACACTAAGCCTAATGTGGTCTATTGATGACACCCTGCAACTTCTGCTCCAAAGAGTGATTTTATGACTAGTGCTCTTCAGCCATATCTTTATATAATCAAGCAGAGTCCTATATTTCCGTTGCATTCCTGGGCTGTGCGTTTGCCGTATTGAGTACAACTTAACTAGATGACCGCTGTATGCCAGATCCAGACATAGGAAATAAACATATCTGCATGATTATACTGACAAGACTGAAAAGCACAGAAAGAAATCAGACAGAAAAAGAAAGTTGAAAGTGGGCCTGCAGAAGACAATAAGTAAAATCTATATGGAAGCCTCTTTATATGGAGCACTGCACACTTTACTTCCTTCCAAGAGAAATATTACACCAAACACACAACATAAACAACAAAATATAAATAACAGACACAACAAAACATATAATGAACCGTAAACAAGACACAAAACACAATTCCACTAAAGACACACAGGAACCAGAGACGTGGGATTGGAACGACTCTCAGGAGGAATATTCTGCGTCTGATCGTCACATGACACAAGAGAACACTGATCAGAAACGCAATTTGCAGAGCACACAATGCAGAGAAGATATCCCCCAATGCCTGTACTTCTTCTCTATAGAGCGTCAGTTCTTCAGGACAGAAACCTCTATCTGTATCACACCGGCAAATTCATCTGTCTGCAGTGTCACAGGTGTATATATATGCAGACATTTCACACCCGCTAGCACCCGCAGGAGCCCAGGACTGGGGCCACGCGTGTTACTCTCTCTCTACTGAGATAATATTTTACTTTGCATGAGTAGAGGTTTATTTGCAGCATGGCGCTGTATAAAGTCACATGATATATGGATTAGCGGGGGTGATAATAACCTCACAATGGTGACGGCTACTGGTCAGGATTACAGTGACCAATTACATTACTACCCCATATAGGGCCAAACACTGGGAGGGGCAAGTAACTCTGTTATATTACCATAATGTATATAATCACTGAGGCTTACATGAGATAACGTGATTGCGCTACCGTGGCTGATGCACATTTGCGCAGCGTATGGGTGTGAATTCACACTGCACATGCTCTGAAAGTGCACACAAAGTGTAAGTGAATGCTTGTTCACACAACTGTGGGCCTGCAGACCAGTACCGGGGCGTATACACACCTGCTAGGGGGTGCATGCAGTATAGGGGCTCCTTCCGTCTCATGCGCACGCAGCGGTTTATCGCTGCGGTGCGAACGGGTCCGGAATGCGCATGCGCGGTGGCCGCAATGCGCGTGCGCGACGTTGCCCAGCAAAAGGGGTCGCCGGGTTACGTCGCATCCTACGATGGAAGCGGTCGCAGGGCCGACCGCAAAGAAGATCGACAAGAAGAAGGCGTACCTGGGCAGATCCGGACTATTGGAGACCGTTTTCGGGGAGTGGTAAGGAAAACGCAGGCGTGTCCAGCAGAACGGAGGGCGGATGTGTGACGTCAAAGCCGGGCCCAGCATCGCAGGGATCGTCGCACAGGGTAAGTATGTCCAGGGCTAGTCTTCTTCTGCTTGAAACTTTTTTATCTTAGCAGGGCTGCACAAGCGATCGCAGCCCTGCTAAGCTAAAATACGCTCCGCCATAGGCGTGCGCTAGTTGATCGCAGCAGCAGCCAAAAGTTGCTGGCTGCGATCAACTCGGAATGACCACCCTAGGACACAAGGATGATGACTTGTAGCAAACCAGGCGCATATGCTACACATATATGGAATTATGCTTTGTTTCCGCACACGTTTCCAGTGACTAATGTAAGCCCATTGTACTTCCAGCTCTGCATTAGCAACCGCACTCTCGCCCCTCTGTAGCAGGTCGCTGGAACTGACTCAGAGTGACTGACAGACTTGCAAACTTGCTGCGCAGACATGCTCTGTGGGGATTGGACGATTCATACACAGGGGCGGGGCCAGTAATGTCCATTAATCTTAGATATGTGGGGCTTCTGTTGTGGCCGGTGGAGGAGGAGCTGCACTTGGTACAGGTTGAGTCTCCCTTATCCAAAATGCTTGGGACCAGAGGTATTTTGGATATGGGATTTTTCCGTATTTTGGAATAATTGCATACCATAATGAGATATGATGGTGATGGGACCTAAATCTAAGCACAGAATGCATTTATGTTTCATATACACCTTATACACACAGCCTGATGGTCATTTTAGCCAATACTTTTTATAACTTTGTACATTAAACAAAGTGTGTGTACATTCACACAATTCATTTATGTTTCATATACACCTTGTAAACACAGCCTGAAGGTCATTTAATACAATATTTTTAATAACTTTGTGTATTAAACAAAGTTTGTGTACATTGAGCCATCAAAAAACAAAGGTTTCACTATCTCACTCTCACTCAAAAAAGTCCGTATTTCGGAATATTCCGTATTTTGGAATATTTGAATATGGGATACTCAACCTGTATATCAGGTAACTCTGCAGATGTCAGTGTAGGGGATTAGTTAATACTAAGCCAATACCTATATTAAGATCGTGTGCATTACAGTGTTATGAGAACCTAATGTTTTTCCGAGTGGGATCCGGCGTTCCACAGCGGTTTGCGTTCCACCAGCTTCTCTCTGGCTGACGTTGGAGAGTTCCCAGTCTATCGGGCGCAGGGAAATAATTGCCGTCCCATTCAGGCTAATGATAGATTGTGGGGATGCATCAAACAAGAAGCCGCTTCTTCTGTGCCTTTAATTCCACTCCACAATTCCGAGGCTCGGAGAAGATAATTACAAACAATGACTGAAGAATGGTTCAGTTAATGTTAATTTATACAACAAACTAATTACTACCAAATGGTAAAAATCACATGTGGAAGTTCCTCTCTCCCACGCACTGAACTGGCAGCCATCTGTCTGTGTGCAAGGCGGCTGGTGAAGGGGCAGATATCCCCCGTCCTCACTCCTACATAGCGGTGAGAAAATGCCCTCTGACATCACACCCAATCCGATAAGACATCTCGCAACGCAACAGACCCTGGGTAATGAGAAACGACTGGAAATATACTAGATTGTAAGCTCTTGGACATATCCAGCCTAAACAGTAATATATCAATATAAATAACTGTGTCAGTAAATATTATTGTGCAAAAGGACGGCAGTACCATTCGCCGATTCTGCGTAGGAGGTGGCACCAATCTTCGCAAGATTCACAATTTGACACAATTTATAATGGAAAACATCCAGTTATCTTAGTGGAAAATATAGAAAGCAGAGGAAATGCTTTCAGGCGACTGATCCACGTCTGGACCCCTTTTCCCGTGATGAACCCGGTTCCTAGCGCACACTCTCATCAATACGGGACCACTCGGCAATAAGGTGACCTGCATTCACATTGTGTGCATTGTAAATGAGTGCTTATATTAACCATAATGTGGAGCACAGGGAATAGCAGTAAGCGCAGCGCGTATATGGGACGCAATATACGTCTATAGGTGAGATAATCGTCTTTGGCTTTACTTGTTACTTTACCCTCAATTGCAGCACTGAGAAATTTATTGGGCCAAAAGGCTAACACTCTACACAGGAAACAACGGAAGTCTGATACAAGCCCTATAAACTAATTTTATCAGTGTATTTGTCTGCGAATAGTTCTAGGTCCCAAGAGATATATATATATATATATATATAATGTAAAGGTTTCTGTGAGAGTGTTACTTCCCCTCAGCAGACGTGTTGTACGTCTGTACGTGTCAGTATACAGCGCAGTATTATACACGATGTAATAATAGTGATACTGAGAATTAATCACATGTGACATATATGCTGTGAGACCCCTCTGTGCATTTAATGCTTTATCTATTAACTTGATCTTGCTCATGGTGTAGTTTCTGCATTATTAATGGCCGTTGCTGCTGCGGCTGATGTTACTGTAGCTCAGTACGCATCTGACAGACCGGAAACCGTAAAACAGCTAATTATTTATGTATCATTGTAGCGTATACATATACCACATATGCGCGGCGGCCCGCTGCCAGCTAAGATTACGAAGTGCAGCTCATAGGCTACAACAGGCTAACGCCATCTTCAGATGGAGGGAGCTGCGGGGGCCAATATCGGAAATGCTTCTCAATCTGACCGCGTCACATCTCCCATAGAAACCAATGTGGGTTTCAGCTGCTGTCGGGAATAGAGGGATGACAGTAAATACTGGAGATCCTCCTTAATACATGGGCGTGATAATAAATATATGTGTAATAAGATGCAAATATTTAATGATAAATGGGCCCCTAGGGTTCTTACCGGCATACAATTATACGGGCTCAAAATTTATCCAGCAGAATTAGTCTCTACAGCTAAACGAGGACGCTAATTAATCAATAAATGGTTTCTAAGCCTCAACAATTTTAAAATCAAAAAGGTGAAAAGGCTGACACTGTAGTCACCTGAGTGACAGCACTGGCCCCGCCCCCATGTATGAATCGCCACGCCCACACACAGCAAGTCTACAAAGCCGTCAGTCTCTCTCTGTCTGCTCCGTTAGATAAGCTCCTCCCTCCTAACATGGGGAAAGCCTGAGATAAATACCGGCCACAGTAGTATATGCGTCAGGTCTACACCAGGTGCAAGTTATAGACAGGGCCTGATTCTGATTTGTAAGGCATTGCACGTCCGCAGGAAAGTGCAGGGATGCGGCTCTGCAATACCGTACATATGAAATGCGAATGCAGTACAGGTCTGTAAGATGCTGCGTCAGATCTACGGCCGCGATGGTCGCTTACTCAGACTGACCATTGGTTGTCAGCCAGGTACAGGAAGTCTGCATTTGTGATTTTGCAGGACCTGTTCTGCACTGGTGCAGACCCCCAAACATCGGATTTGTAGGTAAACCATTGAGTCTGCGTACAAATCCGATCAGGCCCACAGTTGGAAGGACATGTTGTAAACCATTTATTTTATGCACATCTGCTTTTAGGCATCAACTAACCTGCAGAAATCTCTCTATAATACAGCAGAAACAAGACAAAAAGAAACAACCAAGGACAATAAGATACTCAAACACGCTCACACCTGCGAGAGTATCAGTATCTAGGGAGTGTTTGCAGGCAGCCAATCACAAGCAGTAAGTTGCGGTTACTGTCCACCAATTGCACCTGCCCCTGATCAACCGCAAATAATCCGCCATTCCCAGGCATATACCGGTATGTGTCTTTTCCAGCGATCTGCATACGTTCGCAATTCCGCGCCCGTAGTGCACTTAGCCTACGTTAGACGTAAGGAGCGTAATCGCGTAAATCTGCAAGAACACATATATAGCCGCAGTACACAAGATACACTATACCAAGAGGCATATCAGCTGCATTACGTATAAACTTTCCATCACTGTATCGGGAATGGTAGCTTTACCGTAATATGATGAATAACCAGCCGGCAGCACGGAGCACTGACTATGGCGCAGGACCCACCTGTGCCCTGATCTGCGCCCTGTTACACTGCTCTGACCCCTGCTGCGGGACAGACAATAAAACATCCAGGACACAGGCCAGTGCGCCCCACATAATGAGATGGAAAATCTGTTCCGGCTTGTTCCTCTCACGGCGAAAAGGCTGCGTGCGCCGAGACAGGGACCAGGGTTAACCCTTACCCTGCTGATTATTGTATGAGCCCAATTACAGACACGCAATGCATGATCCGGCAGCGCCAGGACCGGGGAAGGGTGTCCTGTGGTATAACCGTGTGGGCCTGGGGTGTAATGCAGAACGCGCATCGTGGGGTCAGGAGGCTTCCTGCTACCGCTGCAGCGCGTCCCACATTGCTGGCACGGACACAGGATCAGGGAAACACGCTGCAAGTCTCTACAGGCTGCGCCGCTCGGAGGCGATTAGGCTTTTGTCAGAAAAAATGAAGAAGAAAAGAAAAAAAAACTTTAGCAAACTATTTTTATTCTTATTTAAAGAGGGGCCAACCCAGCGCACAAAGAGCCCGGCTGAGTGTAACAAGATCTGCAAACAATGGAGATGGGTTTGACAAGGAATTTTCTTCACAAACAGAAAACTGTATAATGTGCTTTAAGGTCGGCTGCAGAATTAAAAGGAGCCCTTATCGCTCTCTGCGTTGCTATGGTAAGTAACAGGTACTGTTTATTTAGGCGCTATGGAAGTAAAGCGCACGGCTGACCCCAGTGACACCGTGCGTCTGTCTCTTCATTGGAAATATCGCTGCACTAAAGATCGCTTAATCTGCACAAACCATTCCATCTCCTCCGTCCGAGCACGCCGCAAAAGCAACGCTCAACCATGAGATGGTTAACCGGATCATTATCCAATCTGTGCGGTCAGCAATAGAGGGGTGTTAACTGACGTTTGTGACCCCCACATAGCTAAATTTTGTAGGCCCTCACCCGTAATAAAGCTGAAATATACACATATACGCAGGGGCCGTGATGGGGGCACTCGTCAGTTGTGGGCTAATTAGCTGCTGCACATAAGATTGCGTTCTTCAGGTGAGGCTGAGATCCCGAAGGACAAACCTAACGGATGACTGAGAGGGATGCGATAACGCGACTTGTGTCACTGCAACAAAACGCGTGAAGGCCCTGTGGCATCCCGGAGGGTGACCTCCTCCACTGGGAGTCCGGATGTACTCTCTGTAACTCAGGAGATCTTCGTAGTAGTACCTGTGCCTGTATTTAACAACATTTCTCATTAAACTTACCCAAAATAATACAAAGCTTCAAGAGCGATCCTGGGCTGCTATTGGGGTACTGATACAAAGGGGAAGAATTCTACCGCGGTATATATGTGCCGAAAGTGGTGGTACCCTCTCACCAGCTCCGCCGGCCTCGGTGCACCAGTGGTGTAACACACTTATGTAGCCCATGGCGATGGCACAGATAATCACACGTAAGTAACTAAGGTTTCTATGAGGCGTCTCAAGCAGAACTTTTAATAAAGATTTATTTCACTTGGCGTATCTAATCCTACGGCTCTACCTCTTCAGAGTCATTAGCCGAGGCCTGCCGCCCTGTACAATTTCCAGGCAGGTCTGGATGGCAGGGTCTAATTAGCTGGAAAGCAGCGGTGAGCTGGGCATATTAGTGGAATAATGGGGTATATTGGTTAGAAAAGGCTCACGGAGAATGTCATAATCTTTACGGCTTCTGTTGAGCGAACGCAAACTGAAACCTTTTCCTGTCAGTCTGCGGCGGCCGCAGAAGTGGGATTTTCATGATTAACTCTCCATCAGTTGTTTTACTTTATAAAATTAGGCTAAATCTGGTAGTTTCCTTTTGTCCTTTTCCACGTAAATTCCAGGAGGATTTCACAGCGCAGGTAGAAAAACGCAACGACTCCTATAACATGACACGAAACACGCGACTCCCAGCTCTCCGCTATAGCACGGGGTTACCCGGCTGACATGGAAGATACTTTGGGGTATATTTACTAAACACTCACGTAAGAAACAGATTTTGTTGATAACAATACAGCGGGACATTTGGCTCAGACCTCCGTATCTGACATTGCAGGAAACCAGACTGTGGGGTATTTCTGGCTATTGGGATTGCAGCAGTGTAAACTGCCCATAACGGGCGGCTTTGAAGACCCGCTATTTAGTAAGTACGCCCCTTTCACTGCTTAACGAATACTTAAGTAAAGAATTCAATTACAAATATGGCAGAAACCTTTACTGTCATTGTATCAGCTGTGACCCTAAAGGGAACTTTTCTAAAGCATTAAGTATTATAATATGTATAATATATATATATATATATATATATATATATATATATCAGGTGTGTTGGAGGATCAGCCGACCCCAACAGAGGGCACTCACCAGTCCATAAAGACTTTAAAAGCTTTATTGATACATTACAGTCACCAGTAGTGTGTCGACGTTTCGGCCCCTAGGGCCTTTCTCAAGACAGTCAGACAGGACATCCAAACAGCATGCCAGTTACACACCTGCTGTTTGGATGTCCTGTCTGACTGTCTTGAGAAAGGCCCTAGGGGCCGAAACGTCGACACACTACTGGTGACTGCAATGTATCAATAAAGCTTTTAAAGTCTTTATGGACTGGTGAGTGCCCTCTGTTGGGGTCGGCTGATCCTCCAACACACCTGGTATATGTAAAACCTTTTGGGGTTATCATGAGGAGCACCCCACGTTGATGGCTTATGGGACGTGAGTGCGGACACCTCTATGGAACTATATATATATATATATATATATACTCTCCCCCATCCCCCAAGAGAACACTGCTCTATGCATGCGTGCAATCCAATGTGCCACTAAACCCTGGTAATGAAAATGTTTCAGAGACAAACCCTACAATTAAAACACGCTGTTCAGTGTCATCCTGCCATTCCACTGCAGCTCAAAGTTACGTATTACCTCTCCCTCCATTACCGACAGCTGAAGCCCCTCCCACATATCCTGATAGGAGTTTTACTGTGACATCATCACTAGCTTCGCCCCTGTGCATTGATCAATCAAGGCTGTCAGGCCCTCGGTGCCTCCCCAGTTACAGAAGCTCCGCCTCTATCATGGCTGCCTGTTGCAGAGGAGTAAGAGAGCTTGGAAGACCTATTTATATAAGTATTCACTCCAGTTGAATTAAGAATGACCCGAATAAATGGGTCACATGGGGACCTGTTAGTGCGCCTGGCGGCTGTCTGTATGTAGGTCGTCGCCTGTGGTCATCTACCTACCACATTAACAGGTCCCACTGTGATTTAGGCGCTTGGCTCGGACAGCAAAAGGACAGATGCGTCCAATTTGACCACCAACATCCACTGCCACAAATCTGTGCCAAGCGAGCAATAAAATGAACCAATCAGCGATCGGGCCATGTGACTAGAGCAGCCATATGTGTGCAGTTCTGTCTCTCGCTAAACAAAGATGACCTATATATTATAGGTGTTCTGATCGACAGAAATATGAATGTAGTTTCTACTGAATAAGCCGTCTGTGGTGACAGATACAATATTGAAGGACGCAGGCGCCGGTGCGCCACATCTAGGAGTGAGAGGCATTAAGATGTGCGCCCATTGCCATCGCCAGAAATTATATATAAAGGGAGACACTGGTAGGGATGATGGCTCCTCAGCTCTCTCCAGGCCTTGTTGCAACATTTAAGCCGCCGGAGCAGATAAAGCTGAACGCCGGCCCTGCGCAGCGCCTATTCCCGGGATTAGGTCCAAATGTATCAAGCCTTGGAGAGTTATAAATTACATGGTGATAAAGTAGCAGCCAATCAGCTCCTAACTGCCATGTTACAGACTGGGTGTGAACAATGACCGGTAGGAGCTGATTGGTTGGCACTTTATCACTCTCCACGGCTTGATAAATCTGGTCCTTTCCTGTGTGGTTTGCAGTAATGCAGGTTAATCTAGCGTATCTTCCTCAGCAGCAGAAGATAAGGCGATGGTCTGGGAAGTGAGGGGGAGGGGGGGCTGCTCAGATATTTGCCAAACCACACTGACACCAGTCAGACCGGGAATACACTTATATTAAATGTACTCAATAAATTACACTGGAAGAAGAAGTGATCGCCTAAACGCTCCTGACAGTCCGTTCTCTATAGTCCTATGTGGCGCAGCCAGGAGACTAATGAGGTAAGAATTGGAAAACATCAATATAAGTCCAGAACGTCTCTCCTGCTTAGAGAGAGCAGCTGCTCGGTGAGGCGGCGGGGGGTCTGTGACGCCGGATGCAGGACACCCTCCAGGGACCGGACCAACAGCATTTGCATTTCTTTGAGACGTATCTTAAATATTCATTTAAAATCTGTGTTTTATAACGGCCCAGCGTCAGTGACATCCAAGACACGAGAGAGTGGGGGGGAGATGTGAATGGCCACACAGACCCTCATTCTGTGCCACATTTCCAGAGATGAACGGACCAGTAACTTCCCTGTACATGTTATCATATGCCACCAGGGTTAGAGACAGCACAGATATCACCTTACACAACGATATGGGCAGAGCAGCGCCTTGTCGCCGCAGGCTGGGCGAGAACCCTTGTCAGCTCAGACCGGACGAGACCTCTTTGTCATCATAGATGGAAGAGACCCCTTTGTCAGCGTATGACCAAGAGAGACCCCCCTTGTCACCGGAGACCAGGTGAGACCCCCTTGTCACCGAGGCCGGATGAGACCCCCTTGTCACCAAAGGGCACATGAGAGTCCCCCCCTCCCATTCTTATGCCAGTACTCTAGCTGCCCCCGATTGCTGTTACAGTATATGCCATGTATTCTGCAGTAACAGTATATGAACGTCAGGGCAGATAGTTTTCAAATGAAATTAAACATAGGGACATCCCCCCCCCCCATTTGCCTGATCCTCCTCTCCCTCTGAGACCATAGTCTTCCTCCCTTACTGATCTTATAATAGACTTGAGCTGGGTACGAGAGGGTGAACAAGAGGTCTGTGACCATGATAACGATGCAATATTGAATTCCACGTGCTGAACTGATGAGGCATAAACGGCCATAGTATATAAAGGTGAGTATAACGGACACTCTAGAATCTCATCACCATTCAATTCCTACAGAAGCGGAAGCCGCCGGTTACTGACAGTTCAGAATGACCTTTAAATCCCTACCCGGGACTTCCCTAGAATATCCCTGCCACTTACGCTAATTACCCTGAAAGATAATCTGCATTTTCTATGTGAATTCTGCGGGAAATCGGATCCCTGTCCTCTGAAATTCATCAACCACCGAAAATATTTAGTACAGGTACTTGGGCCTCAAATGTATTTTTAATTTTTTTTTCTTTCTTTTGCTGTTGCAGGGAGCAGAAGGTAAAGAGAATCGTGTCACAACACATAACCTTGCAAGTAATTCTCTGTGGAATTTCCATTTAACATGATGGGGGCGTCTCCTACAAAAGCATTTCTCAAATGCCATATGAGGAGGCTCAGCCGCTGCCAGGTGGAGACAAAGACGAGCTGCAAACTTTACAGGGACTAAACAAATGGACAAAGGTTCAGGAGGAGCCTTGTCACCCTAGCAGAACTGGCAAACAATAGCTATTGTCCAGGAATAGCACACGGTAAACACTGCGCACAAAGCCGGCGATGAAAGATATATTTACTTATTCAGGTTGTTTTTTTCCACATTATATACACCCAATATACGGTGCACATTGTGTCACTGTATAACCGATAGCAACGGTGCACAGATGACAAGGGCATGCAACAGAACAAACCCGGGGATCTGGAATACAATCATTTATTAGCATCTGAGGAACCCAAGTGACCCTCCAAAGGAAAGAAATGTGTGTAACATGTAACACGTCAGAGCACCGTATGTACGGCGTAAGCTGTGGCATTGTATCCACGTGTCCTGAGTTTCAGCTCAGGCATCCACAGGCCCGATAGAGCTCCGGGAACGTTGCCCCAGCAGCTTATTCTAGAAATGACCTTGTATTTTAGGCGTTCAGTGGCCCTTGAAGGCTGAGAGTCATATATGACCCCATGGCAGAGGCTCGTAGGTCGCATGGTGTGGTTCTGTGATACATGTATACTGATCCTGTACAAAGGACACACACGTGACATACATGCACCTGAAAATGTACTGCCTTGAGAAAAGAATCCTCGGCCGCCCTGAAACAGAGACATTTTTGGCATCTAGTAAGACCAGTATGTGTCACTCACGTCTTATCTGCTGATCTGGTACTCGCCCCTGACATTTGTCGCATCACACGCTGTTACGACCGTCCCCTAATGGGACACTAACCATTGCAGGAGCTTGGGAAGGAGTTGTAGAGATTCCACGCGGTACGCAAAGCCTGCGAGTCGTCTTGAGCTACAGATCATGGGGTCAATTTACTAAGCCTTGGACGGGGGCTTTATTAAATAGACCCTCATGTTTGTAAATGAATCCCTGGCCAGATGTTACCGTGCTCCGTGGGGGAAGTGGGGACACAATAGTTGTTTTCACCGGAAATGGGACTATACGCCCTTTAGCAATCGGGCAGAACTTATTGATATATATTGACCTTATACTGCACTGGGCACAGGACAACCAGGACGTGAAAGCGAGAGACTGTCCACGTGACGCATCCAGAATACAGAGGTGAAAGATGGGCCAGTAACGTCTCAGCGCAGAGAGACACTCAGTTCCCGTGCGGAGAATCCACTACAGAGTCAGGAAATGCTCCAGAATCTTCCCCTTCATCCTCCCAGCCCAGCAACTGGCAAACAGATGGCATAATTAGGGCACTGCAAAGTCACAGGCCGAGCCAACTCTGATGCCCCTATGGCCCGCCAAAATCTCTGCCTTCCACAAATAGACAACTTAGCAAACAAGGCAGGGTGCTCTGGGGTCCTGGCACTGGGGTGCAGGTGGCACAGGACAGCTTCGAGGGCCCTCGTCACTAGTACTAGTGCTGGTCGTGCCTACATCACTCGTACATCTTATTAAACAAGACCGAGCACCCACTACAAGCAAACCAAGCTGGTCTTTTTAATTAGGAGAATATGCTTTATCTGCACTTGGCCGTGCTAATCACACAGTCACTCCGGCCTGGGGAGTCTGATTAATTTTAATATGTGCGGTCATGAAAAGCGCCTCTGGGGTAAGACAACAGCCCTTCTGCAAAACACTACATTGGGTCCAGAGATGTGTTGTGTCTTCAGCGAAGATTGGATGCTTATTATTCACCGAGGGTCCTAAACCTTTCCAGCCAGAGATGAGAGGGCTCGTACGCAGGTGTCTGGCTCTTCACTTGGAAGGGGCTGATGTCAGCAGTGTGCGCACATGGAGAAGCGTTGGCATGGGCCGTCCCTCTGCATAAGTCTTACTCGGTTACACTGCGGTGGCACAGTCTGCATATTAGCTAGCACCGAGCCTGTCGCCGTCTCCTACGCCTTTTGTGCCCGCCGCACTACAAGAAATCTGATTGTATCATTCGCTGTCATATCGTGGGGACGGCACTGCGCACTCACGAGGGGAAACGCAAGTTGAACGCAGGATTGTAGACTTGCACCTGCAGAAATATTCCCAAACCAACATTAAATGTTCCCGCCTGTATTTACAGCCGCATTACACCATGAAGCACGGGCGCTACCAAAACACACACTGCTGTGACCCCAAACATGAGCGCAGGTGACTTCCGACCCCATACACTCATTGCACTGCGCTTCATGTGAACGCCTCCGATCCGATTCTGGACGCTGCATGCGGACCGTGCAGGTCAAAAATTCTGGCGCAACTGGAGTGACTTTTTTTGCATGGCAGGTTTAATGATGCTGCGTCCAACTTCAAATGGCCGCCTAAAGTGCGGCAAGGGGTCAGACTATTGGGCGACTCTGGACTCCAGGTGGCTGCGCGCTGTCTGGCGCTATTTACACTTATAGAATGTTTAAGAAAAAAACAAAACAAACCTTTTCTGTTCAGGTTTGAACAATACAATTGTGGATGATTTAATAATGAGTAACACTGGCTAGGACACGTCCACCCACTGCATTCCCTAAAGCATCTTTATACATGCAGCATCTATCTATCTATCTATCTATCTATCTATCTATCTATCTATCTATCTATCTATCTTATATATACCATATCTATCTATCTATCTATCTATCTATCTATCTATCTATCTATCTTATATATACCATATCTATCTATCTATCTATCTATCTTATATATACCATATCTATCTATCTATCTATCTATCTATCTATCTATCTATCTTATATATACCATATCTATCTATCTATCTATCTATCTATCTATCTATCTATCTATCTATCTATCTATCTATCTTATATCTATCTATCTATCTATCTATCTATCTATCTATCTATCTATCTATCTATTATATACCATATCTATCTATCTATCTATCTATCTATCTATATCAGTGGTTCTCAAACTCGGTCCTCAGGACCCCACACAGTGCATGTTTTGCAGGTAACCCAGCAGGTGCACAGGTGTATTAATTACTCACTGACACATTTTAAAAGGTCCACAGGTGGAGCTAATTATTTCACTTGTGATTCTGTGAGGAGACCTGCAAAACATGCACTGTGTGGGGTCCTGAGGACCGAGTTTGAGAACCTGTGATATATACGGTATACTGTATATATATATTTTTTTTTTCTGTACTTTAATTTAATTTGGTCTTCCATTTGTTTGCCTGCATGTGTTAACTGATTCACGTATGTACATGGCTGCAGCGGCTGCTCACTATAGTGACGCTTGGCTTACGCTGAAACATTTACTTGTTTGATATAAAATGCAGGTGATAAGTGATTATTTGGTGAATTATAAGATATATAATAAATAGGTCGGTAGGTCATTAATTACCCAAGACACTATAGCGGGCAGCATTAGGGCAGCGTAAGCGTAGACATGCCGCATTTCAGGGGCTTCTCTTGTGTCGGCTGCCGCTGGTTATAAATCCCCTACTCTCCTGACAGAAAGACAAACAGCTCTCAATGAGATCCCTAAGGATCCCCCTCCCCAGAACTAGCCCCATCAGGTGTAACATTAAGTCCGCTGGCTACAGGCCGCCGGCGCAGGCACGGGGAAAGCTTCTAGTCAAAACAAAGGATCTTTTACACACAGTTCTATTTAGAGAGAGCGCTTATCTCGTAAGAGACAGATAATATTAATACCTGACCTGGACACAGGTAACATCACATTTACAGGCCAATTACAGCCTCACCTCTGTGCTAAGAGTGCAGGTTTATTAATACAAACATTATATTATTATTATGGCAACCATGGGGCGGCCAAATGGTTATATTTCATCGCCTTTTGGGGTCACAGCCAGTGAGTGTCTTCTGTCACTGGTCTGTTAGAGGCACTCAGGGGGTGAACTCTAGGAGTACGGGTATTGGAGGCTCAGAAAAGCGGGGGCCATTCATGTGCGGACGCAAATCGGCGGTTGTATGCATATCAAACGATGTTTTCGCAGTGTGCATGCGTCTGAGCCACAGTGCGCATATGTAACGATTGATTTGCGGGTGCAGTCGCAGCGAGATTTCAGTCACAAAGTGAGTGACAGGAAGTAAGCGTTAGGGGGTGGTGACGGGAAGTGGTCGGGCAAACGCTTCTTTGTCCTACACGTTGCGTAATGTTAAATCACTGCTTATTCTGCCGTTTCTTCCTCTTCTTACGGCAATGAATAAAAAGTGGACGTCGCTTCTGTAAAGCCACAATGTGTAAAAGTTGCGTTACAGGGCTCATTGTTATATATTGTTTCAGGCTGAACAATAAATCATGCTGTCTAAGAAAACACAGAATAACTATAAACCGACTATTTCATTATAGTAGCAATCATGAGAGAATAAGGGGGCAGATGTATTAACCTGGAGAAGACATAAGGAAGTGATAAACCAGTGATATGTGCAAGGTGATACACGCACCTGCCAATCAGCTCCAAGATGTAAATTAACAGTTAGGATCTGATTGGCTGGTGCCTTTATCACCTTGTACATATCACTGGTTTATCACTTCCTTATGCCTTCTCCAGGTTAATACATCTGCCCCAAGGAGTATTATAATGTTTCTCCAGACTAAATATTAATTATTCTGCACACGTCACATAGCACAAGATGAAGTGAGCTGATAGGCTTTGAAATTGCCCTCTGAGCTCTGCGAGATCTGTGTACCGTAAAATCCTCCCCTTCACCTGATACGCTGACAGCTGTAAGCTTGTGTGGGTCGCTGGCAGCCGTAGATGCAACATCCAGAGAGATTTTGAAAAAGAGATAATGATTATAGGAGAAAAGCTAATACAAATCAGATGCATGCTTAGTAGGTAGCCCAATTACAAAAAAAACAAAACAAGCGGGAGCTCTGAAAAGCAGGACTATAGCTCAGGTGAAGTACGCAAACTGTTCACTATCTGCCTAGAATTTGTATCCTTATCGCGGACAGAATTCTCCAGGTCTGACTACATCTATACAGGGTAATAGTAACAATGACAGCACAACAATTCACTTAATAATAAATACAGGTTGAGTATCCCATATCCAAATATCCGAAATACGGAATATTCCGAAATACGGACTTTTTTGAGCGAGAGTGAGATAGTGAAACTTTTGTTTTTTTGATGGCTCAATGTACACAAACTTTGTTTAATACACACAGGTATTAAAAATATTGTATTAAATGACCTTCAGACTGTGTGTATAAGGTGTATATGAAACATAAATGAATTGTGTGAATGTAGACACACTTTGTTTAATGCACAAAGTTATAAAAAATATTGGCTAAAATGACCTTCAGGCTGTGTGTATAAGGTATATATGTAATATAAATGCATTCTGTGCTTAGATTTAGGTCCCATCACCATGATATCTCATTATGGTATGCAATTATTCCAAAATACGGAAAAATCCGATATCCAAAATACCTCTGGTCCCAAGCATTTTGGATAAGGGATACTCAACCTGTATCTCTAGAGTAGGAAAAGTGGGGAATAAAACCTAAATCTCATTACGTTACCGTCAGAAGGACCCCCAGATCCCTGGAGACGGACACTGTATCAGAACCTCCGATAAATCGTTATCACACAGGCTCTGTAACATTTGCTGAGGTGTTTCCCGAAACACCTCTGAGAGGAGACTCTGACAAAGTGCGCCATTAAGCCAAATGCGAACGCAGACCGCGCTCGGGAGGGAAACTCGCAGCAGTGAATAATTTCATTAACTTACTTTATTTTGCCCTTTGTTCCTCTGTTTACTGCTTCAATAATTCTGAGAAGTGTAACTGTTACCCGGCCCCTCTGCAGACAATGAGGCCCCGGCTGGCGTTCCCAGTATTATTCCCTTGTTAACAGCAATTGTATTTTGCGGTGGAAAATAAAGTGCCCCAGGCAGCGAAAGCTTGAGGTCTGTCACAGTGTATAGGATCTCTAAATACCCAGCGCATTAATTACGTTGTTGTAAGACAGGCAATTTAATCATGCAAAAATCTCCTTGCGAACAGTTAAGGTTGCGGAGATAGGGCTGTATCATTAAAAGTAGTTTATATCCTCGGGGTCTGATTACAGGAAAGTTGTGTGGAGATTTTCTAGAGGATTACACTCTAAACTACACTGAACATAATCACAATTATACAAATTACATGTTGGAATGAATATACTGTCAAGACAATTTGTTTCCAGCTCCCCGCAGTGCAGAGGACAGGTAGATACACACATTACAGGGGGAGGAAGATGCAACCCTTAAGTCTACCCACAAACACACACCGTGGTGGCCGTCCGTGACCCCCAGTTATCTTATGGAATCACTAATAAGATCACGGTGTCATGAGTGACGGAGTCACTTTCTAGCGTTACTGGAATTCAGAATACTCCTGATCCCTGCGGCAGAAACATGACAGAAGGTGGGAACAGGGCCGCTGGGTGTCTCCTGTACACGGGACCCCACCTGGCTATGGAGAGGGGTGTTCACCACAAAAGCGTCACTGCCACTGACCCAGTCAACTTAACCAAGCTTCTCCTTTGTCCGTAGCCACCATTGGGGCTGTGATATGCACCCGCTTTACCCAGCGCTGAGTGACGAATACATTTCATTCATTTAATATGAGGCGGGAGGGGATGGGGGGGGGGGGGGGGGACCAGTGACAAACCTCAATGTGTAGATCGTGGCGGGATGCAAAATCCTGAATACGGGGCGCCTCCTGGACCAACTGGGGAGCAGGCTCCTGAATACTACCCATCTCTCTAATTGTGCCGTCACGCCCCAGATCTTGCCCGCTGTTTATTTAACTTATAATCGCTAACCCTCATGTTATAGAATCGTATTCCCGATAAATTTGCTGTCGCTGCAATGTATCAATAAACTCCGAATACTATGAAAACGAAAATTCTGACAACGAAAAGTAGGATAATTTCAGGAAACTAGGAGCTGAACGTAGTCCACAGCAACCAATCGCACCCCAGCTGTCATCAGGATAATGACAGAAAATGCCTGATTGGTCAGCAGTGGTAAGATTTAGAGTTAAATTTACTAAGCAATCCGCGGATTCTTTAATCTGTAACTGTAAGACGACGATACTATTTAAAGCAAAAAACGCGCCATTGTACATTTACTGCATAAACACAGAGAAGCGGTGACGCAAAAACAATTGTCTTCTGTGCTCCCTCCTGCACCCGACCTTTTCTGCGCCCGCTGGTTTCCAGCGCTGGCGGTTGCTGGGGTCGCAGCACTATTGTTAAGTACATCTTGCGCCCACTGGTTTCCAGCGCTGGCGGTTGCTGGGGTCCCAGCACCACTGTTAAGTACATCTTGCGCCCACTGGTTTCCAGCACTGGCGGTTGCTGGTGTCGCAGCACCACTGTTAAGTACATCTTGCGCCCACTGGTTTCCAGCACTGGCGGTTGCTGGAGTCGCAGCACCATTGATAAGTACATACCGGCATAACAAGCCGAGCAGCGGACGTTTGTCTCTAGCGAATTCTAGCACCAATCCGGGAAATCTAAACCGCTCTGAAAATCATTCTGATAGTGAAGTTAGGTTCTGTTGCAGCGGAGACCACTGTTGAGCAATTAACTAATGAATGGTAACGCACTTTGTAATTTAATGCGCCCTGTGCATGACTTCCATTAAACGATCGCCCTCGCCGATGGCTTTGGGTGTATTGATTATTGGAAGGCTAATAAAATGGCTGACATTGGCTCTCATAAGAAGGAAAAAATCTGCTGTTAAAGGAATTAGTTTGTGAAAGGGGTGAGGGCTGCACAAGCCCCCCCTGTGCTCATTACAATTTAAAAGCCAGGTGATAAATGTTCAGTGGGCTGTGAAATGGGGATAAGCCCCCCACCTCCCTGTGATTTACAGACTGTGTCAGGAACAGATAATAAAGTAAATATTATATGGGGAGCGCAGACTGGTCGCTAATGTGCACAGGTAAATCACGACACATCCTGAATGCAACGGTTTCTGCCACGGGGCAAGGAATATTTAGAACACGAGATGTCAGAGACACACGATGCTAAGAGCAAGCTATTTACTCTAGACGACTTCATGCAGAAATCAGAGCGTTTATACAGATGTAAATGAATATCTCGGGAAGTGTTGGGTGGCGGCTAGAGAACGCACTAAAAGACCCTTTCAATGCCCATCTATAAACTTAGGCCGGTGACACCCGGCGACCCATTTTCTGTCTCTCCCATTATTTACCACTCTTTCATTTTCCCTTACTTTTAACTTTCGATCACGGGTTCGTATTGAGATGAGGGGGAATAAAATAGCGTTTCAAAGAGTAAAAAAAAACAAAGCTATGAATATGGTTCTCTCATAATGACTGAACAAAGCCTTAATGAAATTTTCACCACAACCCGCTGTTCATTTTAATGGCCTCCGCAAGACAATAGAACAATGGGGCGAGGAGAGAGGACTCTCACGTCGGACAGATTTTTTTTCTTCTCTCTCTCCCTCTTATTTTCAAAGAGTCCCACTTCTTTTGTTTGTACATTTTCATAAAGCTGAGATAATGCGCGCTCTCGGGATCCATTTTAATGTTTCGCTCTGACCTTTGCTAATGGGGTCTCCGGAATATACGCAATCTCGTACTTAAATCTCCGGCTTTACACATCGCTTTGTTGCCCGTCCTTCAGAAACAGTTGTATCCTTGCCGCCTGCACCCATAGTACTCGTCTTGTGGGCCCGGGGTGAGGCCACGTTTCTCTCATGTTTCAGGGGAACTCAGAGACATTAGCTGCAGGCAAACAAAAAGTTCATGTGCTAACGGAGGACGATTAAGCCTCGTATGGAAGGCATTAAGCATTATCCATTATCCAGCCTATGCTCCTGCCTAAGGTGGGCATAGAGCAGCTCGGAGTATAAGGACCCATTTTTATATGAGGTGGAGAGAAGCCTAAACCACTATCACTCCTAGGTGTCTGAGCAGGATAACGTCCCACGTGTGTCTGTAAAAACACGCGTGAGTATCAGGAGTCACGTAGCGAATGTACATAATAAAATACTTCTGGTGCCTATTTACGGCACTTTTGGATTCATATCTATTGAGCTTCATTTCTTCGGTTACTTAAGAACTCCTAAATTTGCCTGTCTTCTGCTGAACGGCGATTGTTTACTACACCTTAGAAAATAAGTCCAATGACGCGAATATAACACATCAATCATTTACATCAGACAAAGAGACCCAGACAATGATAAAACCATATATACGGCCGGAGAGACATTCCCACTTCTGCGCTAGTACCGAGCAAGATGGCAGATTGGCCAATGGCTGACTCCAAAGTCTCGCCATCGCCAGGTATTGCAGAGCGAGCCCGGCCACATACACTCCGCACCTCCCCTGTTTATATAGAATACAGAAAGGAAACGTTATCCGCAATAGTCTGCTTTTGTTGCTGAAGACAAAGCAACCGGCTGTCAACAAGGTAAAGTGCCAAATATTGCAACAGTGCATTGTGTAAGGAAGGTCGACTATTCCAACACAACCTGGAAACAACACAAAATGCTTTACAGCTCTGACACAATAGGGATTAAATCACAGCTATGTCAAGAATTTCAACTGCACTAAATTCTTTCTAGAAGTTGCTAAAGGACATATAGCGATAGCAAATCCACAATGTATGCACAATTCCCCACCATTCTGGCTGATTAGCATCCACCGCCAGTGGCTATAGGAAGGGACCAGAGACCAACACTGTGAGATATAGAGGCAGCTCAGCCCACGGAATCAGACCATCCAAAATGTAGGTCAATGCTTACACACGGACCATCTCATGCCATGTCACCTGATTACCAATCGTTCCCAGGATACAAACCTGACGCTAATAATCCTATATACCTTTACTCCAATAACCATACACGCAAAAGACAATATAGACCACGTGCTTAAATGACCGGAAATGACGCAGCAGGCTCCTGACACTCAGCAAACACCTGGGAGGGGGAGCCCCCGTATATCCAGGACACAAGATGGGGTACAACTAGTGACCATTATAGATGTATTTCTTACCTTCTGGTTCGTTTTTAATGAGCTCCTCCATTTTACGCTGCTTCAGTGTGTCCACCACATCCGCTAAGCTACCTTTGCGCCTTTCCGGAGTCCCCAAAGCGGCGTTAGACAAAGACTCGCCACTTTGCCTCCCACCTTCATCTGCCTTCATGGGTGAGGTAGCGGAGTTGTGCGTGGCAAATGAAGAGATCAGCTTATTGCCATCGATGTCCTAAAAGGCCAAGAGAAAAAAACGCAAGAGTCAGTGACTTCCAGACGTGATCGCAGCAAACCTTTATTCTTACAAGTACGTTATAATCGTTATTAATTGTAAGAACTTCATCATAACTTAATAAAGAACTCCTATGAAATAAAATACACCCTAGAGGACAAATGATCATGAAATGGTATCCGGACTCTTGGTCGACACAACTTAGGTCGACACCCATTGGTCGACAGTGGCTAGGTCGACACTAGAAATAGGTCGACACAGCCATTAGGTCAACATGCAAAAGGGTCGACATGAGTTTTTCACATTTTTTTTCTTTTTCATACTTTACGATCCAAGTGGACTACGATTGGGAACGGTAACTTGCCCAAAGCTACGAGGGGACGCAGTGCACTAATTGGGGTTCCCGGTCACTTTGCGAAGAAAACTACACCAGAAAAACATGAAAAACTCATGTCGATCGGTTTCCATGTCGACATAATGGCTGTGTCGACCTATTTCTAGTGTCGGCCTAGCCACTGTCGACCAATAGGTGTCGACCTGGACACTGTTGACCCCGAGTCCCATACCCCATGAAATATCAGATATAATAGGGTGATGAATTGCTGAGTTTAGTACAACAGACCCTGGGGGATATGTACTAAGCAGTGCTAAAAGTGGAGAAGTGAGACAGTGGAGAAGTTGCCCATGGTAACCAATCAGCACTGACATAACATTGTATAATTTGCATAAAGGTATACAGAGCAGCTGATTGGTTGCCATGGGCAACTTCTCCACTGGCTCACTTCTCCGCTTTTAGCACTGCTTAGTACATCTCCCCCACAATTACATACAGCTTACTACTGAGAGACAGAACGGACTGACACGTGAATGTATACATGTTTGAGGCATTTAAATACAGTGATCTCAGATGGGAAAGATCGCAGCCAATTCGGTTCCTGAGTGCTCCCGGGCCACTTACAGAGCTCTGCGAGATCCCCGGCTCCCATTGTGCTCATTTTCCACACTGATTGCACCTTATTGTAATGGAACACAATGTACCGTATATTATGTCTGTATATACACTGCGTGTGGAATGTGTGGGATAATGTCAGCACACCCCAGAACAGCTCCAGTTCACACGTATACGGATGTTAATAACAGATTACAGATCTCTGAAGTGGGAAGTATAACAAAGGTGTTATCCTCTAAAAGTTTACTGCGTTAATGTCAGCCGCATTCATCCAGGTGTAGCGCTGCACGGGCAGGTAACGTGACCGCGGCACCAGATCCGCAGGAGCTCAGGGCAGAGCCAAGGGGCTGGTAACAGGATTAGGGTTCAGGCAAATATTCAGCAATCCCAAAAGTGATTTCATGCAATAGTTTCTGTGTAGGTCACAGGTATAGCATCCAGACGCTACAGCCACTCACTCACTATTATATTGTATCCTAATATTATCCTTCCCGCTTAATATGAATACGGAAATTAGGATTTGGTGCGGGGATCCTTTAGATAACGGATTAAAGATTTAGCCAAAAATAACTAAAAGTCCAATTTCACGTTTTGGGGTCAGTACCACCAAAAAAAAAGAAATGATTGGGGTACTGTATCAGAACAGACCTGCTGGCGCACTTAGAGTAATTGTAGGTTCGGATCCCGCATCCTTGCTGCACATGCGCGGTTATTGGGGGTGACACTGTGGGAACCACGGCAAATATCCCCGATCACCTCTTCATACAATGTGGGGATAAGTTGCGGGATCATTCATAAACACTGTTAATGAACAGGCCCCTACAGGAGAAGTCCGGAAACTTGAGGTTGTTCCAGCTCTCACCCGTCTGCTACGCCAATTACCCATAGACCTCCATGGAGACAGAAGTCACCACAATTTAATATACAGGTAAAAGCTTTGCTTCCCACCGCTGGGTGATACCAACCTAAGGGGGGGATTCAGTGCTCTTTGCGGGGATGTAGACCCCGGGGTGAGAGCCTGGAGATAACCAGCTGCTCACACTGTTCACCTGCGACTGGCGTATTTCTGCTCACACCCTCGTTTCCACAGTGTGGCGGTGTTACTGAGTGCCACTTACCCGGGCATTAGTGGCAGTAAGGGCTGGGTGTGATGCGTCTACTATTCCCCTCATAGAGAACTGAATTACCCCAAGAGACTCATTATACCCGGCAGCGGGGCCCTGCGGAGAAGCCGGATAACGCTACAATGGGCTCAGTGGTAAGGTCACCCTGTATCGCACCTGTCCCTCTATTTATTAATAGGTTACCCAATCTCTCCATGGGGAGATGTACTAAGCCTAGAAAGAGAGATAAAGTACCAGCCAATCAGCTCCTGTCCTTTTTCAAACCCAGCCTGTAACATGGCAGCTAGGAGCTGATTGGCTGGTACTTTATCACTGTGAAATGCTTCACTTGACAAGGCTTAGTACATTTGCCCCATATATCTCCACGTATATGAATAAGGAGACCCCATTATTGGCCACAAAGGCCCCAGCCCGCTCTCTGGCCACAGACTGGAGAGGCACGGCCGCTGTGGCCGGGTGATCCGCACTGCAGGCATGCCCGGGGTCAGCACAGTCCATGAGGCGACGGCTCCGCTGGGGCAGCACAACGCAGAGGGCGGGCACGCCCACAGGACCAGCGACCAATCACTAACGCTCCTCTGTCAGCGAGTCCACGCCCTTCTCAGTTCCCGCACTTTTCTGGTTTCCTCCACCGTCACCGAGTCCCCGCCCCTTCTTCCAGCGTCATACAACTCCCCGCCTTTTCCTTCTCCGTCATACTGGTCCCCGCCCCTTTCTTTTCCTCCTCCCCGAGTCTCGGCTTTTTCCTTCTCCGTCACCCGAGCCCCCGCCCCTTTCTTAACCGTCACAAAGTCCTCGCCCCCTTCTACAGTTACTGCTCCGAATCCCCGCCCTAAACTCCGCCCCTTGCTACTCTCTTCCCCAGCCTCCCCCTCACACCGAGTCCACGCCCCTTCCTGTTCTCGCCAAACCTCTCCCTCTTCCGCAGCTCCACGCGCACAGGTGTGACGCGCCCACATAGCAGCGAGCCCCGGGGGCGTGTGGGGGGGTATTACTGGTGTAGGGGGGTATACAGGGGTGGGTGCTGTATTTATGTATCGCAGTCACATACTAAATGGGTCTGTATAGTGTGTATAGAGAGAGAAATATGTACTGTGTGTGTGTATATATAAAGGGATGAGGTGGTAACCCTATATATATATATATATATATATATATATACACATACACACACACACACACACACACAATATATGGTATGTACATTGTGTATGCATGTGTATAGTTATACATATAAGCCTCGGTTACCATGACAGCAGGATGAGCCATGCTTATGGCAGCTGTGTGATGGCTGTTGTGGTCGTGACAGGAGCGGTGCCGCCATCTGAGCGCGGTCAGCGCTGTTACGTACAATTTTGCCTAGAAGATTACCGCCTATAATACCACCAAGTGTTGTCTGGAAGAAGGAGCTATAGCTCCGAAACGTCACAATAAATGGACCAGCAGTTTTGCTCAATTGAAACCCTGTGAGTGCCGTTTGTATCGACTTTGGAGTATTATATATATATATATATATATATATATATATACATACACAACAATCCCAGCATGTGGCGGCACTCAGGCTTGTGACAGCAGGTAATATACAAAAAGTGTATTTAATCTATCACTCCAATTCCATCGCAATGTTTCGGGGCCGCGGCGCCCCTTTATGAAGGTGATATCACCTTGATAAATACACTTTTTGTATATTACCTGCTGTCACAAGCCTCGGGGGTATATTCAATTGAAGTCGAATCCATTCCGACATTCATTTATCGGAAAGGATCCGACCTGGGTTATTGAATGGACATCTCAATTCAACTTTTAAAAAAGTCAAATTGAGATGCGGGGGGGGGGGGGGGGGAGAGAGAGCAGCGGCTATATACAGTATATCAGTCTGCCCGCCGCTCTCCCCCCCCCCCCCCAGTCCCTCCTCTCTCACAGCCGCCACGGCTCCCCGTCCCCCCTCTCACAGCTTCTGCTTCCCGTCAGCCGCCGCTCCCCGTCTCCCCCTCTCATAGCCACCGCTCACAGCAGCGTCCACCCGGCTCCAGCAAGCGAGGACTCACTTGCTGGAGCCGGGTGGACACTGCTGTGACCGGCGGCTTGTGACATCCTCCAGCACTGCTCACCCCGTCCCCGCCTCGGCTCTCCCTGTCTCCGGCGCTGCTCTCCCATCTCACTCGACTTTTTAAAGTCGACCTGAGATGGTCGACACAAGCACATGGATCGGCAGCTATTCGTGCTTTTCTCTATCGTCCTAGTGGATGCTGGGGTTCCTGAAAGGACCATGGGGAATAGCGGCTCCGCAGGAGACAGGGCACAAAAAGTAAAGCTTTAGGATCAGGTGGTGTGCACTGGCTCCTCCCCCTATGACCCTCCTCCAAGCCAGTTAGATTTTTGTGCCCGGCCGAGAAGGGTGCAATCTAGGTGGCTCTCCTAAAGAGCTGCTTAGGAAAGTTTAGCTTAGGTTTTTTATTTTACAGTGAGTCCTGCTGGCAACAGGATCACTGCAACGAGGGACTTAGGGGAGAAGAAGTGAACTCACCTGCGTGCAGGATGGATTGGCTTCTTGGCTACTGGACATCAGCTCCAGAGGGACGATCACAGGTACAGCCTGGATGGTCACCGGAGCCTTGCCGCCGGCCCCCTTGCAGATGCTGAAGTAAGAAGAGGTCCAGAATCGGCGGCAGAAGACTCCTCAGTCTTCTAAAGGTAGCGCACAGCACTGCAGCTGTGCGCCATTTTCCTCTCAGCACACTTCACACGGCAGTCACTGAGGGTGCAGGGCGCTGGGAGGGGGGCGCCCTGGGAGGCAAATGAATACCTATTTTGGCTAAAAATACCTCACATATAGCCTCCGGAGGCTATATGGAGATATTTAACCCCTGCCAGAATCCGTTGAGAGCGGGAGACGAGGCCGCCGAAAAAGGGGCGGGGCCTATCTCCTCAGCACACAGCGCCATTTTCCCTCACAGAAAGGCTGGAGGGAAGGCTCCCAGGCTCTCCCCTGCACTGCACTACAGAAACAGGGTTAAAACAGAGAGGGGGGGCACTAATTTGGCGATATGCTTATATATATATATTAAGATGCTATAAGGGAAAACACTTATATAAGGTTGTCCCTATATAATTATAGGGTTTTTGGTGTGTGCTGGCAAACTCTCCCTCTGTCTCTCCAAAGGGCTAGTGGGTCCTGTCCTCTATCAGAGCATTCCCTGTGTGTGTGCTGTGTGTCGGTACGTGTGTGTCGACAGGTAGGAGGACGATGTTGGTGAGGAGGCGGAGCAATTGCCTGTAATGGTGATGTCACTCTCTAGGGAGTCGACACCGGAATGGATGGCTTATTTAGGAAATTACGTGATAATGTCAACACGCTGCAAGGTCGGTTGACGACATGAGACGGCCGACAAACAATTAGTACGGTCCAGACGTCTCAAAAACACCGTCAAGGGTTTTAAAACGCCCGTTTACTTTAGTCGGTCGACACAGACACAGACAGGGACACTGAATCCAGTGTCGACGGTGAATAAACAAACGTATTCCTTATTAGGGCCACACGTTAAAGGCAATGAAGGAGGTGTTACGTATTTCTGATACTACAAGTACCACAAAAGAGGGTATTATGTGGGATGTGAAAAAACTACCATAGTTTTTCCTGAATCAGATAAATTAAATAAAGTGTGTGATGATGCGTGGGTTCCCCCCGATAGAAAATTATGGGCGGTATACCCTTTCCCGCCAGAAGTTAGGGCGCGTTGGGAAACACCCTTTAAGGTGGATAAGGCGCTCACACGCTTATCAAAACAAGTGGCGGTACCGTCTATAGATAGGGCCGTCCTCAAGGACCAGCTGACAAGGCTGGAAAATATAATAAAAAGTATATACACACATACTGGTGTTATACTGCGGCCAGCGATCGCCTCAGCCTGGATGTGCAGAGCTAGGGTGGCTTGGTCGGATTCCCTGACTAAAAATATTGATACCCTTGACAGGGACAGTATTTTATTGACTATAGAGCATTTCTATATATGCGAGATGCACAGAGGGATATTTGCACTCTGGCATCATGAATAAACGCGATGTCCATAACTGCCAGAAGATGTTATGGACACGACAGTGGTCAGGTGATGCAGATTCCAAACGGCACAGTATGGCCGTATACAGGAAGAGGACTTGTTTGGGGTCGGTCCATCGGACCTGGTGGTCACGGCAACTGCTGGAAAATCCACCGTTTTTTACCCTAAGTCACATCTCTGCAGAAAAAGACACCGTCTTTTCAGCCTCAGTCCTCTCGTCCCTATAAGAACATATCTGCCCAGGGATAGAGGAAAGGGAAGAAGACTGCAGCAGGCAGCCCATTCCCAGGAACAGAAGCGTTCCACCGCGTCTGACAAGTTCTCAGCATGGCGCTGAGACCGTACAGGACCCCTGGATCCTACAAGTAGTATCCCGGGGGTACAGATGGGAATGTCGAGACGTTTCCCCTTCGCAGGCTCCTGAAGTCTGCTTTACCAAGTCTCCCTCCGACAAGGAGGTAGTATGGGAAAAAATTCACAAGCTGTATTCCCAGCAGGTGATAATTAAATTACCCCTCCTACTACAGAAAAGGGGTATTATTCCACACTATATTGTGGTACTGAAGCCAGAAGGCTAGGTGAGACTTATTCTAAAAATTTTTTTTTGAACACTTACAAAGGTTCAAATTAAGATGAAGTCACTCAGAGCAGTGATAACGAACCAGGAATAAGGGGACTATATAGTGTCCCGGGACATCAGGGATGCTTACCTCTATGTCCCAAATTTGCCCTTCTCACTAAGGGTACCTCAGGTTCGTGGTGCAGAACTGTCACTATCAGTTTCAGACGCTGCCGTTTGGATTGTCCACGGCACCCTGGGGTCTTTACCAAGGTAATGGCCGAATTGATGATTCTTCTTCGAAGAAAAGGCGTCTTAATTATCCCTTACTTGGACGATCTCCTGATAGGGGCATAGTCCAGGGAACAGTTGGAGGTCGGAGTAGCACTATCTCGGATACTGCTACAATCAGCACGGGTGGATTCTAAATATTCCAAAATCGCAGCTGATCCCGACGACACGTCTGCTGTGCCTAGGGATGATTCTGGACACAGTCCAGAAAAAGGTGTTTCTCCCGGAAGAGAAAGCCAGGGAGTTATCCGAGCAAGTCAGGAACCTCCTAAAAACAGTGCATCATTGCACAAGGGTCCTGGTAAAAATGGTGGCTTCCTACGAAGCAATTCCATTCGGCAGATTTCACGTAAGAACTTTTCAGTGGGATCTGCTGGACAAATGGTCCGGATCGCATCTTCAGATGCATCAGCGGATAACCCAATATCCAAGGACAAGGGTGTCTCTCCTGTGGTGGTTATAGAGTGCTCATCTTCTAGAGGGCAGCAGATTCGGCATTCAGGATTGGATGCTGGTAACCACGGAGCCCAGCCTGAGAGGCTGGGGAGCAGTCACACAAGGAAAAAATTTCCAGGGAGTGTGATCAAGTATGGAGACTTTTCTCCACATAAATATACTGGAGCTAAGGGTAAATTTATAATGCTCTAAGCTTAGCAAGACCTCTGCTTCAAGGTCAGCCGGTATTGATCCAGTGGGAAAAACATCACGGCAGTCGCCCACGTAAACAGACAGGGCGACACAAGAAGCAGGAGGGCAATGGCAGAAACTGCAAGGACTTTTCGCTGGGCGGAAAATCATGTGATAACACTGTCAGCAGTTTTTCATCCCGGGAATGGAAACTGGGAAGCAGACTTCCTCAGCACGACCTCCACCCGGGAGAGTGGAAACTTCATTGAGAAGTTTTTTCCACATGATTGTAAACCGTTGGGAAATACCAAAGGTGGACATGATGGCGTCCCGTCTGAACAAAAAACGGGACAGGTATTGCGCCAGGTCAAGAGACCCTCAGGCAATAGATGTGGACGTTCTGGTAACACCGTGGGTGTACCAGTCGGTGTATGTGTTCCCTCCTCTGCTTCTCATACCTAAGGTGCTGAGAATTATAAGACGTAGAGGAGTAAGAACTATACTCATGGCTCCGGATTGGCCAAGAAAGACTTGGTACCCGGAACTTCAAGAGATGCTTACAGAGGTCTTATGGCCTCTGCCGCTAAGAAGGGACTTGCTTCAGCAAGTACCATGTCTGTTCCAAGACTTACCGCAGCTGCGTTTGTCGGCATGGCGATGGAAAGCCGGATCCTAAGGGAAAAAAGGCATTCCGGAAGAGGTCATTCCTACCCTGGTCAAAGCCAGAAAGGAGGTGACCGCACAACATTATCACCACGTGTGGCGAAAATATGTTGCGTGGTGTGAGGCCAGGAAGGCCCCACAAAGAAATTTCAACTCGGTCGTTTCCTGCATTTCCTGCAAACAGGAGTGTCTATGGGCCTCAAATTGGGGTCCATTAAGGTTCAAATTCGGCCCTGTAAATTTTCTTCCAGAAAGAATTGGTTTCAGTTCCTGAAGTCCAGAAGTTTGTCAAGGGAGTATTGCATATACAAACCCCTTTTTTGTGCCTCCAGTGGCACTGTGGGATCTCAACGTAGTTCTGGGATTCCTCAAATCACATTGGTTTAAAACCAGTCAAATATGTGGATTTGAAGCATCTCACATAAAAAGTGACCATGCTCTTGGCCCTGGCCTGGACCAGGCGAGTGTCAAATTGGTGGTTTTTTCTCAAAAAAGCCCATATCTGTTTGTCCATTCGGACAGGGCAGAGCTGCGGACTCGTCCCCAGTTCTCTCCCTAAGGTGGTGTCAGTGTTTCACCTGAACCAGCTTATTGTGGTGCCTTGCACCTACTAGGGACTTGGAGGACTCCAAGTTGCTAGGAGTTGTCAGGGCCCTGAAAATATGTTCCAGGACAGCTGGAGTCAGAAAATCTGACTCGCTGTTTATACTGTATGCACCCGACAAGTTGGGTGCGCCTGCTTCTAAGCAGGCGATTGCTCGTTGGATTTGTAACACAATTCAACTTGCACATTCTGAGGCAGGCCTGCCACAGTCTAAATCGGTTAAGGCCCATTCCACAAGGAAGGTGGGCTCATCTTGGGCGGCTGCCCGAGAGGTCTCGGCATTACAACTCTGCCGAGCAGCTACGTGGTCAGGGGAGAACACGTTTGTAAAATTCTACAAATTTGATATCCTGGCAAAAGAGGACCTGGAGTTCTCTCATTCGGTGCTGCAGAGTCATCCGCACTCTCCCGCCCGTTTGGGAGCTTTGGTATAATCCCCATGGTCCTTTCAGGAACCCCAGCATCCACTAGGACGATAGAGAAAATAAGAATTTACTTACCGATAATTCTATTTCTCGGAGTCCGTAGTGGATGCTGGGCGCCCATCCCAAGTGCGGATTATCTGCAATACTTGTACATAGTTACAAAAATCGGGTTATTATTGTTGTGAGCCATCTTTCAGAGGCTCCGCTGTTATCATACTGTTAACTGGGTTTAGATCACAAGTTGTACGGTGTGATTGGTGTGGCTGGTATGAGTCTTACCCGGGATTCAAAATTCCTCCCTTATTGTGTACGCTCGTCCGGGCACAGTACCTAACTGGCTTGGAGGAGGGTCATAGGGGGAGGAGCCAGTGCACACCACCTGATCCTAAAGCTTTACTTTTTGTGCCCTGTCTCCTGCGGAGCCGCTATTCCCCATGGTCCTTTCAGGAACCCCAGCATCCACTACGGACTCCGAGAAATAGAATTATCGGTAAGTAAATTCTTATTTTCGACAAGTCAAATTCATCGACTTGTCCAAAAATTTGGGGTTATATTGAATAGGTCGAATCACAATTCGACCTTAAAAAGTCGAAAACTGCCGTCTTTTCAACAGACTGCAGCTTTCGACTTCAATTGAATATACCCCTCTGTGTGCAGGGATTGTTGTGTGTATAAAAATACCCAGAAGACACCTGAGCATGGTATAATATAATATTTAGGGTGAGTGTCGATTCTTTTGCTCTCTCTCTCTCTCTATATAGTCACTTAATACACTGTTCCCGTCTGACATCACTCATGTGACAGATGGGACATCAGCGCTATTACATGTGGTGCTTTCGTAAACGCTCAGGCTATGAGTAACATTGACCGCAGAAACGCGTTTCTCTGCATCAAGGAAAGCCCCTGAAACGCGCCCCTGCCACCCCTTTATCTCAGTTCTATCATTCCTCTAGTCTCTTTCTGCACCGTGATGCCCCTAGTCTGCACTCCCCATAGATGGTGCGATGTCTGCTTCGCCGCCAGTGCCATCCTGCCCCACAATTCCATGTGCTTTGGCGCAAACGTTAGCGCACAGCCCCACCGAGCAAGCTTTTGCGTTTTCCACTTCGCTGATGAGGTGAAGTGAATTTGTGACATTTATGTGCCCTGGACACGGCTACCTCCGCTGCACGCAGAGCACAGGTCAGCCCCAAGTTCTGATAAAACACATTTACACGCCAGATCTGCTCGCCATTTTACAGTGGACAATAGCAGCTGTTCTTGTCGCAAATCGTTAAATGTAAATCAGGAGACAACGACCAGGCAGGAATCATTCAGCGACAGCACGTGGAGGAGCGTCTACACTAGTCGCTGGCAATCCATTCATTATATGGAGTCAGATCAAACAGAGACTCATAATTAAAAAGCTCCCATTGAGCACTTAGGCTCCTGTAACACACAGAGCGAGAAAACAAAGCGCAGGGCTGGCTTACAAGAGGAATACTCCATCTTCCCTAATTAATTTCATAGATTTCCTGCTCATTCACCATCCCATTTATATATCAGCTATACAACTGGTCTGGAGAGAAAGGATCATTGGAAGTTGGGTCTCAATTAACGCAGACCTGACAAAGCAGAGTTTACTTCATAATGTGCTAAATACAATTATTCTGACAGTTCTCCATGTGCTAAAAAGTTCAGGGAAACCAGAAATTAGTCACTGTCCATATCAAATGGTGTGTGTGTGTGTGTGTGTGTGTGTGTGTGTGTGTGTGTGTGTGTGTGTGTGTGTGTATATATATATATAAAGTGTACTATATATATATATATATATATATACACACGCACATAACATCTGCGGGTAGTACTGTATACAGTACATACACATGTAACACTCTCCGGTGCCGAATAGTAAAGCAATAAAATCAATATTTCCATATGACACATTTTCACCATCACGAATCAAACACATAAGTATATTGTACAATAGATCACTGCATTGTGGTTGTTCTGTTCCATTGGATGGATGGGTCCATTTATTCCAGAATAAAGGTTGTGCTAGGATGTGGTACTAAAAGCCCATTCTGCATCCACTATACTAGCAACATTTCCCCTGTCATATAAAATACGCCCTGGAGACAGTTACACAGAGAGAACAAGAACCATAGAGAGATCAGACGCCACAAGATGAAAACGAGACGGATAGTGACAGATTCGATGGGAACATAGAGCAAAAGACGATAAAAGAAAGTGAAATTGATGGCAGAAAAAGAAGCACCTCCGTCCTCCCTTCCGTCCTCCTCATCCTAATCTTATATAGCCACCAGTTTGCTCTTTCCTACCATGGACTGAGGTTAAACCTCTTTTATGCAACTTTATGGCACCTGCAACTTTTTCCAGTTTTTAGTTTATAACGTAATAGAGGACATTTAGGAAGCGAGGGCTGAGAAGTAGATGGTGGGTTTGTGTTGTCATTCCTCAGGTGCACTGAAATAATAAAATCTTTTTGATTCATTTGCAGAAGTTGACAAGAGAAAATTTGGTGGCTGATCCCCGCATGCACTGTACAATTACCAGTTTGCAGAAACCGTTCCAAGAACTTGTACGCCAGCAACACAAGCATAAAGAAGAAAAGTAACCAGGTAATTACACCATAGAGATGCATAAAATACACACAGACGCTGCACATATATGTCAGGCTACAGTTCTCTAGCACAATATATTCCAGCCGGCACCCCGGGGCGCTGTCCTGATAGGTCCCGCTCAGACCATCGGCACATGAAGGTGCCTGTGCATCCTAAAATAATGACATTGGGGAGGGGGGAATCAAACGGCGGCCAAGTGACTCATTTATTTATCCTGTCAACTATCTCTTAGAATCATTTCTATTTTAAAAGATGAACGTCTCAGATAATCCAGCTACACAAAGCGCCGAGAGCGCATGTAATCACCCACATACATATTAATCAACTAGCAGAAGAGGGGGGGAGAAAAAAGAAAGAAGAATAGAGGAAGAAAGCGAGTCTTAAATACCATCTCTCCTCTAGGCTGCGATTCCCACAGATGAAGAGGTCAGCGCTGTTTAGTAGGGGCTCTGCCACGTTAATTCAGTATGACAAGATAAAGCAGTAATCTCTGCTCCAAGAGGCCGTAAGCTGCCTGCTACCCTGGGACACGCTCCACTCCATCCCCACTGTATATCACTTTATACCACTGCCGTGACAAAGCCTCGGAGTTCTCTTATGTAAATCTCCCTCCTGCGCTGCCAGTCAGGGAGCGCAGGAGACGGGCTGTAAGCTGTGCGACTATTAGCATCTTACACACGCCGATGGGGCCGGTCACCCCCCCCCTCCTCTCCTCTCCTCGGAGGAGATGTTTAGTATTTGGATAATCCATTGATCTCCGCTCCTATGTACTATATCCGCCGTGTTGATTTGACAGCGACGGCAAATAAACCAATGTTTCATGTTCCCTGAGATTTGGAGTTTCTGGGGCTGATCGTTTTCAAAGGGTTTATAGGCTCTGTGCAAAGATTATCATCCTTAACCCCCCCCCACCGCCCCCGACACCGAGCTCTGATACTGCGACAGAGAGGGAGCTGTCGGAGTAGCGACTTGTAAGAGTCATTTGTGCAAAGTAAGACGCACAGCGCAAAGTTTAGGTCAGCGTCAGTGACGCACATCTTATGTTATTTATACTACAAACGTGGAGGTTATCAGTTCCACGGCAGAGGGAGAATACACATCCTGGAGCTTCCAGCATTGCCCACGGACAGGCGGACATTGGAGGTCATTCCGAGTTGATCGCTCGCTAGCAGTTTTTAGCAGCCGTGCAAACGCTATGCCGCCTCCCACTGGGAGTGTATTTTAGCTTAGCAGAAGTACGAACGAAAGGATCGCACAGCGACTACAAAATAATTTTGTGCAGTTTCAGAGTAGCTTCAGACCTACTCCTAGACTGCGATCACTTCAGACTGTTCAGTTCCTGTTTTGACGTCACGAAGACGCCCTGCGTTCGCCCAGCCACGCCTGCGTTTTTCTGAACACTCCCTGAAAACGGTCAGTTCACACCCAGAAACGCCCTCTTCCTGTCAATCACTCTGCGGCCAGCAGTGCGACTGAAAAGCTACGCTAGACCTTGTGTGAAACTACATCGCTCGTTGTAATAGTACGACGCACGTGCGCATTGCGCCACATACGCAGAAGTGCCGATTTTTGCCTGATCGCTGCGCAGCAAACGAAATCTGCTAGCGATCAACTCGGAATGACCCCCCATTAAGCCTCTCTGTACATTGTAGGACTGCGGCAGAGATGCAATGCCTCACAGATGCATCACATCACGTTACAGGTCGCACGGCGACCGGCTGGGGTAGGGCCACAGACGTCCAAATCCACGATATACCGTCCAAACATTTCTGTGTACTCTCTTAAATAATACAGCTCCTACAACATATATATTAGTTCCGTTTATTCATGTAGCACCTACATATACAGCAGCGCCGTACAACGCGCCCCATATGAACGCAAACTAAAAGCAGGGAAAGTTTTGCTTGTCCTAGAGATTACACTAGTCACAGGGGTATATTCAATTGAAGTCGAAACTGCCGTCTTGTCGGAAAGATGGCAGTTTTCGACTTTTTCAGGTCGGAAGGGGTTCCGACCTATTCAATCCCCGGCTTTTTTACCCGACAAGTCGGGGAATTCGACTTGTCGGAAAGCACGTGGATCGGCGGAATAGCTGCTGATCGCGTGCTTCTGTCGGAAGCGGGGCCAAATCCGACAGGTTTTGGCCCCGTTTCCGACCATCTCAATCCGACTTTAAAAAAATTTGGATGGAGATGAGGGTGCTGAGGGCAGCGGGGAGACGGGGGAGAGCATCAGCTACAGCAGTTCCCGCTTGCTGGAGCCGAGTGGACGCTGCTGTGATGTCTTGCGGCGGTGCCCCATCCTCCGGCTACGCTGCTGTAGCACTGCTCTCCCTCGTCTCCCCGCGGCTCTCCCCCGTCTGCCCCCTCTCAGCACCTTCATCTCAAGCCGACTTTTTTTAATTCAGATTGAGATGGTCATTGAATAGGTCCTGTCTGATCCATTCCGACAAATTCATGTCGGATTGAATATACCCCATAATGTGTCTTGTCACCTAATAGGAATGTTCATTTTCAGCCATTGCAATGTACTAAGGCTTTTCTCATAAAGAAAAAAAAACAGCACCTAAATGTAAGGTAAGACGCTGATAAGAAATAAACATTTACACACTCTTCTTTAGAAGTGTACACCAGCAATTATGTTCTATTTAACAACACGTACATGAAAGAATATCTGTCATCCTGAAACGCTAGAAGGAATTTCTATCCAGTCAGCGAAACATCTACTGCAGATAAAATATCATTACAAGTAGTATCGGTAATTAGTTCTTACACCGACCCCCAAAGATCAGGATCTCTGTTTTTTTCATACATTTTAGTGCTGGAAACACAAACCTGTACTAAATGCTTCTAACCTATCTACTTATGAGCTAGGGATTTCAGCCAACCCTTATCAATTCATTTTGAAGAGACAGCACTCTAAGCCGTCACATCTCCATAGTCACAGTAAAAGAACTTGGCATACAATACTCTTACTTTGCGGAAACAATGTTGTTCTCTGAGATCGGTTAACCCATAGGGCTAAATTCACGCAGCAGCGCTTTTCAGAGCCGCACTGTCTTCAGTGGTTTCGGAAACTGGATTTGAAGGGGCAATATTATTAGATACAACATCAGGTGTGTTTTTTTCTTTAATGTAATTGCCCCTTTAAGTCCAGTGGCTGAAGACGTGGCGGTGTGGAAAAGCGTAAATCTAGCCCCTTTGGTGGCAGAGAAGTTGGTACAATTACACGTTGTTTCCCAAAAGTAAGACAAAAATCAGTAGGGGATGGAAACGTATTAAAAATAAATAATAGCTGCCCCACATCCCCCCACCCCTTACCGTTGTGTGGATAATATAACAACATGATACAGTGATCACGTAATAGCTTACAACTCGCAGATGCGCCTAATGAACCCTGGTATCTGGGAGCTTTGTGTTACATCACATCAGCGACGCTTAATTGTGAAACTATTAATTGCAGTAATTGTGAAACTAGGATAAAAAGAAAATTATAACATATTGACTTTGTCTTACTGAACTTTTATAACATTTTATCAAAGAAATGGGCGTGTTATTATCCTACCCCCGGACTGGCCCCAGTGCAAGTGATCCTGTGTAGTATGGCCTACAGGGGAGGGGTCACCTACAGGGGCAGAGTTATCTGCTGGGGTGGAGTTACCTACAGGGGAGGGGTCACCTACAGGGGCAGAGTTATCTGCTGGGGTGGAGTTACCTACAGGGGAGGGGTCACCTACAGGGGCAGAGTTATCTGCTGGGGTGGAGTTACCTACAGGGGAGGGATCACCTACAGGGGCAAAGTTATCTGCTGGGGTGGAGTTACCTACAGGGGAGGGGTCACCTACAGGGGCAGAGTTATCTGCTGGGGTGGAGTTACCTACAGGGGAGGTGTCACCTACAGGGGCAGAGTTATCTGCTGGGGTGGAGTTACCTACAGGGGAGGTGTCACCTACAGGGGCAGAGTTATCTGCTGGGGTGGAGTTACCTACAGGGGAGGGGTCACCTACAGGGGCAAAGTTATCTGCTGGGGTGGAGTTACCTACAGGGGAGGGGTCACCTACAGGGGCAGAGTTATCTGCTGGGGTGGAGTTACCTACAGGGGAGGTGTCACCTACAGGGGCAGAGTTATCTGCTGGGGTGGAGTTACCTACAGGGGAGGTGTCACCTACAGGGGCAGAGTTATCTGCTGGGGTGGAGTTACCTACAGGGGAGGGGTCACCTACAGGGGCAGAGTTATCTGCTGGGGTGGAGTTACGTACAGGGGAGGGGTCACCTACAGGGGCAAAGTTATCTGCTGGGGTGGAGTTACCTACAGGGGAGGGGTCACCTACAGGGGCAGAGTTATCTGCTGGGGTGGAGTTACCTACAGAGGAGGTGTCACCTACAGGGGCAGAGTTATCTGCTGGGGTGGAGTTACCTACAGGGGAGGTGTCACCTACAGGGGCAGAGTTATCTGCTGGGGTGGAGTTACCTACAGGGGAGGTGTCACCTACAGGGGCAGAGTTATCTGCTGGGGTGGAGTTACCTACAGGGGAGGTGTCACCTACAGGGGCAGAGTTATCTGCTGGGGTGGAGTTACCTACAGGGGAGGTGTTACCTAACTGTCCTGTTACACTCTGCTACAATGTATTACTGTATACTGACCTGTGCTACCATAGCCCTTACTGTCCTGTAACACTCTGCTACAACGTATTACTGTATACTGACCTGTGCTACCATAGCCCTTACTGTCCTGTAACACTCTAGTACAATGTATTACTGTATACTGACCTGCGCTACCATAGCCCTTACTGTCCTGTTACTCTGTGCTACTGTATAATACTGTATACTGACCTGCGCTACCATAGCCCTTACTACCCTGTTACTCTCTGTACAATACAAAGTAAGCTGGGCCACGTAACTTCATCCGGGTCCCCTGTGACTTCCACATTTCTGCTGCAGAACAGTAATCCCTACTGACAGGGTAATATCAGAGCGATGGTTTCCTCACAGGCCTCATTCATGACAGTCCTGTAAATGTACAGATCAACGAAAAGAGCGCTGAAATCCTGGGATTATATCGGAGGATAGAGCTTTCATGTGGCATTCCCCTGTAAGAGTATAATATCATTCCCTGACACACTGGAACTAGTCCGGATCCCCCAAAATCTGCAAACCGCATATCATCCTGGCCTGTGATAAACCGGCGCTCCTATCTCTCCACAAACATCAGTTTAAAGATAAAATGTGTGAAATCCCATGTAGGGAATTACGCCGCCACATTGCACATATGGCTTGTAAGCCAGCTTTAGCACAATCCCTGCAAATCTATTCGCCACGCTGTAAAACGGAGCGAGGCGACGAGAAGTAATCACATTTCTGTGTACAGAGGAGAACACGGCATTCACAAAACATCAATCGCTTCTTCACACAAGTAGGCGCACAACTTGCTGGTGGTACCAGGTTTAATCTCCATTAATGAGCGTAGTTTAAGATGGAATTAAGTTAATGGTACAATCGGGTATCATTTCATATCATCCAGTAATGTATGGCAGGAACTGCACATTCTCCCACAGCAAAACAAAGTGTATTAAATCCTCGCTGTTGGAGATAACCGAGCAGAGGCGCTCTATTTACTGATATCAGCTGTGCAGGGAGAGCAGGATTTATTGCACCATGCATCAGAAAATAACACTCTGAATCCTTTCTCTTATTGCCACTTGTGTTCTCTCCCCCATAAGGAGACATTCTTATATCATTGCAGCACAATAGTAACTCCTTCCTCCACCACTCTCCACGCTGATAACAGGATATCACCTCGTTTCTACCACGGTTCTAGTAAATCTCCTCTTGCCCATAATCCTTTTATCATCTCCCACAGCCCTACTGACACTTTTTATTAAGGTGTGAAAATCCACTTGCAATTTAATATAAGGGTGGCATGGCCTAACGGTGAGAGATGTGTGTGAGCCATCGCAAGGTGTGGCCTGATGACACAGTGGAGGGTTGCGCTAGGCCCACAAGAGTCTGAGAATATAAATAAAAAATGGCACAGAGGTAATAGCCCCTCCGCCTCCAAAAAATGGCTGCAACCACACCTCCGTTGTACACCCAGACCCCTCAAGTGGCCACATGCCCCCAGTACCATGACACGCCTGATGTGTTGGCGGAACTGATAACCAGCGCAATCGATGAAAGAACTATAGTTCCTAAATCCAACATCCCATGTAATGCCGCACTGGTTACAGCGGCAAATTCTAACTCGTTTGTGTGCCAATGACTTATTGGGTTTTGTAATGACCTTTTTATCTCTCCCCCCCAATTTACAATGGCCATACGCGTTTGTAGACTTCTAGCCTATGTGTCCGATCTGTCTCCTGTCCCTTATTTACACAGCTGTCACTTGCATTATAAAGAACTTTGTGTGCAGCAGATCCCTTGCATGACTTCTGGGACAGCAGCCCGCATTATATAGAGCAATCGCCTGCTGTAGGGGATGGCAAAGACCACTCTGGGGAACACAGTACCACTTCTATAACAAGAAAGATGAGGGTATACTGCTCCAGGCCACGTGCCACAGAACCTACCATTGTGTTGTGTTGGTACGTGGGACTCCTGTGGTCACAAGCGTCTTGCGTCAGCAGGGAGACTGCCTGAAATTCCTCGGAGTGAGGCTTGTTGGGAAAACTGGCGTGCAAGGGAAGGTGAAAGGCTGGGAGCCCTCCACTCGCCTCGTCTTCCATTTTCTGCCGGCTTGTCACCATGGCTACCTGTCCATCTGCTTCCCCATACGGAGAGGCTGGTCGCTTGGAAGACATCCTGGAAGGAACAAAAGAGGAGAAAATAATGAAACCTCCACATAAATCCTTAATGCCGTCATTGTGTTGTTAGGGTCCATTGTAACAGAAATGGCTTTTTGTGCTTAAAGCAAGCAGGAATCCATCCAAATACCACTGCAAAGCGTACACAGAGAGGAACAATGACCAGGCAGGTAGAAACAGAACACGGCTCGTTTGTTATGAGAATAATCAACTAATAGCGCATTCTTTTTGGCTCCTGAAATGAGAAATTTCACCTATAAAACATTATCCACTGGAGGCCCTCCCCGGGGACATGTTATTCACTTACAATGCTGCAGAATTCGGGTTAGGCCGACAGAGGGGTAAAATAAAGCAACAAACCGTGATTTAGACATGACATTTTCTAAGTAGATACAATCCCTTAGCAGATAATGGGAGACTGGAATAAAGTGACGTTAAGTACTGACCACAGAGGTTACCGCTGCCCGTGCCAAGTACAGCGGCGGCCACCTAGATGTCTCACACGTACATTGCTGCATTGTACAGGTATCGGGGAGCAATAATCAGGTTATATCAAATAATGCTACTAATTTATGAGATATCATTCTGGAGCGGGCAGACACAGGCATCGCCCCAGTATAGGGACCGGCTAGTGCCTGGATTGGTTCCTCCATAGACTCATCCCGAGCAGTATGAGACTGTGGTAAGTGTTACATCTGATAAATAATCATCTACACTGAGCTGGGACCCAGAAATGTCCCAGAATCACAGACTGGGTCTGAGTACCCGAAAACACAGCTCCCAGTGTAGGAGATCCCAGTCAGCGCTGTGGGCCCCTGCGCTACACGGTAACGGGACCCGGCTTCCTGTCAGTATGTGTAACCAGGGATCCGATATGGGGAAGGACTGGAATTCTCTGCTCCAGATAACATTTATCTTTTACATCACAGAATAATCTCATAGGCAAGTCCTTGAAGAGGGTGCTTATAGGTGCCTAGATCCCCCCTAATCCAATCTGCTCCTGAGTATATATAATATGTTTAAAGCGAGTTAATGGCATGGAAACCGATGTGAATATATAAATCCTTGGACAGTATACATTTGCACTTTTACCTTGCATTGTGCCACTGTGCGTTATCCCCTGCAATTATTGCGTACCGAAACGCGGATATAAGCACATGCCAGACGTGTACCGAAACGCGTATATAAGCACACAGCACACATGTACCGAAACGCGTATATAAGCACACAGCACACATGTACCTAAACGCGGATATAAGCACATAGCAGACGTGTACCGAAACGCACATATAAGCACACAGCACACATGTACCGAAACGCGTATATAAGCACACAGCACACATGTACCGAAACGCGGATATAAGCACATACCAGACGTGTACCGAAACGCGGATATAAGCACACAGCACACATGTACCGAAACGCGTATATAAGCACATAGCACATATGTACCTAAACGCGGATATAAGCACATAGCAGACGTGTACCGAAACGCACATATAATCACATAGCACACATGTACCGAAACGCGTATATAAGCACATAGCAGATGTGTACCGAAACGCACATATAATCACATAGCAGACGTGTATGTAGTTGCAATGCTGTTTATATGGGTCTTTGCCTGCATTGTGTTGAAACAACAGTCTGTAGCCTGAAGCAGCTTCAACCAATTTACTTAAACAAGCAAGGGTTCCGTAACGCAGAAATGAAGCGGAATACAGTTTACCTGAGATGCTTCTAAATGTCTCTATAACCCAGCGTTACTACTCTGCTCTTCCACCATCTTATTGTCCTGTGCGCGGCTTCCAGCGTTTATCCCTCGTTACTCTCCTGCCTCCACTCTTTACACCTTCCTTATATATCATTCACCGCCTAACCTGTTAGATTGTCAGCTCCCAGGGGCAGGGCCTGCTTCATACTCTGTAAATATAAATGACTGTGTCGCTCACGATATGTAATCTGACCCATTTTACAGCTCTGTGGAATATGTTTAACCCTTTATAAGTACATTATAACACCCCTTATGAAAACTCTGCCGTCAGATAATATGATCCCGAACGTAGCGGTAACTTTGTCCATTTCTAAGAGGATTAGAGGAAGTGGCTTACAGGCCGCTCCTAATGTGATAAACACGTGTGTCTGCGGTGAGTGATCTCGCCGCACTCTGTAAGTAGATTAATGAACCCGTACGACTAGTCGGTGGATAACCTTCCCCAGAACACTGCAGGTTAAAGTCGCAGAGCGGTTCAGCGCCGCACCAATGTGCTGGGTGGGAGAAGGAGGGCTGAAAGAACTTGATAAACAAAAAAGGCCAAATGCCAGATAATCTGAGCCTGTGTCAATGACGTGTAATGAAGCTACTGAGAATTAAACACACTTCACTATCGATTAACCCTATTGATCAATTCTAAACTGAGCGCAACAACAAAAGGTCTCTTTATTTTTAGCAGAGCTTCCAATCCTACGCAATGTCCAATATACACAATTGTAACAGGTCTGATAACTTATGTCTGCCCGGCTTCTATGCTGTGCATGCTGGGACTTATAGTTCCACACTCCACGTAAGAGGGGGAGGGGGGGGGGGTTTACACTTTGTCCCCTCCAACCACTAAACAGTAACCGTCTCGGGAAGAGCCTCCGCTCCCATTTTGCTCGGTTTAAGTGTTTGTTGTGTTGGTACAGGATCTATACACTGGGCACAGTTGCACAGAGGACAACATTGGCTGTTGCAGCAGTTTTCGCAGTCCCAGCAGCTCTAACTTAGCGCCTGATTACAGGACTTAGGGGTCTATTTACTAAGCCTTGGATGGAGATAAAGTACCAGCAAATCAGCTGTGACATGACAATTAGGAGCTGATTGACTGATACTTTCTCTTCATCCAAAGCTTAGTAAATAGACCCCTTATATTGTATCTGCTCAGTTGTAGCAGGTTTTAGTTAGGAGTGATGAGCGCTCCGGACACTCATCGTGATTAAAACCCGCGTGGGTCGTATTCTCTGTTTTTACTCGGAGATGAGGAGTTTAAATTGGGAGCATTCAGGCGCTGCTCTGTAACTACGGGGCGAGAACGCCCAATGTGACCCTGCATTGTCAGAGCACAGCCTGCCCCTGTATCTGGGACTCTATGAACACATGGACCCTGCGAGTAGGTGAGGTTGGCGGTGTGACCTCACACGGACGCTCTGTGACATTCCTAGCCTGGGAGGTGTTGGGACCATAAAGCTGATTCCCAGCTGTATAAACCTAAAGGTGACAGGCGGGCTGCAGTAGTGAATGGACTGGGCTCACTTGGCCAGTGTAAGAGGTGGGGGAGGTAATCAGCTGGTGTTTATTTACCCCCCCAATCATAGATCCTTTCTCTGCTCCAATTAACAAGACCATCCCCCACATGGGAAAAGACCCTTTAACCCAGTGGTTTCCAAACTTTTTTGAATCACGGCGCCCTAGAATATCAGAATTTTTTTCACGGCACCCCTGGGCCAAAAATTTCTTATTGAGAAATGTAGAAAGAAATATAACATTAAGTAGA
Source organism: Pseudophryne corroboree (assembly GCF_028390025.1). Classification (NCBI taxonomy): domain Eukaryota; kingdom Metazoa; phylum Chordata; class Amphibia; order Anura; family Myobatrachidae; genus Pseudophryne; species Pseudophryne corroboree. The sequence goes on along the minus strand of NC_086449.1, from coordinate 832,786,861 downwards.
TGGCGTTTATATGTCGTCCTTAGGGTCAGGTGTGTGGTGAGGGACAAGATTCGCTTCTGTTTGGCCACATATTTTATGACTGGCAGCCACCAGCACTGGTTTTGCCTATTATATTGACCATGAATAATTTGAATTGGTCCTGGACCACCAACCCAGGGCACCCCTGCAAGTGTCCCGAGGCACCCCAGGGAGCCACGGGACACAGTGTGGGAACCTCTGCTTTAACCAACTGATCTCTCCTATGCCAGAGATTCTCCACTAACCCTTACACAGTGGTGATGGCGCTTCTCCATTAATCCTTAGTTCTAATGCTCTGATTGGCTACGGTTGGTCTGGTCTTGTGAGTGTTCTAATGCTCTGCTTGGCTATGGTTGGTCTGGTCTTGTGAGTGTTCTAATGCTCTGATTGGCTATGGCTGGGCTGGTCCTGTGAGTGTTCTAATGTTGTGATTGGGTACAGTTGGTCTGGCTCCGTGAGTGTTCTATTGCTCTGATTGGCTATGATTGGTTCTGTGAGTGTTCTAGCGATATGATTGGCTACGGTTGGTCTGGTCCCGTGCATGTTCTAACCTTCTGATTGGCTTCAGTTTGTTCTGCTCCTGTGAGTAATGTCTGATTGGCTGCAGGTTTGACTGACCCTGTGCGTGTCTAATGCTCTGATTGGCTACTGGTTACAGGTCGGTCTGGTCTAGCGAGTGTTCTAATGTCTGATTGGCTACAGGTTTATTGTATTCCCGTCCACTGCTAAGAAGCTGGGAAACAACAACTGATACAGTAAGTGCTGGCATCCCAGTAAAAGTGACCAATTAGTAACCTTGAGCCCGTTACATGTTTCTTAGATTGTAAGCGATCAAAAGTGATAATTAGTAGATCCAATTGTTGTTACAACTTTTCCTATCACTTTCCGTGTACAGATACACATTACCTTCTGTGTTATACTGAAAATGTTATTCCTGCCTTAGGCAGAACACGAGTTATAGAGTGCCAGCATACTTCTCAGCGCTGCACCTATGGGGGGTAATTCAGAGTTGATCGCAGCAGAAAATTTGTTAGCAGTTGGGCAAAACCATGTGCACTGCAGGTGGGGCAGATGTAACGTGCAGAGAGAGTTAGATTTGGGTGGGTTATATTGTTTCTGTGCAGGGTAAATACTGGCTGCTTTATTTTTACACTGCAATTGAGATTTTAGATTGAACACACCCCACCAAATCTAACTCTCTCTGCACATGTTACATCTGCCCCACATGCACATGTTATATCTGGGCCCTCTTTCCGAGTTGATCGCACGTAGCAACTTTTTGCTGCTGGTGCGATCAACTAGACGCCGCCTATGGGGAAGTGTGTTATAGCATAGCAGGGGTGCGAACGCTTGTGCAGCCCTGCTATGCTAAAAAAGTTTCCTGCAAAACAAGACCAGGGTCAGACTTACTTACCCTGTGCGACGGTTCCAGCGACGAAGGTCCCGGAATTGACGTCAGACATCCGCCCTCCAAACACCTGGACACGCCTGCACTCGCCTCACCATGCCTGGAAAACGGTCAGTTGACGCCCCCCGGAACGCATCCCGCCTGTCAGTCTTCTTGCGATCGCCGCCGCGATAACTTTTTCCGCTGGCAACGACGTGCGTGCGCAATGCGGCCGCCGCGCATGCGCAGTTCCAACCCGTTCGCACCCCTGCGACAAACTGCAGCGTGCGAACGGGTCGGAATGACCCCCATGGTTTTGCCCAACTGCTAACAAATTTGCTGCTGCGATCAGATCTGGTCGCTTATCTGCCATTTACAATAATATAGTGATATTACTATAGACCTGCCTGACTGACACCCTGGCCGGCATGGATTCCTAGGTCCTCCTCTGGGATCTGTAGGGATAGACCTTAAAGGGTCCTCACCCACTTGTAATAATATTATTTGAAAATGATTACTGTGCTGTCTGCTGCTTTACAGGGGGGAAACGCCATTGCAGTTTCTCAGCATGTAAGGGTTAAATGTTCCCAGCAGTATGAGAGCTGCCAGGGGTTGGTGGCCGGCTGGTCAGGGCTACAGAATGGAGGTCACACTGCTATAGTGGATAAAGGACAAGTTGACATGTTAACAATAACTTTAGCATGTGTTTTATTTCTAGCGCCAGGCAGCAGCTTCTGCTGGATAGGAAATGGGAATGATAAATAGACGGCTTACTAGTTACATATGTGATCGGGGGGATATGGGCGGCAGCAGAGTCAGGCTTCTGGTGTACTATAGGCATCTATTCCAGTCAGACCCCTCCTCCTGCGCTGTATGGTGATGCAGCAGGAGGCGTCTGTTCCAATGAGACCCCTCCTACTGCGCTGTATGGTGATGCAGCAGGAGGCGTCTGTTCCAGTCAGACCCCTCCTCCTACGCTGTATGGTGATGCAGCAGGAGGCGTCTGTTCCAGTCAAACCCCTCCTCCTGCGCTGTATGGTGATGCAGCAGGAGGCGTCTGTTCCAATGAGACCCCTCCTCCTGCGCTGTATGGTGATGCAGCAGGAGGCGTCTGTTCCAGTCAGACCCCTCCTCCTGCGCTGTATGGTGATGCAGCAGGAGGCGTCTGTTCCAGTCAGACCCCTCCTCCTGCGCTGTATGGTGATGCAGCAGGAGGCGTCTATTCCAGTCAGACCCCTCTCCTCCTGCAGTAATGATCTGACCTGTGTGTAAGAACTCACCGTCGAGCGGCTTGTGGCCAGGAAGTCTCCGTCCAATGACGCAGATCCCTAGCCTCTTCCCTCCCCCTAAACGGTGGTGACACGGACGGTGTAATGGTTAGCATTGCTGCCTCACAGCACTGAGGTCATGGGTTCGATTCCCACCATGGCCCTAACTGTGTGGAGTTTGTATATGCTCCCCGTACTTGCGTGGGTTTCCTCCGGGTATTCCCACAATACAAAAATATATAATTGGCTCCCGACAAAAACTGACCCTAGCGTGAATGTGTGTGCATGTGATAGGGAACATAGAGTGTAAGCTCCACTGGGGCAGGGACTGATGTGAATGGCCAAATATTCTCTGTACAGCGCTGCGGAATATGTGTGCGCTATATAAATAAATGGTAATAAATAATTAAATAATCAAAACCAGTACAGAACCCGACCGATAATGTGTTTTTATAAACTGCCGCTTTGTTGTCAGCACTGGATGACCCAACCCTATAATTCACCGTGTTGTTACCCCATCATTATATGTCCATCTAGGTTTCCGGCCCGGTAACATCTTATGTGAAGATGCCTGGATTTTATGTGTCTACGGATAATTCCATGGAATTTCAGGCATCCACACGGCAGAACATCTCCTGCTACAGATCTTGTGGGACAGTGTGAAGAATGTGTTACTGGGAGAAGATCAAAGCCAAACAGCAGAAGGAAGAACTCAGCCATGGCCCATTCCCAGCGCCACCTATTCTATCCCCTGTCCTCGCATAAACACAAGCGTTACACAGGGGGAGATGTGTCAGAGCTTGGAGAGAGATAAAGTACATCAAACACAGCTTGTATAATGGCCGGTACTTTATCTCTCTCCTGACAGTGAGGTGTCCGGCTTGGCTTTAGTAAAACAGGTCATCTGTGTGACGCATCCGAGCCGAGTTTCATCCACCGGGTATAAATAGTGTTACATCTTATTACAATGAGCAGTGCGCTCTTCACCAAGGGGAAGATTTATCAAAGTTTGTCGATGGATGGAGATAAAGTACCAACCAATCAGCTTCTAACTGCCGTGTTACAGGAATAGCTGATTGGCTGGTACTTTATCTCTCACCGCTTTATATTTCGCCAAGTCTTGATAAATCTCCCCCAAGCGGCTTAACTCTATCTGTCAAAACGGTTTAAATGGACACACATGCTCAGGGGGGGTGGTATGTTAGATAGACTAGACTTAGGTCGACAGGGACTCTGTCGACATGTACTAGATCGACATGAAAAAAATCGACATGAGGTTTTTTATTTTTAGGGTGTCGTTTTCTTTGTAGAGTGACCGGGAACCCCAATTAGTGCACCGTGTCCCCTCGCAACGCTCGCCATGCTTCGGGCAAGGTTACCGTTCCAATCGTAGTCCACGTGGATCACAAAGTATGAAAAAGTTCAAAAAATGTAAAAAAAAAATGAAAAACTTATGTCGACCTTTTGTCATGTCGTCCTAGAGTCCCTGTCGACCTCCTTACTGTCGACCAATAGTGGAATAGCTCGAAACTCTACAGCTATAATTAACTGACCATGGATGTAAAGTGCGGCACTGACTGTAATTACACTGTCACAGGGAACGGTCACAGGTAGGTGGGCCAGGGTCTGGTCTTTGAAGTTGAAGCTGACATGTTGCACAATGTTCAGCCTCCGCTGTCCGGCCTGGCGGAGGGACGGTTGTGTAAGTGGGTTGGGTGCCTGTTAGCACAGAGCATTTGTCATTCTGGACCTCAGAAGTCTGTTGTGTGGCGGGGGGCCGCCGTCAGACGCCTCTCCCCGGGAATTGGTGCTGTATGGGAGGCATGAGACCTATCATAGCACAGCGTCTGACAACGGTGACATAAATCAGACGGGTTAGAGGAACTTCACTGTTACACAAGTTTCTAATGAAATTGACCCCCAAAAAAAAAAAGTTGTTAAAGGCCTATAAAGTGCCCTCTGGGGCCACGTTGGGGACCAGCATGATGTGTAAAGGTCACAAGATACCACTGTTGTTAAATGTTGCACATCAGCTGGCCCATATGTGGCAGGCAGACCTCTCTGTACCGGCCTCATAAATCACCGCGTAGGGCCGGAGAATAGATTCTGGGGGGCTCGTAACCAGAGGCAGAACTACCAGAACGGCAAGGTTTGCACCGCTATGGGGTCCGCAGCTGGGGTGTTGGGGTGTATCTGTGGTTAAAACCCTGTGTTTAGTTGTTGTGGGGTTTTCACGCTTGGATGGCACTTTGGGCCTTTACAAAATTGTGCTGTGTGGCTCTTGGCCGTTACCCAAACTACTGTAAGTGGTGTATACAGCCTGATCCAATGCAGAGGAGGCCTGGGCAGAACATCATTATATTATTATTATTATTATCCTGTAGTAACACATTGTACAGTGCCAGATATCCTGGGGTTCTTTCCTGTATACAGCTCACAGTTATACGCAATACTTTCATATTACTGTATATGTAATATACTGCGTATTAGTAATAGTTCCTATGGCACTAGAAGTCTAATTCAGACCTGATCGCTCGCTAGGGGATTTTTGCAGCGCTGCGATCACACAGTCGCCCCCCATAGGGGAGTGTATTTTCGCTGTGTAAGTGTGCGGCCGCATGTGTAGCCGAGCTGTACAAACAGATCTTGTGCAGTCTCTGCGCAGCCCAGAACTTACTCAGCCGCTGCGATCACTTCAGCCTGTCCGGGACCGGTATTGACGTCAGACACCCGCCCTGCAAACGTCTAGACACGCCTGTGTTTTTCCAACCACTCCCGGAAAACAGTCATTTGCCACCCACAAACGCCTTCTACCTGTCAATCTCCTTGCGAACGTCCGTGCGAATGGATTCTTCGCACAAACCCATCACTGAGCGGCGATCAGCTCTGTACCCGTGCGACGCGCCTGCGCATTGCATTGCATATGTATGCGTAGTTCTGACCTGATCGCAGCGCTGCAAAAAACGCTAGCGAGCGATCAGGTGTGAATTACCCCCTACAACTGAAGAGCCAGTACTATGACTGCTTTCCCGGGGAGAGTTCCACGTACAGTATCTGCCGATGGGACTGCGCCCACAGCTCGCCGCTGCTCCTGGTTTCCCGGTCTTATGATTTGCAGCCGATGTTAGGACAGTAAATCTACTTGGGGCAAAGTTAGGTCACTCATAAAATATGTTCAGTTTTACTTAACTGCATTAATACGTGCACAATAAGCACTTGTGTCCTGCCAGCGATGGGGCGCTTCAGCCGTACCTCCCCCTGACATCAGCGCGCCCGTATACACACACAAACACAGGCGGCATTATGTAGCTACAGATAGAAAACCAATCATAGATTTCTGTCACATAGTCAATAAAGCCATAAACGTTCACCCTTCTTATAATAGACTGGCAATGACTGTGCGACTGTGATTGACCATGATAGGACAGCTTCCATCCCTGTGCAGAGAAATATCTGTATAGAGATACAGTATAAGTAGATAAACCAATAGATAGCTAGAAGATAGATAGATAGATAGATAGATAGATAGATAGATAGATAGATAGATAGATAGATAGATAGATAGATAGATAGATAGATAGACATTATAGGGAAAATTAGATAGATTGATAGATGTCAGATAAATAAGATATAGGGGGTCATTCCGAGTTGTTCGCTCGCTAGCAGTTTTTAGCAGCCGTGCACACGCTATGCCGCCTCCCACTGGGAGTGTATTTTAGCTTAGCAGAAGTGTGAACGAAAGGATCGCAGAGCGGCTACAAAGATTTTTTTTGTGTAGTTTGAGTAGCTCAAAACCTACTCAGCGCTTGCGATCACTTCAGACCGTTCAGTTCCTGTTTTGATGTCACAAACACGCCCTGCGTTCGCCCAGCCACGCCTGCGTTATTCCTGGCACGCCTGCGTTTTTTCTAAGACTCCCTGAAAACGGTCAGTTGCCACCCAGAAACGCCCCCTTCATGTCAATCACTCTGCGGCCAGCAGTACGATTAAAAAGCTTCGCTAGACCTTGTGTAAAACTACATAGTTCGTTGTATTAGTAAGACGCGCGTGCACATTGCGCCGCATGCGCAGAAGTGCCGTTTTTTTAGCCTCATCGCTGTGCAGCGACCGAAAGCAGCTAGCGATCAACTTGGAATGACCCCCATAGACAGCTAAATAAAAATGCTATAGACTGATATAGATGAGACAGACGGACAGACAATAGCGGTGTAGCAGCGCATGGACCATCGGTCGCTGTAATATTAGGTAATGCTGTGTTTTGTGTTGCAGCACTAGAGGATCACATATAACGAGAGACACGAAACACATCAAATGCTGGACATCCGTCACCAGTCTACGGCCTCCAAACTCAAGTGGTGAGTCCCTGAGCCTTCAGCCCTCCCAACGGTAAGAACGCCTGCCGCAGTGTGATTATAACATCTGCAACTTCACGTCAACAACTTGGACAAGCAGTTGTTGGGATCACATCGCACGTCCTAGATCATTATGTTGAAGACGAGACTTTTACTGGTGTCGTCTCCTCTGTTTCTCTGGTTTGTTCATCGCACTGGTGTCTGCCGCAAGGAAAATCAGGTCACATGCCCACATGGGCGTTTTTCCCAGAATAACCCAATTCAAGGAATCAGGGATATGTATGTATTAACCCCCGCCACGCCGCAGATACCATCAGCCCGCAGGATGGGGAGAACACAGAGCTGCTGCGCTTGCTGCGACCACTGGGAAACGTACACGACTGGTGGCGGCATACTGCCGTGGCGACATTATGGGCGGTATTCAATTATTTTCACCCCCTTCCACACCCGTTCTGTTTCTGCTGACATGTGTGGTATAATATTTTCAGCTCACTACCCCTGGAGTAGCGAGGGCGCCCAACCCTTTACGCAGCTAAACCTGATTACTATGGGTGCGATATGTGCAATAACGGGGATCACTTTAGAAAGGAGATTGGGCGTGATATATATCATTTGAATACCGCCCTATAAATGTAGATAATTAGAATAACGCATCTTCTGTTATTGACGTAACTAACCCAGCAATATGTTTAGGGTCTGTATGTGACTTGTGCTTTTATCCGGCGTGGTGCTGCGGAAAGCGGGAAGATGCGAGAAGGGCACTCGCACAGCACGCGTCTGCGAACACTGCGCTGGACTAATTGTACACCCACACACACATCCCAGCTCCATATGTCTGTCTTAATTACACCGAGCAACAAAATAATGCAACTTTTTAGGAAAAAAAGGAAGAAAAAAAAACACATTAATCCCTGCAATCTCCTTCAGGAAAGTTTTCCTGCAGGGTCTCAGCCTGGCAGACACGGGGTGCGGTGCCCGTGTTTATCCGGTTCCTTCTGGACTGCCCCCGGACATGACATAAAACTAGGTTGCCCGTACAACCAAAGAGAAATATGTCTGCCTGATTGATAGACTGGCATTGCTGAAGCACACAGCTATGAGCCATACAGGGAAAGCAATGTATTTAAACTTTCAAGAGGACAAGGTTGTAAATTACAGTCAGCTGAAGGAGAACAGCCCCTTGAATTACTTAAAATAAAACACTGATTGCTCTATTTCATTAAGCTAATAGTGCTAATTTCCTGATAGTTAAACGCTAGGAACAGCTAATTCATAGACCCGGTGGATCAGTTCGCAAATCGAAGTCGTCTTTTCGGTCAGATAGCTCCCTGGCAGAATGTATAGCCTGTAATCCACTGCCAAAGACCCAGTGTGACGGGGAAAGCATCCCTTGTGTACAGTAACCACCTATGTCAGCGGTGAGATTAGCGATTTTTCAGAACGTATATTTGTTGGCTATTCAGTCCATTTTACCTAAGAAAGTCCAGAATGTTCGACTTGAAGCGTCACACCGAAGACCTTCCCACCGGCGTGGCTCTGCCAGCACTCAGTCACCCAGAAAGGCTGGTGAAGCTGCCAATGCGAAACATTATTTAGAAGAAACAGCCCGAATTACACCTCGCCCTCTCCAGATGAATTATATCTAAATATAAATTGCGGGATTGAAGCCGTTTCTCTAAGCACTTCACAGCGTCGCACTACACTTATACCTGCCGATATGACCCCGCTTTATGACTAGGTAACCCTTCACTAGCGCTGTATATTTATACAGGAAATCACTAGGTGCACTTAACAATAACATAATAATACTCATTAATATTATTTTTTAGCCACTTAACATAGAAAAGCAAAACGCTGGGGAAATGTGGCTAAATAAAGTGTTCGGGAGAATAATGGAGGGTTCTGTGAGTACGCTGTAGAGGGAGCAGATTTTATCCAGCGCTGAATTAGAGAAATACGAGATCCTCGTTAACCCGATATTGTCTGGGCCGGACGCGGAGGTCGAGTCTCTCGGAGTCGTAGCGGATTTGATTCTCTCTCCGCAGCAGACAGACTATAGTCCCAGTGGACGCAAGATTAAGCGTGCTCCGGATAAAAGAGCCTTTTGTTTTCTGGACGACCCCCCTCACCCTCCCAGAAAATAGGGGATATCTCCTTTCCCAAACACCTGGATCCTTGTAAAGTCCTGGGAGCTGTCTAAGGGGCATCGATAGAGATCAGACCTGTCTCGTTAGGGCAGAGGACCTCAGGCTGCCATAATCTTATCCCTATAGCACTGTCGTGGCCCGCAGTGTTGTACAGGATCAGACACACTGTGGTTTTGGACCCACAATGTGAGCAGTGATCAAAACAGATTGAACCTGGAGGTTAACGGAGAAGCAGAACCGTAAACAGAAGCACAGCGTGATAACGCTCGGAGTCACCGGCTCATTGTTCTGTTCTATAGTACCTGGCAGGGGTATTGGGGTGAGACACGCCACATCGACGGGCGGCTTATGCTGTTACTCTCTATGGGCCAAGTTCTACCAAAGTGTAGGAACCTGAAAAGCTTTCCTACAAAACTCTTGGATGGAACAACTGTACATTTTACTCCATGTTCTATGACAAATTTTTCATTTAGGATGCAAAAAAAAAAAATTCAAAAATTCCTTATAGTTTAAAAAATAATTTCTGGGCTTTCTCAACTGAGGTACAAAACAACGTATGTAACAAACAACCACATAATGTGTGTTCTACAATAGTGGTACTTTGACGTGGTGCCACCTCCGCTGTGTACTTGTTAGCGTCAGAAGTGGCGGAATAATTGGACTGAATGTTAAAAAAACGCAAGAAAGACGACTTTAAGGCAAAATCTCCGCCCCTCCCCATCTTATATGCAATACTCCTGTGTTTATCATATGTATGACATGTCCCTTATACAATAGATATACACTTAGAGGACTGCAGTAGAGTTTCAAGCAATTAAATATATGTCCCATGTAGAGAAAACTAATTCCCCGGCACCCAAAGCCAAGTACCCCCGCCTGCAGCAGCGCAAGGCTTGCGGCTACCCCAGAGGGCGGGGAAAGTGGTTCTGCGGAACCTTTTGCTAGCTCTAGGTACAGCATTGCAGAGCGTTATTCAGGGAAAGGAGGGAATCCAGAGGCAGAGGCCCCTAGTTGCTGCATGTTATATGTACATAGTATGAATTTATATTTGATAAATCATTTCTTTATAGATCATTTGGACCGCATTTGGTGTCGAGAGTCGATTCAGTTAGAGAGGGTAACTGTGCAGCGTGGTAACATGACGCTGGGCTGCAGATGGGGTAAAATGTAAAAAGTGCAGACAGAATGGGGAAGGGGGTAGTACTTTCCCTGCATGCAAAATTAATTGTATTATTGCCCCCTGATTGCTGCATGGTTCATCCAGTGTAAATGGATATGCTCCAATCACTAAATGGGGCTCGTTGTGTGTAACTAAGAAGTGTTTGTGATGTGATTTTATTTAGAAACCTGATATTTAATGTGTCCACAGTTTGTGGGAGATGCAGGACTGTGACTGGCACATGGGAGAATATGAACGCTGTAAGGTCACCTCTCGGTGATATATCTTCTGGTGCCGGTGATGTGACCCTCTGAGCTGCCGAGATCACGTGTGGTTTTAGACAGTCTCAAAGGTGCATAAAACAAACCGAAAGCAGTAAGGTAAAAAAGAGAGACATTGTTTCCCCCAGCACCCTAAATGATAACAGTAACCAGATATTAATATATCTAGGTGCAGGGTGTGGCACCCCAAAACACCAGGGGTGCCACACCCTGCACCTAGATATAGCGCTAGGGACCCCAAATATACAGAGACACCTTGATGCGGCTTTGGGGCTTAGTCACACATTTGTGCAAATATGTGTAACCAAGATCTCTGAATTCTAATATTATGTGGGATTTATATCTGGTTACTGTTATCATTCAGGGTGCTGGGGGAAACAATGTCTCTCTTTTTTTCTTGCTTAGAAATACCTCTCCCTTTCGAGCACCTGAATGATATCATTAAGCTGATTGAGCATCTACCATTATATATGTCGAAAAGCGGTAAGGTGTCTGAAACACTCCCACTAAAAGTTATCAGAAATACAGGTCCTCACCCAATGGTCCCACAGCAGAACAGCGCACACTGCTACACAGCCACACTATGACAGTGACAGAACACTGCGGCTTGGTTCACAGACGCTGAAAGCCGAGGCCACCAGTGTCCAGCCCTAGGGATCACATAACCTCTGCGGCTACAACGTTACATCTGTCCCGCACATCCTGTAAGGAGCTTGTCACTTCAGATATATACATTAAATAAAAACATACTTTGCCCAAAATATTTAAGGGGTTGCATTCTTAAACTGCACCAGGGCACATGGAAAGTACCCCTTAATTACACACAGCGGAGACAGCCATTTGGTATCCCGAGCCAATAACCATGAAACTACAGCCTACCTATGTAATAGGAACTAGACACGGTGCCTCGTGCCTCAGCAACGTCTCTAGTGCTTAGTGAGCATTCTCCAAAATACTGGTGTAAAATGTTCCTGAATCCTATGGAAGGGTGATTAGGTGCACGGTACTGGAACATGACATTAGCAGGAGTCGGCTGTCTCTGTGGCCGATATTGTGCATTAATTAATATGATACAAAATCCAAAACTGGACCTCCGAGGCTGCCCCAGATACACAGGAAAGGGCATTTTCTTACACTCGACCCTCCTGGGGGCGAGTGTTCCTTTAAGCAGACAGTAAGTAGAGACTGCTTTTACAGGCCTGCAGGAGTAAGATCTCAGCCTCGCACATTTACACTACAAGACGGGAATAAAGAATGCATTAAGCAACTGAAATCAATAAATAACTTTATAGAAATTCCTTCCATTTACCACCTATTGCTTTAAATGCTCTGCACATGCGAGACGTGACGCAGTAATAGCGCACTGTAATTCAATCCACCGCGTTTCAACACTTGTAAAATCTGCGGATGAGGTGGGGGCCAAAACTAGACAAACTCTCTGCCTAAAACCTAATTGCCTCAGACGCCAAATAAGCTTTGCAGGGGTTAAACATGCCGCAACGCACACACACATCGCTGAGAACATCGATGATGAATATATTGTTTACCAGCTGCTACAATGTGACAGTCATTGCATCTTACTGAACATCTTCATAGCTACATCTACACGGGGTTAGAGACCGTCCCTTCGTGGGTTTAATGCTCTCTGGCAGTTTAATGGTTAAATCCACTACTCAATGGTATCCAAACATTCCCTAAATGGCTTCAATGTTCGGCAACAATAATCAGCCAAATGTCGCTATATGTAGCCATGTAATATCCAGTCACACATCAACAGTAACACAACATGCTGTACATTAAATAACTCCAGGGTGCCTTGCTTCCAAGTCACAAAAGCCTGTTTGTAAGGGTATATATGTGTGTTATGTGTAACATATTTATATTTATACATATATATATATATATTTATTTTAATCTGACCCCAACAATGACAGTGAAGGGCTGTGTGTATAATGTATATTATATAATATATACAGTATGCTCTCTTTTATCCGCCGTCCAGCGCAGCAGTGCACTGTGGTACCTTACAATTCAACAACAGTAATAGTAATAATCTGGTGAAAAAAATCTTACAATTAGTGCACAATTATTATATTACAGCCTTTGTGTTATTAGTGACAGAACTCATTTGTCTTATCTCTGCAAAATTGTGAATAATCCCAGTTACTTACTCAATTAACATTTGTATGTATGTATCTATCTATCTATCTATCTATATATATATATATATATATATATATATATATATATATATATACACGCACATTTATCTAAATATATTATATACAAAGTAATATATTTATCTTACAGAAGTAAATAATGATGGAATCGGTTAATAATTCAGGACTGACCTATGCACCTAAAAGGGATTTAGACTTAATCTGGGTGTCAGAGGGTATGATTGGGGCACTTTGCATATTAGCTTTGTCCTAGTGATATTCCGCAGCTCCCGCAGTTTATTTTCCTTGTGTCTATGTTATGCGTTAGGCCCCATACCTGATTTTAGTCTGAAGGAAATGTACAAGTTACTGCCACTTTCTCTAACCTCCTGTGATAAACCAGTCTGCATGAGTAACAGAATATTGGGGACTGCACACAGCCAAACGTTTGCTGATCATTGCAAGGTAAGTACCTAGAACGTATTAGCAATACCAGGTAAGCTCTATTTGTAAGGTTCATATTGGAACAGAAAACTTAGAATTCTCTCCCCCAGAGCTGCAGCCCAATGTCCCTTCTCCTGCGTTATCCTTCCTCCCGGATGGATAGATTTCACCCACTAAAGGTTTATTTTAACATGCAAAACATTCTGACAAAAGCTGTCGATGGTTACAGACCCACTGGCATTTGCAATATGGTTTTTATTACATTTAAAAAAAAATTCATTGGAAAATGCATATAAACAGCGTTTTGTTTATGTGTGCATTTAATACATGCTTAAACGTGTATACACATATGTCCAATCTGCGATTTATACACATGGATCTGCGACAAAACAGGAGGCTGTTATCTTGTTCTGGACAGAAACATAAGTAAAGCGTGTCACTGCTGGAAACGCTACACGCACTAAAGTAGCTGACAATCATTATTGTGATACAGGACAGACATGTATTTCTATGCTGTTATTTTATGTTGCTGGATTATGTACTGACATGGAACAGTCCTCAGAAAACACACGCCAAATGCATCTAAAATCACACATATGCCGGGCCCCTTAGCCGCATGGGGCCATAATATTTCCAGCCATTTACATGTGTCTAACTTGCTTTAGAAAAAAACAAAAAAAAACATTTTAACCCCCCTAGAATATAGAGACTCAGCGTTTATCGCACAGCTGCGAATATAACACTGACTACCGTATATGTATTTTAGATATCTGGCGCTTGAATTTTGTCAGTTTATAAGGAAGCAGCAGGTCAAGTATAAGGGCTGTGACGTAATAATAGGCTGTGACGTAATAATAGGCTTCACGGGAATTCTACAGAAGAAATGTTTTTTTTTTAAATGACATACCCACATCTGTGTTAGACAGACAGACAGACAGACAGAGATGATAGATAGATAGATAGATAGATAGATAGATAGATAGATAGATAGATAGATAGATAGATAGATAGATAGATAGATAGATAGATAGATAGATAGATTTGTAAAAAAATCTGCAAAATTGCACCAACTGTCCCTAAACTGGGGTGAGGGAGCTGTCAGCTGACCCATAAATTGGCAGATTATGGGGTCAGGCATCCATGTAAGTCATCTGGCAGTAACCCCGGAATTGTTCCCGTTAGCCCTTTACAGTCTCATCCACGTAACATTCCTGCAATCACAGATTATTCTCCCTGCCTGAAACGCAGAAGTTCTGTCACAATGTATCACACTCCCTGTAATCATTTTATTCCTCTCTATCAACATTTACACCCATAGATAACAGTTATTTGGGGAAAATCACTTTTTTCTTATTCCAAGTTACAGAAGTAGATTCCACGGAGGCAGAACGTTCCCCTGAATAGCCCCTACACTGTCCCAGCTTTATCCAGCATCACTGCCTGGTCAATGGGGTGATTTCATGGCTGCCATACATGAGAGACAGGACGCATAAGGTAGATAGCCCAGTGCAGGGACCACCATCCCCCCCGTCACTCTAGACGCAAGTGCGTCAGGCTGAGGTGCGACTTGGGTGCGTTTCCCTCCCATTACTCCCTGGAGGACTTGGCAGTTAGGAAACTTTCTATTAGGGAAAATGAGGATACAGCGACAGTAACGTTCTACAGGCGGGAGGGGTAATGCAAAGAGCTCACAATTCATTTCTAGGGTTTTCCCATATATACACCATAAAGCAGTTTATTCTACACCTCCAACAGGAGAGGCCCAACTCAGAATTGGAGACAATAGAGAACATCAGTGATGGGGTCTGTAAGTTGGGGAGGGATGTCACCTATGTGTTCCTGCTGTGGGGGTGCAGATCACCGACCCCCCTGCAATTAACAATTCTGTTACATTCCATCCATCAAATGGGCTGGGAGAGAGGGACACAATGCTATGTGCTGGACACTGGGGGGGCACAATGCTGACTGTGAGCTAGGCCCTGGAAGAGTGGGGGGCACAATGCTTACAATGGGCAGGGCACTGGGAGGTGGGCACAGGGCTGAGTATGGGCAGGGCACTGGGAGAGGGAGTCACAGTACTGACAATGGGCAGGGCACTGGGAGAGGGGGCACAGTGCTGAGTATAGGCAGGGCACTGGGAGGTGGGCACAGGGCTGAGTATAGGCAGGGCACTGGGAGAGGGGGGCACAGTGCTGAGTACAGGCAGGGCACTGGG